>NC_061116.1:77627027-78310402 GCF_002878395.1 Capsicum annuum | reverse complement strand
AAGAGCAACTCAAAGATCTACTATATAAGGGTTTCATAAGGCCCAGTGTTTCTCCTTGGGGTGCTCCTGTGTTGTTTGTGAGAAAGAAAGATGGCTCTTTGCATATGTGCATTGATTACCGCCAACTGAATAAAGTCACCATAAAAAATAAGTACCTCCTTCTGAGAATAGATGATTTGTTTGACCAATTGCAAGGTGCAAGTTATTTCTCAAAGATAGACCTTCATTTCAGCTATCATCAACTTAAAGTTAGGGAGTGTGACATCCTAAAAACCGCTTTTCGAACTCATTATGGCCATTTTGAGTTTTTTGTTATGTCTTTCGGGTTAACTAATGCCCCAACAGCTTTCATGGACCTCATGAATCAAGTGTTCAGACCATATCTGGATATGTTTGTCATAGTGTTCATCGATGATATACTGGTGTACTCTCTTAGTGAGGATGAATATTCTGATAATCTCCGAACTGTCTTGCAAACCCTTAGAAATCACAAGTTATTTGACAAGTTCAGTAAGTGTGAGTTTTGGCTAAGGTTAGTTGCTTTTCAAGGTCATATCATTTCTTTCGAGGGTATTAAAGTTGATCCCCAAAAGACCAAAGCTGTTAAAAATTGACCTAGACCTATTTCTCTGACTGATATCCGAAGTTTCTTGGGTTTAGCTGGCTATTACCGCATTTTTGTTGAGGGTTTCTACTCTATAGCGTCTCCTATGACTCGGTTGACCCAAAAGAAAGTGAAGTTCTTGTGGTCTAAACTTGTAAGAAGAGTTTTTAGGAGTTGAAGACTCGACTCACTTCAGCCCCTGTTTTGACTTTGCCTGATGGTGTTGATGGTTTTGTGGTGTACTGTGATGCTTCGAGAGTTGGGTTGGGTTGTGTATTGATGTAGAAGGGTAAGGTGATAGCTTATGCTTCTAGACAGTTGAAACCCTATGACCTTGAGTTGGCTGATGTTGTGTTTGCTTTGAAAATCTAGAGACACTATTTGTATGGTGTCCATGTTGACATTTTCACTGATCATAAGAGTCTGCAGTACGTGTTTACCTAGAGAGAATTGAATCTTAGGCAGAGACGATGGTTAGAATTGTTAAAGGACTATGATATGAGTGTGTTGTACCATCCGGGCAAGGCTAATATTGTGGCGGATGCCCTAAGTAGAGTGTCCATGGGTAGTGCTTCGCATGTGGTAGAAGGTAAGAAAGAGTTGGCTCGTGATGTACATCGTTTGAATAGATTGGGGGTTAGGTTGTTTGACTCTGCTGAAGGTAGTATAGGGGTTCAGAGTAGTTTTGAATCCTCCTTGGTTTCGGAAGTGAAGGAAAAGTAATACTTAGATGCTAGTTTGGTCAGACTGAAGGAGTCGGTCAAGGACCAAAAAGTAGAGGTTTTCTCCCAAGAGAGAGATGGTGTGTTGAGATTGTAGGGTAGATTGTGTGTCCCGAATGTTGATGATCTGAGACAGAGGATTATGGATGAAGCGCACGGGGCGCGATATTCTATTCGTCCTGGTGCCACCAATATGTATCGAGACTTGTGGAAAATCTATTGGTGGAGTGGCATGAAGAAAGATATAGTAGCGTTTGTAGCTAAGTGGTGCAACATGCCAACAGGTTAAGGTTAAACACCAAAGACCTGATGGTATGATTCAAGAGTTTAGTATTCCCACCTGGAAGTGGGAAGAGATAAATATGGACTTCGTGATTGGTTTACCTCATTCCCGACGCCATCATGATTCCATTTGGGTTGTGGTTGATAGGTTGACTAAGTCTGCTCATTTCTTGCCTATTCATACTTTATATACTGCTGAGGATTACGCTAGATTGTATATTCGAGAGCTAGTCAGACTGCATGGAGTTCCCTTGTCTATCATTTCAGATAGGGGTACTCAGTTCACTTTGCAATTTTGGAAAGCTTTTCAGAAGGGTCTTAGTACCCAAATGCTTTTGAGTTCTACTTTTCATCTGCAGACCAATGGTCAGGCTGAGCGGACCATCCAGACCTTAGAGGATATGTTGAGAGTTTGTGCACTTAACTTTAAGGAAAGTTGGGATGATCACTTACCGTTGATAGAGTTTGTTTACAATACAGTTTTCACTCTAGTATTGGCATGGCTCCGTTTGAAGCCTTATATGAGAGAAAGTGTAGATCACCCATAGGTTGGTTCAAGGTGGGTGAAGCGGCTGTGAATGGTCCTGATTCGATATTTAAGGCTATGGAAAAAGTTATGTTGATTAAGGAAAGGTTGAAAACTGCGCAGAGTCGTTAGAAGTTATATGCGAATGTTAGAAGGAGAGACCTTGAGTTTGAAGATGGTGACCTAGTGTATCTGAAAATTTCACCCATGAGGGGGGTGAAGAGATTCGGAAAGAAGGGGAAGCTTAGTCCCCATTATGTTGGTCCTTACAAAATTCTTAGCCATGTTGGTAAGGTAGCTTATGAGGTCGAGTTGCCTTCCGAGTTGTCCTCTATTCATCCAATATTCCATGTCTCCATGCTTAGAAAGCATATTAGCGATGTTGTGGTAGTGGATTCCTCTGTGAGTGCTGACATTCAAGAAAAACTTTCTGTTGATAAGATTCCTATTGAGATTCTTGATTTCAGTGTCCGAAGACTAAGGAACAAAGAAGTTCCCTTGGTCAAGGTGTTGTGGCGAAACCAATCTGTTGAGGGTGTAACTTGGGAAGTTGAGGAGGATATGCGATCCAAGTATCCGCATCTATTTTCTATGAACTCCGATCAAGCCGAAGGTACCGTTCTTTTCTAAATCATGCACTTTTGATAAAAGTTACAGCAGTTCAGCTGTCATTTATTATGTGTTCAGCTGTAGTTTCTTGAATTTATGCATTCTATGTTGCATTCGGAGTGAGAAATGATATGGTGATGAGTCTAACGAATGGTTTCAGCTGTATGCTCTATTCTCTATCTAATCTTGGCATGTCTAGCATCATTCGATGATGAATGTTTCCAAGGGGAGATGATGTTATACCCCGGGAAATTTTTCATTGAAATTTTGTGCGTAAACGTGTTGGGTTCTATCTTCTAGAATGAATTATAAATATTTCGTGTGGAATGTCTTAGATTATAACCCACCATTGCGTAGAGTATCGAATAAGATTTCCAACGATATATGGATCATCCAAAACAGACACCCGAGCGACGAGTTATGAACATTCCGATTGAACCGTGAATAGTAGTAAACAGTAAAACGTGCAGGAAAAAGTACTGAGGCCTAACGTATTTTTGCTCCAACTTTAAATGATCATAACTCCTTGTACATAATGATCTGGGTGATCTACTATATATCAATGGAAAGCTCTGCCATTCCTCTTTCCAATGAAATTAGTTTCATCCAATTTTTCTATCGGAGCAAAAAGTTATGGTCGATCTACTTCAGCCTAACAAAAGCAAATTTTTGGATCAACTTCAAGCAATCATAACTCCTCGTACACAATGATATGGGTGAGATACTATATATCAACGGAAAGATATGAGAGTTCTCTATCTAATGAAATTGGTTTCATCCAATTTGGATATCGGAGTAAAACGTTATGGTTGATCTACTTCAGACTATCAAAATAGTCCACCAAAGGACAGATTCGAGAATTATTTAATTTTTAGGTGCGTTTTGGTCATTACCCCTCACCCAAAATCCATCCAAACCCTATATTAAAGCCTATTAGAAGCATTATATGTTATATTTCATCAAATTCCCTCAAAAAGAAAACCCTAAGCTCCTACATCCAACTTCAAGAACCTCCAAAGTTCACCATTAATTCTGCAAATTTATTCAAGATTCCAAGTTCCTAGTTCAAGAACTTCAAGAACCTCCAAAGTTCACCATTAATTCTGCAAATTTATTCAAGATTCCAAGTTTCTAGTTCAAGAACTCCAAGAACCATCATTCAAAGGCACGATTAACATCTTAAAAACGAGTATCGATCTAAAGTTCATCATTCAAGATATGTGGGGTTTTTCAACAAGAACTCTCTTTTGTTCTTGTTCCCAAAAGTAATTTTCTTTACAAAGGCATGATTTTTATTTGATTTTTACGAATTTGAAGCATGAACCCATATCTTATGATGATTATTATAAAATCTTGATGTTTATGATTTTGAAAGATGAATTTACATATGTGGAGATATAAAGCATGAATCTTGAATGATATTTATCATTATTTTGATATTTGGGTCGTGAATCCCCATTGGAAATTGTGTTTTTTTGAGAAAGTATGTGTTATAAGCACGTTGATGTTGAATATTTGAGATATTTTGAATGATTTGACCATTTGTTCTTAATGGAGTTTTTTTGAACTCGAGTGTGAAAGAAATCCACAACGTGGTTGATTTTGATAGATGGGAAGCATGATGGCTCCCAATGTATATTTATATATTACTGAAATTGTTTTGTTATGGATTGTCTTTGAAATGATCTGAGAGAAATCTTTAGCAGCGAGTGGGAGGTATAAAGCGACCTTACTTCCCTAGAAGTACGTGCCCCCGTAGGAGTGAGCCTGAGACTGATTTATATAGTGATCACTAGTTTGTGTGGATTTAATATCGATATTCCCACTCTGATGGCAAGGATTGGACGGCTCTCCCCAATGTGGGTTGTACGTTGGACTCCATGTAGCTCACATAGTTTATGTCGGTTATAGGATCACCCAGTGTGTGTGTGTTTTCTTGTGTCTATGGTGAATGGTGAAGTGATTTGAAAGTGGAATTGTGAAAGTTATTCTTTTGAAAGATTTAAGTGATATTTACATTATGAGAATTGATATTCTTGATCTGATTGACAAATTATATGATGACTAACATGTGTTATTGTACTTATTTCATTCTCTCATGATTATGATGATTTTCTTCGGGCTATGTGAGTCTTTCATACATCCTGCATATTTCTTATAAATATTTATGATGATGATGTTTATAAAACTGCATATACCCCCATATACTCAGTTTCTTTCCATGGTACTGACCCACATCTTCAGATGTGGGCTGTATTTTCTAGAAATGTAGGTTCAGGTGCTCAGTTCCAGATTCGACAGTGATTCTTCGAGCATGCTATTCTACATCCTCTGTTGCGGTGAGTCCTCATGTTTCGAGGACATGATGGCTGATGTTGGTTTCATGGAATTGTTTGCATTTGATAACTGAGTATAAGTCAGTTGAGGCATGTCTCAATGGATCGCTGGTTTTAATGATTTTCTTAGAGGCTTGTCAGATTAGTATAGATGTTGGGAGTTGACTAATAAGTCGTATTTTGTTATCTTTCTGAAATTCTTTTATTCTTGGATGATGATTACTCTGTTGATATTTGAGGATTATTTATGGAAACCCCGTTGATTCGTGTTGAACTGAATGAAAATGGTTCAAAGGGTTAGCTTGGGTCTACTCGTAGCCTCAAGCACCGTGTGACGCTCCGAAACCCGTTTTTGGGGCGTTACACATTAAAACAACAATAATAATACCATATTAAACTATCGTGCTTTGGGTTCAAAATTACGTAAAAATCCCATGAGGGGCTCGTTTACAGAATCACACTTTCAAAACTAACAATACGACGCTATATGCTAAAGGAATATTAACCTTTAAGAATGGATGAATTCCAATCTTAAGAGGTGCTACATTCAACCCACAAATATCTTAGGGATTTTGTGGAAATTATGAAAATTTAATCCATGAAATTGTTGGGAACTTACCAAGAATTCGAAGAAGAAATGTGTTATTCAAGCTTATGAATGCTCCAAAATCACCCACTAGTAGTTCCCACAAGCTTTCATACTATTTATGGCTCTACACTCTTGGAAATGGGTGAAAATGGAAGAAAGCGGACTAACTGGGGAATTTATAGTATTTCCAGGTGTCCAGGTGTTACTTAAGCAGACATTGGGCCAATTAAGCGCTAGCCACTTAAGCGACCAAGCGTCGATTGCTGAGCCTGAGCGGCTATCGCTTAAGCACCAAAGGCATCAATTAAGCAATACCTACTCAGAGAGCCAGGTTGCTTAAGTGATCGGCTGGCCACTTAAGCAACCCAATGGGAACTTTATTGGATGCACCAGCACCAGCTGAGACTTGGAATTATTATGAGTCTCCACCGGCCCCTCGGGATTCATTCAGAATCCCTTATATGCAAACTAACTATGCTACCCTATTAAATTCGACATTCCAAACTCAATGGTGTAGTCAAAAGTTCCATCCGAGGTTATTTTGATAAAAAGTAGGTCCCACACACGTGTGTCTTTTTTCTTAACTTTCCGACCAATAGCCTGAAATGAGTCTAGAAAACTTCAGACTTGGACCAAGGGTCCACCAAGCCTAAAACTCACATTACAGAGCTTTTGGAACTCTCAAAATTGACATACGAGGTTGTTTGGTTAAAAAAATTTTCCGGTAGCTAATTCTAACCAGCGACAATTTCAAAATAGGGAATTGACTATAAAAATCAAACGAACTGCCCTCCAACCAAACTGTTAGTTTCAACAAGTCATAAATGACTTAGGGCAGCTATAAGAAATCTCTACACGGAAAAAATAAATGAAAATATAGAAACCTGGAGGGTCATTACATTAAAACTTATCAGAGTCGTCAAAGTAGTCAGACACATATTTTCTTGGTTTTTTCTTCTAGAGATATATTTAGACTGAGATCTCCTGTATCTTTTGTGATGGGGATTATTGGTGACGTCCCTTGAAAAAAATGATCCAAAGCTCTTGAAAAATACCATTAAAAGACCATTCGTCAAAGTTAACCATATATTATGAAAAGAGTTTTTATAAGGTGTTACATGTTCTAGAGGGTACTGTGCCAAATTTTGCCGTTCCCCCTTGCATACCAATAGGAGTCCTATCGTCTTGATCTAGAAAACTCATACAATGATTCTAAATCTATCAATTTATCAGATATAAAACAGCTAAGAACAAAGTGTCACAAACATTTTGGTTATATCACAAATTGTCGAGTGGAATCAATGTTTACGTTTCCTAAACATATATACTAGATATACATTGATTATACACAGATATATGCATGTTATACTTAAATTATACATATGTTATACATTTTCCGTCTATTTTAGTTTAAACAGTTGGGAGAGCAGATATCTAGGTTAATTCTTCTAAAAATTTCACCATGAAAAAATGCATGTGATAATCACAATAGTACAACTCTATCTTTACAGATACTAACCTAAAATAGAAGAATATATGTTTTCAACAATAAATAAACAATGAAAATTGGGATCGAATGAGATTACTCTAGAATCTAGAGTCAAGATGATACCTATTCTGCTGAAACTGTTCTAGGCAATTAAAAAGGTGGATTCATACTTAACTATATAGCGAATCGAATATATCGTAGTAGAACTATCAACCTGGGGAATATCAGGCAGAATGGTTTATACATAAAAACTAATACTAAATATTTTTGAAAACAGAAACAGATATTATTTTAGCCAAATTAAATTGCAGCAGGAGTCTAAACAAAACTATCAGGAATCTAAACAAAACTATCTACTTTTGTAGGCTCGTGGGAGTCTTAACTAAGCTGCCTATTATGTTGGTAAAAAAAAACTTAATTATTTTGAGAAAATAAAAGGTTGCAATTAATATTTTCAGTAAACAAAACATTGTGTAGGTGTCCCAACTCTCTCGTATGGCTCACATTTTGGCAAATAAAATTTACTTTAGCCTTCACAAAACAAAAATTATCGTAGGAATATAGACTTTTTTGGCAAAAGAAAAAACTGTTGTTAGTATTTTTTTACTATAACACAAGATTCCTCTTATTCCCTAATACAAATCGTATAGAAGACAAAAATCAAATCCTTTTTGATTTATGAATATTCCTATAAAAACGAAAGTTGCTTTATGTGGTGATTGAATTGTTACTAGAAATAGAAGATGCAAGTAGTTAATTTTTTCTTTAATTTTATCATCTCTTTATCAATTTTCTTTATAACTTACTTTTCATTATATTTCCAATTTATCAATGGTTTATCTAGATTGATAAAGAGTCATTGTAACTTCCTCTCGAATTTGACTTCAAATCGATGAAGCTTAGATCATTAACACTTAAGAGTTTTCGGATGGTCGCTATGTATTGTACTGTACTATGTTCTTAGTTAAAATACAATGTTTTGATTGTTACTTGAATTTTATTGATATTAAAGTTGTTTTGGTTGTATTTAAGTTGTTTTTTCTGACATTTATGTGAGTAGATTAATCATTGATATTTCTATTAAAGATGTTTATGTGAGTACATTAATCATTCTTTATAGATGTTTGTCAAACTACAGTTTCAAAATTTTCAAGAGGAAAAATCTAAAGGAGGTGACTTGTTGTGATATCTTCAACTTCTTTTACAGTCTCTCTGTCCATATATATATATATATATATATATATATATATATAATATGTAATGAAAATAATAACTAAATTACAGTGTCAAATTATATTATATTATATTTATAATCATATTGATTGGCGTGTTGCACACGTATATTAAACTAATTTTTCTAAAGATTACTTATTCTTAAAAAACAAGGTATTTGACCAAGCTTTTGAGAGGAAATAAGTACTTCTGTGAAGTACCAGAAACTATTTTTCAAAAAGGCCAAGAGACCATTTTATTGAGCAAAACATTCTGTACAAACATACCCAAAGTCTAAAGGAAGACAGACCCAAAAGCCCCATAAGTCGGGTTAAAGAAAAGATAAAACAAAAAGAAAACAGTGAGAAAGGAAAGATCTAGAAACTGATCCTCCAAAAAAGTAAGAAACAACTCTTCTTCTTCCCTCTTGAACCTCCATTATCAATCGAGCTTGACACTTTAAATCGAGAAGCAAGAAAAAAGGTGGAAGATGTCTTAGTTCAATACATGAGAGCTACAACATATTAACTAGAAATGAGCTTGGGATGATTTCACACGAGACATTCAAGATTCTCACAAATGCCATGAAATTGGACACCATTAAAGACTTCTTCAACTCACAACCACATATCGCTTAGGTTACATAGATGTTAGTACTTTAACTACCTCCTCAAATTAAAGCAGTCGGTCAATAGGAGGATTTACTCTCTTTTTTTTTTTCTCAACATGTTGAGCTTTAAAGAGACTAACACCTCTACTAAAATCAAAGAAACAATAGGTCAATCTTCCACCATAACTCTCTGGATGCGATTTAGAGAAAATCTGAAGAATGTCCTATTTGTAAATCTATGACAATTATGTAGCTATAGATTTATGATTTTCTACTTCTCCTTTAATTGTATATCACTTGTATGTGGCTTAATTTTTTTGTGAGTGTTGGAAAGGTTGAATTTCATATTTTGGTATTTCCTGATTCTCAGATTAGGAATTTGTTTTAAACCATATCAATTAATGGTTTTCTTCTGCTGGGACCTTATGAAATGATGTGTATGTTATGATTTGTATTCCTGCAAAATAGAAAATTTAATTATCAAAAGAGTTCAGCAGCATATTCCTTTCTGTGAGTGTGCTCCACTCCAAAATTAGTCATAGCGTAGCATTGATCCTTTTAATCTCTATTGCAATGCTCCATTAAATTTCACATATACCATATAGAACCTTTTTAAGGGTGAGACAATCAGTTTCTAAGATCAAAAAAGCAAATTATGGCTCAAACAATACTCCAAGCCTATTCTTATCATAATTTCGTCAACCACCAAACTATAAACTTCCCCCAAGTTTCTATACTAGGCATAAACTAGCGTGCCTTCATAATCTCTAACACAAAAGGAACAAGAACTAGAACTCGGATTGCCTTTAGTAGCTTCATCAAAGTTAAATTAAAAGAAGAGCTCTCCTAACACTCCCCAATAAATCACGTTGCAATTATTAAGGGGTATTGTATTTAATAAATTTTATTATAAGTGGTCAATTATTAGGAACTGTTTAGCCAAGGCTATCGCTTAGTAGCCAAGTTATGCCTATTTTTGTTAATCTCTGTGATCATACAATGATAAGACATTTATTCAAATGGGAAATAATGTTCCTCCTCTAACAAAATATTCCAAATAATAAAGGTTGGAATAGCTCTATATAAAGGACGAAGCTTGTAGTTCATTCTGCATTACCATTTAAATAGAGTCTTTAAGGTGTAGGAAAGGACCCTAAATTTCAGTTTCAATAGCAAATGTGTCGTAAATTCTTGAGGCCATAGGGCATGATTTGAACAGATGGTCAAATGATTCTTGTACTGAATTAGCACAGTACCAATATATCAACTGATACACCACTCTTATTTTCTCCAGAACTTTACCTTCGCAGATCCTTTGTTTCCACAGTATTCATAACAAAAAAAGATACCTTAAAAGTCACTCCCTTACCCATGTGTTGTTGAGAACCTCAGTTGCATCCTTTTCTGCCTTACCACCTTCCAGTAGTCACTCCCAATACTGAAATTGCTTGGGTTGTTGATCGTCCATCATGGTTTATTCCAGTATTTAATGTCTCTACTATACCAATGTTCTTGTGAATATGATTATAGACGTCATCAGAAAATATTTGGGGTCGCAAGTCATCATGTATGATTTCATGGAACATAAGCTAATAAACATCTTTAAAAAAATGATCATTAGAGTTAGAAACTGGTAAATATAGTAGAGAGCCCCTAGTTGCATCCAATTATGAAATCAAATACGAGAGCGACCACATTTTGGCTCCCATAAAATCTCCTGATCAAAAAAAATTCTAGCTTCAAGCATTAATTAACAAGTCTAGACCTCTCGCCATTCTACCACCTGAGGCATATGCCTTTTGCAATATTTATTTCACATTGATTTTTTGATTCTAAAAATCTGTTAAAGCCTTACAAATAGAGCTATTGAACCATCAAATAGAGATCTAAATTCCAATCCTCCCTCTTCTTTTGGTAAACAAACCTCCTGCCGTACCACTTAGTGAATATTTCTTCCTTTATATTTAAGGTTTCACATAAACTAGTCAAACACAAATTGTTTCTAACTAAAAGTATTTTTTAAAGTACTTTTAAAATAAGCACTTATTCAAATAATATAATTTCATAAATTTGGTCCGCGCATCCCCCTACAAATGGTATCAGAGCCCAGCAATTTAAAAAGTACGAAATATATGTTAGAGTTAGAATTAGAATTAGATTTAGAATTAAAAAATTACCTACAAAATTATTAAATTAATTATGCGAAGACCATTTAAAAATAGAGAAGCTTTTAGAAAAATTAAAGAATCTTTAATTAGTAATTATTCAGAATATATAAGTCTAAATAAAACAAAAGAAAACCCACAAAAATTAGCCTACTTAATTACATTAATATCTAATATTGAATCAAAATTAATAACACATTTAAAATCCAGAAGAATGAAACACATACCACCTAATTATGATAAAATTAGATTTAGATATCCACCAAGATATTATAAATATAATTTAAAATGAATAAAGTACAACAATACAAAGAATTAGAACAAATTATCTCTGAAAAACGTAAAGAATTAAAAATAAGAATAAAAAGACTACATTATAATATATTTGCCGGAGTTAGTAAAAACTCAATAGATACACAAAAAGATGAAATATCAAAATTAGAATCACAAATAGATAGTTTAGAATATGTATATCAACATGACCTATTCACAATAAAATGAATAAAGAAGAATTTATAATAGATGAAAAAATATATGAAAATTACGAAGGATCAAAAATAAAAATAGTATTTTCTAATCTAGGACGAAGATATAAGAAAATAGGTGAACATTTATATCTAATGTTAGAAAAAGAAGAATTAAAATTAGAAGATAAATTAACAGTAATGGTAAGAATAAAAAAAGAAAATGAAGAGATAGATAGGAAAAAGGAAATAGCAAAAATAAAACAACAAACTGCGGAAGAAATACGAAAAATAGAAGAAACTAAAAATAGTAGGATTTCTGAATTAGAAAAAGAACTACAAATATTAAAAGAGTTGTATGAACAAAGACAAAAAGAAAAAGAAGAAAAAGATAGAGAACAGAAATTACTGAACGAGATAAATCAATTTAAGGAAAATTAGAAATAAAAAACGAAGAATTAGAAATAAATAATATAGATATTGAAGAAACAGATAATTATGAGTCCGAAGATAGTGAAACATATACAGAAATATTAACAAATACAAAAAATTTAGAAATCAATGAAGAACAAAAAGAAATTAATGAGGAAAACTTAGAAAATACCCACGCAGAAATAAATACTCTTGATAAAAAAGAAAATGAAAATATAATACCTAAAACAACAGAAATAAGAAAACCTATATATTATAAGAATAAGTTTAAAAAATATAATGAATATGATAAATGGATACCAAAACAAATAGTGAATAAAAATTATAACTTTTTAGATCTAGACTGTGTAATAGATACAGAAAAAACAATACAATTATGGATAGGATATATGACAAAACAATTATTAGATAATAATATAAATATAACAGATGCACCGGAATATATAGAAAAAACACTAATAGGATCAGTAAAACTATGGTTTTCAAATTTAACTGAAAATAGCAAAAAAGTATTAAGAACTAATAAACCTATAGAAGGAACATCATCGACAACAACTAAACTAACACCTATAGAATTATTAAAAAAATATGAAACAGTTATAAAAGATGAATTTGGTAGTACGACAACAATCGAAGAAGAACAAAATGAAGAAAAAGATACAAATAGAAATTTAATGTTAAAATTAGCAATATGTAATATGTGTTATATAGATGAATATACTTGCGCATTTAAAGAATATTATTACAAAGGAGCATATAGTATAGAAGAAAGTAAAGAAATAAGAAAATTATATTTTAATAAATTACCTGAGCCATTTAGTTCGAAAATAATAAAAAGTTGGGAAGAAGCAAAAATAGTAGATACGTTAGGAGCAAGAATAAAATTTTTACAACAATGGTATAGAAACTTATGTGAAAAATATAGAGAAGAATTAAAAATGGAAAAAACATTAATAAGAAATTTAGCATGTTGCAAAAATAAAATAGCACCCCAATTTGGATGCGAAGAAAGATATTATAAGAAAAGAAAAAGACATAAGAAATATAAGAAATATAAAAAATCAAAATATAAATATAAGAAGCCAAGGAAAAGATATTATGTAAAAAATTATAAACATAAAAGACCATATAGAAAGAAGAAATCTATAAAAGAATGTACTTATTATAATTGTGGAAAGTTAGGACATTTAGCTAGAGATTGTAAATTACCTAAAAATCCAAAAAATAAACAAATATCAGAAATAAGAATAGATAATACAAAATATATGCAGATAGATTATATAGATTATGAATTAGAAAGTGAAAATAGTATATATGAAATTTCAGAAAACGAAACAGATAATGAAATAGATAGCGAAATAGATGAATCAAATGACTGAAGAAGATATAAAAATAATAACAAAGGAAGAATATTTAACTGATGAAGGAACGGAACAAAAAATAATATTTGATAGTAACATATTTGATGAAATAAAAGAAAAAGAATTAGATTTAAGTGTAGAGAAAATATTTAAAATACCAACAATAAAAAATATTTTTACTAGGAAAAAGGATGAATATTATGTAGTATGCCAAAAAGAACATGTAATAGACTGCAGATATGCAAAAGGCAAAGCTAGTATACCACTAGTAACAAAAAGAATAATTAATAAAGAAATAAATGATATAAAGAGTAAAGGAGATCCAATAAAATATGTACACCTTGGAGGTATAGAGATATTAATAAAAGCATGTTTTAGAGAAGGAATAGATACACCAATAGAATTATATTTAGCAGATGATAGAATTATAAAACCTATAGAAAAAAGCATAATAACTGCCGTAAAAGGAAATCTAATATATCAAAAATTTAAATTTATAATAAGTGCAAATTATTCAGTAGCAGTAACAGATAGAAATATAGATAAATCACTAGTATTATATTGGAAAATATCAGGAATAGAATTAACCCCAGGAAGTAAAATATTCACAGCAAGATGTAAAAATCTATATGTATTAACAACAAAACATAAAATAACAGGAAAAAATAAGATTAACAAAATACAAATAGAAAGCCCATTCGAACAAATTGTAAAAACAATAGATTATAATGATTATACTTATAGAGACATAGATACAGAAGAAAATTTAGAAATAGTAAATGATAGAATAAGTACAACGAAAAGAATAGCTAATGAAAAACCAGAATCATCAAGCTCATAAAAAAGAACAAGTTATGAAACAAATTCAATAAATAATTTAAACCAATATTACATAACAGGAAAAATAAATGAAAAAGAATATTTAATACTTTTGAATACAGGACAAGAAGAAAATTATATAGCAAAATATCTAGTAAAAAATGAAGAAATAAAGACTGATAATGATATGTGCCCAGATCTACCAAGAAGTTTAATAAATAATAAAAATATAGCAGAAAAAGAAATAATAATAGGAGTTAAAAAAATAAAAATAGAATTCGAAGTAAAGGAAGAAATGCAAAAAGCAGATATAATATTAGGAATAAAATGGCTAGAACAAGTAAAACCATATAATATAGAACATACACAATTAACCTTAACATATAACAAAGAAAAGTTATTCTTAAAAAGAGCCTTAACATGAAATGAAGATATATGTATTAATGAAGATAGTAGTAGAAGGATATTACAGTAGATATTATACGCCTATGATAGATACAGGAGAAGAAGCTAATTTATGCAGATATAATTGCTTACCAGAAAGTAAATGAGATAAATTAAAAACACCAATAATAGTTAAAGGATTTAATAATGAAGGAAACTTAATTACTTATAAAGCTAGGAATGTAAAAATACAAGTATGAGATAAGATATTAATAATAGAAGAAATTTATAATTATGAATTAACATCAAAAGATATACTTTTAGGAATGCCATTCTTAGATAAATTATACCCACATATAATAACCAAATCATACTGGTGGTTTACAACACCATGTAGACAGAAAGTAAGAGCAAAAAGAGTTAATAATAAAATAAGAAAGAAAACTGATTGGATAAAAGGAAGTGAAAAAATTACACAAAAGTTATAAAATATAAAAAATACTGAAGATACAATAGAACTAGTAGTATTTTCGATAAATAAAACAGAAATAACTATATTTTCAATAAATAAAATAGAAATAATTCAGAAAAAATTAGAACAATTATATAGCGAAGATCCATTAAAAGGATGGGAAAAACATAAAACTACTATAAAAATTGAACTAATAGATAAAAATAGCATAATAACCCAAAAACCATTAACATATAATTTTGACGATTTAAAAGAATTTAAAATGCACATAGATGAATTATTAGAAAAACAATATGTACAAAAAAGTAATAGTAAACATAATAGTTCAGCATTTATAGTAAATAAACATAGTGAACAAAAAAGAGGAAAAAGTAGGATGGTTATTCACTATAGAAATTTAAATGCAAAAACTATAACATATAATTATCCAATACCAAATAAGATATTAAAAATAAGACAAATCCAAGGATATAATTATTTTAGCAAATTTGATTGTAAATCAGGATTTTACCACCTAAAGCTAGAAGAAGAATCTAAAGAATTAACCGCATTTACGGTACCACAAGGATTTTATGAATGGAACGTATTACCATTTGGATATAAAAATGCACCAGGTAGATATCAACATTTTATGGATAATTATTTTAAACAATTATCTAATTGTATAGTGTACATAGATGATATATTATTATATACAAAAACCAAAGAAGAACATTTAAAATTATTAGAACAGTTCACAGACATAATAGAAAAATCGGGAATAAGTCTAAGCGAAAAGAAAACTGAAATTATGAAAAATTAGATAGAATTTTTAGGAATACAAATAGATAAAAGTGGAGTAAAAATGCAACAACATATAGTACAAAAAATAATAAATTCGAAAGAAGAATTAGATACAAAAAAGAAATTACAATCATTTTTAGGACTAGTAAACCAAGTAAGAGAATATATTTCAAAATTAGCAGAAACTTTAAAACCACTACAGAAAAAATTAAAAAAGGATATAGAATATAACTATGATGAAGAAGATAAAAAACAAGTTCAAAAAATAAAATTACTTTGTAGAGAATTACCAAAATTACAATTTCCAGATGAAAATAGAAAATTTATATATATAGTAGAAGCAGATGCTAGTGAATATAGTTACGGAGGAGTACTTAAATATCGATATGAAGCAGAAAAAATAGAACACCATTATAGATACTACTCAGGTACTTTCAACGAGACAGAAATAAAATGGGAAATAAATAGGAAAGAATTATGTTCATTATATAAATGTTTATTAACATTTGAGCCATATATTGTATATAACAAATTTATTGTACGAACAGATAATACACAGGTACGCTGGTGGTTAACAAAGAAAATACAAAATTCAGTTACAACAAAAGAGATTCGGAGACTAGTTTTGAGTATATTAAATTTCACATTTACAATTGAAGTGATCAGTACTAACAAAAATGTTATTGCAGATTACATATCAAGACAAAGCTACACAGACTGAAATAATAGAAGAAGATACTCTAGAAAAAATACTTAACACCCTAACTACGCTTTCAATGAAAGTGGACAGTATGGGTAATGAGATAGAAAAGCTAAAGACTAATGAAGATAAACTGAAGTCTATAGCTACAAATCAGCTAACTCAGCAGTGTGCAGAGCTATGTCGATCGGAAGACATTAAAGTTCCAGAGCTAGAAGGAGACGTTGGGACACTCCATAAAACCCATAACATTTATCAATCTACTTCTGCAGGTACAAGCAAAGGAGTTAATCGATCAAGGTACCAGAATATAAATATGAATAAAATATTTGAAAAACCATTTACACCAAAAACACAAAAAGACCACTTATTCATACCCCCACAAGTTAACACATACCGAGATAGCCTAAATCAAGACAAAAAAGTTTACAACTACATCGCCCAGAAATACATAGAAAATATATACAGAGTACAAACCTTCCTAAACCATAACCCCAGAGCTACAAACATCAAAGAACCAAATACCAACTATATAACCCAAAAATTACAAGGATATAATAAACTAATTGCACTGCCCAAAACTAACCCAAGCCTAGTTAAAACCTGTTTTGACTATGGACTATTAAACACCATATATACTCAAGACGGAGAAGAGCTAACAGCTATGGAAGAATTATACAAGATATTCACCACCTACAAAAGAATAACAAAAGGAAATTTATTTTATATAAAGTGTTATACCGCACCGGCAGAGATACTATATGACGAAATAAAACTAGTTATACAAGTTGTAAAGATAGGATTAACTAGAGATATGATTATACCAGAAGATATTATGCAACAATCGGAGATACCCAAAATTGAGATACCAGATTTTTATGCAAATAAACGACTTATTGGACTAGCTACGATCATTCAAGAACTAGCAAATAATTATACTAACGGAAACCAAATATGGAGCTATTATTCGAGAGATTATCAAATGATTTACTCAAATTCAAAAGTGCTACGACAAGCAGATATGGAAGATGTAAGACAATGGATAATGACGCTACTCAACCCAGAAAAATAATCTACCGCAAGAGCAATAAAAAAAGGATTTATTTCAGACGGACTGCTAACAAGATATTGTAAAATAATTGGACACAAATATCCAGACCACCAATGTTCGAGGTGTAATGGAGAAGATAATATTATTCCAGAAGTACATCTAGAATAAAAAAGACAAAATGCCAGCTGGAAAGATAAGATAAGGAGCAATAATGGAGCAGATACGACAACGTCAAATCAACGAAAGATATTTGGACCTATTGTACAAATTTTTACGATAAGATCATAATGTAGAGCATTTATGTAAAGTTTAACTTTTCTTAACTTTTTAGGGTAGGTAGCATAGTAGCCTAACCCCTTAAGCCCCTTTTGTTGATTTTTTTCTTTAGTTTTTAGTTTTAAAAAACGTGTGTAAAGATTAGTTTAATTGATTGTAAAGATTCGTTCTATTAAAGAAGGCAGAAGGCATTGCAAAAGCAAGCCTTTATGCGTTGAAGCAAGCATTCTCTCCATTCCACAACAAATACTTTACTCAGTTAATTAAATAAACATATGGAAAAAGCTATGGAGGAACAAAACTCAGAAATATCAAAACTACCCGAACAGGTATATCTATTTATGATTATGAATAGCTAAATTCATAATTCCCAACAATCATGATATGATAAAATAAATTCATATTAGTTACTTTATAGTAGAATTATTCGAAGAATAATATGTTAAGAAGTTTATTAACAAAGAGGAAACGGAGAAAAATCCCTAAGGACTATGCCATCCTAAAGGTGAAACCAATGAGGCAAGAAGCCGTGGCGGGGAGTAACCAGAGTAGAGGCGCTGTTTAAGGGAAAACGTATCCAAATTACCATGTTAATAGTGACGGAAGAACATATTATTTAAGAATAATCTAGTATATAGTAAGCTAAGATGACCATATTTTGTTATGTACATGGTTGAAGGGAATATTTTGAAAAAAACAATTTTATGAAAATGAATGATTATTTATCTGATGTGATGGTAGATAAATTCAAAATACTTATTTTGTATGCACTTAGAGATATAAAAGTAGCAGATATAAGAAAAATCATATTAGAAAAAGCTTTTGGTAAATACTACATGACTAGAGTAAATTATATACCATATCTACCTAACTACTCTTACAAATACTTACGATGATAAGTTACATAGAATTTTTAGAAAAAGATATAAGAAACATACAGTTACTAGAAAAACAGATAAAAATAAATATAGACAAATACATGGAAAATAAAGATATAAAATACATAGAATTTCTTAATAAAAATATGCAAAAACTACTAAGGCTAAAACAAACAACTACAAAATATTGTAATAAAATCAATTTTAAAAGATAGATCATTTAGATTATCTTAAAGTTTTAATCTTATATATACTTAAAAACATAGAAATTATAGATATTAAGAAAATAATATTAGAAAAAGTAATAGACTACGAAATTGAAACTACAAATTGTCTAGAACAGTTATACGAAGAAATTTACCCAGAAGGATATTATTCAGATTAAAAAATGTTAGAATATATTAGAAAAACTAGAGAAAATTAAGAAAATCTAAATAATGAAATTAATTATAGAAACCGAATTAGAAAAATAATGAAAAACCTAAAAGAAAAATTAATATGGATAGAAAAACCTTAGAAAATTTAGATAAAAGTACATGTGATAGTTTATATAATTTAAAAAACTCACTACGAGAAGAACAACACAAGATAATAAATAACATTGAAAATCTAGAATTAGATATACATTATAATACAGATAGGATAAATTATTATACAAAAATTTGTAACTCTGCAATTACTACAGGATAAAATAATTAATGAATATATCTTACGAAAAAAGTAAATCATTAAAAGATATTGAAACAAAATTTAAAAAATATCCACGCACAAATAAAAATAGATTCCCTAGAAACCTAATAAATCTATTTAATATATATAATCCGCGCACCCCCTTTTTTTAAAAAAGAAATTGGATAAAGAAATTAGGTTTGGGATGTTAGTTTGGGGGTGTTTCTAAGACAAAGAATCAGTTGAGGATATTTTTAGATCAATAGACGGACATAAAGTATTTGTGAGCTAATTTTCATACGTCAAGGTCATTTTATTCCTTTTATATTTAAGAAAAGATAAAATCTTAATGATAGAAAAAGGCACGTGAACCTTCATTGACATTCTTTTCTTCATGTCCTTCTACATTAACTTAAACTTTGTGATTGTACATCTGTTTCAGTATATACTCTGAACCATCCACCTTTGTATACTTCCAAATTTAAAAAAACAAACACAAAGTTGTCATTTTTAGCAATTGTCCACAAAGCAATTACTAGAAAAAACTATGAATTACCTCAGGTTACTGATTATTGTATACCTAAAACGAATCCAGCTAAATCTATAAGTCATCTCAAGATTGCATAATTGGTGTAGATACTATGTTAATAGTTACAAGGTTATTAATAATCAATTAGGTTCTTCTACTTTAAAATATTAATTTTCAATTTAAATTGAAATTTATAGTTTTTTATAGTTTATAAATATTTTAATTTAATTTAAAATATTTAAGTTTTTATAATTTAATTTAGCTTCAATGTATAGTCGGATTGATTCACAAAAGTTGAAAAATATCGCACAAATAGAAATGAAGGGAGATTAATTAGTATGATCCAATAAATTCTACAACCAAAAATGAAAATATGCTCCAAAATTGGCTAAATATTATCAAGTATAATGACAAATAATGTAAAAGGTAATTTAATACTCCAATTGGTTCGTATCTTTTGGTGTTTTAATTTGACACACTTATTAAAAAATTATCTAAACAAAGTAACAAGTGTTTTTACTCAATCATCCTTAATTAAATAGTATCAATTTAGTATGATTTCTTGGTTATGTAAAAAATTCACACATCTAAGTAAGTATGTGTAATTTTTTTTTTTTTTTTTAAAAGACTATTAATATCCTCTTGATTTGTAAAAATTATTTATCTTGGACAACGTATAAAAGCTAAAAGTATTATATACTTCCACCATTCTAATTTTTGTGAATTTATTTAACTTGACACAGTTTAATTAAAAAAAGAAAGACTTTTGGAATTGATGACTATAAATCAATTTATTGGGTTAAAGAGGAAACTTGAAGTTTAAATTATTTCTATTTAGAAAAAAAAACGTTCTTTGAAAAATGAACAAGAAAAAAGTGCCCCGTATAAATTCAAATGGAGAAATCAATATAAAGACTCACTTTAACCAAAAACAAAAAAAGACCCACAAAAGTTACTACAATATCAATATATCAATAGCTAAAAATACCCACGTTGAATGGTCTTGAAGAAAAAAAGACTAGTGTAAAAATGAGAATAAGCAAAAGGCTAGGGACAACCATGTTAACAACTTGATTCATCAAAGAATTTGCTTTTTGAATATGAGAACTACAAAGCTATCTTACTCTCTCTCTTAGAGAGAGAGAGACTGAAATCCAATGGGAAGATAAAGATTCTAATTGATTTATTGATCCATATTAACATATGTAACATGGAAAGTGCCATCTATTATGGTCAACCCTTATTTTTCTATGGTCATCCCTATGGAGGAAAACACTTTATTTTATCTTCAAGGTAACTCCTACTATGAAAAAATAATCATCACTCCATATTAATTAATATGATGATGACCTCGCACTAACTCATTCTATCCCCATTGAAAGCTTTTACATTAAATTACAATAACAATTCAATAACACTACCATTTTTACTTTGATTCTCAACTCTTCTGACATGGTGAATCCCCTCATTCCTAATAAATAGGTTTTCCTACTCAAACCACTAGTTTTCACAATGATATTGCTACCTATGGACCACCCTCCAATCTCATGGATGGAGCTAGCGATGTAGGACAACTATGTAACTCTTCAACTTTTAGTTGGAAACCAGCCAATAATCTTGATCCTCCAGGACCTGGCCTTCATAACCCAAATCATCAAAGAGGGTATGGACTACATAGTAGAAAATTTGGGAACAAAATATCTGCCAACAAGCCACAAGACAAACTTAGCTAGAAATGAACATAAATATGATGTCTATGTAGGATCTTAATGTGCTCATAAGCCAAACATTTCAATGCCTTCCCTTTTCCCCTATGACTTTGGAATTCCTCGACTCCCAAACCCCACATTTGTACGAATGATACCTCAGGAACCTCTCTACAGAGGTATGAAACCTAGAAAAGAAAGAGTTCTCAATGCTGGAAAAGCTAAAATGAAGAAACAGACAGATAGAGCAATTCTTGGAATTATTTAGGGAGCCAAACACATACACCTTGCTCTTGGAAAATCTATTCCTCAAAGAGTTTGGCGATCTATTTTGTATAACTATTATAGATACTTGTCTCATGATCCTAGTTGCATTCACTTTGAATTTGAAGAATTAGAAAAAGATAGTTCCCAACACTGTGGAACTGAACTTAGTTAGGAAATGGAAGAGGTTACCCCAAATAGAGAAGGGAAGAGATGTACTAACTCAAGAAAAACCTTAAGTGGATCTAATAAACCATATTATATGAAATTCCAGGGGATCTAATAATACTAACTTTAGGTTCCATTGTGAATCCATGATCAAGACCCACAAACCTTCTATGCTTGTGTTATTTGAAACAAATATGACTAAGCACAAGAAGCTTACTCAAGTGCTTAATTTTAATTGTCATATTCAATCTCCTGCCAGTGGCCTTTCCTACAGGATAGTGATTATATGTAATAAAGATACCTTAAAGTAGAGGAAATCACTATCACTTCGTAAGGCATTCATGTCTTGCTAAAGAAAAAATGAGAGGGTCTAGTATTAGTAACACTAGGACCAACTTACTTTGACATTATGTTAATTAGTGCAAAATTATGGACCTGGCTTTAAAGACTGTAAATACACATTAAACAATATGAGATAAAAGAATGAAAGAAATCTTATCCTTGAAACACTTGATAGGTGTGTTACTAATGACTCCAAGATATGTCGCTTTCTTGAACCCTTAATAACACACATCCCTAGGACTAAGTCAGATCACTACCCTTTCTTGGTTAAATTTTATCCAATCAATCAAGTGGTTTAGACAAATCCTTCAAAATAGAGCCCAGTGGTGTTGGCTCCAACCTTCCAAGAGATTTTCAAAGATTTCTTTGACCCCTTACTCTAACATACTCAATAGACCCACTAAAATATTCTAAGAAAAAACAGTGAAGTTGAAATAAAACCATATTTCATAACATTTTTAGAAAAATAAGGAACACTCAAGCTAGACTGGATGACATTTAAAAATTGCCTAACTAATATAATAGTACCTTCCACCATAAGATACCTTCCTTCATAAGATAGAGTCATCCCTTCTCCTTGAATATGATACTATCTTGATGTTTGAAGATGGATTTTAGAAAAAACTAGATCCAGAATCAGCTATCTTAGTGATGAAGATACGAACGCTAGATTTTTTCATACCTCTACCCTTAATAGAAGAAGAAGGAATATAATCTCCTTCATAAAGAATGATATGGGGAATCTATTACAGGAGCATGTAGACATTAGTGCCTCTACTATTTCCTTATTTATAAATATATACTCTACTGAAAACTTATACCCCAATAAGGCTTCTCCTTGTAGTTTGGATACCCCTAATATTCTTACCCAATATATAAGAGATATCTTGGACGCACTATTTAAGGAATCTAAAATTCTTTTTGATCTAAAATCCTTTAAACCTCCTGGTTCTGATGGCATTCATCCCTTATTCTACCAAAATTACTAGAGTAGTGTTAAAGATAAAATAATTTCCTTTTGAACTAAGGTTTTTGTCACTTCAGTAAGGCATTCTTATACTATTTCCACCCTTGTTTGTTTTATCCCCGAATGCCCAGTGCTTCTACTCTCAATAATTATAGACCATTTGAACTCTGTGACACTATCTACAAGTCGGTTACCAAGATCATTGTGAATAGAACTAAGCCTTACCTTTCCATAATCTTTGGTCCCAGCCAAGCCAACTTCCTTACTTCTAGAAAGGCCTCTGACAATGCCACCATTATCTAAGAATACATATCCTATTTAATGAAAATAATAGGCAAAAATACCAATATTATTCTTGAAATTGATCTAGAAACCTTGGTAGAATTGAGTTGAATTACATTTAAGAAACACTCCAGTTCCTTAACTCTTCTAAGAAATTATCTAAACTTATTATGTCTTCTGCCAATTTCAGTACATTTTCCATCTTAATCAATAGAGGGAGGTCTAACTTTTTCCAACCCTCAAGAGACATCTGAACCCCATGTCTCCTTAGCTTTTGCATTCTCTACTTGGAAAAACTTTCAGAGAGATTAATTTTAAAATGAGGATTGGCTCATGGACTCCCATAAAAATCAGCATTAGTACTTCCAAGCGCATACATTTCTTATTTGTAGATAACTTGGCCTTCTATACAGAAAATGTTAATAACTTTCATACCATAGTCAACACTCTTCATAGATTCAATGCCTGCTTTGGAAAAAGAATTAACTCAGCTAGATTTAAAGTCATCTTCTCTAGGAATACTTTTACTAAGAATTCCACCTCTTATACCAACATTCTTAGGATTATATCTTCTAAAAGATTTGGTAAGTATATGAGATTCCCAAATTTCCATCAAACCCCATCAATAGTGATTTTTAGTTTATCATTGACAATATGAACAATAATGTAGTAGGACAAAAATCAAAATTCTTGAATATGACTGAAAGAATTATTCCAGCCAAAGTTACTTTAGGGAGCATACCCTCACATGTCATTCAATATATTAACCTCCCCTCAAAAATCATTAAGAATATCAATAATATCTAGAGAGACTTTATCGAGGGGACCACTACTAAAAAAATATAGTTAATCAAATAGGGCACTTTTACCCCCAAGAAATATTAAGGGGGATTGGGTCTCCAGACATGTGAGATAAAAGATTGAGATCTTCACTTTAGTACAGTATGGAGAGTGTATAAAAATCCAACTAACATATGGGTAGGAATCCATATTACCAAATACCACAAGCCTAATTGTAATGACCCTTCAGGGTATTTTTCATATTTCTGCTTATTTTCACTATTAGAGATTTTTTATAGTTTTCCCAAGTAATTTATGACTAGTTGGAACTAAAAATTCAGTTATGGGGCAGTTTATTTATTTTTTTTAGCCAATTCCTTGTTTAGAAGTCTTCACTGGTTCTAAATGGCCATTAAGCAAAACCTTCAGTAAAAAACTCATATGCAAATTCTGACTATGCCAACAAATCTAGAATATTGATTTTAGGTAGGGTAGACCTTTGGTTCGGGTCTCAAGATAACTGAGCTTATTTCGACCTATTGGTTGAAAAGTTAAGAAAAGGAGATATAGTGTGGGATCCATATTTAGTCAAAATAACCTTGGAGGGAAAATCTGAGTGTGCCATTATATCTGAAACATCAAATTTAGTATGGTTACATAGTTTATTTGTGTATGCGGGATTCCTAATAAATCCCGAGTACTCGATCGAGCCTATTTTGGGACTTGGAAAATCTGGTGCACCACGATAGCGGCACTTTGTACTGTGATCCCAACTCCCCTTGCAGGGTAGATGTTATGATTGTGTCTCATGTTGTAGTAGGACAATACTGCAATCACAAGGCCTCGGGTCACAATAGCGACTATCGAGGACTTAGACTAGGTATAAGATGACCCTTTCTCCCTGAATTTTAGTCATTCTTTATCATTCCTTAAGATATAAGAATCCTAAATAGTGTGAGAAATTAAAATTGAAGCTTGTTGGTGATTATGAAGCTAGATTAACATTTATTTTCCTGATTATCATCTAATTTAAGGTAAGAATTCACCTTTTTTTGGTAAAATTTCTTGATTATTTGCTCAAAACCTTTAGGAATTAATTTTAGCCTCATTTCATCTTGGTTTTCACCCATTTTTTAGGATAATTATTCCTTGATCATGTATGAATGTTGGGTTGGTTTCAAAAATGCATTTTTCATAAGTGGAACCCACTTAGGGTTTTGATGTCATTTTTGGACCCAAAGCATAATGGTGTAATAAAGGTATCGACATTCTTATATTAATGAGAATAATGTGTTTTTGATATCTTGGCATCTTGAGGAGGCTTCTTGGAAAGGAAAAACAGTGGTTTTGCAATTTATTAAGCTTTCTTCGATGAAGAGGTAGGCTAGGTTTATCCCTTGTTAGATTAAGCTATGTCATAGTATGTTTATGATAACTTGTTGGATTTGGGATGGATTTTAGGTATTGGATTAATGAAATGCAGGACTTGGGGTTATTTGGATGTTTAGGCTAATTTGAAACCACAAGTTTGAAACACTTAGCTTGTTCTTTATAGCTTAGGTGTATTAGCCTTCATTTCTCATGATTGTCATGAGAATGCCTTAGAAAACTCAAGTTAGATAAAAAATGATTTAGTTACTCATGATTAGGGTAAGTTTGAATTTAGTTGCTTACACTCATGAAGACTGACTGAGTTTATATTGGGCTTAGCTAATTTATTTGGGAAGAATCTTTATTTTAAGACTAATTGTGGCTTATTATACATCTAAAAGTGGATTTAGATACCTTAAGCCTAGTTCGGGTAGATTTTGTCTAAAATGGAACTTAAGAATTAGAAGTGGACTCTTAATCAACTTTAGGCTATGAGACATGTTTGTTTGTAAACCCTTTACACTTATTAGACTTTTGGAAATGTGTATCGAGGTAATATTGAGAAATATTGATACTTGATTATTATGTTGGTTGATGTGAGGGTTGACACCTATTGACCATACTATTCTTTATGCATATTGATGATACTATTTATGATGTGGATTATATATATATATATATTTATCTGATTTGAGTCCATAAGATGATTATATTGATGATTATATATACTCGATTCGAGTCCAAAGGATGACTACATAACTATTGATTATATTTACCGATTCGAGTCTGTCTATTGATTATTATTAGTTCAAGTATTGATATTTATCATATTTATCTTTTCAAGCTCAGCTATTGATTATATTTAACAATTCAAGTCCGGATATGCATATTATGCTATGATGACATACTTTTTATAATTAACAATATCCGAATGTGAGATGGAAATGTAGCAATTTGGCTTAGTCAAAAAATGAGGAAATGGTTATAATGTGGTATGACATAAATGGACTCTCATAATTAAGTGGATTGTTTAATAAGTTATATTATCAAATAAATAGTGACTAGTGAGCAACGATGATAAGTTTATTAAATGATGGTAACCTTATAGAGTATCTGTAAATTATGGAATGATGGTTAAATGTCAATGAAGGTTGGTTGATTGCTTATTCTTCTCTTGAGTGTACTATCCAGTTGTATGGGAGGCTGCCACGAGTTCTTTACTTTTCTGCACCAGTTGGCGTATGGGAACTAATTTTGTAGTTGTGATTTCTTGTGTGATATTATGTTGCGTTATGTTATTATCCTTGTTATTTACTTTTCGTGTTCAATATTATTGGAGATGATTAAGGTTTATTTCTGTACCTTGACTTAGCTATGTTATCTTGCATTTTATTATACTTATATCATGATTTAGATAAGTCAGTCAATGATTCCTACTGAGTACCCACTGTTTTGTTACTCATACTACAATTCTGTACCTTTCTGGTGCAAATCTGAGTACTAGCTGTCACCACTGATCATTAATTATGCTGTATTGATATTTTTGGAGTTAGGATGAGCTCTTGGAGTTTGACATGACCATTTCCCTCTACTTTTATTTTCAATCTTTTATTTTGAGATAGATGTATTGACTATTCTAGACTTTAAGTTGTATTGATACTATCAGATGCTCTTGTATTGGCTCTACCAGGTCATGAGATTAGTATCTTGTGTTGAATCTTTATTTTATCTAAAACCTTTGTTATTTATAAATTGTGTTCTTGAAATTTGATATCACCCAAAACTAACCTCCAAAGAAGTATGTTGCAGTCGATGTCAAATAGAGTAACCCAAGCAAGGTTGGTGTCAAACCTACAGAGAATGTGTGGAATTATATCTCGATCATGATGAAATCAAAGACAGTGCAAAAAAGTAAATGGGGGGATTTTAAAATCATAGTAATACAGAACCAAACTTCAGTGCTTGAGGTTTTAAACAAATGGAGATGAACACTAGGACTATGTTCATCCTTGCTTCTAACTTCGTAAGTTTCTCATGGTCGATTCACTTATCCCACTGCTCTGCATGCAAAGTATGACAAGATATGTATTATCAATCATCTTTTGAATGCATTGATAAATCTCACCTTTCACTTTTTGCGTCTTAGGGCGTCACCTTTATTATCCCTTGTCTTTGACCTCATTACAACTATTACCTTGTGAGTATTAAGTTGATTAGATGAGGGTTTATATCCTCAAATCACTATCGTAACACCCTTTTCCCAATTTCGAACTCCTTTGTAAGGATGATCTCAAATACAGGCAATTTCAAAGCTTTTGCAGTTTCTTAGGAGACAATTTATCAAAAGAAGATTACAATACACACAGTCACATCAACCTAGATAAATCTCCCACTTCCCTTATGTTGTTAATCTACCATAGTTCCTACAACCCTAGTTATGGAATTTATCCTCTCATGGTTATGAAACAATCCATGATAAGCAATGAAGAAGACATAGAATTAATTGCACGAGAATGGTAAGAATAAAATCCAAAATCTTCAATTGAATACGAAACTATGAACACAAGAACAAAAATATCAAAAAGTCAATGTACGTGAAAAAATATCAAAAGTCCAAAACCTATTACAAAGTACCCAAAGGGCATTTATAGAGTGTCAAAATAGCAAAGGAAACCTAACCAAATCCAATAAGGAAAACTATGTCGGTAGTGTTCACGCCTCTGGCAACGAGTTGTTAGTACTGGTCACGACTCGTTACCTGTTGTCATATCCAATTTCTATCTTAGTGGTTATGACTCGTCAATTTTCCTTACGAGTAGTAGGCTGCTGGTCATAGTCACTCTACTAAATTTTCTCTTTTAGGACTTTTGAGTCTGTTGTCAAGACGACTTCTCACCATGAGTCGTAATCAGTCCTTACGACTTATGGTCTCCACTCGTTACCACTGGAGCCTTTTTTAACCATCTTTATGAGTTTTAGCAACTGTGCTCAGTACGCTTATAGACCATGACTCATAGTCCATCTTAATGAGTCGTAGTTAGTATTTACTTAGATTCTTCTATTCAGCTTTAGCCACTGGTAACCTCATGAGTCTGGCCACGAGTTGTGAGGTAATTTAATGACTCATAGCCTAACCACTACTTCAACTTTATAGAGATTTTTCTCCTTTTTCTATCAAACACCACTTTAGACCTACTTTACCTGCAATACATATAAAACATACATCATATCTGATGAAACAACATAAGTCAAGGAATGGTTTCACCATTTTAAGCATCAAATGTTTCATGAAACCACGACACATCAACAATCTCAAATTATAATGTTTGCATATCCTCAGGCAAAAAAACAAAACAAAAAGACAAATGATGCTTAATCGGTAAGATCCTAAGCTACCTTTTGAAGTTGACTTATCAATCCTTACTCATAACACAATACCCCTCCCCCCTTATTTCTTAATTTTTCAAAAGCTCAACTGTGTATATTGATCAGTCACAACAATGTAACATACATGAATCAAGTGATGGCATTATATTAGTAATGAATAACTAGGAATAACCAATTTACACTACCCGAACAGTTAAGAAATCTAACAACGCAACCCATCTACCCTTACAATCAAAGAAGTCCTTATCGCTCAATTAGATCAATACTTTCTTATAGGGATGTTCAAGAGATGCTCGCGCTCACAAAGAAGTTCCAACCAGTGTACGAAGAATGCCATAGGCGTGCCCTTAATTTCTCCACATGAGTTTTTGGATAGTCGGGTTTGGATAACTATAGGACATAATTTGGCTTGTAACGTAGGCTTGGGGGCTGGTATGAAGCATTTGGAAATTCTTGTAACTGAGCCTCCTTGGCCTATAATTACTTTGCGGTCCACTCAGCTAACCAAAATTTCTTTTGTTATACCCTTATTTCACTCTTTTTATTATTTTTAACTAATTAAGGCCAGGCGTGATTTTTACCCACACCCAACCTTACTTTTTTTCTATCTACACCCTTTATTCACAAACATTTTAGACTACACACCCCTATGATAGCTACTCTCAACTTTGGCAATTTGCCTGAGTTGAGGTGCATAATGTCTAAGGAGGACTAGGGACAAAATAGATTCATTGTAGTTAAAATGGAAAGGTGAATCAATGTAAATAAAAAATATGTCTATTAAGGCTTAAATTCGGGATCAAGAGATATTCATTACATTCGGTAGTGGACTACTTTGAAAAATGGCCTATGATCCTTTCCTAACCGACTACTCTACGACCTAGGAAAGACCAATCAAGCAAGTTATGGATTTCATGCACACAAGGAACTAGGTAATTCCTCAAACATATTTTATCGGGTCACATTACTAGTCACTCCCTATCCAGTTCATGAAATTATTCACTACAGTTAGTATGTCCCTAATTCTAATGCCATTACCAAATTCACAGAAGTCGCACGCATACACATATCACACAATTATATTTAAAATTTTAGGAGGGTTACTATTTTCTAAATTAAATGCAAAATAATTTCAGCACAATCAGCTCAAAACAAGTCAAATACCTTAGGTACAATTTTAATTCCTAATTAAACATCATAAACAACACGAACACAAAAAAAAACAAAACAAAAAAAAACACATTTAAACTAAACTAGACATGTTAGTTCAATATTCAAACTACAACCGATAGGAAAATAAACATGGTAACAACCCACGATGGCTAAGTGATACACCCCCACCCCTAACTGAAAGGATATGCACTATCCTCGATGTATGTAAAAATATAAAAACTAGTGGCAAAAACATACCTGGCTGTACTAGGCACCAAATTATGTAATGTTAGAATGGGGGACTTGGGACATGCTGAATCTTAGCATCAGTTGTCCCGTAGGGATGGGATGCTTGCATCAATAGTGGCACTGATTATGGCCAGTGTGCTCAATGATATCTTTAGTCGCGGAGCTGTACTATTGCACAAATCCATAACATCAGTAGGTTGAGAACTACTAGTTCCCGTTGCCATCTCATGAACCCTCACCTGTCGGTCCTTCTCACTCTGAATACTGGCTACTTTTGTAGCCTCAACATTCTCTTTATTTGTAATTCTCTTTCTCTTCTTTTTTTTCTTCCCTTCTTACCTTTATCTCACCCAGCTATAGGGATCGAATCTCCAAAACCATGAATATCTTGTACCTTCTCCTCGACCTGAATCTCCTCTATAATAGGCATCGATAGGATTAGTCTCTCTTGCAAATCTCAACCTCCTTCTAGGATGCATCTAGCTCAGCATGTGTACCTGTTAAATCTAAGGACTGGATACCCTCCAACCTCCGATTGATACACTACTCAAACCCATCAAATTTGGTCTACATCATCCTCAAATTTTCTCTAATCTATTTATCCACCCAAGGCTTCACTCCATCCTCTATTAGTATCACCTTCATATCCACCGTACCCAATATCTTCTTCACTTCAGCTAAGAATATCGTGGTACTAAGACATAACTGATGGAGGTTGGTTTGGAAGTAAATGGGTATGGTACCATAGTAGGTGGTGGAGTTGGAGTCTGGGAGGTGCCTGCTGCATTAGTAGAGGTCTGAGGCTCAGAATGGGCAGTCTCTATAGGGGTCTTACCATATCGGTAAACCCTGTAGTATTACTCCCATGCCCTATGGCCTCATATGCCTCTCTAATCATAGTGACTCCTAACTTTTCTACCTTAGAGATAGGGTTCTCAATATCTCTAATCAAACCCAAGTCTGTAGTGGTGCACGGCCTAATAAAATAATCCATAGCTGGGAGTTTTGGTACTCCCGCATCTAAGAAAATCTATCCCACCAAGCAAGGGAAGGCCATAACTATGTCGGTACTCATCACTCTATCTCTGATCTCTCTAGCTATCATTTGGTTACATCTATCTTATAACCTTTCATAATGTTCATGAACAGGGCTACTTTGTCAAGACTTAATACATTGTCCCCTAAGGTGGGACTCAATCTGTGTTGTACCAAGGTCCACCAAGCCCTAGCTTGAAAGTTTAGGCTTCCATTTATGATCCATGATGACTCTTCAACACCTCCAACTATCTAAGGAACCTTCTTCTATTCTGTAACAATAAGACCGGCTATCTACCAGAAACTAAGAAACGTGTCTTCTAACCCGATCTATTTCAATTTCACCTTATGAATCTCATCTAACCAATGGTCAAACTTAGCAGTATTTGCCGTAAGTAGGAACTATAGCCCATTTAAAGCTTAGGATATGGTATAAGTGGAGTTGTTCACCCAAACACCTTGAATCACAAAATCTGTCAATGAGTCACCACCTTTTCATAATTTTCCCTATGGATATAACCTTTTTAGCTTCATATGATAGCAACATAAAACTTATGAACCAAAGTTGAACTATACTATATCATGGACCTGGTCATCCATTTAAATTTATATTCTCTGAATCAGACATCAAATACAGGCATCTCAGACATGCTTGTGGTGGTCAGCTTCCTCTCAAAATAAATACCTCTTTGTGGTTTTCCAGTGGAGGGATTTATGGAGATGCCTTTTTCACATTGGGTCTGCATTCTGAGGTACCCCAATCATTCCACGATAGGCATCGAAGAAAACTAGATGGAAAATGTAGTGGGAGGTGGTGATGGTAGATTAATTTGGATAAAAGTGTAACTCTCCTTACTTCACCCTTACTCTCATACTCAGACCCATTATTGTCTTTAGAATTCTCCTTCTCAGAGCTAGATTTACCCTCATCATCATCATCACTATCTTAATCACCTTCACTGTCCTCCTCAGACTGGAATAATTAGTGAGGTGGGAATATGTTAGGATTCTTCCTCTTAGGTGGGGTCTTGGGTGGTGTGACCTCCTCTAAGGTTGTATTGGCCAATCTATGTAATTTCTATTCTAACAAGTTGTTATATTAGACAATGATTTGTTACCAACACTCATTGTCTGACTAGAATAATTACCTTCATATTTAACCCTTTTCAGTCAGTATGATTCCTCACTACGTGTCGTATAGTGTGACTATGACTTGTTAAATAAATCACGATGTTAATAGAACCTACACTCTTCTAATCAATCTATGTTACCAATGGTTACGAGTCGCGTAACAACTTGTTAGGTGGCCTAACAAGTCATAAAGAGTCTTGTAGCCACTGTAACATGAGTATTTAGAGTAGTTGGTTCCGATTCTCAATCCTAGCCTAATAATATGCATCCCCATAGTTAATAACAAGTCCAATCAAAATCTTAATATATCTCCCCCTATACACACTATTTCAAATATAACATTTATACCCTCATAATTTATTCATATTGAGTTTTGGTTTGTCACGAACACGAGTAATTTGAAACTTTAAACGTAAAGATAATCACAAAATCCAAGCATTTCATACAATATTTCACATCAAGTTTCAAAGATTAGAATTTTTAACTTACCACTTAACTTGAATAATGTTCTTGGATATGTTCAAAGATTTTCGGATACCGCCTTAGTTCTTAAAAATAAAACCCTTTGGGATAAGTTTGTGAGTTATGTGAAGTGGGGATAATTAATGATATTCCCTATTCAATATTCATGGAATGGTTTTGGGGAAGGGAGAGAGTTTCAGTTTTAAAAATAAGAATTTCAATCATTTGCATTGATTTCCCTTATTTAAACTATTTGGATCAGATCGGTATGACCTTATAGGCCCTTGATGTCAGGACTTGTAATGAGTCATTATAATGACTCATTACCTCAGAGTACGGGTCGTAAACTCCCCCATGATGACTAGAACCTTACTTGGGTCTCCAGTCATCATGACTCAAGGTGGTGAGTCGTATTCACCGACTATGACTCGTTTTGAGAGTTTTGATGACTCTAGAAACCAAATATCTGAGGATGGCCTAAGATCCAACACCCTACAACTATTAGTGACGAGTTGTAAAGTGTGATCATAATTCGTGAAGTGGGTCGTAAGACCTAGCACCAAAATTTTTTTTGGTCTTTTTATGCAAACTCCAGCCCTGCACACTGAACACACAAGTTACCCTATAATCAAAGAAGTACAAAATATGGGTTTCCTCTGATGTTAGGTGTATTTATGCATTCTAGTGTCACTATTCCAGTCTTTTTAGCCTTGTTTTGAGGATGATTCGTATTCTATATGGGTTGATAATGAGATAAATATGAATTTAAGTGTCAAAGTACGTGATTACAATGGTTCAAGTATTTTCAAACAATTTTGTACTTAAATGAGTCTTTTAGAGTTCACTCATGGAAACTAGCATTACTAGCTTGAGCTAGGTGTGTGTCTAGTTGGGTTCGATGGATTCTAGTGTGTTAAATGAGTTCCTTATGGTTTGAGTGTGTAATATTATGTGGAACAAGTTTTTTTTGTAAGTTAAAAGGTCCAAGTGAGTCAATTTTAAAGTCAGAACAATAGGTGAAGATTAATGTGGACTAGCCTTGTGTTAGCTTGTGTTTTTGATTCATTGTCATGGATATTGTGTTGTTATGATCTCGAATTCATGGTCTGCGATTATGTAGGAAGCTTTATGATCTGAATATGGTGATATATTAATGATATAAAGGCTATAAATCCATGGGGAATACACCACAAATCAAGGGATGAAAGAGAGGACGATAAACACTTAACCAAAATAGTGGAAGCAACTTCTAGTGTAATGAGGCAATGAGCCCGCGATGCCCTAGCCATAGCGGGGCTCTAAAGCCCATGATGCCCTATCTAGAGTTCTTCTCTATAGCAAGTTCAGCCCCCTCTGGAGTGGTGCAACACACAGGGGGCGCCCCCTCTGCTCCTATGCTCAATTAGATGGCCTAAATTGCAATTCTTGACCTATATGGATTAGGCTTGCATCTTATGTTATAAATACATGTTTTGTAAAGTTTTTTTTATCACCTTTTGACGTCTAGGAACATAAAGGATCTGCTATTACACGTTTCTTTTACATTTTTACATTATTCTTTTAGCTTTATTTTAGATTATATCATGTATTCAACCTTTTGGATCATGATTATGACTATGAGTGGTTAGAAACCTTTCCGGAGTTAAAGCCAAGAACATGTGTACTATTATTTTGGATTGAGTTCTTTTAATTTTTATTATCATTATTGGTTGTGTGTTTATTCTTGATTTAATTATTTTGAGGCTTGATCACCCTTAGAATACATTAATTATCAACCTTGTAGTCTCGGGAGAGGGACTAGGGAGATAGAACATGGGAATAAATGAAGTATAGTTTGTATTCTTTTATGAAATAAGAAATTCAAATTAGCGTCTAGGATAGGGATGTACTTAGATGCCTTACTTGATTCACTCGTAGGATGATAGCTTAAAGAACTCAATTGGATTATTACATCCCCACTCAACGATGTAGTTGTAAGGTTCGAATTAGGTAAAAGGTTAGAGATCGGGAGACCATGATCATGCAATTAACCCTACGAATCAAAAACCAAGATAAGAAAGTTAATGAATGAAGTTCAATAGCATAGTATAATTTTTCGAAGTACTTTAACCCTGGGCTTTACTCCATTGACTATTTCAAGACTTTATTTTTATGCATTGTTTACTTTACTTGTCAGTTACAATTTTCACTCTCTTTTTGGTTACTCTTGCACTAAATTAATCTAAACTGTGAACTAGAATTGAATCATTGTTAAAATAAGTCCCTGTGGGATCAATACTCGACTTTCTTGAAGGCCACTTTACCACTTGATATACTAAGTACACTTGCATGTGCGCTGTTAGCCTCCCACACATCGCTTGATTTAATGTCGCAACATAACGTGGCTAAGTTGGATACTCAAACTTTATCAACCAGACCCTATGGGTTGTCTGCTATGCAGCTCCTGATTTAACATCGTAGCACAACACAGTTGCCTTGGTTTCTCAAACTTCACCAAGGCTCAAATCATCAATTGTTTTTACTTCTTCAGGCTTTCCTATGTAGTGCTTCACCCTTTGACCATTCACCTTAAACGAGGCTTCACCATCATGCTTTATTTTTATAGCACCATATGGGAACACTCTTACCACGGTGAATGGTCCATACCACCTAGACTTCAACTTGCGAAGAAACAAGAAAAGTCTTGAATTATGTGACAAGGCCCGATCACCAAGCTCAAACACTTATTCTCAATTTTTCTTTCATTATACAGCTTCATCTTTTCCTTGTATAAATCAAAACTCTCATAAGCCCAGAGTCGAAGCTTATCTAACTGACTCACCTTTCTCATCCTCAACTTCGTTGCATCATGCCACTCAAAATTTAACTTTTTCAGTTCCCATAGTGCCTTGTGGTAAAGTTCAACAGGCAAGTGGCATGCCTTGAAATACACAAGCTGATATAGAGAGGTATCTATGGGTGTCTTGTAAGCTATATGGTAGGCCCACAATTCATCATCAAACTTTCTACACCAATCTGTCCTATTGGTATTCACAATCGCCAATATGGACTTGATCTCTCTATTGGAGACCTCAACTTGTCTGCTCATCTGATGATGGTAAGGTGTAGATACCTTATTCTACACACCATATTTTTCAAATATAAAATTACAGAAATGCAACTTCCATCAATAATTATTTCATATGGAGTGCCAAATCGAGAAAAAATATGTTTCTTCACAAAGGTGATGATGCTTATAACTTCATTATTGGGGAGCGTAACTGCTTCCACCCATTTTGATACATAGTCCACCACCACAAAAATATATTTCATACATAGTCCACCCATGAAGTCAATCCCTACACATCAAAAATCTTTAACTCTAAAATAGAGGTCAATGGGAGTTCATGGTGTCATGAAATATTGCCTTCACGTTGACATTGGTCACAGACGAGTGTAAAGTCATGAGTATCCTTGTAGGCTGTAGGCCAGTAATACCCACATTACAAGATTTTGTTGGTTGTGTGGGTTCCTCCAAGGTGACCCCCAACAAGTGAAGCATGGCAATTCTCAAGAATACTCATCATCTCTCCCTCAGGGATACATCTACGAATCACACCATATGCACTAATCTTGATTAGGTAAGGCTCATCCCAGATAAAATTCCTTACCTTATGAATAAATACCTTTCTCTACTGGAGGAACAAGTCATTTGGGACAATATCACTCACCAAGTAATTGGAAAAGTCAACAAACCAGGGGATTAGGTCTTTAAATGCTGCCAAAATCAGCCCATCTTGAAAAGTATCATCGATTTCAATCCCATCCCCTAATTATGCATTTCTTCTTATTCAAGTCTATACAAATGATCTGCAACTTGATTTTTAGTAGTCTTTCACCTCAAAATCAAACTCTTGTAGTGGGAGAACCCAAAATCAATCTCGCTTTGCATTTTTATTTGCCATAAGGTATCTCAAGACTACATGATTAGTGTGGACTATGACTTTAGTTCCAATCAAATAGGCCCAAAATTTCTCAAAGGCAAAAACCACTGAAGCAACTCTTACTCAGTAACAGTGTAGTTCTTTTATGCAAGGTTGAATGCCTTGCTGGTATAATATATTGGGGGCAAGGATTTTCTCTCATTTAGCCTAGGAAAGCACCCAAGGCCGATCCACTGTCATCATGCATGATCTCAAATGGTAAAGACCAGTCAAGGGACAAACTGATAGGTGCTGACACCAACCGCTCTTTCAGGCACTCAAAGGCCTTTAGACATGCATCATCAAAATCAAACTTCACCTCTTTCTCAAGAAGTTTGCATAGGGGTTTCACAATCTTTGAGAATTCCTTGATGAAACTCCTGTAAAAAATAACATGGCCTATAACACTTTGAATAGCCTTCATCAAAGCTGGAGGTGGCAGTTTCTCAATAACTTTAATTTTTGCTTTATCTACCTCAATGCCCCTTTTTGAGATATTGTTCCCTAGAAGAATACCTTCTTTTACCATAAAATGGCACTTCTCCCGATTCAAGATCGACTTTAACTACTCACATGTATAGAGAGCATTGGCCAAGTGGACTAAATAGTCATTAAAAAAATCACCAACTACAAAAAAGTAGTCCATGAAGATGTTAGTGGTATCTTCTACCATATTAAAGAATATAGACATCATACATCTTTGAATATGGCTGGAGCATTGCACAAACCAAATGGCATCCTCTTAAATTTGAAAGTCCCATAAGGGTAAGTAAAGGTTGTCTTTTATCAGTCTTTAGGAGAAATAGTGATATGATTATTACCCAAATACCCATTAAGAAAATAATACCAGTCTCTTCCCGCAAGTCTATCAAGCATCTGATCCATGAAGGGAATAGGGAATGGTCCTTTTGGGTCCATGTTTTAACTTTCTATAATCCATGCACACTCTCCAACTTGTCACTAGTCTCATTGGTATGAGCTCATTTATGTCATTCAGCACTATAGTAATTCCACTTTTCTTTGGGTCAACTATCCGTAATAGGGTAAACTACACCAGTATCCAACCACTTGATAATTTCCTTTTTACCACCTTATGCATAGGAGAATTAAGCCAATTTTGATGCTCAATACTGGGATGCAGTCTGATTCAAGTTAGATTTTGTGAGTACAAATGCCTAGTAGAATACCCACAATATCTGCAATGGCCTACCCTATAACTCTTTTGAACCAATGCAACACTGATATCCATGTCTCTACCTTTGATTTAGCCAAGTCAGCCATAATAATCACTGCTAAGGTATTGCTGACCCCAAAAATTCATAGCATAAGTGAGAAAGGAGGGCCTTCAACTCTAAGACTGGTGGCTCCTCAATAGACGGTCGAGCGAAAGGAGTAGTTCTATTTTTTAAAATCTAGATCAAGCATCTTTAAGGAATAATTCTAATAACATCTCCCATAAAAGCGTTTACCATCTTATCATATTCCCCTTATCATCACCATCAAAGTTTATAATCATCACTGCTAATGCCTCGAATCCAAGTTTCTCTTCAATGGACAAGGCAACATCATCAACAATATCATCAATGGTGTCTATGACAGACATAACTTGAATATCATCAGGCTGCTTCATTGACTGGAACATATTGAAGATCACTTGCTCATCATTAAGTTTAAACTTCATCTGTCACAATTCTATATCAACCTACACCCTTTCTGTAGCTAGAAAGGTTCTACCCAAGATGATAGGGATTTTGATGTCTGCCTCACAGTCAAGAGTAACAAAATCAGCAAGAAATATGAAGGATGCTACCTTCATCAACCTATCACAAAGAATACCAATTGGTCACTTTCCCGTTCGGTCATTCATCAACAATCTCATCGATGTTGATTTGGGTGCCCCAACCCCAATTGATTATAAACCACCAGTGACATCAGATTGATGATGTCCCCCAAGTCACATAAAGCCTGAGAAAAGTTGAAGGACCCAATTGTACATGGAATAGTAAAGGCTCTCTACTAGCAATCTGGAAGAAAAAGCACTACAATGGTGCATATTATCAGTGGGATCAAAACTCATTGTTTGCTTCTTAGTGACCAAATCTTTCATGAACTTCACATAGCCAAGAATTTGATCCAGTGCCTCAACAAGGGGAATATTTATAGATAGTTCCTTCAACATTAATAGGAACTTCTAATATGTACCTTCTTTTTGTTTCTTTTTTAGCTTTTGAGAAAAAAGTGGGGAGGTCTCAGAATAATCCTCAACACTGGATCATCAGACTTTCCCTTCCATATCCTTATCACCAATATGTTCAACACCTGTAGATTTTTCAGATTCAGCTATAAGTGTATCATCAACATCTATCTCATCACCATTATTTCTTGGCACTTCTGCAGCAGGCATGGGGGAATCTATGATGGTTTAACCACTTCGAGTGGTAATAGCATGACAATGACTATTATTTTTTGGATTTTATACTGAATTATTTGGAAGAGTGCTAAGCTGCCTCTAATTTAATGTGTCTGACCTTTGGCTAAACTATTGCTCTATTTTATTTATCACTGTGGCATATGACTTAAATTTGTGGTTCATTCCAGATATATATCCTCCTTAGTGTCTTTAAGGAAGCTCTCCTAACTCTCTTATCCTTTCACTAGTTTGGACAACATTAGTTCTATTCTTTACTCGGTATCAAGATTGCTCGATGGAATATATCTAATACTCTTCTCTTTATAGTCATTTTTATACCTCTAATCATCATCTCTGCATTTCTAACTCAGTATTTATCACCATAGTAGTTTCAACCTTGGTTCCATTGCCCTTTGGCTCAAAATCCTGCCACTTCTCAATCCAGATACTTAGCTTCCTCATCCACGTCAGACTCATAAGCTCTAGAAGCAGACCCTTCAGCCCCTACTGCATTCACTTTTTTAGAATTCATTGTTGCAAATTGTTTTGTAAGCAACCAATCTTTATTCTGATCTTGTTCTACCAAATCATCACCAGCTTTATAGTGACTAGCAGCACTATTGGCATACGTACCAACACCCCTATCAGCCTCTCAAGTAGCCACCCTTGATTAGTGACAGAGATCTCATCTAGACTTTTTTACGCTATTTCCTAGTACAGACGCATAAATATGCCTCCAGATATTGTGTCTGTCATTGACCTAGAACTTATAGTCAGGGATCTTTAGAATATCTCCAGCAAACTAGACGTGGAATTTGGTGATTAGGTACCATGCTTAACTTCTTCTTAAATCAAAACCACTCCTCATACATGGACGCAGTGGGCAACTGACTAAAGTTTTAAATTTCATCTATTAGTTGTAGCATCCTGGCAGAAGGAAAAAAACAGTTCAAAAACTATCTATGCAACTCATTCTATGTCGTGATTGAGCCTCTAGGAAGTTTCCTCAACCACAATGATACTTCACTGATCAACAAGAACACGACCAACCTCAATGATTCTTGATCTATTCCAAAAATGGTATACGAAGTGTAGATCACAGTAAAGTTGGAAAGATGCATGTTCGCATCATTTATAAACGATCCTGAGATCACAACCTTTAAATTCAGTAGCTAGATCATTGCATTAATGATATCAAACTTAACATTTGGGTAAAACAGGAGGAATAATGGGTCCTGTCTCAGCAAACTCAACATATCCTATATCTTTATCTTCATCTTATGATGGTAGATACTAATATATTGGGATCACTCAATCTCTGCCACCTCATTCTCTATCTCGATCACCATTGAGTGCTACTCGATGATAAGTTATAGGTCTTAGCTTGGGTAGCTCGGCATGTAGAGCCAATCGGGCTTCCTCAGCCTGCCTTATCTGGTTAGCAGCTTCTGCTAACATCAACTCCATCTATCTATAAGCAATATTCTGTAGATAACCCAGAGTAGAGAAAGGTACAACATGACGGTCATCCCAAACCCCTTCTAAATTTCCTGCCCATACTATTTCGCTTATCATACGATTAGATTTTAGTAGTTTTTCTGTTTAGGATTCAACAGGAGCAAGAGATTGCCTTGACTCCTTGTGTTAGGCATACACCAGTGTATACCTAAAAAATCATAGAAAAATAGAAACCCAAAACATCAAGAAATCTGACCAATAACTCAACACCGTATTCCCCAAAAATGGTGCCAAAATTTGATGTCTCCCAAACTAACCTCCAAAAAATATAATACGGTAGATGTCAAATATAGTAACCCAAACTAGGTTGGGGTCAAACCCACAGATAATGCATGGAATTATAGCTCAAACTTGATAAAATCATGGGAAATGTGAAAAAATATATGGGGGATTTAAAAATCACAGCAACATGTAATTGAATAGAGTGATTGAGGTTGGAAACAGTAGAAGAAGAATATTAGGACTGTGCTCCTCCTGGCTTCTAACTCCATAAGTTTCTCGTGGTCGATTCACCTATCCCACTACACTGCATGAAAAGTTTTACAAGCTATGAATTATCAATCATCTTGTGAACGCATTTATAAATCTCACCCTTCACCTTTTGAGTCTTAGGATGTCACCTTTACCATCCCTTGTCTTTGAACCCAGTATAACTATCTCTTTTTGAGTCTTAAGTTGACTAGATGAGGGTATATAACCTTGAATCACTATTGTAGCCCACTTTTCCTAATCTCAAACTCCCTTGTAAGGATGATTTCAAATATAGACAATTTCCAAAATTCTGCAGTAGCTTCGGAGATAATTTATCCAAAGAAGATTACATTACATGTAGTCACAACAACCTAGATGAATCTACCAATTTTCTTACGTTGTTAATCCACCAGGGTTCCCACAACCATAGTTAAGGAATTTAGCCACTCGTGGTTATGAAACAATCCATGACAATCAATAAAGAAGACATTGAATTAATTGCACGAGAATGATTAGGATAATCTTCAATTGAATATGAAACCAAAAACCCAAGAACAAAATATCAAGTAGTCAATGTACATGAAAAAATATCAAATGTGTGTAGCCTATAACAAAAGTACCCCAAGGGTATTTATAGAGTCCAAAAACATCAAAGGAAACCTAAACAAATCAAATAAGGAAAACTATATCGGCAGTGGTCACACATATGGCAAGAGTCGTAGGACTGTTCACGACTAATTACCACTGTCATAGCTTGTTTCTGTCTTCAGTGGTCATGACTCATCAAGTGTCCTAATGAGTCATAGGTTGCTAGTCATAGTAACTCTAGTGAATTCTTCTATTTTAGGACTTTTGAGTCTATTTTCAGGACAACTCCCCACCACGAGGTGCAGTCAGTCCTTACGACTCATGGTATCCACTCGTTACCATTAGATCTTCTTTTGACCATCTTCATGATTTTTAGCCACTCTGTTTAGTATACTTTTACACCACGACTCATAGTACCTCTTTACGAGTCGTGGTTAGTCTTTACTTAGCTTCTTCAGCTCATCTTTAGCCACTGGTAACCTCACAAGTATAGCCACGATTTGTAAGGTCACTTAATAATAACTCTCAACTAATATGTCAATTTAAGTGCAAGGTGGTCATCATCAATATATTTACCCAACTTTGGAATTGGGGTCGAATCCACAAGGAATAATGTGAGTGGCGATTAAATTAATTTGAAATAATAGATACAAGTTAAATTCAAACAAATATTACAAGAAGAATAAAATAGGGGAGATGACTACGTACAATAATAGTTCTTTTTTGGTTTTTCTAGTATAAATTTGGGGCTACGAATAATTACAGTTTTAATAATTATGCACGGATCTTGGGATTATGCATTGCTAAGGGAGTGACATATGGGAGCTAGTTGTCAACATCAATTTAGTAAACCAAATATGGGTAGGGTTGGTTATAGATTCTAGTTTTTCAACAAAACACCACACTTTCACCTATTGATTCTTTTGAATACCTAATTGGTGTGTTCAACAATTGGTAACCGAAACCTCAATCATGGCATCCCTGTTTCTAGGATGATAACCATTCACCCTTATGTCTAAGATAGTGAAAATTTAGAAAACTACACACATAATTGTCTATCATTGCTTTGGTCCCCATATCCCTTTTTCAAGGATTATATGGTTTTCTAAAGTTCACCCAAAACCCTTCTCTCGAAGATGGCCTTGAACTTTCTAGAGCTTGGAGCTTTCACTCATCAATCCCATTTGGGTATTTGGAGCTTCACCCATCAAATCCCAACCAAACTAGCTTAGCAACAATAGAACCCATAAACATGAACTACTAAATAGATGTTAGCAATAACAGCCCACACACACTTTAACGCTTATTCACACATAACCCCAAGAAGGAGATTTAGCTAAACATAAGATACATAAGCATAGATATACCCATAATCTCTATTGAGATGAATTGTTGAATATTTAAGTGAATGTTCCTTCAAACTTGGCTATCCTAGAATATCAACAATACAGGTGAGAAAATCTTCCACTTAGAAAGTCTCCAATATTTTCTTCACCCAAAATTTATACAATATTTTCTTATCCCAAAAATGGAGGCTAAAAAATCTAGAGCTAAACCTAGAAAATTGGGGAAGAAAGAATGTGATAGAATGAATGATTGATGAAACTAGGGTTTGAGTCCTTTTGTTTAAATTGGGAACAACATATGCAATTATAGTTTTTCCCTTAGGCTGGTCATTTCTGCCAAGCCGTGACCGTGCAAATCTGGCTGCAATCGCAACTATGTGACTGTGGTTAACTTTCGCGATCATGGTCTTCTGATGTACTTATTCTGCTCCCTTTGGTCATTTCAAGCTCCAATCTACATCCTTCTATCTTTTCAACTCTTATACCTGCAAAGAGTGGATAATAGTGTATTTAATCACAATCATGACTCATTTACTCATCTAAAATAAGGTAAGGTGTACTAATAATTAGTGTGAATGAGTGGTAGGATTACCACTTATCAACACCCCCAACTTAAAGTATTTGTTTTTCCTCAAGCTACACTAGTTCATACCATGAGACATAACATTTATGCCCAAACTTTATGCCTTAAAGGACATAATGACTTCAACTTGAATCGCAACCACAAGTAGCTCATTGTACATGTGCTAGGCTGATTTCACAACACCCTTCATTATAAAATACAATACTTAGGGAAGTATAAGACTTTAAAGGGCGATCAAGCAATAAAAACCAATACTTTAGAAGTGGCTCAGCTTTGACTAAAACTAAACCATACTCTATTTGCCTCATTGTTCGAGAGGGTGACAAAAGTCACTCACCTTAACTTGTTTACATGTCGTCCTCACAAGAAAGAAAGTTTCCACACAAAAAAATGCTGAATATACAACAAGGAAATTTAAGTGCAAGAATTCTCCCCTCACAAAAAAAATCTGAATGCAACAAGTGTCATGCGGCTTGCCCCTGCTTTCAATCACCACTACAAAAAAAATAAATAGTCGGAAAACTCAAAGGACTTTCTAAGGTTGTAACATAGGTTTGGATTAGGGTAGGATATCATTTAGGAACAACATGGCTACACCCTACCTTGAACATCTACATCACACTTTACAACTCTTTTCTTTTGACAAATGGCCACTCTTCTTTATTTCTTTTTTTTTTAAAAGCCTATATTTTATTTCCTTTGTTCACCACTATTCTTTTACTTCCACTTCCTTGAACTTTTGTGAAATTCATTATTTTATGGGATCCTTTCTTTTTCTAAACATTGATTTTGAACACTTAGGCACATTTTGTATTTCACTAATACTCCGTGGACCCAAACTCACTTCCATCGGTCTTTACAACCCCCAACTTAAACTTTTAGCCTCAAATTGCATTTTGAGTTCAAGTAGGGTATGGTTAAAAAAGGGATAAAAGAATGGTTCACAGTTTGTAATGTATTTGCCAAAGAAAGGTCCAGAAGCTCAAAGTGGGTAACTAGGGATTTCCATTATGTATAGGAAGGCTTTTTAGGCTAGAGTGGTTTCCAAAATTACAAAGAGGGCCTAAGATCATTTCTCCAACCAAGTACAATCGAAATTAGTTTTGAAATACTAATGGGCGAAGTTCTAGATAACACAAGTTTACAAGAGATGAATATCAAGTAGCTCACCTCACAAGGCATGCAAAATTTTGCCAAGGGAGCTCAAATGTCCCTCCTGTGGAGACACAATCGGAGTATTTATCACTATTCACAAGTCAAAGATTTTCAGAACCACTAAAAGAGAAAAAGTTTTGTTGGAACATTGCTCACGTCCATGCCCTTGATTTTTTTAAATATTTTGGACGGAGGGGGTTTCTTAATTTGCAATAGAACCACGCACAAATTGCCAACCTATGGCTACAACCAAAGCCTTAGTCTCACATCTTGGCTCAAAACGGGCAAACTAACCATATGACTACTCAGACTTCGCCAATGGTGCATAAAGTGATCCCATTTTTACAAAATACAATGCCATAGGTACTCAGACTTCCATTGCATCTTTGACATTTATGCTACGGATACTCAAAATTCCCCTACATCAATGTCTCAGCAACTCACATGTCATGCATCACTAAGATCCACAATTAAAATTAAAATACTAAGAGAAACACTAGAAACTAAGAGAGAAAGCATGATAATCAATAAATGTGGGCACCAACTGGGTACCCAAGCATCTTATAACAAAGCAAAACAAAAATAGTGTCCAAGACATCATCAAAAGAGGTATCTGGCAATATATCATAAAAATGATATAAATCTGGGGCCATCCCTACTGAAAAGAATGCAGTGACTGCACTGCATGTGCAAGAAAACAAGAGTATAAGTGGCTCCCTGTATTTGAATCACAAGCTATCCTCTTCTGTTGACATGGCATCACCAACATCTGCATTATATCCACTATCATCGGTACCAGACCACACAATAAGGGTTCTATTATCACTCTTGACCCATAGTGAAGGTAGACGCTTTTTAGGTTTTAGCACTACGAAGATGCCCTTCACTCTTCTCCATATTTTAGTGACAAATTTTTCTCTCTGTTTTTCCATCTTCACCATCTTTTGTTGCAATCCCCTTAGGTACCTATGTGATATTTCTAAAGATGAACATGCTCTCTCCAATTTGGCAACCCTAGCACCCTACTTTTTTAGCTCTTCCTGATATAGTTCATAGTAAAACTGAGCTACGTATAAGTGGTGCGCAGTGGATAATTCGCCTGGCCCCTTTGGTAGCACTGAAACTCATTCCCTAATGGTAGCAAATCTGTCAAAGAATTGTGGGTACATACTCCTTTCAAGGAGCAGCTTGGTCTTTGGGAGGTCATTGCAATACTGGTTGTTTCTTTCCAAGGGCATGGATCTGGTATCGTCTAAGTCTCCCATTTTGTAGTTGAGTACCTGAGTGGAACACACTTTAGACTATTTTTATCATTTTGCAATGCAGAACTTATGCTAGATTAACAAAGGAAGTATGGGTGGCTAGGTTGTAAGGGATTCTGAGGTAAAAAATAAATGTGCAGGAATTTTAGGCTTCTGTGGACAAATGTCCTTAGGTATAGCGATCACAGGTTGTTGACCATGATTGCGCTTTCACAACCGCGGTCTGCTGACGATGGTTATGATACCTAAGGCCACCGTCAATAGCTCTGCCATCATGCAAAATGCATCGAATTAACACCAACCTTGTCTACAAACTAGGCGTATACACATCATGATTAGTAAAGTATGTCTAGATTGCTAGATTTTAGACCCAATTTAAAGGAATTTTCATTGAAATCACATGGGTATTGAATAATCACATAATACACATGTCAAATTTAACCATTTCAGGCTAAAATTTAGATACTCGAGATTTCTCCAAATGACGTGCAAACATCCTATAGCTGCTAACCATAATAATAAGCACAACTAGGCATAGTTTCAACTTTGCAAAAATGATTTTATGCTTATTTCCAAACTTCATGTCCCAGGCTTACATTGACGAGCAAAATAAAAGGGGCTCAAGACCACATACCAGATAGTTGATACAAAAGAGTTGTGATGAAATCTTGGATACACTACACGATGCCAAAATAATGGAGAGTTCTGAGAGAATTTCGAGAATAAATCATGTAGGAAATATGGAAATTAGATATTCACTTAAAATATTACGACCACAATTACGGTCCTGGTTATGCGATTGTAGTACTGAGGCCTCCACGATCGCGGAGGCAAGGGCCACGGTCGCGGTAACTAAGACCAACAAATCAGGTCCTCTACATTTCCTGTTCAGTCCACTTTGCCAATTTCACATGTTTCTCTCTCAAATTAGCTCAAAATACCTTGTAGCACCATATTTTATGAATTATGCATGCATGAAAATAAAGACCAAACCTCCTTTATCAAGCATAAATAAAAAGGATATGTTCTACTCTCCATGACATGATGGGTTGCCTCTCATCGAGCGCTTAAATTAACATTATGGAACGATGCCTTTTTGATCCTCATTTGTGTCTCCACTTAGAGGATTTAAATTTCTTGCTCAATTTTTGTCTATTACATCAGAGGCGCATTGGGCAAATGTAAGGGCACAATGCAATATTTTTTGTCTCGGCACTTTGAAGATTTAAACCTTTTACCCAACTTAGCATCAAACTTTCAATTAGGATCCTTGGATAAAGGTGGGAGTAGGCCACTAGTAGAACATCGGGCGTTTTGCTCCTTGTCCTTTAAGTATGGGGCTCCCATATGGTTTTTCGGATTATCAAATTCCAAACTAAAGGGATGGAGTTCTTTCTTCCCAAAATTCATCATTAGCTTGGGTAGATAGACTTTCATCAAATTCATCAAGCATAATGTTGAAAATGATTATAATGGGGTCCTTCTCTTAATTATGGAATTACATCCATCTTAGCATCCTTACCCCAAAATGGATTAGAGTCTCCATAAGAGATGTGCTTAGCTTCTTCTTTTGACTCTAGTATCATTTCTTTTATTTAGGATTCTTCTTCCTCATATTACATATATGAGTGGGAAATTATTAAGGAATCTTTGATATCAAGCTCATTACATAGCTTGGTTTCTCTTTTTGACAAAACTCCTCTTGGGCCATGGGCAAGGTGATGGTAGTTTCAAGTTTTTATTCTTTGCCCATTGCCTTTTCCGTGACACTTGTCCATTCATTAATCATGTATTCTAGGTTCTCCCCCGTTGTATTTAACTAATCCAAAATGTCTAATAACCTTGGATCACAGCTGTCGGATTTGGTATCTTGCTCTTTCTTCTTCTCATCCAAAAACCTGTTAACCTCATAAGAAGAACTATTAATTCGATTAGTATAATAGGGGGAGGGGCATCTGGACACTTATCCCAATATCCTTGTTAACGTCCACACATATAAAAACCATACACCCAATAGGATTGAGATGGTGATTTCATCCCTCTCTGAGGAGCATAGTTACAATCTCTCTTGAAGTGTGGTCCATCACAATACGAACATAAGGGGTCACTATATGACTTCCAATTATCCAACCCATACTTATTAGAAGATGCCATTAAGAAAAATGAAACTAAAATAAAATCTACCTACCAAGAAAAATCACAAACACATATATACAAGATTGAATTCAAGAAAGTAAGCTAAAATTTTAAAGTAACTTAATACGCCCAATTGTTCCATGACAACGGCGCCATTCTTGATAATGCTCAACTTATACGTCATAAGATTTCATATAAATCGAATGTAAAATGGTTTAATGATTAGAAGATGGATTTTATTGAAGCCATGCATGTTAAGATTCATATCATGCAAAGGCATATAAGTATCATATCATGAAAACCATAAAAGTGAAGCTAAATATCATAGATGGGAGTTTATTATAACCAATATAAATTGTATGAGTATCATGGAGTCCAGTGTCATACACCCATACTAAAAAAGATTATTCTAACTTGCCAAAGTTAGAACCATATATGTAACAATCCTGAAAATACACCTAAAAGGGGACAAAAATGACAACCTCAACTGCTGGAAGACCCTTATCCTATGATGACACATAGTTTTAGAACTTGGGTACTTGTTCTCTAGATGCTAAATACTACTTTCAAAATAAGTTCATAAAATATTCTTATAACGTACATAAATCATGCTTATTCATGCATAAAGGTTGTATCTTTAAAAAGATTCTTATCTCATAACTATCATAGAATTTTTCCTTCTTTAGATTTATTCAAGTTTCAAAATGTCATAAGGATTTTAAATCATGTTTGAGATGCTAATTTCCAGAAAACCAATATTTAAGAATCATATAAGAAATTAAGTTTGACAAACACAATCGTAGTGTTTACAAAGATCATAATCAAATCTTAAAAATTTAAGAAATGATGGAGTATGACTTATAAAGATGATTTTAAAAGTAGGTTTATAAATCCTAACCTTAGGGATCATTTGTTTGCACTTAATGGAGGTTTGAATCTGAATGGTTCAAATTTCAAACCATTAAGTGCATTTGTTTTTTATTAAGATTTTAGCTCTTAATAGGTCTGAATAGGCCTTAATCATTCAGATCTAGAATCAAGTCTTAATAAGTCTGAAGAGGTATTTAGGTGTTGGATAATATTCACCACCACTCTATTCATAATTATCAATCACCACCACTAACCACCTCTACCACCACCACCATTGTCAACCACCATCCACAACCACCAGCCACCTCCACCATCACAACCACCATCAACAACAAATATCGTTACCAACCACTATTGTCAACCACTATACTACACCTACTATCTTTATTATTCTAATTAATTATATTCACCGCCACCACCGTCGTCAATAGAACCAACATCATCAACCACTATTGGCCAATCCCTATTATCGACCAACTCAACAATCACAACTAATACCACCCACCAATACATCACAACCTCTACACATTCTTTGGTACCCACCACTATTGTCACTATTGACGCCATCTCTACCATCACTTCAACCACTACCATCACTAAAATTTATCTCTACTAACAACCATCTCCACCATCATAACTAACAACATCTTCAACTAGCTCCAACACATTGTCTATCCATCATGCATTTATTTTTCAGCCATCACAATCAACACCTCCAACTACTAACATCAAGCAACGTCACATCAAAACCACCACAACCACTATCAACTACCACCATCATAATAGCCGCCATAATAACAACCATCATCACCAATATTACTAATCTCTAACATCAATTATTGTCATTGCAACTGCCATTATAAACCATCTACACTATCATTAACAAACATAAATATTTTTTTTCAATCAAATAATAATTTTATTATATTAAATTACATACTTTTATAATATATAATTAGTTTTTTATTTGAATAATTTTTTTATTTTATTATATACACAAATGTTTTTCTTGCACATTCAGATGAAAAATAAATAGTCTTAATCATTCAGTTTTCAGATCTAGAGACAACATCTTAATCATTCAGATTCAGACCTCTGGATCTTAAAAAAAACAAATACAACCTTAGTATTTCATATAAAACTAAAAGTTTTGGACATAGGGATGCAAGAAAATTTTTATTGAAGTTCTGCATACCTTACTTACTCTAAATTCACATGAAAAATATGATATTTGAAGAAGAAAGACCACAATTACATTGCTTGATTTTTGGAGATGGGTTCTCCTTAAAATCCTTGATGTTGGAGGATGAAGAAAGGAGAGAAAACCAATCTAGGGATTAAAAGAAAGAGAGAAGACTGATATTTTTGGGAAAACACAACTTTTCAGCATATATAACGTTTTCCTTATGTGTTGGCTCACAACTAGGCATGCCAGAATGGTAGTCTCATTGCCTTCCACTGCTGCAGAACAGATGGGCACACAAAAAAGTAGTTTCACTATCTTCCCGTGCTACTGTGCAGCCTGCACAATGCCTAGTAAAATGGGTGTAACTTTTTAAATATAATTTGGATTTATGAATGACCAGTGGCATTGAAAAAGACTAGAATACCCTTAATTTGGTAGGTATTGGATCTCGTAACTATTTATATTGTAGGAGTAATTCTTGTTTGAATTTGACCCTCATAGAAACACATGCCTAAACAATTGTTAAAGAAGTTTGCAGCAAAACTTTGAGCTAGAGGATTTCTATGACCTTAATTCAGCTCTAGAGCTATTCCCATACTAAAGAATTGATCTTACCACCTAGGTAAAGAGGAAGTTTCATCAAATTTGGGTCGAGCTATACATGTAGAATGGTTTCTATATTAGCTTAGAACTTTGAGGTGTTATGATATCTCCCCTTTAGGATAATTTATCCTTGAATAAAGACTAAATCTAGAGCCAAAGAATGAATGAAATCATTCTTGCTTTATCTATCAATGTTTTCCTTACTAACATAATCTGAAATAGTTAATACAAAGTATAGTACCTATACTTGAGATACATAGAATGAATGTATTCATGGAACTATAAAATGATAATCCTAGACGTGAAAGTTTCTATGAATTACTATAGGAAGAAGGTCATTACCTAAAATGTTACCATCAGGAGGAGAGAATTGAAGTAGACACTTAGACTTCACTGATTTTTTGACCTCCCATGTAGCTTGCTCAACTTCTTTATATGTCCATCATAACTTAACTGATACCTTTTTTTATTTTGAATCTGCGAATCTGATGATCTATAATTTCAATCAAAATCTCTTCATATGAAAGGCTATCTCAATCCCAAAACTATTTAATGTAACTACTAGTGATGAATTCCTAATAAATTTCTTGAGCAAAAATACGTGAAATACATGATGCACTACTACTAATTCTATAGGCAAATCCAATGCATAGGCTACCTTCCCAAACTTACTCAAAATTTTGTAGGGACCTATGTACGAGGATTGATATTCCTTTTCTTTCCAAATTGCATAACCCCTTTCTTGGGTGAAATCTTTAAGAAGACCCAATCATTAATATGAAACTTTAAATCTCTATGCCTCATATTAGAATATAACTTCTACCTACTTTGAGAAGTTTTCAACTATTGTTTAATCAATATGACCTTCTCCATGGACCAACAAACTAGGTTTGGACCTATTAAAGCAGTTTAACCTACCTTGAACCAACCAATATAAGACATATATCTCCACTCATAAAGTTCCTCAAGTTGAGCCATATGTATGCTAGAATGATAACTATTATTGTAAGTAAATTCAATAAAAGGCAAGTGATCATCCAAGTTACCTTTGAAGTCAATAACACACTCTTGCAACATATTCTTAAGAGTATGAATTGTGTTATCTTCCTACCCATTAGTATGTGGGTGAAAGGTTATACTAAGATCTACCCTAGATCCTAGATCTTTTCAAAATGACTTCCAAAACTGAGATGTAAACTGAATGCCCCTATATTAGATAACACACAAGAGGACTCTATGAAAATATACCAGCTCAGGAATATACAATGTAGCATAATCCTCTATCAAATTTGTAGTTTTCGCAAGCAAGCTGACTTAGTCATCCTGTCCACTATCACCAAAATCAAATCATGTTGATAATGCATTAAGGTAATCCTGTAATGAATTATTTATTTATCATCTCTAATTTCAATATAGGAATACTAATATCTTAGGCCTTACTATAAGTTTTTTGATGTTCTACCTTCACTTGCTGATAATTTGGACATTTTGATACAAAGTTTACAATGTTGCTTTTCATACCACTCTACGAAAAGACATTTCTTAAATCACGATACATTTTAGTGGAACCTGGATGGATCAAATATCTAGAATAGTAAGCCTCAAACAAAATTGAGTCTCTCAACCTATCTACATCAGGAACACACAACCTACTTTGGTAATAGAAAATACAACCTTTCCCGTAAGAGAAGACTTTAACTTTTTGCTTATTATTATATCCTTTAATTAGAGAAATATGGGGTCACTGTCTTGATTTTGTTCCATCTCAATTACCAATGATGGATTAGAACCATATTACACTACAACACAACCTTTAGAAGAATCCATGAGACAAACTCCCAACCATGCAAGTTTACGCACATCCTTTATAAGTTCCTTCCTATTTTTTTCTACATGGGCAACACTCCCTATAGACAAGCTGCTAAGAGCATCAAAAACTATATTAGCCTTATCTGAAAGGTATAGCATTCTTATATCATAATCTTTGAGGAGCTCAAGCCATCTCCTCTGTCGAAGATTTAACTCTTTATGAGGGGAGACATATTGTAAGCTCTTATGATTTATAAATACATCAAGATGCACACCATGGAGATAATGATGCTAAATCTTTAAAGTAAAACCTACAGCCGCTAACTAAAGATCAAGAGTTCAATAATTTTTTATGAGGTTTGAGTTGTCTAGAGGCATAAGATACAACCTTAACATGCTGCATAAACACACAGTTAAGGCCAACTTTGAAGGAATCACAATAAATAATAAACCTACTTGAACAAACTGGAGCAGAAGTAAGTCGTTCTTTCAACTCTTGAAAACTCTTCTAACAATTTTTGAACCATAAAAATTTTACATCTTTCTAAGTCACCCTGATCAGCGGGGTTGAAATAGAAGAGAAACCCTCTAAAAATATCCTATAATAACCCTATAAACCTAATAAACTCCTAATATGTAACAGACTCATTGATCTAGGCCAACTTTTAACTGCCTCAATCTTATGAGAGTCAATCTGTATTTCCTCACCAAAAATAATATGACTGTAGAATATGACTGACTTTAATTAGAGTTCATACTTAGAAAACTTTGCATAAAATTATCTATCTCTAGTAATCTGAAGAAAAATTCTAAGGTGGTCAGCAAGTTTATAATCACTACAGGAGTAAATGAGGGTATCATCTACAAACACAATAACAAATTTATTGAGGTACTAGTTGAACACCCTATCCATAAGGCCTATAAAAGATATAGAAGAATTGGTTGATCCGAAACACATGATAAGGAATTCATAGTGATCATCCCAAGTTTGAAGTGTTGTCTTCAAAATGTGACATTCTCTAACTTGACATCCTCAATCAAGTCATAAATTCTACAAATGAGATATTTGATTTTTATTATGACCCTATTCAACTGGAGGTACGCAATACACATTCTAATGGAGCCATCTTTCTTACATACAAAGAGGATGAGAGCACCTCACGAGGAAATACTAGGCCTAATAAACCCTTTACCTAACAAATCTTTTAGTTGATCTTTTAAATCTTTCAAATTAGATATGTCCATTCTATATGTCATAATAGAGATTGGTTAAGTATCAGGAAGGACATCTATCCCAAAGTCTTTTTCCCTATCAGGAGGAACTCCAAAAAGATCTTCGAGAAAGACATTTAAGAACTCACTGACTGAAGAGTTGGGGTTTTGAAAGTAGAATCCTTAACCTTCACTAAGTCGTAGATATAGCCCTCAGAAATAATGTTTCTAGCTTTGATATACTAGATGAAATGACCCGTAGATACACCATTACTAAACTTTCATTTTAGGACTAGTTCATTCGGGAATTGAAATTTCATAAATTTGGTTCTCCAATCACCTAAATCATAACTAAATACAACTAGTCCAAACCCATAATAACATTGTCATGACCCAAACCAGGGCCTGACAGTGGTGGGCATCCTAAGTCCACTGAGGACAGGAGACCACCCCTTAAGCCTATTCTAACATAACTAAGAACATCTATCAGTGGATGGACATCAATATAAGACAAATGAAATAAGAGGTCCAAGAAGGTTTTGTAAAGGATCAATATCTAGAGCGTACACAATACCCTAGCCCACAGTATCCACAAATCCTCTAACAAAAATTGAGTACAAATAAAGTATTAGGACATGCCCCCGACAATAGCCAAAACTAGATTAAATAAAAATATATGACATAAGGGAATAAAATCATGAAATAGGGTTTTTTTAAAGTATAAAAGATCACCACTTTAGTCTGACAGATAAGCTGTCCCATGATTACCTAGTTACTATACAGAAAGAGTAGAAGTATAGCCAAATCCTGAATTGCATGGGGATACAACATCTAAGGATGGTTATCAATTGGAGCGCTAGCATGTAACTCAGGGATAAGGGTACAAATAATTCCGTGAATGATAATTCAAAACTAGTCAAATCATATGCATACTATTAATGTAAATACATATATATAACACATGCCGAGAAAGAGAAGAAGGTTTGGCATGAATATTCAAAACTTATCCTGGACTATGTAGATCAATTTTCATAAACATCCACCCATAGGCTATATGGGCTCATCTCCCCCTACTGTAAGGGCTTAGGTGCGTGTTAGCCACATGAACCAGAGGAATAGAGGAAGACCAAGTAATGCCCTGAACCTATGTCAATCCAAGATAATATATATATATATATGTATATATATGTATATATATATATATATCAATAGAGTGAAACATGCACATAGGTCATCAAGATGAAACCTTATGTTGGCAAACATGAGTTTCTAGTACAAGTCATACAAGACCCACATATTTAGTAACGCCCTGATTTTCTGAACCGGAATGCTACACTGTGCTCATGACCCCGAAGGACCACAAGCTAACCCATGACTGATATCTGTACCTATAACTGCATAATATATATATAAAAATGTGGAAACATGAACTAAAAGGCCATAAGGTTCAATCTTGAACAATAAAATATCTGAATAAAGTGGTATCACAGTACCAAAACAAAACTAAAAATACTAAAGTCTAAATCTGAAAACTCTGTAATCGTCTGAAAGTCTTTAAACTGTCTGAATAAGGAGTTAAAGGAACATGTCTCTAACTAACTCCTTAAACTAAAAATAAACTAAAATACTAGAATAATAATTGTAATGATCATGTCCTCGAAAGATGAGGACTCACTGCTAACTAAACTGCTACTGCTGGTTTGGAATCTGTACCTCAGAACCTATGGTGTAACATAAAAGAAAGCACCATAGCGCAAATACGTCAGTATAACTAAAGTACTGAGTATACGTGGGGGTAGGCTAAATGCATGGGGTATATATGCATGAACATGCTGACTAATATAAATGTGAGAATACATACATATATATGTAACTGCTACTGAACTCGTGGAGATACTGACTACTGAGGTTGAACTCTAACAACATGAGTTTTGTGATACTGAGAAACTAAATGACTGTTAACATGGATGACTGTATCTAAAAGTTCTAATTCTGGAAGAACTATCTCAGTTCTAAACTATACCTGAACATCTAAGTCTGAGATTAATCCTAGCTAACGGGTAATCTTTAAAACTGATAATAAGAATGCTCAACTGAATCTGAGATTGAGATTAAGCCTATATGCCGGGTGATCTCTATATCTAATAATAAGCATCTAAATATGAGACCAAGCCTATCTGATGGGATGGTCCCTGAATCAATGGAACTATTAGAGTTCCTCATTGTATCTGAGTATCTAAATCTAAGATCAGTCATAGCTAACGGGTGATATCTGAATACACTGATAAATAAGAATAACTTAGCTTAGTCTGAGATTAGTCCTACCTAATGGGTGATCTCTAAATCTGATAATACTAATAAAAATTCATCGTGTCTAATGGTCCTGAGTCTGTACTACTGAGCTGAGTTGACTGTATCTGACAATCCTGATTTCTATAACTGAAATTGTGGGATGTACCTATCTAACCGACATGCCCCATGCTAAACTGACTGGGGTCCAATCTCTGCCCTGACTGGAAGGGTGTTAGTACCGTACCACCAGTAAAGACAACTATTGTGGAGTCAGTCCTAATCTAGCGGGGGACTCCTGGGATCAGTCCTATACATATAAATGTGCTAATGGGTGATCACTGAGTAAGTCAGTCCTATCTAACGGGTGACATATCGTACCTATGCTGGTTATGTAGTTCTAAAACTTAGGGACTTCTTCGAAGGATCTCAGTCCTCACTAGCGGGTGACTCCCCATCCCTAGGTTCGCTTAGTGCTGAATCCTACTCCCATTTGAAAGACACTAAACTGAACTGATTAACTGAACTTACTGAGTTCCATGGCTGATGGAATACTACTGAGTTCATGAGATTTCTGAGAGTATTGACTTTCTGAGATTACTGAGATTAACCGAGCATAACTGAGATTACTAAGATTAACTAAGCATAACTGAGATTACTAAGATTAACTGAGCATAACTGAGATTACTGAGATTAACTAAGCATAACTGAGATTACTAAACTACTGAGACTGCTGAGATTTCTGAGTCAAATGAGTAGCTGAATTCTATAGATCATGGCTTGACTAAGAGTATCATGACAATATGTCATGGCTCTAGGCACAAAACTATTTTTCGAGTACAAGTACCCCCAGGACTCGATGGAAGGAAACTGACACAACTTGAATTTCTTGAGTACATGACCATCACTAACATTCCATAATACATGAGTGAGGGATTTCATGAAGTAAATGGTCATCATAATATCTAACATGAATAGGAATGCTTATAATCAAGTCATAAATATCATATTCTAATATCATGGGCATTTCGACAACATATACTATTCATAACAATGGCATGGAAACTATTTAACCATAAAGAAATGACAAACATGTAACATTTAGTTCATATTTTAATAATTTGGGGATAACTCATGTGATACATCAAAATCATGATCTTGTTCATAGCATGGAAGACATATAGACACACTATAAATCCATTCCCCAATCATTATGTACATTCCATTGACACATATATTGCACAACAATGATAAGTGAGCTCTTTGAACATAATAGACTAGCATGAATTTATCATATAGTTCACCCCTAAGTTATAATACATGATTTTTAACATTCTAGGCATTTTATCAAACACCTTACATGCATAATATTGAGCATAAGTGTACTTAACAAATTTAGAAATCTTGAACCACCCAAATTCATGGGTTTCCAACTAACATACCCATACACTTCTTGGAAACACATTTAGATACCATATTGAATCACAATTATCAACCATCAACATGAACATAATCACAAAACAACATAAAGATCATAATTTATTATTTAAAACATGGTTCTTGAGCTCTACGGATGAAAGGGATCCGTGGATGAACACTACGCATACCTTAGAAGAAAGATTCTTGATGATTGACGGGGGAATTTCCTTGAACTTGAATCTTCTATGAAAACCCTAGCTTGTGTTCTTAAGAGGATTTTGAGAGAAAGAATATGTTTTGGTGAAATAAGGGATTAATTCCGCGTTTAAGCATTATATAGGGGTGAAAAAAGGACCATTTTACCCCAAAAATGGACTATTTAAGTCACCTGGACACCCACATGTGCGGCGCACACTTTATCATACATATTAGGGTATGCATCGCATATCTTATCGCACATATTAGGGTATGCATCATACACCTTATCGCACACCTTATGTCAGGTGATGAAATTTTGGATTTGGATGAAATTTGTATCGTTAGAATGATAATTCAAAGATCTTTCATTTGATATATAGTAGGCCCTCTAATTCAATATACCGAAGGAGTTATGATCGAATGAAGTTGACCCAAGTTTTTACGCTCACTAAAACTTGAACGATAGGAAAACTTTCAACTTGTACTTGAGTTAGGGAACGGCTATGATCTAAATTCATGCTCAAATAGATTTCCACACTACAAAATTGATTAACACACTAAATTTACATAGGATTTGAGGTTTTTGAAATGTCTACGCATAGGAATGGCGAACTTTTATTCTAATCCAAAATATGGGATATTATAGTATCTCCCCCTTGGAAATATTTGTCCTCTAATGATACTGGCTGAGGTGAGAGAAAAAGCAACTTACACAAATATATAACATGAATAATTGATCATGATTTCATGGCTGACATGACTGAAAACTGAGTATATAATAATGTACATGGATATCTGATGCATGGGTAGCTGATTTATGAATGTAGGATTGAGTGTTCTGATAAACTAAGTTTCTTAAACTGAGAATGCATATATGATACTTAACTTATAAGTTGAATCCATGCATATCTGATGCATGATTATATGACTGACATGATACGTGAATGCATGATTGAAAGTACTGATAAGCTGACCACGCATATCTGATATGTGAATACATGACTGAACTGACTCACGAACATGCGACTAAACATGCAATGGTAAAGGCATTAAGATTGAACTGAAACATGAGAACATGACTAATTCTGCTACGTGACATATGGACTGAACATCATGCACTTAACTAAACCTCTAAATACTTGACTTACAGCTAAGGTCTAACTTGAAGGTCAACTTATGAGTACCCTCTATTCTAGACTGAATACATTATGCAAGGAGAAATTAAAGGATCTAAGGCATGTGAGCATTAAGAGAAAGTGGGGTATCTCCCCCTTGGGACGCTATGTCCCTCAAAGAATGCTTACCTTACGGAGATACTGGGTGATGCACAGGATATCTATGAACTAGATTATAACTAAACTTCGGGGGTCTGAAACTAATGCATGAGATGGATTGAACTTGTAACTACTAGGTGGTTCTACCTTGAAATAGTTACATTCTCTGAGATTTTGGATAGCATGAATAGATGCAAGGATGAGAAAAAAAGCTATAAAAATCTGACTGCTCACTGGCACGACATGAATACTGAAAGAAGAGAAACTGTTCCTAAAATATCTCATAGCCTCCTGCATATAAATGTGGTGTACAACACACACATGTACAAGACTCTACTAGATGCGGCTTTCAGACTTCCTAGGACTCTATTGAACCTTAGGCTCTGATACTAAGTTTGTAACACCCCAATTTTCTGAAATGGAATGCTACACAGTGCTCATGACCCTGGAGGACCACAAGCTATCCCATGATTGATATCTGTACCTGTAACTGCATAATATACATATCAAAATACGGAAACATGAACTAAAAGGCCATAAGGTTCAATATTGAACAATAAAACATCTAAATAAGGTGGTATCACAGAACCAAAACAAAACTAAAAATACTAAAGTCTGAATCTGAAAACTCTATAATCATCTGAAATCCTCTAAACTGTCTGAATAAGGAGTTGAAGGAACATGTCTCCAACTAACCCTTTAAACTGAAAATAAACTGAAATACTAGAATAATAATTTTAATGATCATGTCCTCAAAAGATGAGGACTCGCTGCTAACTGAACTCTTACTACTGGTCTGGAATCTGTGCCTCAGAACCTATGGTGTAACATAAAAGAAAGCACCATAGAACAAATGCGTCAGTACAACTATAGTACTGAGTATACGTGGGGGTAGGCTAAATGCATGGAGTTTATATGCATGAACATGTTGACTAATATGAATGTGAGAGTACATACATACATACATAACTGCTACTGAACTCGTGGATATACTGACTACTGAGGTTGAACTCTGACAACATGAGTTTCGTTATACCGAGATACTGAATGACTGTTAACATGGATGACTTTATCTAATAGTCCTAATTCTGGGGGAACTATCTGAGTTCCAACTTTTACCTGAATATCTAAGTCTGAGATCAGTCCTAGCTAATGGGTGATCTTTGAAACTGATAATGAGAATGCTCAATTGAATCTGAGAGTGAGATCAAGCCTATCTGCTGGGTAATCTCTATATCTAATAATAAGCATCTGAATATGAGACCAAGCCTATCTGACGGGATGGTCCCTGAATCAATGGAACTATTAGAGTTCCTCACTGTATCTGAGTATCTAAATCTAAGATCAGTCCTAGCTAATGGGTGATCTTTGAATACACTAATAAATAAAAATAACTTAGCTTAGTCTGAGATCAGTCCTACCTAATGGGTGATGTCTAAATCTGATAATACTGATAAGAATTCACCGTGTCTAACGGTCCTGAGTCTGTACTACTGAGCTGAGTTGACTGTATCTGACAGTTTTGATTTCTATAACTAAAACTGTGGGATGTATTTATCTAACCGACATGACCCATGCTAAGCTGACTGGGGTCCCATCTCTGCCCTGACTAGAAGGGTGTCGGTACCGCACCACCTGTAAAGAATTCACTCCTATACATATAAATGTGCTAATGGGTGATCCCTGAGTTTGTTAGTCCTATCTAACGGGTGAAATCTCATACCTAGGCTGGCTACGTAGTTTTGGAACTTAGGGATTTCTTCTAAGAATCTCAGTCCTCACTAGCGGGTGAGTCCCCATCCCTAGGATCGCTCGGTCCTGAATCCTACTCCCATCTGAAAGACACTGAACTGAACTGATTAACTGAACATACTGAGTTCCATGACTGATGGAATACTACTGAGTTCATGATATTTCTGAGAGTACTGACTTTCTGAGATTACTGAGATTAACTGAGAATAACTAGATTACTAAGATTAACTGAGCCTAACTGAGATTACTGAGATTAACTGAGCATAACTGAGATTACAAAACTACTAAGATTGCTGATATTTCTGAGTCACATGAGTAACTGAATTCTATAGCTTGACTAAGAGTATCATGACAACATGTCATGTCTCTAGGCACACAGCTATATTTTTTGGGTACAAGTACCCCTAGGACTCGATGGAAGGAACTGACATAACTTGAATTTCTTGAGTACATGACCATCCTTAACAATCCATAATACATGAGTGAGGAATTTCATAAAGTAAATGGTCATCATAATATCTAACATGAATAGGAATGCTTATAATCAAGTCATAAATATCATATTCTAATATCATGGGCATTCCGACAACATATGCTATTCATAACAATGGCATGGAAACAATTTAAACATAAAGGAATAGCAAACATGTAACATTTAGTTCATATTGTAATAATTTGGGGATAACTCATGTGATACTTCAAAATCATGATCTTGTTCATAGCATAGAAGACATATAGATACACTATAAATCCATTCCCCAATCATCATGTACATTTCATTAACACATATATTGCACAACAATGATAAGTGAGCTCTTTGAACATAATAGACTAGCATGAATTTATCATATAGTTCACCCCTAAGTTATAATACATGATTTTTAACATTCTAGGCATTTTATCAAACACCTTACATGTATAATATTGAGCATAGGTGTACTTAACAAATTTAGAAATCTTGACCCACCCAAATTCATGGGTTTCCAACTAACATGCCCATGCATTTCTTGGAAACACATTTTAGATACCATATTGAAACACAATTAACAATCATCAACATGAACATAATCACACAACAACATAAATATCATAATTTATTATTTAAAACATGGTTCTTGAGCTCCACGGATGAAAGGGATCCGTGGATGAACACTACGCATACCTTAGAAGAAAGATTCTTGATGATTGACGGGGGAATTTCCTTGAACTTGAATCTTCTATGAAAACCCTAGCTTGTGTTCTTGAGAGGATTTTGAGAGAAAGAATATGTTTTGGTGAAATAAGGGATTAATTCCGCGTTTAAGCATTATATAGGGGTGGAAAAAGGACCATTTTACCCCAAAAATGGACTATTTAAGTCACCTGAACACCCACATGTGCGGCACACACTTTATCACACATATTAGGGTATGCGTCTCACATCTTATCATACATATTAGGGTGTGCGTAGCACACCTTATCGCACACCTTATGTCAGGTGACGTACTCCACTTTGCAAAGTCATAAGTTTTTGCTCGGGTGTCGGATTTGGACGAAATTGGTGTCGTTGGAATGATAATTCAAAGATATTTCATTTAATTTATAGTAGGCCCTATAATTCAATATATACAAGGAGATATGATCGAATAAATTTGATCCAAGTTTTGACGCTCACTAAAACTTGAATGACAGGAAAGATTTCAACTTGTACTTGAGTTAGGGAACGTCTATGATCTAAATTCATGCTCAAATAGATTTCTGCACTACAAAATTGATTAACACACTAAATTTACATAGGATTTGAGAATTTTGAAATGTCTACGCATAGGAATGACGAACTTTAATTCTAGTCCAAAATATGGGATATTACAAATTCACTGCTATACTACATACCCCATTAAGCCCAAATTAAAACAAGTTTCACTTAACCCATAGTATGAACCATTGAACTAACCATTAAGGCACATTTGGGATCGTCATACCCTTACAGTTACAAGCTTACCTCTATTCAATAACAATCAGGTTTAACTTGGGCGAATGCCTCGACCCCTTTTTTGATCATTAAATCAAGTAAGGGAGAATGCATCGACCCCTTTGTTCATTGAAGCAAGTATGGGGAAATGCCTCGACCCCTTTTGTTCATTAAATCAAAATATAGCCAATAAGTCCTTTAAAATCCATGTTCATTGTTTAACCTTTTTAAGGCATGCAATTACATAGGTAAGTAAGTCAAACCAACTGAAAAAATCATATTCATTGATAATTTCACAAACAGGTTGAGGGCACATAATTTCCAATGCCATAAATCAAGTCAAAATCATCAAATTAGGGATTAACTATGACCCCTCAATTTAATACCATTCCCATGCATCCCACAAAATTTTAAAATCATAAGTTAAATATGAATGTTGCATAAATAACCATGGAAAAATCAATTAAGCAACCAACCAAGTACCAATCCCTCAACAATGTCAAAACCCACATCAAAACCATGCATTTTTAATCAATCAATGCCATTGCAAAAATATAAATTAAAGGGAAAGAGCTATATGCATTAATTACTAAGAAACTTGAAGAGCAAAAACCCTTGGGTCACTAGATGAATACCTCCTTGAACCCTAGCCTTGACTTGAAAAGGGGAATTTGAGAGGATTTTTTAGAGTGAAATAATCGAGGTTATGTCATGAAAACTAGTGGAAATAGGTTAATATAGTGTTTAGGGTTCTTTTATAAGTGAAAGGGCTTCAATAACCCTCATCCCAAGTCAACAAAACCTAAAATTACCAAATTTAAAGCATCTATGCATCATGGAGGGAAATCTTCATGATAAGCTCTGTGTCGTACAGATATCACGGACCCTTATTGGTTCCTTACAAAAATGCCTATAACTTTTCACTCGGATATTAGATTAAGGTGAATTTGGTTGTGTTGGAAAGAAGACACATTTATCTATAATTTGGTGGGTATTGAGCCTCAAAATTCCATATATTACAGAAGTTATACATGTTCAAAATTGATCCTGGTAGAATCAAATTCTAGAATTCAGTTGATAATGAAAGTTCTTAACTCCACTTCACTCTAAGTGTTTAATACAAACATTATTCCCCTCAAAAGAACTTTTCACACTAGTATAATGATCATGACACTTATATTTATACAAAAATAATTGTATTCAAGTATATACAAATAGAAACAATGGTTTGAATTCTAGCGTGAAAATGCGGGGTGTTATAAACATAAAAGTCTATCAGATCTAATTCTACTAAATTAGCCTTAGTTTCCTTATAATGGAAAGATATAGGACACTTTAGTAGATTCTCCTAGCTACTACCAATTCTCTAACTGGAATGGAAATAAAAAAGGGGTCTACGAGTTTTTAGGGATTGACTCCAAAGTTTACAATGACATAAGGAGTAAAAAAGGATAATGTAGCTCCAAAATCTAACAAGGAAAACACATCAAGAGAGAAAATATTTAACATACTAGAAACAACATTAGGTGAGTTCTCCTAATACGAATATGCAAACAGGGCGTAGTCTAACTACCGCTTACACATTAAGTGGTGCCTTTTTGAAAGTTTTCTATTTCTAGATCTAAGGATGAAGTAGACTGGGGTCTGTCACCTCCATTTCCCTGATAGCAGAAGGATAATCCCTAAGATTGTGGCCTACTCGACCACACCTTAAACAACTATCTCTCCCGTACAAATATTTACCATGATGATTTTTTCCATAGACCTTTCAATTAAGTTAAGCCCAAATTTGTAACACTACCTTGAAAACAAGAATCTTGCATCTTAATCAACTAATCATACCTAGGATTAAGTGTTGGCATACTGGATGAAGAAGGTATGAGCCCAGATGATTTTTTTTAAAAGAATGAATGATCCCATTAATGTTCTTAGTTAACTAAACTCATTAAATATGGTTCTTGCATTTTTGTTACTAAGCTTCTCCTTATATTTCACTTGTCCTTCTAAACCTACTGGAAATACATCACAAGACTAACAATATCCATATCTCAAATCAACATAGTTGTCTTTTCTCCTTAGTAAAAAGGATGCCAAGTGTATTACAAACAAACTCACCTTGTACCTCATATTAGAAACCATCTTTGGGGCATAGCGAGATAGCTGGGTTAACTTAAGTCCATACTCTCTTACGCTTATAAAACCTTGCTCCTAAGTAAGAAACTCTTGGGTCTTTGCCTCCTTTGTCTCTTGGGAAAAAATCACCTCAAGAAAGCTTCCTTGAACATAGTGCAATCTAGATGTGCAACTCAACCAAATTCTTGTTCCACAATCAAACCAAGTTCTAGCAAGCTTTTGGAGTTGTTAAGACTAGAGTCGTAATTTAGTCCCTCCGAAAAGCCAAATTTTATCATTTTTGCCTCACTTTATCATACACCCTAACCCATTTAATACTTCCACCACAAGAATCCAAAGAACAAATCCAACAAATTCAAAACAACTTTGGACACCTACTCTAACAAAAATAACAACCACTACCCTACCCACCCCCAAACCCGCATACCCCTACCCACCACACTTATTTTTTATACACCTACTAATAGATTTATCACACCTCACACACTCTTAAAATATATAAGTAGTGATATATTAACATATGAGAGGAGAATGGATACACATATAATACTCACACAACATAGGGGGTTCTTTATTTTTTCAATTTTTAGAGAATAATATCAACACACAGAGGCACGTACAGAGAAAAGATAGCAAAAAATAGTAAAGCAGAATCAGGGGTGGGATAAAAAATAATGAGTGAGATAAAAGTCGAGAGATCCTCTTTTCAGGCGAGTTATCATCGAAAAATATTGTTGTCGTGCTTTATTTTTCATTTTCATTGCAATTGAGCTTGTCATAGCTCCATCAAAGAAAAAGTTTTAAACCCAACCCCTTTTTCTTTCACTTTCCAGAAAAACTACCACCAACAGTCCTTTTCGTCCCTTTTTTTGATGAAATAAAAGCAAACTAGTTCCACCATCCCTATTTTTTCAGATTGAATCCCATCAAAAAATACCCCACCAGTGACTAAAATTAGTCACAGCAGTGCATGAGCTGCTTGATTGTGCTCTGAGTTGGGGTTGGGTTGATGGAGGTCATTATTTCTTGTTAGAAATCTCTAGTTAGGCTTGGGTCGATCATTAATCTTTGATTCGATTTTGCAGGTTGTTATTCACATAGGATTCGAGGTTCTTGGTATGTACTTCATATCATTTAATTGAGTAATACTAAAATTAAAACTGCTTTAAGTTCCATTCTTCATATCATTCTTTATTCATCTTAATGTTTGACACTTTGTACGGTAAATTTATTGGTGTGTGAATCTTGTTTTCGTTGATTTTTATATATTTGAATTATTGTAAGTGATTTTTAATTTTGATAGTTTGACTGTTTGAATTGAATAATTTAAACCCATTGGGAATAAGTGGGATGAGAATTGAAAGTTAATAAAGTGAATATTGTTGGATTTTGATTCATCGATTGTTGTTGAATTTGAAATGGATATTAATGTTATTAAACTCAAAGTATCATTTGTTAGGCCGAATCAATAGGCAAATCTTAGGTTTGGGTAGGCAAATTTAGAAATTATGGACTATTGAATTTTCAAAATATTTGTTGAATGATTTGTCTTATTGCATTGGATCAAATTGTATTCATTTAGTCGGAGAATGCCCTGAAGAAAATTGTATTTATTTATCGGGAAATTCTCTGAAGTATCATGTACACAAAGGAGGCTCGTGATCAAATCGTGAGGCATCTAGTAAAGCTTAGCTAGGGCAATTAGAATAGTTTAGGCCATTTCAACATTTTTATTTTTGGTTTGTAATAAATTAGACTAGACACTAATTTTAAATTTTTGACTATTTTGATTGTTTGTTTTATTGTTTATGTGTTTTATTGGTTTATATATTTCATACTGTTGTATTAGCCGATATACTCCACGAGGAGACCATGGTCAAACCATGGGACCGAGGGGTGCCTAACACCTTCCCCTCAATCAACAAAATTCCTTAACCAAAATATCTGTTCGTGGACCTGTTTAAAGAGTCAAATTATTTTGAAAAAAGGATTTCCAAAGATGACTTGGCATACTTGATTTATGTCACGTAATAATAAAACCCTTTTAAAACATAAAATTTATATCTTTTTCTGGTAAAAGGGGTGTGACAGCTCTGGCAACTCCGCTAGGGATTTTCAAAATTCGAGCTTTATTTTGAGTTGTATCAGCTTAGTGTGACACTATAGGTGTATAGAATTTTTGTTTTTGCTATCATTTGTGTTATTATTTTATCATTGTTGAGTGCCTACGTGCTATGAATTTATAGTTTTTCTCTTATGTGTTACCGCTTTATATCTATCATCATTTGCATAACCCGGGTCATTTTTCGCAATAAGTCCCATAGTACACATTGTGTACAAGACCTATAGTTGAGTCACCCTTATTTTAGGAGGGGAGCCATCGGCCACCATCGACCATACGCTCCCACGAACAATCTTATTAGTGGATCCCAACCTAGGTCAGCCTTTAACTCATGCTTATATGCATCATATTAAGACCTAGTGGGACCCACTTGATCCTTTGTAGGAGACTCACCTCTGATGCATCCCTACGTGCTAATTGTTACATATTTAAGGGTAACAGGGTCATTTGATGGACTGATTTGTGAAAAAACATGTGCTAGAATTAAAGAAAAGTGTGCAGACAAGGAAAGGTTGAAAAAAAACAAAAGAAAAAAAGAAGAAAAAGTGAAAGTGAGTCAAAAAATATTTTCGTAGTTTTTAGAGTTCTTTATGGCTTTTGTTTTTCACAATCCAAAAATTTAAAAAGATTTTTTTACCTTTTGCACTCATTTTCTTAAAAAAACTAAAACATCAAAAAGATTTTTCTTTTGTTCCCTTTAACAAGCATTCATAATTCAAAATTTTTAAAAAAGATTTTTTTCAATAAGAGCTTTTTATAAAATAAAATTCAAAAAAGATGATAGAAGTTTTGTACATTCCATATAATGAAAGTACCAAAAAGATTTCCTTTTCATAGTTGTTGGTGTGAAGTGTCAAATTGAAAACTCAAAAAGATTTACTTGACGTTGTTCATCCTCTGTCTTAGGTCGTGTCTCTCAAGTCAGGGTTCAGTCTATTGTTTAATTCTTAACTGTCCAACATGGACGAACTACACACACGTGATTCTCCTCTCTTGAGAGTGAGACACGTAGACAGCCCTTCGTGTGTTCAGTGATCTAATTTAAAAATGCAAGAAGATTTTCTTCACTCTTCATTTATAGTAGATGTTTCATACACATCTTTAAAAGAAAACCATAAAATATTTTCCTTTAATAGCTTCAAGTTTCATTTTCGTAAGAAATTAAAAATCAAAAACCCAAAAAGCTTTTTCTTTGGTAATCATAGGTTCATTTTGTAAAGGAATTTTAAAGCTGAAAAATTCAAAGAGATTGTCGTCAATTCTTTGACAATTTTTTATTTTCTTTTCTTCTTAAGGTTTCAAGAAAAAAAAAGAGTTTGATTGGTCATTTTTTGGCCAAAGTTCACGAATTGCGCACACCTAATTCTCCTCTTTTAGAAGTGAGATATGTAGGCGCCCTTCTTGGGTTCATTGATCTTCTCAATAGAAAAAAAAGAAAGATTTTGGGGAAATATTAAACTCTAATGCATTTGTTATCTCTTGTTCAGTTAGTTTAAGGTAGTTGATTTGTGGCATTTTGGCTGGTGCTCCATATTGCACCGAGTGACAAATAAAGTTATGGCCAACAAGGATACCGAGGTTGTTATCGCTAATCAGATAGGGAGTTTGAGGAATGAGAATTTAGGAGCTAATGGAGAGATTTGGAAAATAAGGCAACAACTGATAGAAATGCATTGAGTTTGGGCTAACGGGTTGCCTCCTCCTCCAGTTCTCATTGATAATCTGGAATATCTGTCTAGCTTGACCCCCGTCTCACATGCATAATTTTCAATTTTTATTGACATGCCACAGCATGCATCAGGGTCTAATCTGGGGAAACACTATCCAAACACCTCCAATATTCATTTCCTTACTCCTAAACACAAAACTACCACATAGTCAGCTTCACCTATTGTTTATATTTTTTCACCCCCACTCTCACTTGAAGCTCCTACTTTGGATGTTCATCCACCTGTTATGCCTCCCTACTCTACGATAGAGCCTGTATTGAATATATCTAGTGATCAACATTATGCTCCCGAGTCCACATTTAGGATGACTGGTCCTTATGGATACGTTCAACCACTTGAATTTCCTTTTAACACTAAGAAACCTGTTGTGACAGAAGAACATGAGGCATGGCACAAAAATTAAAGAGTTTAGAACAAGCCATGAGAAACTTGCAAGGGTTCGGGGGTTATAAAAGTATCTAATGTAAAGATCTATGCATGTTTCCAGGTGTTAACCTTTCTCTTGGTTTTAAAATGCAAAAATTTGAGAAGTATGATAGACACGGCAATCCCATAGCATATTTGAGATGTTATTGTAACCAACTAAAGGGCGCTGGAGAGAAGGAAAAATTACTCATGGCTTATTTCAGTGAGAGTCTTTCAAGTCTAACTTCAGAATGGTTTGTTGATCAAGACATCAACAAATGGAATAGTTGGGATGATTTGGATAATGAATTCATGCAATAATTCCAATACAACATGGAGTTGATTCCTTATGAGAAATCCCTAACTAATATGAAGAAAAATAGTATTGAAAATTTCAGAGAGTATGCGATTTGATGAGGTGAACAAGCTGCTAGGGTTAAACTGCCAATGAAAAAAGCAAGATAGTGGAGGTATTTATTCATGCACAGGATGAAACATATTATCAATACTTGTTACCTACATTAGGAAAGCCATTTATTGAGGTCCTCAAAATAGGAGAGATGATAGAGGATAGAATTAAGACCGGTCACATTGTGAGTTTTGCAACATTGAAAGTAACTACTCAAGAAATTATAAGGGTTCAAGAAGTGTTAGAGGGAAGATGAATGAGGAAAATGTAGTTGCTATTGTAGTTGGACAATGGGCACATCCAAGAAGACCACGTCACCATTACCCTTAGTCTCAAGCCCTAGTTCATACCCAAGCTCTATATAATCACTCCTAAAGCCCATTATATTCTGTTTCACTATCTCCATATCCAGAATATAATGCACAACCACATGTTCAACCCTTATCTTACCAACAATAGTACACACCAACTCGTCGAAGTCATTCTTATCCTCAACAAACATGCCAAAGCCTTTTTAGGCCCGATTTTTAATCCAAGCCAAACAGTGAAATGAGGCAGAAGTTAAGGGATAGTTTCACACCAATTAGAGAGTCGTATGCCAGTTTATTCTAGAGATTAGTATAGGGGGAATGATCACTCCTCTCCTTGAGTACTCTCCTAACCCATGTTCAAGAAATTTTGATCCTAATGTACGATGAACATATCATTCTAATGTCTAGGGTCACAGTATTGAAGATTGTCATTCTTTGAAAAGAGAAATAGAAAAGATGATTCAAGATAAAATTAATTATGGTGCAGAACATTAACAGTGGAGAAATCTTTAGTCATGCTGATATGCAAAACAGTGGCTAAGATGTCAGGCTCACCAATTGAGAAGTCACTCCTCTCCTTACTAGGAAGGGGTCTGGTAGTTTATTTTGCTTTTTTTTTTTGTTATCTAAATTATTTTAGGGTTGTAATTTAGGATCTATCTTATTTTGTCCCTTTCTTATTTATGTCCAAACTTTTCATCTTTTTATTTCTGCTAAATAGAATGTCCCCTTACCCTTTGTGTTTAATATGTGTTATTGGTTTTCTTGATTTACATAGTATATTTTATGTTGGTTCTAATGATATGACAAACTGGCAGAATTTGTAGCTAGATCTTAAAATTCAGTTTAAGCATGAAGTTTGACTTAGAATGCTATATTTAGAAAAAAAGTATTAGATAAAATAGGTAGAGTGTTGAGACATTTGGTGACCACGTTGAAGCCTTCATTAAAAATTAAGGAAATCATTTCGAGAATCACAAGAATAACTTGGTTATCACTTGAAAGACATATCTCAATTAGCTAAAGTAGTAGATAAACGAACTCCTATGAAGAGAAACAAAAGAAATTTGCTCCACGGAAGCATAGGTCATTTGATGTGAGAAATTTATAATAAAGGTGGAGTTGTATGCTGGACAAGCACAGAAGAAGTAGTGATGCATAGGCTCAGTTAAAGCTAGTGCTGTCATAAATGATTTTCATCTCCCCTTTCATATTGCATGTCATGATCTTGCATTTTTAAGAATAGATATGATGAAGGCATTTCATTATGCTAGCCAAACATTATGTCATCCTTTGTTCAACCTGTTTGAGCTTTAGTTCTATTTTCTTTCATACCCCTCTTTTGGAATCAAGATAAAGTCAGCAAAATTTAAAAGAAAAGTGTCGAGCAAAAATTAGAGTTAGAAAAGTTTCAAAAAAATGTCAAAAATAAATAATATATTAAGAAAAGATTCCAAAGAAAAAAGTCAATAAAATAAAAAACAGAAGAAAAGAAATTAGAATCAAGCAAAAGAACAAGTTGTCGGAACTACGTTCAACTTGATTCTTCACTTTTGAGTGTAAGATACGTAAGAAGCCCTACTCTAGGTTTGGTCCAACAAAATAAACAATGTTGAATTACCTAGTCAAAAGAAACTGGGGCATGAGTTAATCTTCGTTGTTTGAGTCGATTCCAAAAGTTGTAAGTCCTACCCCACTTCAAGTGTCATTTGGGCCTTATATCATCCTTTCTTTCTAGCCTTATCCAAAATACAAGTTACAACCAAAGAAAGACTTTCATATCAATCTTTAAGAATGTTAAGGATAAGTATGAAATACATATAATGAAGCATTTTGGGAACTACTTGTCTTTCTCATCACAAGGGATCAAGAAAGAATAAAAATAAGAGAGTCTTAATAGTGAAAACCCTCACGGGCACCGTAAGGTGATGGTAAGTAGAGAGAGATAAAATTGAGAGAGTCTTATCGATGAAAACCCTCACTAGCACAGTAAGACAATTCTGAGTTAAGATAAATGAAAATGAGAGAGCCTTATTAGTGAAAACCCTCACGAACACCATAGGATAATGGTCAACTGAGAGAAAGAAAAATGAGAGAGGCTCATATGCAAAAATCCTTCAAGGTGTCATCAGCCGAATGAGGTCTATAATTGCAATTGACCTAAGAAATTAACCCAGTTTTAGGTTAATTAATTTAGCAACAATTGGTGAAAAGTTTGGATTAAAAGATCAGGCGGCTAAACCCAAAAAATGCATGTCATAATCATTAGAATTTATTGTCATTTTCAGAAAAATTATTCTTTTCTTTATTTTCATAAAGAGAGAAACATTTCATTTTCTTTCTTCCCTTTATTTCTATTTTTGTCCTTTTAAGTCTATCATTCAAGAAAAAATTATTGTTCTCATATATTTGAGTCAAGTCCATATCAAAACAAGTGAGAAAGGATTTCAAAACTTGCTACCAACTTCTTCAATTAGATAAAGCAAGAAAAAAGGCCCACACATGGAAGAAGCATGATTAAAAGTCTGAATAAGACATGCTAAAATTTGTTGTCAATAGATAAATTTGAGGGATTCACGAAAATACCAAGTTTTAAAAGGGATTATCTAAGAAACATAGCAAAACAGAGATACAATATTTGTTTTAGAATCACTCTTAATACTCTAAATTTAGATCTACGGTGCATCAAGACCATGATATGTAACTAGTTGGGATCAAGATGAAATGCCACAAGTGCAAGAGCAATCGCCTCGAAAGCTAAAGTCACAAATCAACCACCATGTTTTTAAAGTCATAAATTTTCTTTGTATGAAATAGGAATACGTGTTACCTTTAAATAAAGGACTTCAAAACCTAAATTATCAAAGGAACATTGCTTTACTTTGGTGAATACAAGAGGCAGTAATGCTACACAGGTTTGGTAACCAAAACAATGGTAAAAACTCATAATCCAAAATCCCTAGGGGACATACTTCCTTGTTGGGATTCAAGTTTTTCTGGTGAGGAAATACACTAACTAACTTAAGATTTAATCCTAGAAAATATATTTTCTAGTCTAGTAGTTAACCTTTAAGAGACTCACTTCCTTATTGGTATTCAAGTTTTGCTTGTTAGGTGGTTCACTTCCTAACTTAAGCCTTGACTCCTACAATATGAACTTGCTAGTCGAGTCATTCCACTTGACCCTTAGGAGACACACTTCCTTTTTGGTATTTAAGTTTTTCTTGTTAGGTGGTTTACTTTCTAAATTAAGCTTTGACTCCTAGAATATGAACTTTCTAGATGAGTCATTCTACTTGACCCTTAGGAGACACATTTTCTTGTTTGTATTCAAGTTTGTCTTGTTAGGTGGTTTACTTCCTAACTTAAGCCTTGACTCCTAGAATATGAACATCCTAGTCGAGTCACTCCACTTGACCAATAGAAGATACACTTCCTTACTAGTATTCAAGTTTTTCTTTTTAGGCAGTTCACTTCCTAACTTAAGCCTTGACTCCTAGAATATGAACATCCTAGTCGAGTCTTCTACTTGACCCTTAGGAGACACACTTTCTTATTGGGATTCAAGTTTGTCTGGTTAGGAAACACACTTCTTAAATTAAGCTTTACTACTATAAAATTTACTTTCTAGTTGAGTAGTTAACCTTTAAGAGACAAACTTCCTTGTTGGTATTCAAGTTTCTCTTGCTAGGTGGTTCACTTCCTAACTAAATCCTTGACTCTTAGATATGAACTTTATAGTCGAGTCATTCCACTTGACCCTTAGGATAAATACTTCCTTGTTGGTATTCAAGTATCACTTATTAGGTGGTACACTTCCTAAATAAAGCCTTCACTCCTAAAATAAGAACTTGCTAGTCTAATCATTCCACTTGACCCTTAGGAGAAACACTTCCTTGTTGGTATTCAAGTTTCTCTTGTTGGGTGGTTCACTTTCTAACTTAAGCCTTGACTCCTAGAATATGAAATTTCGAGTTGAGTCACTCCACTTGACCCTTAGGAGACACACATCCTTGCTGGTATTCATGTTTTGCTTGTTAGGTGGTTCACTTCCTAAATTAAGCCTTGACTTCTAGAATATAAATGTCCTAGTTAAGTCATTCCACTTGACCCTTAGGAGACACACTTACATATTGGTATTCAAGTTTTGGTTGTTAGGTGGTTCACTTCCTAACTTAAGCCTTGACTCTTAGAATATGAACTTGCTAGTCGAGTCACTCCACTTGAACTTTAGGAGACACACTTCCTTGTTCATATTAAATTTTTGCTTGTTAGGTGGTTCACTTCCTTACTTAAGCCTTGACACCTAGACTATGAACTTACAAGTTTAGTCATTTCACTTGACCCTTAGGAGACATACTTTCTTATTAGTATTCAAGTTTTTCTTGGTAGGTAGTTCACTTTCTAACTTAAGCCTTGACTCCTAGAATATGAAATTAATAGTCGAGTCATTCCACTTGATCCTTAGGAGACACACTTTCTTGTTGGTATTCAAGTTTCTCTTGTTAGTTGGTTCACTTCCTAACTTAATCCTTGACTCCTAGAATATGAAATTTCTAGTCGAGTTACTCCACTTAACCCTTAAGACACACTTCCTTGTTGGTATTGAAGTTTTACTTATTAGGTGTTTCACTTACAAACCTAAGCCTTGACTCCTAGAATATGAACTTTCTAGTTGAGTCATTCCACTTGACCCTTATGATACACATTTCCTTGTTGGTATTCAAGTTTTGCTTATTAGGTCGTTCAATTCCTAACTTAAGCCTTGACTCCTAGAATATGAAATTTCTAGTCGATTCACTCCACTTGATCTTTAGGAGACACACTTCCTTGTTGGTACTCAAGTTTTTCTTGTTTGGTGGTTCACCATCTAACTTAATCCTTGACTCCTAGAATTCAAAATTGCTAGTCGAGTCATTCCACTTGACCCTTAGGAAACACACTTTCTTTTTGGTGTTCAAGTTTCTCTTGTTAGGTGGTTCACTTTCTAACTTAATCCTTGACTCCTAGAATATGAACTTTCTAGTCGAGTCATTCTACTTAACCCTTAGGAGACACACTTCCTTGTTGCTATTCAAGTTTCGCTTGTTAGGTGGTTCACTTTCTAAATTAACCCTTGACTCCTAGAATATGAACTTGCCAGTAGAGTCATTCCACTTGACCCTTAAGAAAAACACTTCCTTATTAGTATTCAAGTTTCTCTTGTTAGGTGGTTCACTTCCTAACTTAAGCCTTGACTCCTAAATTATGAAATTTCTAGTCGAGTCACTCCATTTGACCCTTAGGAGACACACTTCCTTACAGGTATTCAAGATTTGCTTGTTAGGTGGTTCACTTCCTAACTTAAGCCTTGACTCCTAGAATATGAACATCCTAGTTGAGTCATTCCACTTGACCCTTAGGAGACACACTTCCTTGTTGGTATTTAAGTTTTGCTTGTTAGGTGGTTCACTTCCTAATTTAATCCTTAATTCTTAGAATATGAACTTTCTAGTCGAGTCACTCCACTTGACCATTAGGAGACACACTTTCTTATTGGTATTAAATTTTTGATTGTTAGGTGGTTCACTTCCTAACTTAAGCCTTGACTCCAGATTATGAACTTGCAAGTTGAGTCATTTCACTTGACCCATAGAAGACAAACTTCCTTATTAATATTTAAGTTTTGCTTGTTAAGTGGTTTACTTTCTAACTTAAGCCTTGACTCAAAGAATATGAACTTTTTAGTTGAGTCATTCTACCTTACCCTTAGGTGTCATATTTCTTTGTTGGTATTCAAGTTTCTATTGTTAGGTGGTTCACTTCCTAACATAAGCCTTGACTCTTAGAATATGAACTTTCTTATTGAGTTACTCTACTCGACCCTTAGGGGACACACTTCCTTGTTGGTATTCAAGTTTTGCTTGTTTGGTCGTTCACTTCCTTACTTAAGCCTTGACTCCTACAATATGAACGTCCTAGTCGAGTCATTCCACTTGACCCTTATAAGACACACTTTCTTATTGGCATTCAAGTTTTTCTTGTTAGGTTGTTCACTTCCTAACTTAAGCCTTGACTCCTAGAATATGAACTTTCTAGTCGAGTCACTCCACTTAACTTTTAGGAGACACACTTCCCTGTTGGTACTCAAGTTTTGCTTGTTAGGTGGTTTACTTCCTAACTTAATCCTCGACTTTTAGAATACAAACTTGCTAGTCGTGTCATTCCACTTGACCCTTAGGAGACACACTTTCTTTTTGGTATTCAAGTTTCTCTTGTTAGGTGGTTCACTTTCTAACTTAATCCTTGACTCATAGAATATGAGCTATCTAGCTAAGTCATTCCACTTAACCCTTAGGAGACACACTTCCTTGTTGGTATTCAAGTTTCCCTTGTTAGGTTGTTTAGTTTCTTACTTAAGCCTTGACTCCTAGAATATGAACTTTCTAGTTGATTCATTCCACTTGAACCTTAGGAGACACACTTCTTTATTAGTATTCAAGTTTCTCTTGTTATGTGGTTCACTTCCAAGTCTTGACTGCTAAAAAATGAACTTTCCATTCAAGTCATCCCACTTGACCCTTAGGAGTCACAACTCCTTGTTACTATTTAAGTTTCTCTTGTTAGGTGGTTCACTTCCAAACTTAAGCCTTGACTTCTAGAAAATTCACTTTCTAGTTGATTCATTCCACTTGACCCTTAGGAGACACTTCCTAACTTAAGCCTTGACTCCTATGAAATACAATTTCTAGTCGAGTCATTCCACTTGATCCTTAGGAGCACACCTCTTTGTTGGGTATTCAAGTTTCTCTTGTTGGGTGACGCACTTCTTAACTTTACCTTTCTCTCCTAGAAGTTGCGCTTTCTAATCGAGTTCTTCCATGTAACCCTCGGAGACACGCCTACTTATCCTCAAGAGATGAACTCATTGATCAGACTCTTGAGTCGCCTTTGCTTTATGCATTTTATAAGTAATTGTGATTGGTTTTGACACCCACAAAAGTTTTCTAATGATAAAATGGGGCAAAAAGATTAAATTTCTGTTACCGCAAACATCATTTTAGGACCCTTTTGAGAAATGGGGCTTTATTTTGGAAAAAGTGAGATCTCTTTATCTTAACCTTTGTTTAGGATAATTTTCTTGCTAGTTTTGATGTGATTTCAGGAGCTTGTTTGGAAAACAGGGTGAAGAAATTGAAATGTCAAGCAACAAGTTGAAGAAATTAAAAAGTCAAGCAACAAGTTAAACAAATGGAAAACCAAGCAACATGGTGAAGAAATTGTAAGTCAGCAGCCCGCCTGGAGAATAGGGTGATGATTTTTAAAATTCAAGTTTAAAGTTTAGAAGTCCCATATGAAATAACATGGTCAATGCTCAAGTTCATCTCCAACACCAAATTTTGTATGGAGAAAGAATATATTCTCAAGTTCAACCCAAATAAGATCTGATCTTTTGTCACTTTTGAAAGCATCAGAGTCCCAAGACAGAAATCAAGAGATGTTGCATAGATAGACTTTTGTAATTTCATTTATCTTTTTAACTTGTAATTTTTATCCGATATAATGACAGAGTCGCGAACTAGAACCTCAATGGGACCTCACTTCACTCTCCAACTCGGTATAGTCCATTTCCTTTTCAACCCTGGAACTACATATGAGTTGATCCCCACATAACTGGGGATAGGAAAAATGTCCAAAATCAAGGGTTAATTACACTCTATCCTTCTATTTATCCCATTCGAATAATGGTCGGGTTAAAATTTTATCTTGTTGTCTACTTATCTGAAAATAATTTGTGTTTACATCCAAAGAGGGGAATGATGTAGACACGTAATTTGGTTCCTTCCAAAAGACAAATTATATCATTTTTGCCTTACCTTATCATACACCCTCACCCATTTAATACTTCCTATAGGCAGAATGTCCAAAATAAAGACTTAATTACACTCTATCCTTCTATTTATCCCATTCGAATAATGGGTAGGTTAAAATTCTGTCTCGTTGTCTACTTCTATGTCTAAAAACAATTTGTGTTTATATCCAAAGAGGGGCATGATGTAGAAACATAATTTGGTCCCTCCCAAAAGCCCAATTTTATCATTTTTACCTCACCTTATCATACGCCCTCACCCATTTAATACTTCCAGCACAAGAATTCAAAGAACAAATCCAACAAATTCATAACAATTTTGGCCACCTCACCTTAACAAAATAACAACCATTACCCTACCTACCCCAAAACCCACATACACCCACCCACCCCACTCACTTTTTCTACAGCTACTAACAAATTTATCATACCTCACAAACTCTCACAATATATAGACAGTGACATATACACACACGAGAGAAGAATGGATAGACACATGATAATCTCACAACTCTGGGGGATTCTCTATTTTTTTAATTTTCAAAGAACAATATCACACACACAGAGGCACATATACGAAAAACATAGGCAGAAAACAGTGAAAGGGAATCGGGGGTGGGATCAGAAACAATGTGAGACAGAGAGAAAAGTTAAGAGATCCCTTTTTCTAGCGAGTTATCACCGAAAAATGTTGTTTTCACTCTTTTTTTCATTTTCGTCGAAACTGAGCTCACCGAAGCTTCGGAAAAGCAAAAGTCATAAAGCCAACCCTTTTTTCTTTCACTTTTTAGCCAAACTACCCCCAACAATCCATCTTCTCCCTTTTTCAGCAGAACAACAGCAAACCAATTCCCCCGTCCCTATTTTTTCTGCTCAAATCCTATCAGAAAATACCCTAAAAGTGACTAAAATTGGTCACATCAGTGCACACACTGCTTGAAGGTGCTCCGAGTTGGGGTAAGGTTAACGAAGGTTATTGTTTCTCATTGAAAATCTTGAGTTGGGCTTGGGTCGGTCATTAATCTTTGATTCGAATTGGCAGGTTGTTATTGAAGTTTGATTTGAGGTTTTTAGTGTGGATTCTATATCTTTTAATTAATTAATACTCGAATGAATGCGGCATTAAGGTTCATTCTTCAGCTCATTCTTGATTCATCTTAATATTTGACACTTTGTGATGTAAATTTATTGGTGTGTGAATTTTATTTTCATTGATTTTGATATATTTGGATTATCATAAGTAATTGTTAATATTGGTTGTCTGATTGTTTAAATTGAATGATTGAATAATTTAAACCCAATTGGGAATAAGTGGGATGGGAATTGAAAGTTGATAAAGTAAATATTATTGGATTTTGATTCATCGATTGTTGTTGGATTTGAAATGGATATTAATGTTATCGAACTCAGTAGTATCATGTGTTAAGTTGAGAATAAATAGGCAAATCTTTGGTGTGGGTAGGCAAATTTATAACTTGTGGACTATTGAATGTTTGAACTATTTGTTGAATGGTTTGTCTTATCGTATTTGGATCAAATTGTATTCATTTGGCCGGGGAATGACCTAAGAAAAATTGTATTCATTCACTAGGGGATGCCCCAAAGTATCGTGTACGCAAAGGAGTCTCGTGATCAAGGCTCGAGGCATCAGGTAAAGCATAGCTAGGGAAATTAGAATAGTCTAGGTTATTTCAGCATTTTTATTTTTGGTCTGTAATAAATTGGACTAGATATTATTTTTGGATTTTTGATTGTTGTGGTTGTTTGGTTTATTATTTATGTGTTTTGTTGGTTTATACATTTTGTAGTGTTGTACTAGCCCATATACTCCACGAGGCGACTGTGGTCGAACCACGGGACCGAGGGGTGCCTAACACCCTCCCCTCGATCAACAGAATTTGTTAACTAGAATCTCTGTTCATGGACCAGTTTAAAGAGTCAAATCATTTTGAAAATAGGATTTTCAAAGGTGACTTGGCACACCTGATTTATGTCAAGTACCGACTCTGAGTTTAAACATAAAAGTCCTTTTTGGAACAAATTATTTTTTTTGTCACTTAATAATAAAACTCTTTTGAAACTTAAAATTTATGTCTTTTTTGGGGTAAAAGGGGGTGTGATAGCAAGTTTTGAAATCCTTTCAAATTTGTTTTGATATGGACTTGGCTCAAAGACACGAGAACAATAATGTTTGTTTGAATGACAGACTCAAAAGGACAAAAATAGAAATAAAGAGGAAGTAAAATGCAATGTTTGTCCCTTTTGGAAAATAAAGAAAAGAAAATTTTACCTGAAAATGACAATCAATTCGAATGATAATGCCATGCATTTTTGGATTTAGTTGCCTGGTCTTTTTATCCAAACTTTTCACCAATTGATGTTGAATTAATGGCCTTGAAATGAGTTGCTTCCTTAGGTACATTACACTTATAGACCTCATTCGGCTAATGACACCTTGAAGAGTTTTCTCCAACAAGCCTCTCTCATTTTTCTTTCTCTTAGTTCACCATTGCCCTATGGTGTCCATGAGGGTTTTCACCAATGAAGTTCTCTTATTTTTATTTCTCTCAACTCAGAATTGTCTTACGGTGCCCGAAAGGGTTTTTAACAATAAGACTCCCTCATTTTTATTTCTCTCAACTTACCATCGCCTTATGTTGCCTGTGAGAGTTTTCACCGATAAGACTCTCCCATTATTATTTATCTCCTGATTCCTTATGCTGAGGAAGACAAGTAGTTCCCGAAATGCATCATCATATGCATTGCATGCTTAGCCTTAACATTCTCAAAGTGATCTAGAGGTCTTTGTTTGGTTGTAACTTGGCTTTTGGATAATGTTGAAATAAAGGATGGCATAAGTCACAAAAGACACCTGAAGCGGCGCGGGACTTACAACTTTTGGAATTGACTCAAACAGTGAGGATTAACTCATGCCCCGGTTTCTTTTGATTAGGTAATTCTAAATTATTTATTTGGTTAACCAAACCCGGAGTAGGGTTTCCTACATATCTTACACTCTAAAAAAGAGAATTAGGTCGAACTTAGTTCCGACAACTTGTTCTTTTGTGTGATTTTGATTTCTTTTCTTCTGTTTATTTCTTTTATTAACTCTTTTCTTTGGATTATTTTCTGACTCTATTTTTCTTAACACTTTTCTTTTTATTTATTTTTGGATTTTTTTGAAACTTTTCTGACTCTATTTTTTGCTCGACATTTTTCTTTTAAACTTCGCTGACTCAATCTTGATTCCAAAAGAGGAATATGAGAGAAAATAGAACTACAGCTCAAACAGGGTGAACAAAGGATAACACAATGTTTGGATAGCAGAATGAAATGACTTCGTCATATCAATTCTTAAAAATGCAAGATCATCATGACATGCAATATGAAAGTGGGAGACGAATATCATTTATGATAGCACTAGTTTTAACTGAGCCTGTGTGTCACTACTTATTCTGTGCTTGTCCAGCATACAACTCAACCTTTGTTGTAAATTTCTCATATCGAATGACCTATGATTTCATTGAGCAAATTTCTTTTGTTACTCTTTATAAAAGATCGTACATCTACTGTTTGACCTAATTGAGATATTTCTTTCAAGTGATGACTAAGTTATTCTTGTGATTCTTGACATGATTGCCTTAATTTTGAAAGAAAGCTTCAACGTGGTCACCAAATGTCTCAGCACTCTACCTATTTTATTTGATACTTTTTTCCTAAATATAGCATTTTAATTCAAAATTCATGCTTAAACTGAATTTTAAGATCTAGCTGAAAATTTCGCCAGAATGTCATATCATTAGAACCAACATAAAATGTATTGTGTAAAGCAAATAAACCAACAATACATATTAAACACAAAGGGTTAGGGGAAATTCCATTTAGCATAAATGAAAGAATGAAGATTTTTGACATAAATGAGAAAGGGACAAAATAAGATAGATCCCGAATTACAACCCTGAAAGAATTTGAATAACAGAAAAAAAAGCAAAACAAACTACCAGACCCCTTTCTGGTAAGGAGAAGAGTGACTACTCAATTGGTGAGTCTGACATCTTATCCATTGGTTTGCACATCAGCATGACTAGAGCTTTCACTACTTCCAATGTTCTGCACCATAATTGATTTATCTGGAATCATCTTTTGTATTTTTCTTTTTCAAAGCATGACAATATTCAATATTGTGACCCTGAACATCAGAATGATAGGCACATCGTACATTTGGATCAAAATTTCTTGAATATGGGTCAGGAGTGTACCCAAGGAGGCTCGTGATTAAGGCTTGAGGCATCGGGTAAAAGTAAACAGAAAAATTAACACTCTGAACCGTATTCACATGTATCAAGTGAAGAAGACTCTGGACCTTCTTAAGAAAATTCTATGGATTCTCGTCCACCTTAGACCTAAAGAACTTGAATGGATTCTGTCATACCCAATTTTTATCTAAGGTCAAAACGAGCACGACGTAATGGACTCTAAAAGACTTTATTTTGTATAGAGTCCTGTAACGCCCCAAGATCCTATCCTGACATGTCACACGGTGCTTATGGACCCAAAGGACCACAAGCTAACCCTTTATTGATATCTATACCTATACACTACATAATATCTAAAAAAATACAGAAACCTTCCATAAGGTTCAACACATCTATACATACTCATAATATAGAAAACTGAATACTAATACATCCGTCTGAAAAGCCTCTAACTGTCTGAACTATAGAGATAATGGGATATGTCCCTAACTAACTCCGTCAAAAGAAAATAAACAAAGTCTGAAAAAATTATAGTAAACTGAGACTCATCCTCAAAAGAAGAGGACTCACTGCTATTGTTGCTGACTGGGACCAAACTGCTGAGGATAAACTGGATCCTGTGCCTCTGAGACTATGGTTTCAAATAAAACAACATAGCGCAAATACGTCAGTAAAAAAATGTACAGAGTATGTAGATAGGGTAGGCTAATGCAAGGGTTCATACATATGCAATATCTAAATTGAATAATCATAAAAATGTCGCATGAGAAAACATACATGAATGGACAGAACATGAACACAATTATCACAACTCTAGATACTGAAACTGATATATCAGTTTACTACAGATTGAACTCACTACTGACACTGAGATACTGAATTACTGACTCATCTGATACTGATAACTGAGGATCTGGATGTGCTTACATCAATGACTGAATTCTTGGACTTACTACTTTTGACTGACAGGATTAGAGATCAACTTTGCTAACAGATTATTCTGGAAGTGATTATCAATGATAAGAAGTATGATTATATCTGAATCTGATGATAAGAATATTCAATAGAAATCTGATACTGTGATCAAGCCTGCCTGGCGACATATCTCTTAATATGATATCAATCAACTGTATATGTGACCAAGCCTATCTACTGGGATGGTCCATAAATCAACGGAACTATCTGAGTTCCTCATAAAGATAGATGACTGTATCTGACAGTCTTAATTTTTGAAGACTGATTCTAAAACCGAGACTAAATCTGAAACTGAAACTAGGGGAAGTAGTCACTTAATCGACATGCCTCGACCTACCACAGGTGGGGTCCAAAATGTGCCCCAGTTAGAAGGGTGTCATTACTGCACCACTGGTAAAGAAAACTCTATGTGACCCTCATTTAGCAGGTCCTCAAACAAGAACGGTGGAGCCCTCATCTAGCAGGTCAAGCCACCTCATCTACCCTCAGCTAGTAGGTATGATATCTCTCATCCACCCTCAACTAATAGGTGTGATGTCTCAACCTACGCTGGTTACGTAGTTTTGGAGCACAAGGATTGCTTCTAAGAATCACACCCTCTACTAGTAGGTGAGATCCCATCCTTGAGCTCGGTCGGTGCTAGTTACTACTCCCAATTGAAAGACTCAGAACTGAATTCTCAACTGAACACTGGCTGAACTGAATCTAACACTGATCATATTACTCAAAAGGTTTGACTGAGTTACGATGAGATCACTTGTTTCCGTATCTGATGGAAAAGATAACGAATTGTGGTATCTGACGGATGATACAGAGCTTGAATGGATTACTCAAATCTCTTCTGATATTAGGATTGAATCACTTGAATACTATTAGAATTGAGCTGATCACAGGTCTGAGGCTAGGTTACTAGCAATACAGAGATTACAAAGATAACTGAGATTACCGAGCTTTATTAAGCTTCGCACTTATTTGAGGAAATAAAGTTTTATAGTTCACTGAGTTCTGAGAATCATGGCTTGATTGGAATTATCAAGAAACTGACACAGGCTCTAGACAACAACTCTATTTTCGGGTATAAATACCCCCAGGATTCGATAACATAAAAGTAAGACATAATCAATCTTCATCACAAATCATTCGTGCATCATCACGGTCATCCATTCATCACTGCCAAAATTCATTCATCATTATAAGTATTCATTCATCATTACAATCATTCATGTATTATCACAATCGTTAAAGAATCACTTCAAGTAGTTGGGCATTACAACATACTTTACCTGTCAAGATCCTTAGGACATTGCATTAAGTATTTAGGAAACGTAGACGACTATTCATTACGATATACTAGCCTAGGAAAGAAATGCTATTATATTATACCCCATTCAACGAGATCATACAAAACTTCATACTAACATGTCACTATTTACTTACTAACCACTTGACATGTATTTAAAACTTAGCATATAGCAAAGAGCACAAAATCGGGGAATTTACAACCATCATATCTCGACTTGTTCCTTTGTTCCTTAGGGTCTTTCAAAAACCACTAGACACGAACGATTTTACACCTACTTGGAGATTTCATGCAATCTTGGCACATTTCACTCACTAAGGCATTTTATCAAACACTAGGCATGCATGGACTAGCTCACAATTTGGAGTTTTCTATTCAACACACTATAGGGGCCCTTATGCTTCACCTAAGTTCTTTATCAAACCTATGGGGAACGTTCTTCACTTATTCAACCATTTCTACACCCAAAAGTCATGCACACATCACATGAAAAAACAACTTCAAGAGGGTCTATCACAAACATCACATGAATTCCACATACTAGCATCAAAGCTCATAAATTTTGTAGGCAAACATAAATCAAAACTCAAAAACACATTAAACATCCATTTCGACTCATACAAATCATTAACAACTCATAAACATAAAAATCTTTTAGTTTTAAAAAGGGTTCTTGAGCTTCTTGGATGAAAGGGACCCAAGAATCAACATCTACATACCTTAACCTTTGAAATTAGATAAAATTTAGTGCTTGAAACTTTATCCACACTTGAAATAAATAAATTCTTGAAGCTGACATTATGAGGAACTTGATTCTTGAAGAGACCTTAAAGATTTATGGATGATTTTTGGAAGATTAGGGTTCTTGATTGAAACCCTAGTTATACTCTCTTGAGAGAGTTGAAAAAGAAAATGATTGAATTAGGGTTTGAATGAGGGTTCCTCTTATTTATAGAGGATCAAAAAGGGTGGAAAATGACCAAAATACCCTTGCAAAAAATCCCTTGAATTGCTGAAAAAATATACTTGAGGCCATCCATGACAGGCCGTCAGGTTCGTGATAGGCCGTCACGAATGGTCGTCACAAAAGGGGTCCAAATTCTTAATTTTCAGCACAGGGCTGACAACTTCATCAGAAATGTCGTCAGAATGTGACGACGTCATCAAAAAGGGTGTTAGAAACGTGATAACCCGTCAGAAACGTCGTCACCATTTTCCAGCTTGACATGCTGGAGTAAAATGGGCATAACTCTGTGCTCCGATATTGGATTTAGGCGAAATTGGTATCGTTGGAAAGCTAATTCAAAGATATTTCATTTGATATATATAAAACCACCCAGTACTTAATATACAACGAGTTATGGTCGATTGAAATTGACCTAAATTTTGATGGTCACTAAAACTTGAACGATAGGAAAGTTTTCAACTCGTTCATGAGTTAGGAGACCTCTATGATCTTAATTCATGCTCAAATAGATTACCACACGATTTCAAAGTATTTTATACTTGGGAGGATATTTTTTAAACATTTTGACTCAGATTTTTGCTTTACCAAATACGCTCTAAGGCTCAACTGGAAGAGGATTTTGCGGGGCATTACATTATCTCCCCCTTAAGAACATTCGTCCTCAAATGTCATTTGATAGACTGAGAATACGGATCAACAAAACTTACTCAAGAAATGGAAACATCTCAGATCAGGACTACGCAATTGGAATGACTAACATATAGAGTTCTCATACTGGGCATGCATATATGATTCATGGAATACTCGACTGATGATACTCATAGCTGAATTCTGGTAATACACATGGATATCTAATGAATGGAATCATAAATGGGATGATCTCATGAATACACAACTGAACACATGCTGACAAGCTAAACTTTTTCTACTGAATGTGCATATCTAATGCATGAATGTCCGGCTAAGCTGACTTTTGAAAACACAACTTGACAATGCAGCAATGATTGATGCTAACTTTATAAGGAAAATCTGAACATACATCTAGATGAATCTAATGGAATGCAACATCATAATACCATGGGGTATCTCCCCCTTGGGACTCTATGTCCCTCTAAACATACTTCGCTAAAATACTGTAGCAGTGCGCGGGGCTCCTACAGACTGGGTCATAATTGACTGATCAAGATCTGAAACTTATGCATGACTCATGCTAACATATATGCTCAAAATAAGAGCAAAGGATCTATCAATGCATAACATAAAGATGAAGGTCTCATAACATATCGGTCAATTTCAGGGGATCTTTCCCGATCAAGGCAAACCTGAAGTGCATACAATCTATTATAAGCTAAAGGATGACTACGCTGACTTTGGGGAACAGGCTTAGGACAGTCTCAAACTTTGTGACTGGTCTCACCATATTCAAAGCATACATCACTACCGGCTCTACAGACACCCTTATGATTCTTACCACATTCTTCATACAACGGGTAGGTACGAACACCACTATTACTACTCTGGACTTTGGAGCTTGGTTCTTCTTCAAATCTGACACCCCCAAACGCAGGTGCGAGTACACTAGCTGAAGATGGAGATGGAACTAAAAATCTCCGATCATACTGAGAACTACTACCACCTTGAGACCCTGATTGCGAGAAACCATGACTACCTATCTTGGCTCTCTTACTCACTCTTCCTCTCTCCTTCATCTTATCTACCTCAATATGTTGTGCATGAATCATTAGCCTAGAAAGATCCATATCTTTATTGAGCATGGAAGCTCTACACTCTTTCAACACATCACTTGATACCCCAATCAAAAACTTGCTCATATTCACTCTAGGGCTAGCTATCAAGTCGAGAGCATACTTAGCTAATTGGTTAAACTTAAGACAAACTCTTTCATTATCATGGAGTCTTGACTTATGTTCATAAACTCTTCTACCTTAGCTTCTCTCATTTCTAGTGGGAAAAACCTATCTAGAAAGGCACTCTGAAAATCTAGCCAAGTTACGAGAGTTGCATTCAACCCTTTACTTTTCTCCCACAACACTACCCAATCATGAGCAATATCTTTCAACCTATAAGATGCTAACTCAACACTCTCTTCCTCTGACACATGTATAATCTGGGTTATCTTCTTTACTTCCTCAATAAAGAACTGCGGATCCTCACCTACTACTGACTCAAAGAATTTAGGCGGGTTTATTTTTCATGAAGCTTCTAATCCTAACTGCGGCAAAATTCCTATCTTGCTGAGGTGGGACTGCATCCTAACGGTTTCCATGAACATTAGTCACTGCCTGGGCTAGCACATGGAAAGATGCCCGAAACTCTGTATGTGACACACTCTCATTTTTAGGATCTCCTAGCTGAGGGGGCTGATTATCAACCCTATGGATAAAGTCTCTACGAGAAGGCATACTCTGTAAATGAAAGAATGAAGTGGATTAGACTGAGGATTAACTTGAGCTCATGCTCACTCGCACGATCTCAATACTAAAAGAAGGGAAACTACTCCTAGTACATCCTGTAGCCTCTTTTACATAAATATGGCACGCTACACACCCATGCACAAGACTATACTAGATGCGGCTTTTCAGACCCCCTAGGACACTATTGAACCTTAGGCTCTCATACTAAGCTTATAACGCCCCGAGATCCCATACCGAGATGTCACACGGTGCTTATGGACCCAAAGGACCACAAGCTAATCCTTTACTGATATCTGTACCTGTACACTATAATATCTAAAAATGCAGAAACTTTTCATAAGGTTCAACACATCTATACATACTCATAATATAGAAAACTGAATTCTACTACATCCGTCTGAAAAGCCTCTAACTGTCTGAACTGTGGAGTTGATGGGACATGTCCCTAACTAACTCCGTTAATAGAAAATAAATAAAGTCTAAAACAATAGTAGTAAATTGAGATTCGTCCTCAAAAGAAAAGGACTTATCGATACTGCTGCTGACTGGGACCAAACTGTTGAGGATAAACTGGATCTTGTGCCTCTGAACCTATGGTGTCAAATAAAACACCATAGCACAAATGCGTCAGTACAAAAATATACCGAGTATATAGATGGGGTAGGCTAATGCAAGGGTTCATGCATGTGCAATATCTAAACTGAATAATCATGAAAATGCCACATGAGAGCACATACATGAATGCACAGAACATGAATACAATTATCACAACTCTAGATACTGAAACTCAGATATCACTATACTACAGACTGAACTCACCACTGACACTGAGTTACTGAATTACTGACTTATCTAATACTGATAACTGAGAATCTTGATGTGCTTACATCAATGACTGAATTCTTTGACTTACTGCTTTCGACTGACAGGATTAGACATCAACTTTGCTAACAGAATATTCTGGAAGCGATTATCAATGATAAGAAGTATGATTATATATGAATCTGATGATAAGACTATTCAATAGGAATCTAATACTGTGATCAAGCCTGTCTGGTGGCAAATCTCTTAATGTGATATCAATCAACTATATATGTGACCAAGACTATCTACTGGGATGGTCCATGAATCAATGAAACTATCTGAGTTCTTCATAAAGATAGATGACTGTATCTGACAGTCCTGATATCTGAAGACTAATTCTGAAACTGAGACTAAATATGAAACTAAAACTATGGAAAGTAGTCACTTAACCAACATGCCCTGACCTACCACAGGTGGGGTCCAACTTGTGCCCCAGTTAGAAGGGTGTCGTTACCGTGCCACTGGTAAAGACAACTCTATGTGACCCTCATCTAGCAGGTCTTCAAATGAGAACGGTGAAGCCCTCATCTAGCAGGACAAGCCACCTCATCTACCCTCATCTAGCAGGTCTGATGTCTCTCATCCACCTTCAACTAATAGGCGTGATGTCTCAACCTATGCTGGCTACATAGTTCTGGAGCACAAAGATTGCTTCTAAGAATCACACCCTCTACTAGTAGGTGAGATCCCATCCTTAAGCTCGCTCAGTGCTAGTTTCTACTCCCAACTAAAAGACTCAGAATTGAATTCTCAATTGAACACTAGCTGAACTGAATCTAACACTGATCATATTACTCAAAAGGTCTGACTGAGTTACGCTGAGATCACTTATTTTTGTATCTGACAAAAAAGATAACGAATCATAGTATCTGACTGATGGTACAGAGCTTGAATGGATTACTCAAATTGCTTCTGAGATTAGGATTGAGTTACTTGAATACTATTAGAATTGAGCTTATTACAGATCTGAGGCTAGGTTACTAGCTATACAGAGATTACAGAGATAACTGATATTACCGAGCTTTATTAAGCTTCGCACTTGTCTGAGGAAACAAAGTTCTATAGTTCACTGAGTTCTGAGAATCATGGCTTAATTGGAATTATTGAGAAACTGACACAGGCTCTAGATAACAGCTTTATTTTTGGGTATAAATATCCCCAAGACTCGATAACATAAAAGTAAGATATAATCATTCTTCATCACAAATCATTCATGCATCATCACGGTTATACATTCATCACTACCATCATTCATTCATCATTACAATAATTCATCCATCATTGCAATCATTCATGTATTATTACAATCATTAAAGAATCATTTCAAGTAGTTGGGCATCATAACATACTTTCCCTCTCAAGATCCTTAGGGCATCGCATTAAGCATTTAGGAAACATAGACCTCTATTCCTCATCATTTACTAGCCTAGGGAAGACATGCTATTAGATTATACCCCATTCAACGAGATCATACATAAGTATTTCATACCTATATGGATCTTGTCATGTATTTGGATATCACTTGATTTGGAGGAAACTTCATACTAACACGTCACTATTTACTTGCTAACCACTTGACATGTATTAAAAGCTTAGCATATATCAAAGAGCACAAAATCGTGGAATTTACAACCATCATATCTTGACTTATTCCTTTGTTCCCTAGGGTCTTTCAACAACCACTAGACATGAACGATTTTACACCTACTAGGGGAATTCATGCTATGTTGGCACATTTCACTCACTAAGGCATTTTATCAAACACTAGGCATGCATAGACTAGCTCATAATTTGGAGTTTCCTATTCAACATACTATAGAGAACCTTATGCTTCACCTAAGATCTTTATCAAACCTATGGGGAACATTCTTCACTTATTCAACCATTTCTACACCCAAAAGTCATGAACACATCACATGAAAAAACAACTTCAAGAGGGTCTATTACAAACATCACATGAATTCCACATACTAGGTCAAAGCTCATAAATTTTGTAGGAAAACATAAATCAAAACTCAAAAACACATTAAACATTCATTTCGACTCATAAAAATCATTAACAACTCATAAACATAAAAATCTTTTAGTTTTGAAAAGGGTTCTTGAGCTTCTTGGATGAAAGAGATCCAAGAATCAACATCTACATACCTTAACCTTTAATATTGGATGAACTTTAGTGCTTGAAACTTTATCCACACTTGAAATAAATAAATTCTTCAAGCCCACACTATGAGAAACTTGATTCTTGAAGAAACCTTAAAGATTTATGGATGATTTTTGGAAGATTAGGGTTCTTGATTGAAACCCTAGTTATACTTTCTTGAGAGAGGTGAAAAAGAAAATGATTGAATTAGGATTTGAATGAGGGTTCCTCATATTTATTGAGGCTAAAAAAGGGTGGGAAATGACCAAAATACCCTTGCAAAAAATCCCTTGAATTGCTGGAAAAATATACTTGAGGCCATCCATGACAGGCCGTCAGGTTTGTGATAGGCCGTCACGAATGGTCGTCACAAAAGGGGTCCAAATTCTCGATTTTCTGCACAGGGCTAACAACATCATCATAAATGTCGTCAGAATGTAACGACGTCTTCAAAAAGGGCGTCAGAAATGTGATAGTCCGTCAGAAACGTCGTCACCGTTTTCTAGCTTGACATGCTTGAGTAAAATGGGCATAAATCTTTACTTCGATATCGAATTTAGGCAAAATTGGTATCGTTGAAAAGCTAATTCAAAGATATTTCATTTGATATATAGTAAACCACCCAGTTCTTAATATACAATGAGTTATGATCGATTGAAGTTGATCCAAATTTTGACGGTCACTAAAACTTGAACGATAGAAAAGTTTTCAACTTGTTCATGAGTTAGGGGACCTCTATGATCTTAATTCATGCTCAAATTGATTCTCGCACGATTTGAAAGTATTTCATACTTGGGAGGATATTTCTTGAATATTTTGACTCGAATTTTCTCTTTACCAAATACGCTCTAAGGCTCAGACTGGAAGAGGATTTTGCGGGGCATTACAATTCGCCACCTAATTTTTAAGAAAAAATAGGAAACATATTTATTTATCTAACAAGTATGAATTTATTTAATCTACGAAAATAATTTAAATTCTAGGTAAGGGTTCAAATTATTCCGAAGGTAAGAGATTAGGTACCCTTTAGAATTCACAAAATGTGATTCCCGGCCAGATTTAAGTTTATTATTAAAAGATTAAAAAAAATCAATGTTTGCAAACATAAAAATAATATAATACATATGTTATTGCAAAATATAAATGTACGTAAACATGTATAAACAAATGTATATAAGAATACATTAAAAAAAGGCAAATATTGAATAAAAAAAATTTTTTTTAATGAAAAACTTACATAATGTTTTCAGAATAAAAAGTGTGAATTATTTAATCAAATATCTAATTAATTTTAATATTATATTACCAGCCTAAATTTGTCTAAATGCATGATAAGAATTGTATAAATATAGAACATCCGCGCCTAACACCCCAAAAAGAAAGATTTCACTATAATTAATATTTGTACAATGATAAAAATAAAAGAAAATACAAATACAAAAATTCAAGCTCTCCTTTAAATATCATTCCTTGAAAACTTGTACAAACACTTGTAATAAAAATATTGATAACAAATAAATAATTATTAAAAATAAGTTGAAAAGGTATGTAAAAATATAATTTTCGTTAAAAGATTGGCTCAGATTAAATTTTAAATACGACATGGCTACGAAGTGATTGCTCAATTGATTGGCTGTCCTAAATCGTCTTGCCAAAATACGAATTGTAAAATCTTTTACATTGTTATAAAAGTTTCATCATCGTCCAAAATATTTAATTTTTTTACCACGTATTTATATACGTAACATCCGTCCTTTTATTTATGGAGGCCTCAAAATCGATGGTAATTTTTTCATTGGCCAAGTATTGATCCCTGATATACAAAAGCAAATTCAAAAAAAAATAAAATCTGTCTTTTATAATGGGTAGCCTCAAGTATCCGACGAAAAGATAATTTAAAGTATCCAAAGCATTGAAAAAATCAAAATAATTCAAAAATTTACACATACTATAACAATACTTTCAGAGTAAATTTCTCAACCAAAAATATGTCAAAACAGCCCCAAAAATAGCAATAATACGTAGAGGTAATGGACAAAACGGAACAACATTGTATAAGGTCGTTGATTTTCCAACAAAGATCGACATATGAGTAGCAAAAATCTAAGAAAAAATAGTCCAAATAATAGCAGAAACGGAGGGTGAAGCCAGGGAGATAGAGATCATCCACGAAACCAAAATAATGCAATGAATATCAACCAACAAATCACAGTAAAAATGTGCTAAATATTATAATTAAAGAATTCACCGGAGATGTCTCTTTTTTTTTCGGCCAGATCTGCACAAATCCAATGGATAAGAAAATAATCATAATCATAAAACTTTATAAATGGAGACAAAGCACCAAAACAGTAATGGTAACAGTTCGTCGGCAGCAGCACACCGGCGTTGGTTCAACAGAATTCGCTGGAGAAATACCGGATAATCAAAAATTCGGCCAGATCTATATGAATCAAATGGTGACGTGTGAACCCAGTTCAGTAGAGGAAAAAATTCAAAGTAATGGTAACTATTCATGCTCAAAATAACAAATAAGAAAATAGAGGGACAAGGGGAGTGGACGAGCAGTGCCGATACGGCTAGAGGCTCATCGGTCATCACCTCCGACGAGCCAACGGTGAAACAGAGAGGAGAGAAGCGGCTGGAACGGCAGATCGACGAGGAAATAGAAAGCAAGGGACGATGGTGGTGGCCGAAACCCATTCTTCGGAGCTCCAGTAGTGATGGCAATGGAGGAAAAAAAGGTGAAAGAGATAAGAGAGAGAGGGGGGCCTGATGTTGATTGTATATGCATGTGTTTGTGTATTAGTATTTGTTTTGAGTGTATGTGTGTTAGTGTGTGTTTGTGTAGTAACAGTTTCATAATTACGAAAAATAGCAAATTGTATTTGTATTTAAGTAAAATGTTGCTATATAAATACATATACAAATATATATGTATTACTCATAAATACATATGCACAACTGAAAAATACATATTCTTCTATTACTATGAAGTGGGTAAAATATTGCTACTTTTGCTATAAGTTGTAATTTTGAAAAAGTGTTGCTATTTATTGTAATTATAGTCTTAAGGATGCTAGTTTCTATAATTTTTCCTTAAAGAAAAAGATGTCAATATATTTTGTGGTTGTCCTTATTTTGTGTTTTTGTCTTTTTTTTTTATTTTACATTATATTGTGTAAAATATAATTAATTCGATTTAGTATTTGTGAATCGTAAAAATACAAAAAGGTTAATTTGTAATTATGAAAATAAATAAAGAATGTTGAAAATATTAAAAAATATAATTAATTAAAATTTTTATTAAAAATATAATGTTATGTCGTATATGTATTCATTTTGTGTATTTATTATGTTGTGTATTTAAAAAAGAAAAATAAATAATTTATCAAAATATATTTTTTTCTTCCAACACATCCCTTAAATTAGGGAAAGAAGATGTGGGAAAATAAAAAAAAGTGGAGAAAATAGGAAAAGAAAATTACATTTATATTATTTGTGTTAATATGACAAGACATCGAATTATTATTGTACTGTGTATTGAAATAATGATCCGACTCAGCTTTTGTAGGTCGTATTAAATAACATATAAAATAATAATTCTGATATATAAATACAAAAAAATATAAATAATTAATAAAAACAATAAATATCTTGAAAAAATATATTATGCTATAAAATAATTAAAATTCTATTGTACGGTAATGAATCGCTGTGCGTATGCAGATGACTGTGCAAAAAATATTAAAATAATAATAAACTGATAAAAATCCTAAAATTTACAAAATTACAGATAATTGTTAATAAATTATGTAAAATAAAAATATGATAAAAATTGATGAAAAATTATAAAATAATGACGATTATCAATAATTTGTTTAAAAAAAAAATATAAACATATCTAAAAAATTACATTTTGTGCCTTGTAACGATCAGAAAGCCTGAAAACGTAAATTTTAGGCACGGAGAGCCAAAATTGGGTGTCAACAGATTCAACCTAAGAAACTCATGAATCTTGATGGTGTTTAGAGTGCCTTGAGGACCTATAGGTGTTGTGCCCTTATGACTAACTTGGATTGTCATAGTCTAAGCAACCATTTGGATCATATTCTTAAATTCTTTATATTGAAATCGATTTGAGGTGGCATTGGCGGCACCTAAGGGTTTTCATTCCTAACTTGTTGTGGACGTGTGGTGACTCTACACGGAGGCATAATTTGAAACATCTGCAAAAATTAATGTTTGAAAAGGTTTATAGAGTTGAACTTGTTTGTATGATCCTAAAGCAAGAAAGATAATAAAGGATTTCCTAAATGTTCTGTAGTCTCCTCATTAAAGTATGACAAGCTTCACACCATAAAAGGACACTACCGAATGCAAATTTTCAGACATCCTAGGACACTTGAATCAAATTCTTTGATATAAAGTTAGTTACAACTCGAGTCAATACCTTAATCGAGATATGGCGCTAAGAACCACAAGTGCCCCCAAGTTATTCGTTGGCATAGCATAACTAAGTATATTATTCAAAATTTGAGCAGAAGCTGTAATGAGATCATAAGATATATTCTAGTACATTTTTGAAAAATTTGAATGAACAAGTACCAAACCCGAATGGCCAATATAAACCATACTCTAGTGTTGAAAAACCTCTAACATTGAATAACACAATATACCATGACAAGGTCCCCAACTAACCTTAAAACAATGTCTAATCTAACAAAGAAACAACTACACTAAGTCCTAGAAAGATGAGGACTCACCAATACTTGAGTCTGAGCTGGTGGAAAACTAGCCACGTACCTGAGAGAGAGCACCAAAATTTACATCACATAAAAGGCAAAAAAGATATGTGATCAGTTTGTTTGAATGTAGGAAAATAACCAAATGCATAAGGACATTTCATAAGAGTTCATATCAATCGAAAGTAAAATGGTTTAAAGACTAAAAATATGACTTTTCTTAAAACCATGCATGCTAATATTCATATCATATGAGAGCGTATAAGGATCATATCATGAAAACCATAAAAGTGAAGCTAAATCTCATAGATTTGAGTTTCTTATAACCGACATAAGCCATGTGACCATTATGGAGTCCAGTGTCTTACATTCATACTGAAAAAGGTTGTTCTAATCTACCAAAGTTAGAACTATAAATGTAAGAAACCCAAAAATATGCCTAAACGGGGACAAAGGTGTCAACCATAACTAATGAAAGACCCTTATCTTACGGTGGCAAGTAGTTATAGAACTTGGGTTTATTGTGAACCTTTGTTCTCTTAGTCATAAATACTACTGCCAAAACAAGTTCATAACATATGCTTAGAACATACATAAATTATTCTTATTCATGCGTAAAGCTTGAATCTTTAAAATGATTCATATCTCATAACTATCATGGAATTTTCCCTTTTTTGGGGTTATTCAAGTTTCTTGAAAATTCAAAAATGTCATAAGGGTTATAAAATCATGCTTGAGATGTTGATTTCCATAAAAACAATTCTTAAGAATCATAACTTTAGAGTTTATAGGAATCATGGAATATGTTTCGTAAAAAGATGAGTTTAAAAGTGTGTTTATAAATCCTAACCTTAGTCTTAAATTCATGGAAAGCTAGACATTTTGGATATGAGGAATGAAAGAAAAGCTGCATTAAAGTCCTACACACCTTAGTAACTCCAAATTCACACAAAAAATTTGATCTTGGAATAAGAAGGACCATAATTATTATACTTGAATTTTGAAGATAGATTTTCTTGAGAATCCTTGATGTCTGAGGATGAAAAGAGGAGACAAAACTAACCTAGGGCTAAAAGAAATAGAAAAGAATGAAATTTTTTAGAAAAAATGACTTTTTAGTGTATATAATGTCCTTCTTGTGTGTTGGCATGCAGTTGGGCACACGTGGTAGTCTCACCACCTTTTTGTGCTGCCGCACAGATGGGTTCACATAAAAAGTAGTTTTCTTGTCTTCCTGTAGCTGGTTGTGCATCCTGCATAATGCTTATTAAAATGTGCACAACTTCTTGGATAGAATTTAGATTTACAAATAGTCTAGGGTGTTGGAAACAAGACCCGAAGGCCCTTAATGTGGTAGTTATTGGGTCTCGTAACTCTCCATATTCTGAGTAATTCTTGTTTAAAATTGACCTTCCTAAAATTTTATGTTGAAACTTAATTGTTAAAGAAGTTTCCAAATAAACTTTGAGCTAGAGGACTTCGATGTCCTTAATTTACCTCTAAAGCTCTTCCTACACTGAAGAATTGATCTTACCACCTAGGTAAAGAGGAAGTTTCACGATCCGAAAAAATTAAGGTCCTGATGGGATCTACTATGACCCAACCTAAGTAGATAATCATACATCCAAAAAGATAAAAATATTGAAAACAATAATAAACAAAGCAAGATACGACTTCTAGAACAAAGTCACATCACACATAGGCAAAATATTGTGGAAGTATGAACAAAATGCATATCATCCCCAAAATCCGGTGCCATAACTATAGAGCATCTATTACAACTGAAATACTAAAATATATAACCTTCTATTTCTAAAACACATAAAGACATGAATGTATATAAGAAGAGGTCTAGAGTCAACTTTGAACTCCTAGATCGGACCCATACCTAAAAAATTCTCAATAGCACAAAATCAGCCTCCATGTGTTCTACTCATATTAGTATCTACACCAAAGGGCATGGTAGGAGAGAGTACGGTCCACTTACTCTCAGTAGAAATAATAAGCCAATTGAGCAAAGAAAAAAATAATATAAGTAAAGAAATACTTTGAGCACATCACCTGCAAACAGAAATGTTCCCAAATGGTAGCTCACAATGTTTGTACTAATAGTTCTAATATATATATATATATATATATATATATATATATATATATATATATATATATATATAAATCAAAGGACACATTCATATACGATAGTACATAGAAGCTCATTACACGTGAACTAACACACAAAGGAAACATATGAAATACATATGCAATGCAATGCAAGGGATGATTCAATGAATGCTTTGAAAATCATCACATTACTATCTATATACACCTATTGAACCTTAGTTCTCTCAAAATAGGACCCTTGAAGGCTTAGCAACCCATATACTGTCTCATATTTCCACAATCTTAGCCCTATATCTCAATCTACTCGATCGACACATCACTCGATCTAGGCATTTTTAAAAGTGTCTCATTTTCTTTCAAAAATCGGTGTTTCTCAGTGATACAGATATCTAATGAATGCGTATGTATGAAATAAAGATAATATTCTCCCAATCAAACTAGTATGAAGATCACCTATCCATTAAATACCTAGATAAGTGAGCTCACAAATAAACTCAATATGTAAATAATTCATGATATCAGTTCTAATTTTTTACCATTGGAAATAAACATGCATGTAAGACACAACTAATATCATGCAAACCTACAAACTTGGCTATTTTATCATAATAAAGGCATTTAAATGCACAAACAAGGCCAATGATGTCAAATAAAGCCCTCGCATGGCAACACAAATATAAGATGTTTTAAGGCAACAACAACAAGAATACAGGCCTCTCACCAGCACACAACATTAATAAAAATCTCATATTACAATTTTTATAGTTATTTTCCCAAACTCATAGCATGCTTTACGTGTTTATTAACTACCCAACATAGTCTGAAGAAGGGTAAGCCATAACCTGTATTGAAGTGTTGAAATCCAATTCTAAAGTCCTTCAAGAAGGAACTTCCCCTTTTTAAACAGTTTCAGAATCAACTAGAACATACATATATAGAATCTACACATTAAAAGGAAGATAACAATACTCATATTGACCATATTTGAGATAGGTTCAAAATGGACTAGAAAATGAGTTAAAAAAAACAAGAGGGGTAGAGTCAAAATTTTATTTTAGAATCATTCCTCAAGGATATAGGAGTCTACAGTTGAAAATACTTGTGAAAAGTGGTTTAAAATGAGGTCCAAATAGAAGAAAATCAAATTTTAGGCTTTATCGACAAGATTCTAAAAATTTCATTTTGAAATCAAGATTAAATAGTATTTTCAAAGACATGAACAATAGAAATTAGTGAAAATAAGAGTTTGGAGCATACCCTAACTCAAATGGCAAAGGAAACCCTAAAAATTGCCAAAATTCAAAGTTTTAAGGTCAAAAAATTGTCGTATTTAAAAAACAAAGTATTTATATTATTCTGTGAATAGTGTCTCGCAGTCGCGAACCCCTACTTTGCAATCCTGAGGGTCAACATTTATTGGCAATTGAACTGGTCATCATTGTTGCATATCTGGGCCTCAGATTGTGATGGGTCAACCCGACCTGGTCCACTGATTAAACCTTTAAGATCGTGGCACAACTACTATACAATCACAATGCATGCAACCATTATGGCCCACATTAGAACACGTGTCCATGCGATCACGATAAAGGGCCTGATGCACCAAAAAATCTGCTGGTGTAGATTTTCCAAGTGAAGAAATTCTTCCGAACAGACACTCGTGATACATTTGGGACCTCACTGGAACAAACTATATATGATACTAGGCTTTTTTTGACTTTTTAGACTCAATGCCAACATCATATTTTTTAAAAAAGGATTGTTTTCAACAAATTAGCCCCCGGGACCGCCTTTTAGGTAAATTTCACTAATTTTCAAATAAAGGGTCGAAATGCAAACTAAAGGTTTTGAACCCTAACAAATTCTGTTACTAACCCCAATTTGAAATTCCAAATCTAATGGAACTTTTCAAATCGCCTTTGGCATTCAAAACATCAAATGTTGACTGAAGTCAACTATAGAACTTTTAAAGCCTCAAATATCTCAAAACTCTCCCAAACCCTTCCAAAGGCATTGAAACTATGTCAATCATCCCCACACCCCAAAACCCAAAACCAACATATAGCAACTATAGAGAAGGGAAAAATAGTCAAATCACATAAAAAGAAAAATCTCATAAATCAGGTCTTTAGAATATCTATCACTAAGATTCTAGTTCGTCCTCAAACTAAAAGACAAGGGAATACTTGAATTTATGAAGAGTGGGGGGTATCTACTATGCAATCGGACTTGACCTTCCTAGTATCCTCCTCGATAGGGTTGTGTCTCCACTGAATCTTAACCATAGAATAACTCTTGAATTCAACCTCCTAACATCCCTTACTAATATGGAAAATGGCTCTTCGACAAAGGTCAACCTTTGATCCAATTGATCTGAATCCCAATGAAGTACATGATACTTATCTAAAATATAGCAACAAAGTATTGATACATGAAAAATTGGATGAATGACTGCAAAGTCTGGAGGCTAGGAAAACTCATAAACTCCTCAACTATTCGAAGAATATCAAATGGCCCAGCATATATGGGGCTAAGCTTTACCTTCTTCCTGAATCTCATCATGGCCATTATGAGAGACACACGCAGGAGAACTCAATAACCAATCCCAAAATTCAAGCCATGAATTTTGCGGTCAGCATAGCTCTTTTGCCTACTCTAGGGTGGCCGAATCCTATCTTGAATCACCTAAGCTCTATCGATAGACTCACGAATCAAGTCTGTTCTATGGGTTCTGACCTCTAAAATCTCAAACCAACTAATCGAAGAATAACAACACCTACCTTATAACACCCAAAAGGTGCCATCTCAATACTTAAATGGTAAATATTATTATAACCAAACTCTGCTACGACTAAATGCTTTTCCTAGTGACCTCCAAAGGCATAAGAATCACGCGAAACATATCCTTCAAGACCTAAATAGTCTGCTCCCACTAACCATCAGTCTGGGGGAGAAAAGCTTTGCTAAGGTCAACTTGAATATTCAACTTCTTCTGAAATGTCCTCCAAAAGCTAGAATGGACATAGATCCTCTATCAAAGATAATAAGCACAAGCACTCTATGAAGACAAACTATCTCCCGAACATAGATACGATCCAACCTCTTAGCACTGAAAAAATCTATATAAGAATGAAATAGTTTGATTTGGTCAATCAAATGACCCAAATATTATCAGACCCATGAGAGGTTTAAGGCAACCCACTCACGAAATCCATAGTATCTGCTCCTACTTTCACTCAAAAATGGGCAATCTCTTAAGTAAACCACCCAGTCTAATATATTCAACCTTCTCCTGCTGACAATATAAGAAATAAGCTACAAATTCCACTACATCGTTCTTTATGCCACCCTATTAGTAATGTTGCTTTGAATTACAATACATCTTGGTTACCCCTGTATAAATAGAACATCAAAACAATGTTCGTCCTCCAAAATCAATATCACCCATCCTTTATGAGAGACACACGCAGGAGAACTCAATAACCAATCCCAAACTTCAAGCCATGAATTTTGCGGTCAGCATAGCTCTTTTACCTACTCTAGGGTGGCCGAATCTTATCCTGAATCACCCAAACTCTATCGATAGACTCATGAATCAAGTCTGTACTATGGGTTCTGAACTCTAAAATCTCAAACCAACTAATCGAAGAATAACAACACCTATCTTATAACACCTAAAAAGGTGCTATCTCAATACTTAAATGGTATGTATTATTATAACCAAACTCTGCTACGGATAAATGCTTTTCCTAGTAACCTCCAAAGTGCATAAGAATCGCGCAAAACATATCCTTCAAGACCTAAATAGTCTGCTTCCACTGGCCATCAGTCTGGCGGAGAAAAGCTTTGCTAAGGTCAACTTGAATAATCAATTTCTTCTGAAATATCCTCCAAAAGCTAGAATGGACATAGATCCTCTATCAAAGTTAATAAGCACAAGTACTCTATGAAGACAAACTATCTCCCTAATATAGATACGATCCAACCTCTTATCACTAAAAAATCTGTAGAAGAATGAAATGGTTTGATTTGCTTAATCAAATGACCCAAATATTGTCAGACCTATGAGAGGTTTGAGGCAACCCACTCACGAAATCCATAGTATCTGCTCCTACTTTCACTCAAAAATGGGTAATCTCTTAAGTAAACCACCCAGTCTAATATATTCAACCTTCTCCTGCTGACAACAGAAGAAATAAGCTACAAATTCTACTACATTGTTCTTTATGCCACCCTATTAGTAATGTTGCTTTAAATCACAATACATTTTGGTTACCCCTATATAAATAGAACATCAAAACAATGTTCCTCCTCTAAAATCAATATCACCCATCCACCAACTCTTGGCACTCAAAATTGGCCACTAATCCTTAAAACACCATTCGAATCAAGAGATATTGTCTTATCCTTGCCACTCAAAACCTTATCTTGAATCACCATCAAGCCATCATCATAAATTAGTGAGCTTGAATTTGTTCCATAAAAAAAAATCTAGTATCAACATAGGCTAAAAGACGCATGGTGTGGAAATATAAAGCCTAACCATTTGGTTAGCTAATGACTAAACCTCCAAGGATAAAGGCCACTTCTGATTCAAGAGATGAGCTAAGATCCCCATACTAGTCATCTTATAGCTCAAGGCATCCACAATCACATTAGCCTTACTCGGGTAATAAAGAATAGTGTGATCATAATCCTTAAGTAACTCAAGCCAATGCCATTGTTTCATTTAAGATCTTGCTGATTGAAGAAGTTCTATAGATTACAATGATCTGAGAAAATATCACAATAGACTTCATATGAGTAGTGTCGCCATAACTTTAACATAAATATTATGACTGCCAACTCTGAATCTTAGTAGGACTAGTTGGCCTAGCCTAATCACGAATCGCCGCTATCTTGGCTGGATCAACCATAATGCCATCCTTGGTCACCTCATAACCCAATAAAGAGAAAGAATCTAACCAAAACTCATACTTGGAGAATTTGGCATATAACTTCTCATTGTGCAATCTCTGAAGTACAATCTTTAAGTGTCTCACACGCTCGACCTCATTCTTGAAATAAACCAAGATGTCATCTATAAATATAATCACAACGGAGTTGAGATATAATCGAAAGACCTAGTTCATCAACTCCATAAACGTTACTAGGGCATTGTCAACCCAAAATATATGACCAAAAACTCATAATGACCATGTCGAGTCTGAAAAGTTGTCTTTGGAACATTTGAAGCTCTAATCTTTAGATAGTGATACTTGAATCTCAAACCTATTTTAGAAAACATGAAAGCACCCTGAAACTGGTAAAGAAAATCTTTAATATGGGGAAAAGTATACTTGTTCTTAACTATCACCTCATTTACTTGCCGATAGTCAATATACATGCACATAGAACCATCTTTCTTCTTTACAAATAAAACAGGAGCACTACCAAGAGATACACTAGGTCTAATAAAATCCATACTTAATAAATCCTATAACTGCTTCTTAAATTCCTTTATCTCGATCGGTCCACCCTATAGAGATAAATGGAAATGTGATTGGCGTCTTTCTCCATATTAAGTAGAAAATTAATATCATAGAGGCATACCAGGCAAATCCATAGGAAATATATCCACAAACCCCTAAATAACTCAAATAAAATCAATAGGAGGCAATAAAGCAATATCAATATTACAAATATAAGACAAATAAGACTAGCACCCTCATTCTACTATGCAACAAACACATAGAAAAGATATAACTCCCATCGAACTTGAATTAAGAGTAGCCTTCCAAGCTAACCTTGGTACACTCCGTAGCTATGGTCACAGTCTTGGAATAATAATCCAATACTACATAATGGGGAGTTAACCAATATATGCGTAAGATAACATCAAAGTCAAGTGTATCTAGGATAATAAAGTCTACCCAAGTTGCACGCCTCGTAGATGTGACTATAAAAGATCAGTACACTCAATCCACTACTGAAGAATATCCTACGGGTCTAGATACATGTTGATAACGCTCAATCTACAGCTCTCGTGGGAGTGTAAAGCGGTCGTTAGCAAATATAGAACCCAACCTGGGTTGGGTATCGATCCCACAGAGAATAGCTTGGCCAACAAGCAAGAGAAATTACTAGACTTTTAGTGCAAGTCTCGTAGGAAAGGGGGGATTGTAGTATGTAACCAAAACAAGAATGTAAGAACTGAAAATAGCAAAATAAAGAGAGATTGTCACGTGTGTTGTAAACAATGAGAATTGAGGCGTTGGGGTTATGTCCACCTTCTGAGGTATACGTCTCTATTGGCTATGAGTGTGTAGAGTCTTGACATGTAATTGCTTATAGAGAATTGTAGTCGATGGTAAATCCAAGCGTCTCTCGACCTAAACAAGGACTATTTCACTTTAACTCTCTCGAGCTTAAAGCGTGACTAACGGTACGAATTCTCCAAGAAGTTAGTCCAGGTACGGCACTAGCTTTTTAATAGGAAAGGGTGTCCTACTACCTTGACATTATCTCTTTTCCAGACAAATAACTTTTCTCTCGAACAAGTCAGATGTTAGACTGGCGTTGGTCTATGCGTCTTCTTTTCTAGACAAATAACCTTTCTCTCGAACAGGTTAGATGTTAGAATGGCGTGTTCTTGTGTTTGAACCGCAAAGAATGTAGATTTAAGATGAAGAGAATAATGATATAAGCAATATACTTGTCTTGAACTCACAAACTCATAGCTATAGATAGTAACTCATTCGGCTTCCATAACCCCAACTAAGAGATTTAGTTACCCATGAATGCGAAGGATATCACGCTTTGCATGGTGGATGGCGTGAATAGTAGGTGTTTGGCGTGTGGTTTTAGTGATTCCGTAGCAAGTAACGATTCTCTTGTTGTGGAATTTAAGAGTAGAAGAATGAAGAATTGAGAATGGGTTGTAGGAAGATGTCTTAATTGTAAGGAGATGAATGAATTGTCAGAATGTCTCCCCTCTTGAAAATCTCTAACATGATAGGGTATTTATAATACTCCTATCCTACTCCTACTAAACTAATAAAATAAATAACCAAATCCTAATATACTAATGAAATCCTTGACCCAATTGTACTAGGGTAAGGTTACAAAATTATAATCCAAATAGAATGATGAAACACATAACCTAATTGCACTAGGTTAATGTATTATGGCAAAAATCCAGCTTTGTGTCTGTAAGTCCCAAAGTCTTCAGAAATGCTGTTTTAGCCCGGGACAGATTTTCCATGCAGCAGATTTAGTCCTTTATGCGTCCAGCTCCTTTCCATCTCGTTTGTGAGCTTTCTTTTGCGTCAAGTAAGCCATAAATTGCTGTATTTTGCATCATTTATACCTGAAACTTTCCTAATCACATTTGTTAGCTCATTTACAGGAAAAAGGACTAAAAGTGTACGAAATAGATAATTAGTTCTCGAAACTAGGCTAAAATATGGGCAAAATATATTGATATAGGCGCGTAATTTCGCCTATCATCACATGTAGAGGTATAGCAAGGGACTCACTTGTAGCATCAAAACTAAAAGAAAAATATATAGACACATAGGATAATGTAGACCCAGGGTAAAATAACATGAAAGTGGATTTGTAGTAAATTGGGATGAGCCTATAATGATTGTATCAAAGGTCTCTACCTTGGGGCTCGAGGTATAGCATAACACCGTCTACGTTCACTCTCAACCTAGGCAGCCCCATGACCACTACCACGAGTTCCCTTGCCTCTACCCTAAGCACCTCTAGCACCGCCCCTACCATCTGTAAACTACCTCTGGCTACATATATAAGAGTACGGCAAAGATGAAGCTAAGAACCCTGTTGGGCATGATCTAATACCATGTTATCTGAAGCTCCAAAAACTAAAGGTCTACTACCTAATCCTTATAAAGTATCCTTCATCAGCCTACAATGATAACTATGAGAATATTTATTAGAGATATGTCTACCTCAAGAGGAATACCCATTAAATTCGCCCTGACGACACACTTTCTTGGTTTCTTCTTGAGTAGTTTGGGTAATAGAATCGATCAACTTGGCGTGCTCGATAATACTCTAAGAAAAAGACCTTAAAAATATCATCTGGGTAGTATCCAACAGATAGGAACCCTCTAAACCCTTCACAAACTTTTGAATCCTCTTAAAAATGAGTGAGATACTGGTGACTATATATCTGGATAAAGCATAGAAATACTCGATAATAATCATGGAACCCTGCCTCAAGTGATCAAATAGATCCTACATCTTACTTCTTAAGTTGTACGACATAAATATTTACAAGAAGGCCTCAGAAAACCAAGTCCAAGTCATAACAGGCGAACCCAAAGACCTATAATTGGCTAGAGACCTGTACCAATCCCTGGCCACGTCCGTCAACTAATAGGTAGTAGAAGAGACTACGTGAGACTCAAGGGGTCTAAGATTATAAAGCTTCTCTTGGCAATCAATCAAAAACTAATAGGCATTCTAAACAACCATACCACTAAACTTGGAAGGAGCCAAGCAGATAAACCTTTTAGACCTCATCTGATTATCAGAAGACATCACAGTACCCCAAAGTAACTAGGAAAATAGGTAGTTTGGCAGGAAATAAATACACACATGGGGGTACCATAGATAATGGTTGTACCCTAGAAGCAGGAATACCATAAGAAGATGTGGATATAGACGATGGAACACCATTCAAATTCTGAGGAATACTAGATGTACTCATTGGAACACCCTCCAAAATGACTCAAGAGAAAAATCAATAAATCCTAAAGTATTGGGTGACAACTGATCTCGAAGGACCGGAGCTAGCTTCACACCCCCTATCTGATAGTCCTCTCTAGCATACTTAACCTCAGGCTCGGGAGAGTCTTCCTTAAAATATTCTCTAATGGGGTAGCTCCTTGTTCCCATTCTCCATCTCTAGGTCGACCATGACCATTGCTCATCCTCTAATCAAGGCTCCTATATTGAGTGCCAACTTAGCATCCCTGGACCTAGTCCTCACCATCCGTGTAGAAAAGAATAGAAGAAAAATTTAGAATATTAGGTATAAATAACCCATATGATAAGAAATCAATTAGATAAGTTTTCTGAAGATATCTTATAGCCTTGCGAACATAGATATGGGCGTCTACATATCGATCCACGAGATATTGCTCTTACACTCATGAGACTGATGTACCTGACACTTTGATACCAATTTGTCATGACTCAAAGGTTGAGGTCATGATGGTTTTTACCTCGATCCAACCTTGGTAAATAATCCAAACGCCTAAAAAAGAAATAAAATTGAAAATAATAATAATAAACCCAATAAAAAGAGATTTCTAAAATAAAGTCAGGTCACATATATGCAAAATTTAGTAGAAGTATGAACAAAATACATATCATCCCTAAAATCTGGTGTCTTATGTTTAGAGCATCTAGTAAATACAACTAAAATACCAAAATATACAATTGTTTGTTTCCAAAAAGAAATAAAGACATGGATGTATATAAGAAGACGTCTGAAGTCAACTCTAAAGATCTAAAGTGGACCAATACCTCAAAAATCACTAAAACGCATAAAATCAACCTCCATGTGTCGTACTCATACTAGGATCTTCACCATTTCACTTGTAATCATTAGTAATCATAGGCTAACTGAGCAAATCATAAAATAATATATGTAAGAAAATACTATGAGCATGTTACCTGTCGATAGAAAAGTTTCTAAATGGTAGTTCACACCATCTCCACTAACATTCATAGTATATATAAAATCAAAGGAAACAAGAATATATAAAAGTACATAAAATCATATTACATATCAACTAACACATAAAGGCAACATGTAAAATGCATCTGCAAAGGAAAATCCAATGAATGTTTTAAAAGTCATGGCATGACTTTCTGTATACACTTAGAGAGCCTCAATGCTTCCAAATAGTACCCATAGGGGTTTTTCAACCTCTATAGTATCATAGAATTTCCACCAATCTCAATCTACCCGACCGACAAATCCCTCGATCTAGGCATTTTTAAAAGTATCTCATTTTGTTTTTCCAAAAATTAGTGTTTCTCAGTAATACTGATATCTCACAAATGCGTATGTATAAAATAAGGATAATATACTCACATCAAATCAGTATGAAACACTAATTCATTCAATATAAGTAAGATCACAAATCAACTTAATATGTTAATAATTCATGATATCAGTTCAAATTTGATATTATTGGAAATAAATATGTATGTAAGACATCATTAATATCATATGAACCCACAAAATTGGGCATTTTATCATGATAAAGGCTTTTAAATGCACAAATAAGGTCAATGATATCAAATGAAGCCCTGTATGGCAACACACATTATAAGATATTTTAAGTCAATAATAGCATGACTATAGGCCCTCACACGGGCACACAACATTAATAATAATCTCAAAATATAATTTCATAGTTATTATCCCGAACCCATAGCTTGATTTATGTGTTTATTTACTACACAACCTAATGTGAGGAAGTGTAAAACATAACCTATTGGGTAATGTCAAAATCCAAGCCTAAATTCCTTTAATATGGATCTTACCTCTTTTAAACGGTCTTAGAATCAACTCAAACATATAAATATTGCATCTATGTGTTAAAAAAGAAGCTAATGATACCCATATTGATTATATTTAAGACGGGTCTAAAATGGACTAAAAAACTAGAGAGGTAAAAGAAAAATTTTATTTTAGAAACTCATTCCTCAAGGTTATAGGAATATACAATTTAAAATCCATGCAAAAATGAGTTTAAAACGAGGTCCAAATCGAAGAAAAATCAATATCAACCTTCACTAGCAAAATCCTCAAAAGCCCATTTTGAAATCAAGAGTAAAGAGTGTTTTTAAAGACATATACAATAGGAATTAATGAAAACAAGAGTTTGAAGCATACCCAAGCTCAAATGGGGAAGGAAACCCTAAAAATCGCCAAAATCTGAAGCTTTAAGTACTAAAAATAGTGGAATTCCCGAAAAAGAAATATTTATACAATTCTGTGAACAATGACGTGCTATTTGGGCCTCTAATTCATGATAGCAAGGGTCAACACTGATCAACAGTTAGAGTGGTCATCACGGTTGCTTAGCTGGGGACTCATGATGGCAATGATTCAACCCACCCGGTCTCTCAATTAAACCATCGCGATCACGACACCACTACTATGCAATCGCAGTACATGTTGTCATTGAGGCCCGTTATCACAACAAGCGGCCATGCGATCACGATGAAGGGCCTAATGCACCAGAAAATATTGCACTAACAGATTTTTCAAGTGAAGAAATCCCTTCGAATGGACCCTCGAGATTCGTTCAGGACCCCACTTGAATAAACCATATATACTATCAGGCTATTTTTCAATGTTCCGAACTCAATGACAACATCCTATTTTTAAAAAAGGATCGTTTTCAACAAATTAGCTTTAGGGGCCCTATTTAGGCAAATTTCACTAGCTCTCGAATGAAGGATCGAAATGCAAACTAAAGGTTTCGAACTGAACCAACCCTGCTAATAATCCAAATTCGACATTCCATATCTAATAAATCTATCCAAATCTCCATCCGACACCCAGAACATCAAATATTGACCAAAGTCAACTATAGGACTTTAAAGCCTCAAAGTCTCCCAAAACCTTCCTGAACGCATTGAAAACTTTGTCAACCATACCCACACCCCAAAATCAACATGTAGCAACTAAGGAAAAGTGAAAAATGGTCAAATCATATAAAAAAATTCTCATAAATCAAGTCATTAAGGAAGTTTCGTCGAGTTCAGGTCTTGCTACACATGTATAATAGTTCCTATCTTAGCTTAGTAGTCCGAGATGTTACAAAAATGTCAACCACATATTCTTCCAATTTCCCAACACCATTTTCTTCTAGAACCAAATTAGGAACAATTGGCCTAAAGTACATGTCATTGGCTACTACTCCATCAGTTCCTTCAACGGGTTGAAGTGTTGGAAAGATCTCCATAACCATCTTTATAATTATTAGCTTTCTTGGGAAATCCTAATTCCTTTTTGTTTATGGAATATATAGCTGATCAGGATTAACAATCTCTTCAACAACAAAAAGGATGCCATCCAGTTGAGCACACGATATCCTAAGCTACTGAGTACCATCTAATGATTATCCACAAGAATACAAGAAAGGTGGACCAAGTCGGCATCCATAATAAGTGGGAGTCGCTCCCCCATCTGCTGGTAGCTTTAAGGTTAATGTTTGACAGCTCTGTTAAAAATAGCCCAGGGCTTGGCGGGCTTGGGGCAATGCCACCCCCATTCTTGCCGAACTTAGCTCTCTAAAGAAGACTGCTGCTTGCCATTGAACATAACCTGACCCTTCTTGAAATCAATACAGATTTTTTAAACGTTAACATGCTCAAACAAGATCATATATGTAATATATATCATACTTGAGTATAGGTCGGGAAACACAGAATAGAGTGGAAGATGCATTGATTGTCTAAGAATGGAGTAAAGAACGCAGTCCCAGGAACCCTAACCATTTTGTTGGTTCCCCGGTGTTTGTAGGAAAGGCAATAAAACACACTTTAGGAACTTCTTTTGCTAGAAAGATTAGTACTATAAACTCTATTTCCTAGGGGCTGGATGTTTGCCAAACTATCTGTATTATGACCGCTAATACACCTGTTTTCTTTAGAAAAGGCACCACTGTGAACTAACTTTTTACATCTACATGTCTTATTTACCCAAAAAAAATTGTCATCCACGTTGTAAAGATAACAAAACTAACACTGGAAACAATTGTGTGCATGTAACAGTTGAATGTACATTAATAATTTGTTGTTTTTTTCCTTTGGGCAAATGAATTCGCTTGCACGATCTAAATAGATACGATTCTCATGTCAAAAAAGAGTATAAAGCTATGAACCTCCTTCAACTACATCTATTTTGATCAAGAAATGCACCAATTTCATGTTTTTTCCAAAGTGAGTTTGTGCAGTGAAAGTGATGCTCCATGGAAAAGATCTTTTTAGACATCTTCATACAAAAAATGCACATATAAGTTACAAGAACTATAAAGAGATATCATTGATAACTATGTTAATCAATTACATCACCTCGTTTATGAAGTATATGGACATTTCAATACAGAGAGGGTTAATTGGTTAGACTAGATTTGCTTTTCCTACCAAGCACTATCCCTCACCTTTCTAGTCCAAATCACTATATGATGCTTCCTCTTCTGGCAGTTCAAACTCATCAATCTCTTTAAAATGATCTCGCCAGTAGTTGACAAAATCTTGTGGCAAGGCCTCTTCAGAGGCAGGTTTCTGCTCTGTGCATCTTCTCTGCAGAAAATATTTTAGTTATTAGCTACCAAAATGGTAGATTCATTCCACAAGCAGATATTAGAAATATTAGAAAAAATTACTACTAGATTTAAACATTACACCGAGTCATATTTTAGTACATCTTCCCCTAATATTAGGTTTTCATAGTTGGCCAAGAAAAATCAGATCAGGGGGCCGGCCATGTACGCTTAGACTTGCTATTAAGACCTCTTAGAAATAAATGTCTCAGAATGTTAACTGAATACCGTATCATAAATGTCTCTTACATGCATCCTACAAATATCTTTCACAAGCTAATTGTGCAAATATATGAATGAAAGAACATTTAGCATATTATATCCCATGGCTCTGAAACTAAACCTACAAATAGCATAGAACAGGGTCAATACCCATTATTAGTAAATGTCTTTGAGATCTTAACAACAATGTGAAAGACGGTCTAAGAAGGCTAGTGAAAGATACTTGTCATTAGAGATTAGTAGAAAAAGAGATGATTGTTGACAAACCTTCTTACACTTTCCAATAGGATCCGTTCATGATCCATAAGGTTTAATATCACCAGCTCCGCTGACTTCAGTCCTACATAGAAGAAACAAGAATTAAGAGAGCATCAGCATCAATTACTTAGGCTATTCTGTTTCACATTTATAATGTATTTATTCAATGCTAAACATAACCGCCCCAAATTTAGATATGATGCAGGAAATAAAAGAGGTTTAATAGAAGTTGTTGCCAATGTGCATACTTCAGACCTATCTTATATATTAAGCACCTATGGAGCATTTGAGATGCCCAATTTATTGAAGATTATACTACTTCAGGTAGAGAAAAAAATATATTAGGTTGAGTGCATTTCCAAGATAGAAATTTTCAGCTAGAACTAAGCTGTAAAAAGGATAGACGATCATGGAGAAGTGCCAGTGACAATTTTTCAGGATGAAACTTAGAGGTGCAACTAATTGACAAAGCTTTGCATGCTCCGTGTTAGGAGCATGGAAAGTTTAAATCAACTAAATATATTTGGTATAGTATATGAGCAAATTGCACCATCACAAGCATCATATCTCATGTGATGAGCCTAAGAAAAAAGGAAAAAAACTGATATTATTGAAAAAGGGAAAAAAATGTTCCCTTAAGATGAATACATGAAAAGAAAAGTAGTGAGAGACAGAGAGACCTATTGGTTCTCCTCTTTAGCAAGGTGGGGCAGCTAAAAACTGAAGCATCTGACATCCCTTTCTCCCTTGTTTTCTTTAAGGATGAGTAACTCCGAGATAAAACACCAAATTTTTCTTAAGCTTTTTCTTCATCTGAAGATAAGTGCTCATGAGAAATTGTCTGAGCTTTAGCTTTTACCTTATGAGGAGATAAGTACATGAAAGGCTCATCAAAACCGCTCTTCTTCTTGTTTGCTTAAAATGGGGTATATAGAATAACTTCTCCTTTCCCTTTATCTTTCTTAGTCTCAGGAGGTAACATACTGAAAGGCTCAACAATTGCTTTCCCTTTATGCTTTATAATAGTAGGAGGCAGGGAATGGAAAGGCTCATCATTCTCCTTCCTTTCATCTTTTTCATTTTCATGACTGGAAGTGACAGGAAGATCAGTAGCTTCTAAATTAGACCTCTTTGTAGTCTGCCTTAGATTATCGACTATAGCTTTATTTCCTGAAATTGGGGAAGACAAAATAACTACTCCTTTCCCCTCATATTTCTTAGTTTTAGGAGATAAGCTACTGAAAGGCTCAGCAATTGCTTTCCCTTTATCCTTCATAACTGTAGGAGGCAGGGAAAGGAAAGGTGCATCAATTTCTTTCCTTTTGTCCCTTTTGTTTTCATGACTGAACGTGAAGGGCAGAGCAGTAGTTTCTAAATAGGACTTCTTTGTAGTCTGCCTTCGATCATACACTACAACTTCATTATTCCTTCCAGCTTGAGTAACAAACAAGAGACAAATTAGACAGGTTTTCCCTAGGCATACCAACAAATAGACATTGAAAGGTCAGCAAAACCACAACATAGTAGGACAATACCCTGAATTAAGCATTTTAATACTGGAAAGAGAGAATTTTCACATTACCAAATGAGAAGACAACCTTATGTAGAAAATGAGGAACCAAACAAATCGCCATTAATTATTATATAGATCTGTTCAAGTGGAAGGAACGTTTGCAATTTGCTTTCCAACATAAAACTCAATTTGCTAGGTGCCATCATCTTTAGATCATGTTTCACAATATATAAAGCTTCCTTTATTTTTGATAAAGATATAAAGATCCCTTTATACATATCACACCATGGCCATTATTGGGCTTGAGTTTAGTCTAACACAACCCCCTTCTTTACCCAGACTTCGGACTGACTATTTGAATCTTCACATGCTCATAGTTATAAGTTATCACTATTATTTCATCAATAGTAATAATTTCTTTAAACTAAAGACTTTAAAAGGTTCTCAATAGTTAAATTTTTAGGAAAAGATTGCTGAAATCCATGGTTCGCAAGTTTAATGGATTTAACACAACTATTGCAACAAGAATTCCAAACAAGAAAGGGTTAAATAATTTGGCTCATAACTTTTGGCATTCGGAGTCCTCATTGTAGTATTTCTCAAAACGGTGGAATTAGTTATTCTATAAGGTACTATATTTGAGTTGCGGTAACTCTAAAAAGGGAAAGAAGCAAAAAGCCTAAAAATCAATTTCATCATTACAGACATATAATTTAACACTATCCATCATCCTCCTAAAAAGGAAGTCTGGTGCACTAGAGCTCTCGCTATGCATGTAATTCGGAGTAGGGCCAAACACAAGGGTCTACTATACACAGCCTTACCTTGCATTTTTACAAAGAGGTTATTTCCATGGCTTGAACCCATAACCTCCTGATCACGTGAAAATAACTTTACCGGTTACACTAAAGGTGATACAAGCCAAATCAGCTTTAACCGTTCAAGGACTATAATTCAAGGCCAATACAAAAAGACCCAAGCCACAATCATCTCAAAGATGCACGAATATGTTTGGAGGACCATTTTCAAGCTCCCCGGGTGTGGAGTATAGCTTGGAATCGAGAGCGAAATTCATCTCAAGACTTCTACTAGGAAACAAGCTCGAGAACGACCAACACTTCAATGATTATTGATAAAGATAGATATGTTTCAAACCACCTTGATACCATTTAAAGAGTGTTGTATGTTTCCCAATGCATTCAAGAAGGATCAAAGGCTATTATAGAAGTCGTTGAAGGATCGAAAGAAGCTTGAAGACAATTTGGAGTGACCTACAAAGTCAACTGCACCCACAAGTGACTGACCTGCACCCACAAATGAGTGACTTGCACCTGCAGGTGACTGACCTATGGCTACAGATGGCACCTGCTCCCTCCATCTATACCAGCAGATGGTCGTATACGTGGACATGTGGTCCAAAGTGGTTAGCTTGCTTTATTTTGTAAAATTGGGTCACTTTTGGGCCATAAATATAATAAATAGCTCATGGATATAAATAGTAGATTTATTCATTTTAGTTTTGTTATCTTTTGATAATTATTATGAATATACACTTGTGAGTGTGAGAGCTAGGATTACCTTATGTTGAACAATCATTTCGAAACGTGGGTTACTTGGGAGTTCGATTCCCTTGTGGTTTACACAAGAGATAGGTGTTTGAATATATTTGCAAAGAAGGTCTTAGAATATGATATATTCTTCGATTGTCCTTTCCTATATTTTCTTATGTCTGCCTATCTATTTATCTATCTATCCTTTTACCTTTTCGTAATTTCAATTCTATCGTTTCTTTAGTTTTTGTGTTTGTTTTGTCATCTAATATTTTGCGCATTATCATTTGGTTTTAGACCCGAGCTTGAGTTCGTTCCCACGAATTCAATCTTGGACTTATTATGTAGAAAATTTTCATTTTTGAGAAAAATACCAAAAATATTTTTGTGTTGTTGAGTCTTCTTTATAGTTTCTATACTAGATTTTGTTCCATTTAGTATATTTGCATTGGAATCTTTAGCTTTAAACTTGGCTTTAATAGTTTTGAAGAAAAAACCATTGTTGAGCTTGTGTTTGAAGAAATTTAAAATGTGGGTTTTTAGATCTAGTCATTTTGATTGTTGATTTGCAGGATAAAATTGTGGGAAAGTGTTCTCTATCTTGAAGGGAACCTAGAGCTAAAATTTGGTGTCGATTGGAGAAGTGTTGAAAAATCCACTATTTTTAGATATGAAGTTTGAAGAAATAAGCAAATAGGTTTGGAAATCTGAAAATTTTGGTGAGGATTTGAAAGTTAAAGGTTCCAAATGTTGTTGGGTGGTGTTCCCCATGATGAAGAGAGGTTTGATTTCAAATTTATTAAATTCCAAGCAATAAGAAAGAAGTTATGGTTTTTGGATATTCAAATTTGTTCTTGAGGATATTCATATCTTCAAGAAGAAGATTCATCCAAAAAGTATGTTAGGTCCAAAAAGGAAGAAAGAGAAACGTGTTTGGGTGTTGGTACAAAAGAATATCTCAAAAGAAAATAGAATATTCTGGGAGAGAGAACCCAAAAGGGACCACAAAAAGGGAAATTTGGAGTCTCTAGCTAAGCTGTCTGGAGCACCTGCGCCACCATCTACGCATACAGGTCCTATATGCAGCTGCATGTGGCCAGCGCGGGTCACTCCATCAACTTGTTTTGACATGGAACCACCACCTGTGAGGCCAAGTCATGACATGCATCTGCACACCTTCAAAATGCACTTCAACCATCTCAAATTCCATTTTGCTTAGGTTCCAACATCTTAGTCTCATTTCTTGATTCCTTATTTCATTTTTTAATTCCTAAATTAGTTAATAATTAGTAATTCATCTACTTAGTTTTTTGATTAAGTCTCAAGTCCCATTTCTTTTATGCTTTTCTCATTTTTGTTTCGTTGTTATTTCTTTATTCAAGTTTGTGGTTGTTTGTTTGAGTCATATATTCTTCTTCAAAACAAGAATCCATTCTGACCACGATTAGCAATTGACACCAGGTCTTCCATTGAAGTAGAAATGATCTTTCAACGCGACTCCTATTGTAAAGCAGACAAAGGTGAGAATTTTACGAGTGTGGCAAGGAGCTTTTACTACTAACTTTGTTCATTTTGTAGGTATAAAGAGTTATAAGAAATTATATTGTCGGTAGCTTTAGATACTTGTGACCATGACATAGGAGACTATAATTATGGTGAGGAAGGCCTAAGTTGTTTGGATTCTCCAAAAATGTTGCCACACCCGTGTTGAATCCTTCATAAATACACTATTGTTGGATGATCCGACACGCACCCATAGACATTTTTGAAGAGTCCGAGCAACTTAGTTTAAGGCTATGGCTATGAAAAATATGGAGGTTCTGGAGCCTATAAATATATCCATGATCGAGAGTCATCTGGGAATGCAAGCAACTATCCCAGAGAAGGATATGAGACCAATAATGAGTTTAGCTCTTATGGAGAGTATGAAGAGGACGAAAAGCCTTGTGATGGTTTTTTTTTTATCACAATGGAGCATATGAGGAGTTTCACTTCCCACTCCAGATATGAAGGTAATATAAGGTATAACGCTTTCTCTTATACACCTTATAAGAATCATAGTGGGAACATGCATGAAGATTTTAAAGATTCGTATGCCTTGCCTTATGGAACTTCTTATCAAAGTTGAATTATGATTGTTTATGCCTTAACTTTAGTAGAAGTCATCAAATGGGAAGAAAATAATGTACACCTCCGAGATCAAGGGAAACTACATCTTATACTCCTCGCTCCAATACACCAATTTTGGGATGTAGGAACCAAAGGTTGGCTGAAAGAGTTGATAGAGTTCTTGAAGCTATCAAGGTCACCCTTCCTATTTTCAAAGGAGAGTGTGATTCCAAGACTTATCTCGATTGGGAGTGGCAATGTAAGTTGGTTTTCCAAGACCATAACTTCAACAAAAATGAGAATGAGAAGACCCAATATGATGTTGAACACCTTAAAGGGAGTGCTTTCGCTTCGTCGAAAATCTATAGTATGACTCTATGTTTAGTATATGGTTATATAAAGAGAGTGCAATGGAAAGAATTCAAGGGATTCCTTAAAATCCAATATGTTCTGAAAGGATATATGAAGCTTTACAATGCTTACTCGAGAAGACAAACTTTTAACATGAAAGTTGCTTTTTATGGAATTCCAAGATTTGATCTTTCTTTAGATGATTGGTGTTATTAAAATTACATCACTCATTATATGGTAGAATACGTGATAATACCATAAGTGTCAAATCGTCAACCATATACCATGGATATATATAAGGTCACCGAGAATGTAAAGGTCTCTTTCACTTGTAAAGGGTATAATAAGGTGGTTTGATGTGATGTACTTCCCATGAACTCTAGTCATTTATGTTAGGGTGCCAACTGGTTTGTAGGATATGGAATTCCAAATGAGTAAAATTGGCCTAAGATCATTGTGTACCAATAGAGAAATCATCTATTTCTACCTACCTTTCCCAATCATCAAGGAAATGGCACTTACTCCACACCCGATCAAATTGAGAGACAAGATTGATAGGAGTAAGTGAGTACAAAGTGGTGACCTAATAGTTGAAAAAGAAGAGGTTGCGAGGAGTAAAGTGAAGGGGTTACCACAAACTCAATCTAACTTTTTTTTTCCTTCTCTTAGTAAGGATATATATGTACAACGATGGCTAATGAAGAAGCACCAACTCCCAAAGAGAAGATTAACTTTGATGAAGTGGTGAGTTTCTTAACCAAACTAGGCAAAAGAGTGGACTCTTTCAAGGAACAGCTTGAAACATGTTCCAACACTTTGAAAAGGAACCTTGTACCAAGGTAAAGAAGAATCTTCTCAAGAACTTTATGGTAAAAAAGTTAACTCTTGAAATTTAGTAAATATGAAAGATCATTGTGTGGCTAGTAGCTAATTAAATCTGAGTGATAGTTTATCAATATGTGAGCCTAATGGTTCTTTGCATGTGTTGATAATGTACATGTTGAGGGTGTGGATACACTAGTTGATCCTATTAATGACCGAATAGACTCTTCTTATAAGGTTGATTTGAGTCCACATATGTTGAAGTCGTTGCGTTGAATGATAGTACATTGTCTTATGTAAATGGTATTGATCAACTTACTTGTGAATCTATTCGACTACTTGAGAGTTTTTGTGATGTGGTTAGTGAACCTCAAGTTAGTGATGATGTTGATAATGTTTATCCTTTAAATAGTAGTGACTCTTTGATCATGCCTTCTAGTGAAAATAGTATTACTTGCTTGGCTCATTTGGATGATCATGTATTTGAAACTTCTTTGAAATTTGATAATTGTTTTCTTGAGAGTGAACTTACACATTCCAATTCACCTTCTTGGATTGATCCTTCTCTCTTTAGGTACAATTTCTTATTTAAGGATGATAAAACCACTCCTAGTAAATTAACTAGTGGCATACATCATGTTAATGATGTAGCTCTTCTTAAGGGCTATACTCTAATAACAATCCACTATGGTGATAACATTCCTCTTAAAGATGGAAATCTCTTCTTGAAAGATAAGAATGCTCTTACAGGAAAGGATTTCGAGGAAGTTAAAAGTGGTCTTTGTGTACCAATTGTTTATTCTTCTTTGAGTGTTCCAATGAGCATATTCTTGAAAATGTTTTTAAACATAGTAGTGAGCATGCACTAGAGGACACCTTAGATGAAATCAATTTTCTTGACACGTTGTTGTACTCTCTATTTGTCTATGAAAACACTTATACTTGTGAAGAGAGTATATATTTTCATATTGGTGGAACCTTTGAGGAAAAATGGTGGTTTCTAGACCCATGTCTATTGACACTCTACCCATTTGACCCCGGTGATCGATTGAAATATGGTGGTTGTAAGATACCCCACTTGGTGCTTGGTTAAGATAATAAGAAAGGTCTGGATGGAGTTGTCTGTACTATTCCTATGATGGAGAGTCTTTCTTGAGGATTTCTAATCCATTTGAAAGACCAAAGTTGTGTAAAGGCAAGATCTCCAACAAAGATGAATATTTTTTAAAGAAGAGGAGCAATGAAAAGAACCAAAAGAATTAACTATTGTCTGTTTCCATTCTTGACCAAGGTTTTATTACTTGTAGGCCGAAGAGTGAGTCTTGTCTTGAAAACACCTTGGACGAATTCTATTTATGTGATACCTTTCTATGTTACCTTTTTGTGTATGATTTTTTTCATAATGGTGTTGAATCAACATCATATGTGAACATGGAATGTTTTAAAGGAAAAACATTGAGTGGGAATTGAGTGGTATCTTTAGTTGGAATGATCGTGTTCATGACATTGTACTTTTCTTTAGAGATTATAATGTGACTCTAGATGTAAAGAGAATTGTGTGTGTAAGACCCTGTAAAATTTCAACCATTTTATTTTTGAACTTCCCGTGTACGTAACATAAATTTTTGACTTGAATTATGTTAAGGGATGTTAAAAGAGTATCTTGGAAAAGTTTCAAAATTTTTAGAAGGGGTTCGAGGCCATTTTGGGACCCCAAGGCAGTGGGGGTCAGTGATAGTGGCGTGCCACGCCACTTAGCTTCATAAAAAGAGTGTGGCACACTGGCTACCCTCCACGACATGCCACATTGCTATATATTTTTTATCCAGTTTTTGATTTTTCACTTAGGGTGAGAGGCTTTTTGGGCTTTTAGCCCTTAAACGACTTTAAAACACCAAATTGACCCTTTTCCCTTCAGTTATCATGATCAAACACCATTCTTTTACTTCTTACCTCTCAAGCCAAGAAAGTTCAAGGGTTTCACAAGAAATCACCACTTCCGGCTCTAAACTTTGATTTCTCTTAAAATTCTTTGGTATTTCAAGTATGTTTCTCTTTCCTTAACTTGAATTTTATATTATCGCATCAATTTATTGAAAATTCATGATTTAAATTGTTGGGGTTGTAATTAGGTTGAGGGATGTTGATAAATATTACATTAATTGTTTTTACCATGTTTTAAATGTGTTATTCATGCTATAATTGATTATTTTGGGGACTGAATTAGTGCATGATTATAATAGTTGGAATTGGGGACATAGGTTTTCCTAAATTGATGAAATCTTGGATTAATAATGGCATTAACCTTAATCCACTTTACAATCTTGGTTTTTAATATGAATATTCACATAGTTTAACTTATCCTTTGAAAACATTGCATTGCATTAAAGCATAAAAGAATAACAATGATTTTGGAATGTCCTTGGTGGACTTGGTTTTGGATTTTAAATGGAACTTAGGAGTCTAAAGGTTAAATGTATTGGTTTAACATAATTGAATTATCTCACAAGTATATTGGTATGACAATATCATATTAGAAAATGCCTTAATAAAGACTCTTTGGTTAATGGTTAGGTTTATGTGTAAACTTTTTAACTTTAGGCTTAAAGAAAATTATGTAGTTCACCATGAAGGTGTAGCACAGGGGGAGCAACACTGGAAACAACATTTACCGATTTTGGGGATCTATATGACTATGTGTCTGGATGCATATTATATTTTGAATGGCTATCGCCTTAGTATCTTCAGCCTTTCATGATGTATGTTTGAAGGACTATTTTTTGTCTAGCGTTAAATGGTTTGGTACGTTTGTTGGTCTGCTTTGAAGTGGTGAGCCTTCATTTTTCAGAATGCCTGATCCTTTCATTAGTTTCATTATTGCCTTAGTATTTCTTTTTGAATTCTCTATCATAGTCGAGGGCATGTCCCGACTTAGTTGGTATTTTTAATTTACAGGTTTTTGTGGAAAGTTTTGGGGATAACATGGATGTTTTGTTTTGACTGTTATTTTTTTTTGGATTTATATATCCTTTATAGCCTTGTTTGACTTCCGTTATTTACATTTATATGCTCTTGTGGTAAGGCTAAGGGGGGTATCTCCGGCCAGGTGGTCTTAAGATTACCGGTCACGACTAGGCCCCATTTTGGATAGTGATAAGCTTGGTATCAAAGACAAGTTCAGGGCTGTTAGATGTCCACAAAACCATGTCAATTAACATCCTTTTTATGGGTGTTTAGCGCGCTACACTTATAAGGGGGAGGCTACAAGACATTCAGAAATGTTTTCCTTTCTTGTGTTCTATTTTGAGCTATAGAGTTTAGTTGCTGTGGAACTTCTCTAAATTCTAACTTACTCGCATTTCAGATCATGCCTCCCCGAAGATCTAACAGTCATAGAAACTCTGCTGAAACCTCCATCCCACCTGAGGAAAATGTAGAGGGAATTTGCCCTACATATGGAATGCAGACTCGGTCTAGGGTCCTTGCTCTTGACTGTGCCGCTCCACCTGGAGTTCCATCGGTCCATACTAGTCCTCCTCGAACTTCTTAGACCGATGATACTTATACTCATTCACCTCAGGGAGATATCTCTAATACAGAGTTCCGTCAATCTATCCATATGCTTACCCAACTAGTGGCATCACAGTCTTGTCGATTTGATTATGTTGGTCATATTACTAACTCATCTGAGGTTACCCAGATTGTCTTGTTTATGAGGTTGAATCCCCTAAATTTATAAACTCTAAGGTTTAAGAGGATCCTCGGGGGTTTATTGAAGAGATGGATAAGATCTTTAGGGTAATGCATGCTACTAATTCAGAAGGTGTGGAGTTTATTGCTTATCAATTAAAGGAGGTGGCTTACCAGTTATATGAGAAGTGGGAAGATATGAGGGGATGGTGCTGATCCGATGATATGAGATGAGTTTTTAGGTGCTTTTCTTATCTTTTTTTACTTAGGAACTGAGGGAGGCTAAGGCTGAAAATTTTGTGAACTTGAAGCAAGGTAAAATAAGTGTTAAGGAGTACACACAGAAGTTCTAATAATTTTCCCGTTATGCTCCGAAATTGGTTTCTAATGTGAGGTCCAAAATAAGGAAGTCTGCTTCTAGTTTATCATGTGATTTGGTGTTAGAGTGCAAGGCTACTATGTTGAGTAATGATAACGACATATCTAGGATAATTGTTTATATGCAGCAGGTGAAGGATGAAAAAAAGAAGTAAGTAGTGATTGGAGAAAAGCAGAACAAGAAGTTTACATATGTGGAGTAAGGTACAGATCAGCAGAATAGTGGGAGAAATGGTCAGTAGTGCACTACGAAAAAAAATAGAGAAATTCTTATTCATTAGCAAAAGCTTCTTATCTTAAGCCTTCGGGTTATCATCGTTTTCATGCTAGCAGTGGTCTTAAGGCACAGGGTACCCAGTCTCACATCAGTAGAGCTCAGTTAGCCCCATCCTATCCTTCTTGTTGATTTTGTAGACAGCTTCATCGTGGGTATCGTGATGAGGGGTGGAATTTGTGTTTTAATTATGGTCAACCTGATTACCTGCAATAGAATTATCATATACTAATGTTTCCACTAGAGCTAATAAAGTCTCCTTTGCCACTTCTTAAGCTCTTGCACCTAAGGGCGCTTCATTAGGTACTGATAATGGTCAGAATCGCCTCTATGCACTTGCTACTCGTCAGGAGTATGAGGCATCCCCAGATATTGTTACTGGTATGTTACAGCTTTTTTCCCATGATTTTTACTGTTTGCTTGATTTAGGTTCTACCTTGTATTATGTAACCCCCTATGTGGTTGTACACTTTGGTTTTGGTCCTAAAATTATTTCCAACACCTTCTTTATTTTTACTCGGTGGATAACTGGTGGATAACTATTGTTGCTAGAATAATCTATAAGAGTTGTATGGTGTCCATTCTCCATAGAGAGACATTGGTGGATTTGATAGAACTTGACATGGTAGATTTTGATGCAATCTTGGGAATGGATTGGCTCCATTCGTGCTATGCTTCTCTGGATTGTAGGACCTGAAATGTCAGTTTTCATTTTCCTAATGAACCGGTGATTGAATGGGAGGGGAGTTCCTTAGTACCTAAAGGGAGGTTTATTTCCTATCTTATAACTCAGAAGTTGATTTTTTTAGGTAGGTTTATTTCCTATCTTACAGCTCAGAAGTTGATTTCCAAGAGCTGTCTGTATCATTTAGTTTGTGTTAAGAATTCTAACTCTGAGAGTCCTTCTTTGTAATTTGTTCCTATGGTTAATGAATTTCCTGAATTTTTTCTCGATGATCTACCTAGAATTCCTCCGAATAGGAAAATAGACTTTGGGATTGACCTTCTACCGGATACTCATCCCATTTTCATTTCTCCTTATAGAATGGATCCGGCTAAACTAAAGGAGCAGTTAAAGAATCTTCTTGATAAGGGTTTCATTCGTCCTAGTGTTTCTGTGTGGGGTTCTCCTGTTCTTTTCAAGCAAAAAAAGATGGATCTCTTCGAATGTGTATAGACTATTGTTAGTTGAATAAGATTACAATAAAAAATAAATACCCTCTTTCTAGGATTCATGATCTTTTTGACCAGCTTTAGGGTGCTAGGTGTTTCTCAAAAATTGATCTTCGTTCGAGTTATCACCAGTTGAAAATTAGGGAGGTTGATATTCTAATACTTCTTTATGGACTTGATATAGCCATTGTGAGTTTTTGGTTATGTCATTTGGATTGACTAATGTTCCGGCTGTATTCATGGATCTTATGAATGGGGTGTTTAGGCAGTTTTTAGATTTGTTTGTTATACTCTTCATTGATGACACCTTGGTGTACTCTAAAAGTGAAGAGGATCATGTCAATCACCTCCGAATTGTGTTGCAAACTCTTAAGGACCAGAAATTCTATGTTAAATTTTTTAAGTGTGATTTTTTGATGTAGCACAAGTTTAGAGGAACTCTCTAATCTGCTAAATAAAGTAAACTACACAATTTGCTGAAGGAACAATTTCAACGTGTTGTAAGATAATGCTTCAAAGACAATCTGAATCCATGGATAACAAGAGCTTAATTCAAAGCCCTTAAAATACATGATCTAATCCAAGATCTTAAAAGAAAACGCAAAATTTTATTAATAGAAGAGTTGAACTAAAAACTACATAACTAGAGGTCATTGCCTCTATTTGTAGGCTTTAAAAGCCTTTGTACAACTCATTGAAAACTCATTGACAACTCATACACAACTCATTGACAACTCATTTTCTTAATAGCTAAGTATTCTAGAATTATGTAAAAAGATAAACTTGATAACTAGTAGCAAAATTCAAATTGACTTTCTGTTTCTATAAGTAGCAAAATTGATTTTTGATTCATGAAGGTTCTGGACCAGGTTTAGAATTTTAATGTTCCTCATCATTCTCCTCTGCTTTTTTAAAACTCGACATCAAGTTTTCTTTGTAAAGTGTTTTCTCTGGATGATAGAGTGATAGGTCAGCCAAATTAAAAATATTTGAAATATTCATCTTACTTGGCAAATCTACCACATAGGCATTGTCGTTGATCTTCTTTAGAATAGTGTATGGGCCACATTTCTTTTTTCCTTAATTTTCCATGAACACCAGTAGGCAATCTCTCCTTTCTAAGGTGTACCATTACTTGGTCACTAACTTGGAATGACATTAGCCACCTATTCTTATTTGCCAACTGCTTGTATTTCTTGTTTGATGCTTCTAATACATCTTGAACCTCTTTAAATAATTTTGAATAATTGTCCTCAAAGGTCATAGTTATCTTGAATTCTCTCTTGTTGGTAGATTCACTAAATCAACCACATGTCTTGGAACTCTAATGTACACAATGGAGAAAGGGCTACGACCCGTAGACCCATGCTTAGAATTATTGTAGGCAAACTCCACAAGGGATAAAGCTAAATCCCATTGTTTTTTTTATCTCCACAGATGCATCGAATTAAATTTCCTAGAAATTTATTCACCACTTCTATTTGGCCATCTGTTTATGAATGGGCAATGCTTGAAAACTTCAATTCTGTGTTGAATTATTTCCATAAAGTAAGCCAAAATGCATCAAGAAATTTGCTATCTCGATCTGAAATAATTGATCTTGGAACACCATGTAGTCTGACTACTTCTCTAAAGAAAAGATTAGCTATATGATGGGTATCCGTTGTCTTATGGCAAGGGATAAAATGAGTCATTTTAGAAAATCTTACTATTTCATAAATAGCATCATGTCCTCGGCTTGCCTTGATATATGTCTTCCCAAGGTGCACTTGGAATGGGTAATGGAATATAGAGTCCAGTGTTTTGAATATGACCTTTGTATGTTTGGAAAATGGGACACCTTTGCACAAATTTATCAGCATCTCTCTTAAGTTGTGTCCAATTGTAGTGTGCTTCTAAATTAGCAACAGTTTTATTATGCCCAACATGGATGCCAAGATTACATGAATGTATCTCTCGAATCAACTTGTCTTATAGAGAATCTCTGGGAATACATAAACGGTTTCCATTAAAGAGATATCCAGCTTGTACCACAAAATTCTCTTCTAATGGTAAACCTTTCATTTGTTTCACCCAAATTCCCTCGAAGTCTTCACCATTTTCATATATTTCTTTTATTTTGTCTACTCCTAGTAACTCAGCTTCAAAACAAACCATAAGACTTGCATGTCGGGTTAAAGCATCTGCCACTCGATGAGTTACTCCAGACTTGTGGACAATAAGATAATTGAATCTCTCCAGGTATGCTGCCCATGTTGTTAACATGCGATCCACGTGATTTTTACTTCTAAAATGTTTCAAGGATTGATGATCAGTGTAGAAAATGAATTCTTTAGGCATTAAGTAGACCTCCCATGTCTTCATTGCTTTATAAACAGAATACAACTCTTGATGGTAAGTACTCCACTTTTTTTTTGCTTCACTTAGCTTCTCACTGAAGAAAGCAACATGTTTTATTTCTTTTGATAAAATAGCTCTAATGCCTACTCCACTAGCATTACATTCCAACTCACAGGTCTTGTTGAAATCTGGTAACACTAATACAGGAGATTATGACATCTTTTTCTTAATCTCTATGAAACTAGCTTCAGCTTTTTCATCCTATTTGAATTTTCCTTTCTTTAAACATTCAGTGATTGGTGCCATGATAGTACTAAAGTTCTTCATAAATTTTCTATAGAAAGTGGCTAAACCATGGAAGCTCCTTACTTCAGAGATAGTTTTTGGATGACCATCCCTTTATTGCATCTATTTTAGACTCATCAACTTGAATCTCCTCACTTAAGATAATAAATTCTAAGAAAACTAGTTTTGTTTCAAGGAATACACACTTCTTTAAGTTAACATAAAGCTCATTCTCCTTCAATACATCCATCACCTTTTTGATATAAAATGTTCCTTTCTATTTTTGCTATAAATCAATATGTCGTCAAAATAGACAACTACAAACTGTGCCAAGAATGGATGAAGAACCTAATTCATTAGGCGCATGAAAGTACTAGGAGCATTATAAAATTCAAATGGAATAACTAGCCATTCATATAACCCTTTTTTTGTCTTAAATGCAATCTTCCATTCATTACCGGGTCTAATTCATATTTGGTGATTTTCGCTTCTTAGATCAAGCTTCGAAAACATCTTTTCTCCACTGAGTTAGTCAAGAATGTCATCCATTCGTGGGATAGAAAATCTATACCTTGTAGTGATTTTATTGATAGCCCTACTATCCACGCATATCCTCTAAGATCCATCTTTTTTTGGTGTAAGTAGTGCTGGTACAACGCATGGACTTATGCTTTCTCTAACGTGTCCCTTACGCAATAACTCTTATACTTTCTCCCTTAGAATTGCAATCTCTTTTGGGCTTATTCTATAGTGTGGTAGGTTGGGAATACTATCACTTGAAGTAAAATCTATTTGATGTTTAATATTCCTCATAGGAGGTAGATTTTAAAGATCTCCAAGAATGCTTTTGTATTCAGATAACAAACTTTGCATCTCTACTGGAATTTCTTTTGTTGGTTGCTCATCTACTTTGATGACTAATGCGGCACATAATTTTGATTTCTTTAAGTCTTGAGCAAATTCTTTTGGATTTTAAGTGATGGTTAACATACTCTTCTCTTCTACTTCAGAGGCCTTATTAGTAGTCTTGTTTGGAAGTATAATGATTTTTATTTGTTCCAAATGAAATAATACCAATTGTCTTTTCCTTTATATGTGGTTTTCACATCATATTGCCAGGGTCTTCCAAGAAGGACATGACATATATCCATATTAAACATATCATATAGAACATTTGATTGATAATACTTACCCAAAGAAAGTGGTAACCAACATTGTTTGGTGATCCTGATCTTCACTCCTTTCTTGAGCCATCCGATAGTATATAGATTTGGGTGATCATGTGTCTCAAGATTTAAGTGTTTAACCATGTTTTCAAAAACTAAATTCTCACAGCTACAACTATCAATTACCAACTTGAATACTTTTCCATTCACAGTGCATTTGCTTTTGAATATCCTCTTTCATTGTATCTCTTCAGGTTGCGTGGTTGAGCATAGAAGGTGTTGGACCACACATACTATTTCTTCTCCCTCTTCTTCACATAGTTCGGGTTCACCTTTACTTTCATGGTTGTCTACCTTTTCATCACTTTTATCATGACAAGTGGTGTTGACAAACTTCCTTCTTGGACAGTTGCTTGATATGTGTCCCTCTTCACTGCACTTGTAATACTTGATCATATTATATGGTTGCTTATCATTATTTTTGCTAGAAGATGGTGCCTTTTCATCTTTCTTTGCTTTAGATGGAATAAACTTTCCCTCCTCATAGAGTGGAGAAATTTTTGATATACTTTCTGGGCGAGAATAAGATGCGGCCTTATAAGACTTATTGGTCTTTATTTATCTCTCAACTTTCAAGGCAAGAGTTTGAGCTTAGTCTATTGACCAAATTTATTGTATGCCAAGACGTTCTTGGATAGAATCATTGAGACCATTGATATACCTTGCAACTTTTCGGTTTTCATTTTCAAAAAGTTGCACCTTACTTGTAATTTTAAGAACTCCTCTGTATAAGCAGAAATAGATTTATTACCTTGAACACAGTTATGGAACTGTAGGTACAAGAGTTGTTCATAATCCACAGGAAAGATTCTAGCCTTTGGAAGTGCTTTTATTTGTGGCCAATATCTTACACGAAATCTGGCGTCATTATCAGTATGGGGTGTATGCGGATATTTATTCAGACCATAAGAGCTTTCAGTATATGTTTACACAAAAGAAACTGAATCTAAGGCAAAAATGGTGTCTTAAATTGCTTAAGGATTACGATATAAGCTTACAATACTATCTAGGTAAAGCTAATATTGTTGTTGATGCTCTTAGGAGATTTTTTAAGAGGAGCTTATCTCCCGTTGAGGAGGATAAAAGAATATTAGGGAAGGATATTCACATGCTGGCTAATTTGGGAGTTTGTCTTTTGGACAATGGGGATGGTGAAGTGACTTTGCAGGAAATGGTTAAGTCATCTCTTGGTGCTGAGGTCAAGCAGAAATAGGTTATGGATCCCATACTTATGCGAATCAAGGATGATGTGGGTCACCAAAAGGTTATGGCTTTTGAAATAAGGGAAGATGACATCTTGAGGTATCAAGAAAGGTGGTGTGTTCCTAATGAAGATGGGTTGCGGGAAAGGATTTTAAGCAAAACTCATGAGTCCAAATATACCATTTATCTGGGTTCAACCAAAATGTATCATAACTTGAAAGAAATCTACTGGTAAAAGAATATGAAAAGAGATGTACCAAATTTTATTACTAATTGTATGGTTTGTCAGCAAGCCAAGGTAGAACATTTGAGGCCTAGTGGCATGTCCCAAGGGATAGAATTTTCCATGTGGAAGTAGGAGATGATTAATATGAATTTCATTATGCGTCTTTCATGAACTCGTAATCAGTATGATTCTATTTGGGTTATTGTGGATAGAATGGCCAAGTTTGCTCACTTTTTACCTATGAGGACTAGCTACTCTGGAGCGGATTATGCGAAGTGTTCATTCAGGAGATAGTTAAGTTGCATGAGTGCCAGTGTCCATCATTTCTGATGGAGGTAAGCAGTTTTCTTCTCACTTATAGCATTCATTTAAGAAAGGTTTGGGTACTCAGGTGATCCTTAACACCGCTTTCTACCCTCAAATGAATGGACAGTGGAGAGAACTATTCACACTTTGAAGGATATGATACGGGCCTATGTGATTAATTTTAAAGGTAGTTGGGTTGACTATTTGTCTCTTATTGAGTTTTTTTATAACACTAGTTATCATTCTAGCATTCAAATGGCTTATTTTAAGGATCTTTATGGTAGAAGATGTAGGTATCCTATTGAATAGTTTGAGGTGGGAGAGACTAAGTTATTTTCCCCTGACTTACTTCAGTAAGCCATGGAGAAGGTGAAGATAAGAGAAAGACTTAAGACTGTTACAAGTTGCTAAAAGTCTTATGCAAGTGTGAGGCGAAGAGAGTTGGAGTTTAAAGTAAGTGATTGGGCGTTCTTGAAGGTTTCTCCCATGAAATAAGTCATGAGATTTGAAAAGAAGGGGAAGCTCAGTCCCTATTACGTTAGTCTATAGTAGATTGTAAGAAGAATTGAGAATGTCGCTTATGAATTAGATTTAGTGAGTTTGGCTTCGATTTATCCTATTTTTCATGTGTCCATGCTTAAGAAGTATTTGGGTGACCCTTCATTGATAGTGCCTGTTAAGGATGTGGGTGTCAAGGATTTGGTGTTTTTTGAGGAAGTCTCGATTGAAATATTGGATAGGCAAGTTTGTAGATTGAGAACTAAGGATATAACTTCAGTGAAGGTTCTTTGGAGAAATCAAAAGGTAAAAGAAGATACATGGGAGGCTGAAGAAGATATGAAAGCCAAATATCTATTCTTGTTTCCAACTTTGGTTGAAAGTGCTTAAGGTATAAATCTCATTTAACTCTTGTTATTATTCGAATTTATCCTAGGATTCTAGCGTGTTCTTATATTATCATTTAAAAATGTCCTAGCACCTCTCAGGGATGAATGATCCAAAGAGGGATGATTAAAGGCCTCGTAAAATTTCAACCATTTTACTTTTGACCCTCTCGTGTGCGTAACAAAAATTTTTGACTTGAATTATGTTAAGGGATGTTAAAGGGTATCTTAGGAAAGTTGCAACATTTTTAGAAGGGGATCGGGACCTTTTTGGGACCTCGAGGCTGTGGGAATCTACAATAGTGGCATGCCACGCCACTTAGCTTCCATGATAAGAGTTTGGCATGCTGCCCTCCGCGATAGCAGTGTGCTACGTTGCTATATATTTTTCATTTATTTTTTTTTTCACTTGAGGGAGGGGATTTTTGTTTTTTCACCCCATAAACGACTTTAAACACCAAATTGACCCTTTTTACTTCACTTATAAAGATCAAACACCATTCTTTTCCTCTTTAACTCCCAACCCAAGAAAGTTCAAGGATTTTACAAGAAACCACCACTCCAGGCTCCAAACTTCAACTTTTCTTCAAATTCTTTAGTATTTTAAGCATATTTCTCTTTCCTTAGCTTGAATTTAACATTGTGCCATTAGTTTATTGAACATTCATGTGATTTAAATTGTTGGGTTTGAAATTGGGTTGAGAGATTTTGATTGTTATTACTTGAATTGTTTTCTCATGTTTTAAATATGTTATTTCTGCTTTAAACTAAATTGGTGCATGATTATAATGGTTTGAACGGGAGATATGGGTTTCCCCAAATTGATGAAATCTTCGCTTGTAATGACATTAACATCAATCCTTTTACAATCTTGGTTTTAATATGAATATTCATATTAAAGGATAAATGAATAACAATGGTTTTAGAATGCCCTTGGTGACCACGGATTTGGATTTTAAATGGAACTTGAGTCTAATGGTGAAATGGAGTGATTTGGCATAATTGAATTAGCTTGCAAACATACTGGTATGACGATACCATGTCGAAAAATGCCTTAATAAAGACTTTTTGGTTAATGGTTGGATTTATGTGTAAATTGTTTTAATTTAGGCTTATAGGAAATTGTGTAGCTCACCATGAAGATGTAGTCCAAGGGGGACCAACACTGAAAACAATGTTTCTCGACATTGGGGGTCTATATGACCATGTGTCTGGATACATATTATATTTTAGATGGCTATCGCCTTGTGTCTTTAGTCTTTCCTCATTAAATACGACTAATATGGACTGGGGACTTTTGGGCATGGGGAGCCAGACCCATACAGTCCGTGGGTGCCTTTAGGACGGAGTGAGCTACATAGTCCAAGATAACAATTTAAACTATCATGGTAATGAACCCTTTCCATTATCCCGACATACTGTATACGTATATATCAATGTTGTGTATATGGTTTTGACTGATTTTGGATAAATGCACTATTTTATCCCTTTCCCTTTAGTTACACGTTAGTGCTCGGCCTACTGACCATCTCCGGACATCGCATCATTTTATGATGTAGATTCAGAGGACTTTTCTGTTGCTCCTGTGCAGCATTATGTAGTTCGGTATGTCTATTGGTCTGCTGTGAAGTGGTGAGCCTCCATCTTTCGAATGGCCTGGTCATTTCAATCGCTTCATTATTGCCTCAGTATTTCTTTTGGGTTTTCTTTATCATAGTCGGGAGCATGTCCCGACTTAGTTGGTATTTCTAATTTAGAGGCTTTTGTGGAAAATTTTTGGGATAACATAGATGTCTTATTTTATCTCTTATATTTCTTTTGGATTCATATATATTTTATAGGCTTGTTTGAATTTTGCTGTTTACATTTATGTGCTCTTGAGGTAAGACGGGTTTTCTCCGATGCATGGTGGGCTTGAGATTACCCATCACGACCAGGATCGGGTTCGGGTTGTGACAGTGTGCTTGTTGAGACATGGAACCAATGTGGATTATCATGAGTGGTTGACTAATTACCATGGCCCATTTAACTTTTCCCTTTATCAAAGTCTCTTGAGTGGCCAAGTAGCTTCTGTTTTGTGAGGTTACACCCCCTTGATTGGTCATTTTGATTCTTGGCTATATGTTAAGTGTGTTCCTCCTTGGCTTGGTGATAAGTTTATTGTAGCTAACACTAACACTCATGCCATAAGGATATTGATTTTGCTTGTTTTCCCTTTGGGTTTACATGGTTTAGATTCAAGGTTGAATCCTTTTCAAGAAGGGGAGGATGATACAAGCCAAATCGACATTAACCTTTCAAGGACTATAATTCAAGACCAACACAAAGAGACCTAAGCCATGATTATCTCAAAAATTCAAAGATGTGTTTAGAGGACACTTTTCAAGATCCTAAGAGTTCAATATCATGTGTGGAGGATAACTTGGATTCGGGAGCCAAATTCGACTTATGACTTCTACTAGGAAGCAAGCTCAAGAATTACTAACACTACAAAGATTATTAATGAAGCTAGATATATTTTAAACCATCTTGATACCATGTAAGCAGTGTTGTATGTTGACCAATACATTCAAGAAAGATCGAGGGCCATTGGAGAGGTCACCAGAGGGTTAAAAGGAGCTCGAAGACAATCTGGAGTGACCTGCAAAGTCACCTATGCCCGCAGGTGACTGACCTGCTCCTACAGATAGCACCTGCGCCTTTTACCTGCACTAGCAGATGACAATTTGCATGGGCATGTGGGCCGAAGGGCTAGCTTACTTCATTTTGTAGAATTGGGTCACTTTTGGGCCATATATGTAATAAATAGCTGATAGCATCAAATAGTTGTTTCTTTTTTTAATTTTTAATTTAGTTAGCTTTTGGTGAATATTATGAATATACTTGTGAGTGTGAGAGATAGGATTAGCATATGTTGGATATTCGATTCGAAATGTGGGTTATTTGGGAGTTCGATTCCCTTGTGGTTTACGTAAGAGATAAGTGTTTTAATGTATTTGAAAAGGAGGTCTTAGAATTTGATACATTTATTGATTGTCCTTTCCAATTTTTTTTTTTGTGTATTTATCTATCTATCCATCGTTTCACAATTCAGCAATTTTGATTCTATGTTTCTTTAGTTTTCATGTTTGTTTCATCTTCTCATATTTTGCGTATTATCACAAGGCTACCCTTCACTATCCATCATCAACCTTTAAATATAAACCAGAACCCATGAAAATAATGAGTCAAAAAGATCAGATAGCAAGGTGGAATGTTCAGTAGCTTCTTGTAAGTAATATATTTACTTCCTAATATCAAAGAGGGTTTTTAAAAAAAAAAAACTAAATGACAAAACCCAAAAATCAAAATGCAAATAAACTATAATTGCAAACAGAGATATAGAGGAGGGGGAAGAAAATCGTACTAAGGGTGATGGACGAATTTCGAGTAGAAACATGGAGTGGGTTAGGGTTTTGACGAGAGTTGAAATTGGAAGAAGCGACATTAGATTCAGAGTTTGTCTCTGTGTATTTGGGTTTAGAGGTACTCGAATCAGAAATTAGGGGGCTTCAAATAACATTTTGAGGTTTCAAAGAAGAAGTAAAGGGGGAATTGGAGCAAAGTTTGCGTAGAGTGGAAGTGGCTATAAGATTGAAATTCGAGATATCAGCTAATGGTTGTCTCCTTTTGTTCATAGATTTATACATGTTTGGGTTGTTATTCCTTTGAGTAGGCATGGATTTAGAGTTATTTGGATTATTCTTTTGAGTAGCCATGGATTCAAATTTATTAATCTTCGGTTGTTAACTGAAAGCAATAGATTGTTCAAGAAGCTAACAATCAGTTGACTGACGGAAAAACGGGTAGAGAATTTTTGAAATATATCAGTAAATTTATGGGGAAACCCCGGTTGTTGATTTTGCTCGAGAGGTTTTTTGAACGCACGATTGATTGCATTTGGAATCCTCGAGTAAGCCCTAAGTCCCATCTTTGTTCTTCAACCTTTGGGATTCGGTTGGTTTACATAGTGCGCACATATCAATGATTGAGGAATTAATAATAAAGAAATTATGATGCTTTTTTATTGGTGAACAAAGAAATTATGATGCTAATACTCTCTTCATTTTAATTTATTTATCTTCCTCTCCTTTTTAGTTCCACGATTATTTATTTACAACTTTTTAATTACTCTCTTGATTTTATTTTACTTGACTCCTACTTCCTCCGTCATTTCATTTTATCTGATTTTCATTTTCTTCATATCAAATTACTTAATATATTTATTAAAAAATTATCTCAAAATAATTGACTTATTAAAAAATTCAAAAGATAGTTAATCATTTCTTTTCAACTATACTCATTTTAATTAAAGAAGATTCATCAAGATTAAATATGATCATATTAGTTAAATTGCACCCATTATTAATTTTTTTCATAAGAGTTGTACAAAAAAAACATACTAAGTAATTTAAAATGGAGGGAGTATATTAAAAATAGTTATTTCAACTTAATGGTTTAACTTATGAAATTAAGAAAATTTGTTATATTTTTTCCTTTTAAACCTTTGTATTAAATAACTACATAAAATAAAATTAGTCAAATATAGAGTTACAAAGCATAATTAATAAGGTTAATTCAATAAAAATTATTTAAATTAAAATGTTTTAAGTGGTGTGTCAAATTAACAAGGGTCAAGTAAAATGAACGGAAAAAGTACCACTTAACACGCATTTTAGTACATTCTACATATTTTAAATTTACAACCACAAGATTCAAAAGTCTTTTATACTTTTTAAAATTCGTGTCTAGTAAAAATTTGACAAACAAATTAAAATATAAGGAGTGTTATTTTATATATCAAATATTTGATCTATCATATATATATATATATATGTATATATATATATATATACATATATATATATAAGGTGTAAACCGCATTTAGAACAGGTTGGCCCTCATCTATTTTAACCGCATGCACAATTTTTGTGTGTTGATCTAAAGTGAGATAATTATCCCACCAGCCTTTCAGCTGACCAGTAAATCATGCAGTAATTATTTTTGCAATAGACTTATCATTATTGTCCTTATGGGCCTTGCAAATCGTATAGTACATCAACATTCAATGTACTACAATAGAAATTTGTCTATCAGTGAAGCTATCTATGTTCCATTCATAGATTTCGTTTCCTTTAAAACTATTAGGAATGAGAAATTCTTGCTCTTCTAATAGCACATCCTAGGGAGTTGGTCTGGGATAATATATATATATATATATATATATATATATATATATGCATATATACATACATACATACATACATATACATACATACATACATATACATACATATATTACGTATTACTTACTTATATATAAGTACTTATATATTAGTGTAAAAGAAGTTACTGAAGCAGGCAGCTTGAGCTGCCTGCTTCGGCCATGATTTTACTATATCATCCCTAATTAATTATTATAAGTCATTTATGTATTAAAAAATTAATATTATTTAATTTAAAAAGTAAAATAAAAATTTATGACATATTTGTTTCAGCTGTTTCAAACTTGATTTTACTATATCATCTGTAATTAATTATTATAAGTTATTTATGTATTTTAAAAAATTAATATTATTTAATTAAAAAGTAAAATAAAAATTTGTGACATGGCTAGAGCTCAACTAAATAAGAAGAATGATGGTTAGCAGGCACGTCATCCTAACCCTGATAATGATCATTTAGGGGATGATGACTTGTTAGATCCTACTAATCGAAAGTGTGTAGAGAATGTAGCTACTTCAATAAACATAAATGTGAACAGAAACCATCATTTCAGGGCGAGACCTGATCGTCAAGCTGTTCAATTTGATCTTAATAATGATGAATATGGAATGGACGGAGCTGGTGCCACTGGAGCTATTATTCCTCCACCTCTAAAACCAGGAGAAAAGTTCATATTACCCGTACAATGATCCAGATCCTTCATCTGAAAGGGTTTTTTGGTGGACTCTCGGGAGATGATCCCATTATGCATTTAGTGAATTTTGTCACTATTATCAAGTCCTTTGATAACCTGGGAGTGGGACAGATTGCCATTCGGCTGCATTTATTTTCGTTGTCTCTATCTAGGAAGGCAATATTATGGCTGAATAAGCTGACGCTTGATTCCATAACCCACTAAAGGCAATTGAAAGAGGCTTTCCTAGAAAGGTTCTTTTTGCCTTACAAAAGGGTATAGTTGAGGGACGAGATTAGCAACTTTATGCAGCTCCCAATCGAAGCCCTTCATGAGATATGAGAGAGATTAAAAAGAAGCTTACACAGTGTTCAAATCATAATATTATAGATATTTATCTGATGAAGACTCTTTATCGAGCTTTGATCTCTATTACAATGCAATTGAAAGAGGCTTTCCTAGAAAAGTTCTTTCCGCCTTCCAAAAGGGTCCAATTGAGGGATGAGATTAACAACTTGATGCAGCTCCCAATCAAAGCCCTTCTTGAGATATGGGAGAGATTAAAAAAGAAGCTGTTGCAGTGTTCGAATCATAATATGATAGATATTCATCTGATGGAGACTCTTTATTGGGCTTTGATATTTATTAAAAATACAGTTATTGATAATGCTGAAAGGGGATTATTTATGGATCTCACATTTTAGAAAGCCGTGAAAATGCTTGACCGGATAACCAAATGAAGCAGAGCTTGGCATACAAGGTATTCTATGGTAGCAAGCCCTGCTGTGTCTATTAGCATGACTATAGAGCAATGTAAGAAAGAGGATGAACATGATCAAGATATGGAACACTTAAAGAAACAGATGGATCTGTTGACCAAGGATCTATTATCTGAAAAGACTGAAAAAGTAAAGGCTATTGTGGATAAAGGTAGAGATGATTTTGATTTGGAAGAAGTGGCTAACTATTTGACTAAGTAGGGGGGTTTCCGAGGCAATAGCCAAGGAAATTAAGGTTGGAACTACTACGACAAGGATGGTTATAAGGATAGGGAGCAAGGAAATTAGAAAGGTAAGAATGATAGGAGTGGGATATATATACCTCTTGGAAGCAGAGATAGTTATTTAACTAGCTCTGGCAAGATGCCTATGGAGGATATGATGGAGAAATTATTAAAGGGAATTGAAGCTACCAACTCTGGAGTGACTACCACGAAGAGCGATTCTTCTTCAATGAGTCCGTTGGTGAACTCGCACTATACCTCTATCAAGTAGTTGGAACAAAAAATGCATCAACTCTCGGCAACTTTGAATCAAAGGAAGACTGGAACATTGCCAAGTGATAGCATTTAGAACCCGCAAAATGATGGCTCTTTCATGGCTATCACTACTAGAAGGGGTAATGTATTAGAAGGTCATCCTGTGGGTAAGCTTGCAGTTGTTATTATAGTAGATGATGTTAAAAAAGCAGATATTTATCATCCAGTAAAGTCTGGGAAATTGGATGAGGTTATTCATGGAACACCACCCAATAGTCAGTAAGTAGATGAGTTGAAGAATAATAAGGAAAAGGAGGCTGAAGTAGTGGTTACCACTCTTCCAAAGCCACCTCCTCCATTTTCTCATCGGTTGAAGAAGAAAACTAATGACACAAAGTTCAGCAAATTCATGACTATGCTGAAGCAGTTGACGATCAATCTAACACTGGTGGAGGCATTAGAGCAAATGCTTGGGTACTCAAAGTTTATGAAAGACTTCGTCACAAAGAAGAGGTCGGTTAGTTTTGAGCAAATGGACAATTTATATCATTCTGGTCCTATTTCCATAAGGTCTTTGGTGTAGAAAAAGGCAGATCCAGGAGAATATGCACTATTGGACCTCTTGAATTTATAAAAACTTTGTGCAACCTGGCAGCTAACATCAATTTGATGCCGCTAGCAATTTACAAAAAGTTGGGTTTGGAAGATGCCACACCTACTAACATGTGACTTGTGATGGCAGATAGGTCCGTCAAACAACCTATTGGTATTTTGTATGATGTGTTGGTGAAGGTTTCTATTTTCATTTTTTCTATGGATTTCGTTACTTTGGATTATGAGGTGGATTTTGAGTTGCCCATAATTTTGGGTCGACCTTTCCTCGCAACCGGAAGTGTGCTGATTGATTTATGAGTTAATAAGCTCTTATTCAAGCTGAATGATTAAGTGGTATGATTTTATGTGTGCCAATAAATAAAGCAGGAGACAGAAATGAGTGTGTTTTCCATTGTTGATGTCTATTATGAGGAAGAGCAGGAAGTACCGACAGAAAAGAAATTTTTGGTTGAAACCTTGGCTGCAGTGTTGATGAATTTTGATCAGGATAGTATAGAAGATTATGAGGAGACTGTATGTGTCTTAATGGGCATGGGGTCTTATTCATAAGCCCCCAATAATTTGGACTTGGACTTAGAAAATATTCCTAGTCCACCTGCTAAGCCCTCTATTGACCTGTCCTGGAGCTGAAAAAGTTACCCAGTCATTTGAGGTATGTGTTTCTGGGTAGTGGGAATACACTACCTATTATTATTGTGGCTGACCTGGGTAAGCAGTAGGTGGAAGTACTTGTTTTAGTGCTTTAAAGATACAGAAGAGAAATAGGTTGGACTATTGCTAATATTATTGCCATTTCTCCTTGCATTTGCACACATAAGATACAAGTTGAGTAAGAATGTAGGCATACCATTGAGCATCAACACCGACATAACCCACCAATTCAAGAGGTGGTTAAGAAGGAAATTATAAAGTGGCTAGATGCAGGAGTGGTTTATCCTATTTCCGACAGTAAATGGGTAAGCTCGATTAAATGTTTGCCCAAGAATGAGGGGCATGACTGTTGTTGCAAATGAAAAGAATGAGTTGATTCCCCTCAGGCCTATGACTGGTTAGAGAGTTTGCATAGACTACCATAAACCAAAATCATAGACTTTAAAGGACCTCTACCCAATGACCTTCGTGGATCAAATGCTTGATCGGTTGGCAGAAAGAGGGTGGTATTGCTTTTTGGATGGATATTCTGGCTACAATCGGATCTGTATTACTCTTGAAGATTAGGAGAAAACACCATTTACATGCCCGTATGGCACTTTCATATTCAAGCGGATGCCGTTTGGGTTATGTAATGCACCCGCTACCTTTCAAAGGTGTATGGTGTCCATTTCTCGGATATGGTTCATGAAATCTTGGTGGTGTTTATGGATGATTTTTCTATGGTTGGAGATTCATTCGAGCTATGTTTGGAGAACTTGAGTAAGGCTTTGTAGAGGTGTGTGGAATTCAATCTTGTGCTTAATTGGGAGAAATGCCACTTCATTGTGAAGGAGGGCATTGTTCTCGGGCACAAAATTCAGCAAAAGGGATAGAGGCCGATTGAGCTAAAGTAGAGATTATTGCGGAGCTACCACCTCCCATCTCAGTGAAAGAGGTGTGTCATTTCCTTTGACAAGATGGTTTTTATTGGAGGTTTATAAAAGACTTCTCTAAAATTGCAAATCGACTTTGCAAACTTTTAGAGAAGGAAACTAAGTTCTTCTTTGACACTAATTGCATTAACGCATTTGAATGCCTTAAGAGGAAGCTGGTTGAGGCCCTTATCATTATTGCACTGGACTGGTCAAAACCGGTTGAGATAATATGTAACGTAAGCGGTGTTTCCCTTGGAGATATGTTAGGGAAAAAGAAACACAAATTGCTTCATCCAATTTATTATGCCAACAAAGCATTAAATGGATCTCAGAAAAGCTACACCATCATAGAGCAGGAACTTCTAGCAGTAGTGTACTTTTGAGAAGTTTCAAACATATTTACTAGGTACTAAGGTAGTGGTACACACTGACCATGCTGCCTTGAGGTACCTAATGGCGAAGAAGGACACTAAACCAAGGTTAATCTGATGGGTATTACTATTTCAGGAATTTGACTTCGAGGTAAAAGATCGTAAGGGATGTGAGAAGCAAGTGGCTGATCACTTATCCAGACTCAAAGGTGAGCAAGCATTAAAAGATGGGCTTGAGATTGATGATTCCCTTCCTAAAGAGAAAGTATTGGCTGCAGTGCTGGAAAAAGTGCCTTGGTATGTTGACTTCGCAAATTATGTGGTAAGTGAGGTGGTACCAGAACATCTTTTCTTTCATCAAAGGAAAAAGTTCCTTCATGATGTGACCCATTACTTCTGGGATGAGCCGTATATTTTTTGGCGATGTGCAGATGGTATTATTAGATGGTGCATCCCAGAAGTGGAAATGCTGAGTATATTGGAAACAAGCCATGCTTCCCCAGTTGGACGTCACCACACAGGTGATCGGACTGTAGGGAAAGTGCTTTAGAGTTGCTACTTTTGGCCCTCTTTGTTCAAGGAAGCCTATGAGTTCATGAAAGGATGAGACAGATGTCAAAGGCAAGGGTTCATCTCAAAGAACCATCAGATTCCAATGTCTAAAATACTGGAGGTAGAATTATTTGATGTGTGGGGATAGACTTCATGGGGCCTTTCATAAGCTAATTTGGAATGAAGTACATACTTATTGTTGTTGACTACGTGTAAAAATAGGTTAAGGCTGTAGATATGGTGGATAATAAAGGAAAACGGGTTGTTGCATTTTTAAAGAGAAATATCTTCTCTCATTTTGGGGTACCATATACCATCATAAGCGATGGAGGATCACACTTTTGCAACAAGATGTTCCAAACTACATTGGCAAAATATGGGGTTAAGTAGCATAAGGTAGCTATGCCATATAACTCACAAACAAGTGGGCAAGTGGAGACCTCCAATTGGGAAATCAAGGCTATCATTGCCAAGAATGTGAATGCTAACAGGACGGATTGGCCTAGGAAGCTAGACGATGCATTATGGGCATATCGAACATCTTTCAAGACACCTATTGGTATGTCACCCTACCAATTGATTTATTGCAAGGCATGCCATTTACTAATTGAGCTAGAGCATAAAGCACTGTTGGCATGAAAGCGTCTTAATCTGAACTGGAATAAGGCAACAAATATGAGATTGGGGCAGCTTAATGAGATAGATGAGTTTTGTCTTGGATCTTATGAGAGAGCCGATCTATACAAGGAATGAATAAAGAAATACCATGATCGTAAAATTGAAAAAACGGAGTTTTAAAAAGGTGAGTTGGTGCTTCTATTCAACTCCAGACTCAAATTATTTCTAGGTAAGCTCAAATCCAAATGGTCTGGCCCATTTAAAGTGTATCAAGTCTACTCATCCGGACGAGTGGAACTTAAAAATGAAGACGGTAGTATCTTCAAGGTTAATGGGCAATGTGTGAAACTATATATCGGTCTAAAGAACTCGATAAATAATATTGCAACTGTCTATCTCAATAAAGTCTAAGTAATTGAGATAACTGAGTCATGTAGCGATAATAAATCAGGCGCTAGTGGGAGGCAACCCATAATATGTTATTACAAAGCATTTATTAAATTAAGTTTGTTGTTATTATTACATTTTGATGCATTTGTGAAGTGTGCAGGATAAAAATTACAGCAAAAAGGAGGAATGGTATAGTAAAAAATAGGGGTAACAACCTGAACCACTGGAACAAAAGTGATGGCTGATTTGATGGATCACCATTCCTATGGCGGTTCACCATTTCCTCTACCGCAAATGAGCAAAAAAATTCACTCACTAGATTAAGTTGATGGTTAAAGTGGTGAACCATCCCAAAGTTGGTGGACCATGTAATCGATCATCAAAATCAACCTAGATGGCCTGGGTTCTGGTAAGGTATGATGGTGACTTCGGTGGACCATAAAAAATGAGGTGGACTATCCCCATGACCATCGTAATGAAGAAGAAGTGTTCAGGTCTTGGTAAGTTTCAAAGGCCGACCTGGTGGATTGTCGAAGATCTAATAAACCGTCGGGCCTGGGGTCGCTGTAACCCTAGTTCTGGGTTGGGTCGGGTTGACTCTGAAGCCTTGTTAAATGGCCCATATTTGACCCAAAAGGTTTTTAAGTGATTAAAAAGGGGAAGTTACATGCATTGTAACCCCTTCAACTTCGTCAATTATTCAACTCTCTTTGGGTTAAAAGAATTCGAAGAAACTTACTGCCTCTAGGACTCTATGTCTCCTTCTTTCTCTCCTATTTAAACCATCCACCCTTATAGTTCTCTTCATCACAATCAAGTTGAGATCAAAATTCAAGAGTTGTTTGAATTAGTATTATTCTCTAAAGTTGCAAGCTTTTCTCACTGTAGAACCAAGGTATGCGCATAATCTATTCTTCTTTGTCTAAATGACACATTTAGTTGAGGGTTGTGTTTGGCAAGTTGTTTTGTAAAGGAATTAGAATCTTGTTATCGTTTTGTTGCCTTGAATTGCTGAAAATTTTCAAATAGGTGTTTTAGTATAATCTGTTTAGGTGAAGTCTGAGTAACCTACATGATTAAAATGTGAAAATTTGTGCTTGATTATTCTATGGTTGTCAAATGTTGATAAATAAATAATGTTACTCAAGAAATGCTCGAATATATGCCTAGTTGAAAGCTGATCCTAAAGAAGAGGGTGCAATAGTTGAAATGGTGGACCATCATATTTACGACAGACTACCAACCTGACCATCGCAGGGCTGTGAAAATTCCAAGACACTGGATAAGGCTTGATGACAAAAGTGGTGGACCGTCCTACCAATGGTGAACCACCATTTTGTCCGTCAATTCATGAAATGTACTAATTTGATAGATTTTTGTTGTGGACTGATTTCTTACCTCTTTTTCAGGTGCTATAACTCCCAAGCTACCATTAAACAGACGAGGGAGATCTCAAAGGGATGGCAAAAAACCCGTATCCAGATACAACACTAGATAATATAGACAGGAAAATATCCCACTCTCCCATTCCAAAGAGGAGAGTAAGGATAGTACTAGTAGTACCAGTTAAAGACCAGATGAGGTCACAATTGATGTCACTCCACCTGAGCCGGATGGTGTTAAAACTGCGGATCCCAATTTAGAATGGCAAGCTAAAGTAGATAACGTAGAAACTGAACCTGAGGATGCTAACATTGTCGGATGTTAGGATCCTCAAGTTTGAGAGGCAATTAGATGGCAGATAGAGGGAGCACATGAAAAGTTCTATGATGGTTTAACACCTACTACAAGAGTAATCAAAAGGTCATTTGCAGAAGAGCATCAGATTGTGACCAAGGACTTACATGAATATCATGAGTTGCAATGCTGATTCAATGAGTATGAACTAGAATGGATGAGCCAACAACCGGGAGCTTATCAACCTAATTGGGTAAGAGAGTTCTTTCAAAATTACCTTGCACTAGTAGAATAAGATTGCTCAAAGGGGACATCAATTTAAAATTTGCCGAATAGAGAGTCTATACTTATCCGAGGAGTCACTATTGATATTTCAGCCCGAACAATTAATAGGATATTGGTCAGACCAGAGTACGAGTCCCTGCTTGCTGTGTTTGATCTTAAGTGAATATTGAGAAATACTTCCGCTCAAAGGCCTTGGGTGGCCTCATTCATGACTAAGGATAGTAACCCCTATTGGTTGGCCAACTCACAGGAGCGTATTACAAAATACTCTCTTAGTTTTAAGGCTAAATTCTAGTGGGATATTGTTCATTTGAGGTTAATGCCAACAAAAGGGGATGGAAACTTAGATAAAAACAGAGCCGTGTTGGTGGTAAGCTTGATCTTAGGGCTTCAAATTGACTTTGGTTAGATAATTACAGATGAGATATTCGTGAGGGCATACAAAATCTCCAGTTAATTGCCATTTTTGTGCTTAATCATGGCTTCTTGAAAATAGGCTGGTATGCCCTTGATTAGAAGAGTAGACAATGAAATCAAGGCTATACACAAACAAGACCTTTAGAATTCGAAAGACGACTCAAAGTTTGAGATACATGTCACCAAGACTCCACCTTATTAGACTCAATCTACACTAGCTCCTGATACTACAGAGATGCCCACAGGAATGCCTTTGTCCATTACCACCTATGTGCTACCCGATGCCTTTGCCCATTACGACCTATGTGCTACTCGAGTACGTAACTTAAGGCACATCTGCAGGGTTAATTTCTACACAATCTATAGGGAAGCAGAGTTTGCTGAATATAGGTTCACACCAAAAAACTTTGCTAAGTCAGTGAAGATGCAAAAGAGGTTTTACAGGTAGTTAGATAAGTGGGCTGCATACTTCAAGCCCTTTGTTGATGAGATCGTGGCTGATGCAGTTCATCCATTCCAAACCATTCAGACTAGGATGGACACTATGGAACTTCGTATAAACAAAAAGCTAGATTCACTGTCCCTCACTGACCTTACCAAGCTGATGGCTGAATTTGAATAAGCAAAGGCAGATATTGTAGAGTTAAAGAGTAAGATGATGGAAAGTGATATTGATGAGGGTATTGTGGACTTGATGGGCAGACCAGTAAAGGATCAAATGGATGAAAAAGCTGTAAGGAAAGAAGCAAAGAGAAGAAAGAGAGCAGAAATGACACCAGAATGACATAATATTAAGGAAGCCCAGAAGAAGTCACTGAAGGATGAAAAAAAGAGGGAAAAGAAAGAAGAATATGAAGCAGCAGGGGTATCCACTAGTGGTGCCTTAGCAAGGGGGCATAGTGCAGGATCCATTCGAGAGACGATTCCTTCAATCTTGAAGGGAGAGATTGTGAGTGCCCTACCATCATAGGGGCTAACATTTCCATAAGGGCCATCATAGAGTGATACACAATGTACTTTATAGGCTAATGGCATAAGTTTTATCACACATAATAGGAACAGATTCAAAATATAAGTTACAATTAAGAAGATGATGCATAATCTAAAGAATTTGAGTGCCACAACTTCCAACAGCTATGTATTCAGCTTCTATGGTTAAGAGAGCGATGAAAGTCTATTTCTTGTTGTGCTAAGATATAAGAGCATCACCACAAATTTGATATATTCCACTAGTACTCTTTCTGTCACTTTTGTCTCCTACAAAATCAATATCTGAATATCTTATTAAATAAAAATGAGAAGAGCAGGGATACCATATACTGAGGTCTTATGTTCCTATTAGATATCTGATGACTCATTTAATGGCGGTGAGATGATATTCCTTAGGAGTCGACTGGAATCTTGCATATTTACACATGCTTAACATAATATCTGGTAACTTATAGTTAAGTAGAGTAGAGATTCGATCTTACCATGGTACATTTTTTTGCCAACGTCCTTGCAGCCAAATTTGAATCAATTATTATAGATAGACAAATGGGTGTTCCATAGGCCTTTCCATTCTCTATGCTAAATTTTTGATGAGTTCTTTTGTGTATTTGGCTTGACTGGTGAAGGTGCCACTGGGAGTCTGCTTGATTTGCAGTCCAAAAAACATTGTGAGCTCGCCCATGAGACCCATTTCAATTTCTCCTTTCATCAAATTAGTAAAATACTCTCACATAGAGATGTTAGAACTACCAAAAATGATATCGTCAACGTAAACTTGCATAATCAGGAGATTTGAATCAAGATTTTGAATGAATGAAGTTGTGTCAATTTTACCTCTTTGGAAATTGTTATTTAGTAGAAAAGTATTTAGTCTCTCATACTAAGATTTTGAGGCTTGTTTGAGGTCATAGAGTTCTTTTGATGACTTAAAAATGTGATTTGGAAATGAAGGATCTTCAAATCCAAGGGGTTGCTTTACGAAAACTTCCTCATGAATAAATCCATTCAAGAAAGCACTCTTTACATCCATTTGATATAATTTAAAATATTTGAATGTGGAAAAAGCTAGTAAAATTTGTATTGACTCTAAACTAGCCACAGGAGCAAAGGTTTCATCGTAATCAATACCTTCCGGTTGAGAGTAGCCTTGAGCTACGAGTATGGCTTTATTTTTGATAAGTTCTTCTTCATTTACCTTATTTATGTAGGCCCATATGGTACTGATTACTGAGCAGTTTCTTGGTCTTTCAATAAGTGCCCAAACTTGATTTTGTTTAAATTGTTCTAGTTCTTCCTTCATAGCTTCAACCTATGATTCATAGTTGAGAGATTTATCAGTTTTTTTCAATTTGATTTTAGACACGAGGGCAACGAATGCTTGTCTCCTTAATGATGCTCTGGTTTACACTTTGTTTTCTGGATTTTCAATGATAAGTTTATTTGGATGGGTGCCATCCTACTTTAACTCTTTTGGAATGTTTGGCCTTCCTGTTTATGCTATAGGAGTTGACTATATTGAGGGTGTCGTCGACTTATCTTGAGAGGGCTCTGGAGTTATTCTAAAAGCTTTTCTAGTCTTAACATTACTTACTTGTTCCTCATCAACACTTATACTCATAGTGCGGTGGTTAGATTCATCAAAGACAATGTGCATAGATTCCTTAACAACCAATGTTCTTTTATCAAAACTCCTGTAAGCACGACTTGTGGGAGTGTACCCAAGGAAAATACCTTTGTCACTTTGTGGATCAAAATTTCCTATGGTATTTTTACCATTATTGTGAATAAAAAACTTGTAGCCAAAAGGATAAAAGTAGACGATGTTGGGCTTCTTTCCTCTCCAGAGTTCATATGTGTTTTCTTCAAAATAGGTCTGATCAAACACCTGTTTATGATATGACATCTTGTGCTAACTGCTTCTACCCTAAAGTGATCAGGGAGATTGTGTTCTAACAGAAATGTTTTAGAGGTTTCCTGTAGGGGCCGATTCTTTCATTCTACTACACTATTATGTTATGGAGATCATGGTGAAGAGAAGTTTTGAGAGTATCATTTTAGAGCTCAATACTTTTCAAACACCTTATTTTCAAATTCTCCTCCATAATCATTGTGAATGTAGGTGATGAGGTACCCAACTTTTCTCTATATTTTTTTACAAAAATCTCAAAATTTGTGAAAGTTTCATGTTTATGTGAAAGAAATAAAACCTAGTAAAATTATGAGTAATCATCAACTTTGACAAAACCATATCTTTTTCCACCAATATTTGCAGTTTTGGTGTGACCAAACAGATCCATGTGGATTGTTTAGAGAGGTCTAGTAGTAAAGACAATGTACTTGGATTTGAAAGATATTTTAGTCTATTTACCAAGCTAGCAGGAATCACAGATGTGAACCTTTTCAAACTTGATTTTTGGCAGAACTTTTACAAAATCAACCCTAGACAGTTTCTCTATAATGTGCATGCTAGCATGCCCAAGCTTCCTATTCCAAAACCAAGTATCATTTGCTTGCACAATGAGGCAAGTCAGGGTGGAAAAGTCAGGACTATTTAAAACATAAATGTTATCAACACGTTCATCGATAAGTGAGATATTTCTTTTGTCATGTTTAATTGTGCAGCTTTTAGCTTTGAAGAGCACTCATAGCCTGGCATCACATAGTTGACTAATTCTCAGTAGGTTGTGTTTGAGATCATCTATTAGATATACTTCATAGACTTTGAACGATGAGTTGAGTCTTAATGAGCCGACTCCAATGACATTACCTCCGGCATTATCACCGAATCTGACTGACCCCCATCCACTTTCTTTAGGGAAAAAAAGTTCTCCTTCTTTCCAGTCATATGCCTAAAATATCTGCTGTCAATGACCTATATTTCTTTTCTATAGCTCTTCTGAATTTATTCCTGCAAAATAGAAGATTAATTTTGGTTAGGTACCCATGTGATCCTGGGTCCTTTCTATTAGATGTACTTTTCTTGGGATTCAAAACCCACACACTTTTAGGCTTATGCCTATATCTGTAGTATTTGTGTCCTCTCTGTCCATAAGTAAAGTAGGAGATACCTCAAAAAGTAAAGGAGGTATTATCTTATTTAAGTAACCTTGAGAAGAAACTCGGATTCCTTTTTAAGGAGTTTTTCCTACGAAACTGTGGCTTAGGGACCTTTAAAATTGTTTAATTACATTTTTACGTCACCAAGCTCATCATCAAGCTAGTCATTTTCAACTGGACATGCCTCAATTTCTATTTGTCCATTTCGTCGTTGTACTAGGATTTTTTATTTAAAATGCACTTCAGAACTTTTCTTTTCTTGTGCAAGCTTATTACATTCATCTATGATTTTTTGAAGTTCATTGGTTAGCATATCCAGATTACATTCAAGATTATTATAGTTATGACAGTTATGTTTCCTTACCTCACTAGGTCCACCTATTGCCATAAAACACATGCTTGCAACCTCTATTTTTTCTTCAGTTTCATCTTTATCACTTTAGGCCCTAAAATTTTGATTCTTTCTAGAAGATCATCGTCTTTATTCTAGACAGTTTTGTTTAAAGTATCCATGTATTCCACAGTAGTAACAGAGATCATCGTTTCTGGTAGAGTCATTGTTTTTGCCTCCATGGAAACTTTTTTTCTGTGTCTCATGATCAACCTTACCCCCACGGTTGATGAGGGCCATTCCTTTGCTATCAACATTTTCCATAATATACTCCTCTTTAGTTGGAGTAGCATTGAAGAAAACTATTTTCTTTCTTCCATCCTTGTAAAACCTATTGACATAATTTTTCTTATATGCAATAAAGTTACCTTATATTTCATCATATTCATGTTGTGAAGGTGTCTGTCATCCAAAATAGTAGCCATGGTTTCCCAAGTCATTGAGAGGCTTTGGACCAGATTTTGGACATGTAGTCTATAAGGATAGATCATCCCTAGTGACTTTAGTTCGAACAGGATTTTGCAGAATCTGGCGAACATTGTTTTAATATCCATATTTTTCTCCATTTCTAATAATCAGTATTCATTCACAAGACAAATAATTTTGGACTTCTTGACTTTGGTGGTTCCTTCATAGGTTACCTCTAGTTTGTCCCATATTTATTTTATTGTCTCGCATGTTTAGATATTGTCATATTCTTCTCTGCTAACTGCACACAAAAGTAAGCTTATAGCACGTGTACTAGTTTGGATTGCCTTATATTGTTCTTTGAGAATATTAAAATTTTCAAGATCTTCCATATCAATTATAATACCCCATACTTTTTCTAGCTAAAATTAGTCTATAGAAGGTTAAAGAATAGCTTCCAAAATATATGATAATTATTTCATGTGTAATTCCCTGGATTTAGAATTTTCATGGTGTGGAAAATTGATTAAGCTTTCCATCGATACCAAATTCACCCAATTCTGATACTTGGTGAAGGAGTTATGGCACTTTTAAGTTGGCAGTGTGCCACCTGGGCTTTTAGCACATTACGAAAATAAGCAAATTCATATTTGTCAATTGTTAGTGGCCCTACACGATATTGGTGCTTCGTGGAAAGGTCCAAATTCCCAATTTTCTGATTCCATTGAAGGTCCACGTATTGGCGCAATGCAATACCACCGTGTGGCGCCAACATGCATATTCCCATTTGGCATTTTCCAGTGGCTTGGCGCGATAGTGGCACATCGTACCAAGGCCAAAAGTCAAGATTTCTGTTTAAAAATGGGCATTTTGGTTAAGTACCCAGTCCCAAATCCATCCAAAAATATAAGATATATCAAATTTCAAACCACTTTATGCTACATTCATCATTCTCTCTCAATCAAAACCCTGTGGCTCATACTTCCTCTCTAAGAAAACCCAAATTCCTTCATTAATTCTCCAAGATAATTCAAGATTACAGATTCCCAATACAAAAGCATTAAGAATTCATCTCCAAAGCATCAATAGATACCCAAGATTCAACTCTTAGCATCTAGTTCATCAATTAAGGCATGTGGGGCTTGAACAAGGATAATTCTTTCATCATTGTGCCCAAAACTTTATTTCAATTACAAATTTACTGCAACTTATATGATTTTCCACGAAATTCAAGTTAGGGTTTATACCCATGATCATAATTTACGAGATTATGAGATTTCCTATGATTTAGAAGTTGAATTACATGATTATATTTATATTTCCACGCATATTGTTGAAATTTCCTGATTTTATGATGAATTATAATTGTTTAAATTATCAAGCATGAATTTTAGATATTTTAATGTGAAGATTGATGCATGGGTCGTCAAGCCCCAATTTAAGATTGTTATTTCAAGATTATTTGTGCTATGAGCATCCTCAAATAAGATTTCTCATAAATTTTGACAAAGATTTGACCTTTTGGTCCTAAGCTAAGATAAGAACCAACTTTATTTTGATAACTTGAGATTTAAAGAAAAAAAAGCATAATTGGTTTTCTTATAAACCCTTGTGCTATTTTTTTAAGTGGATTTTCTTAATATTGTGAGCATAAGAATGGGAGTAGTATTTAGCACTGGGATTAGTAAGTTCCTACGGTTTCATACCCCTAAACTACGTACCATCATAGGTACAGAGTTTTAGATTATTCCCACTTCTGTGTGGATGACTCAGATTATGATCAATCAGATTAGATTATTCTATTCCGATGGCAAGGGTAGACCATCCATACCTAACGGGAGCTAGTGATGGGACTCCATGGATGCTCACATGGTGTATGTCAGTTAGAAAAACCTCCCGAACAGATATCCCCAACTCTTAAAACATTTTAATTGATTTGAAGCCTTAAGGCATGCCGAATAAGTTTCAGACTTTGTTCAGCCTATATGATTTGAGGATAAGAACAGAATATAGATTTCAGAACTAAGTGTCGCTCACAAGATTTAGATTACATGTTTTATTATTCATGATTTGACTTTTAGATTTCAGATTACTCAAGCTTAAGTGAGTCATTTTAATTTAGCATGCATGATGTTTTCTATAACTGTGATGATATCATTTACTTATTGCATACACCTCCATATACTCAGTACATCATCAAAGTACTAATCCATATATACGTCTGTGTGCTACATTGTCTCATAATATAGGTTAAGGTGCCCAGTCTCAGTAGTGAGAGTGATTTTCGAGCATCTCATCTAAATCCCTGCAGTTGGTGAGTCTTATTGTTTGGGGACTTAGCTATTCAGATTTCCAGTTATCAGTAAATATTTATTTCTCATTTTAGACAGTCTGTGTCAGCTGGGGCCTGTCCCAGTGACTCTCTATATTCTATTGGTAGAGGCTTGTCGGAATACTAGATTCAGTCTTAGATTTCAGATGTCATGTTTAGACCTTTCAGTATTTGTTTTATCATATTGATGTGATCATTATTCTTAGATATACTCAGAATTTTTAGATTTTTTTTCTGGATTGTCAGTATCATATATTAATATTTCCCTATTTTGAGATTCAGAGCTAATAGAAAGCAACCAGGGTTAGCTCAAGACTACTTATAGTTTGGAGCACCGTGGGGCGTTCCAAGAATTAAATTTTGGGGTGTTACAAACTTGGTATTAGAGACTAAGGTTTAGAGAGTCCTAGGGAGTCAAACAAGCTGCATTACACAGAGTCTTGATCATCGCTGTGAAGTGCACCACATCTATGAGCAAGAGGCTATGGATCATTTTAGGAAAATCTTCTCTTTCTTTCATAATCCATCGTGCTTACATCTATATCTATCTGCTATTAACTCATGCTCTTTTATGATAGAATATAGCTCCTCGTAAAGCTAACACCCATAGAAACAATAACCAACCACCTCTGCTCGTAGATCCTTTGAATGAGAATGTGTCACATACAGTGTTTTGGGCTGCCTTTCAGGCACACAACAAATGTTCAGGATAACCGTTAGGCTGCAGCCCTAAGCAATATGGAGACTTAGCCATAGCCAGAATCAGAGATTTTATGAGAATAAATCTACCAGAATTCTTTGGGTCGAAGACAGGTGAGGACTTATCTTTTTATCTTGATGAGGTAAAGATATCACCTGAATTATACATGTTTTTAAAGAGGAAAGTGTAGAATTGGCATCCTATAGGCTGAAGGATGTTGGTCATGATTGGGTGGTGATGTGGAAGAAAAGTAAAGGAGAGAATGCAGCTCCCATCACTTGGTAGATTTTTCAGGATGCATTCTTAGACAAATTCTTCCACTTAAGATAAGGGAATCTAAGATAGAAGAGTTCATGAACCTGAGGCAGGGATCTGTGACAATAAAAGAGTATTGCCTCAAGTTCAACCAGCTGTCTAAGTATGCCCCTGATCAGATGGCTAACCCTAGGTCAAGAATGAGTAAGTTTGTGACCGGTGTGTCTGGATTGGTAGTTAAAGAGTGTAGGACTGCTATGCTCTATAGAGACATAGATCTTTCTAGATTGATGAAGCATGCTCAGCAGATTGAGGTAGAGAATATGAAGGTAAGAGAGAGTAAATAAGAAGGCTAGAATAAGATAATTTGATTATGGTCATAATAGGTCTGGAGGAGGAAATCATTTGAAGTTTCAGAATCATTCATTTATGCTTGGACTACTTCACACAGTCCTCCTGCACCTAGAAATAGATCGGAGTAGTAAGGTAAGTCTTTCATGTATAGATCTCAGAATAGTGTGAGTGGGAAGCCTAATCATCCCCTATGTTCAAATTGTGGTAAGATTCATAGAGGTAAATGTTTGTGGGGTCAGAGAGTTGTTATGCTTGTTACCAAGAGGGTCCCGAAATCAAGGAATGCCCACATAATAGATGGGGAATACAGGTGCACGTCCCCAAACTTAGGATAATAGTGCACTAGCTCCTCTAGGTCGCCCAGCCCCTCCTTAGGGCACTTCATCCAGTACCGGTGGCAGTTAGTACTAAAATAAGTTTTATGATTCACCATCCCACCAGGAGAAGGAGGATTCTCCAGATGCTGTTACCGGTATGCTTCATGTTATTAATTTTGATGTTTATGTATTGTTAGACCATGGGTTGAGTTTGTCTTATGTGACCCCGTTAGTTCCTGCAAATTTTGAGATAAAATTTGAAAAGATCCCTGAGCCTTTCTTGGTTTCTATTCTATTAAGTGAGTCAGTTATTGCTAAGCAAATCCATAAGAAGTGTCCTATCACTGTCCTTCATAGATTCATGTCAGCAGACTTTATAGAGTTAGACATGGTTGATTTTGCTCTTATTCTTGATATGGATTGGCTCCATTCCTGTTATTGTTCTATAGATTGTCACACTCGAGTGGTGAAGTTTTATTTTCCAGATGAGCTAGTCTTTGAGTGGGTAGGTAATTCAGTGTCTCCTAAGTGTCATTTCATATCTTATATTAAGGCAAAAAGGTTGATTTCTAAAGGTTGCATTTACCATCTAGTTCAAGTTAAAGACACAAAGTCTGAGACTCCAACAGTTCAGTTCGTCAATGTCACGACCCGAGCCAGGGCCCTGGCCGCAATGAGCTTCTCAAATAATGAGGCCCAGACGCCTCTTTCTATCTGGCAATCATGAACACCATTCATATACAATAACAAGAAATGTGGAAAGTAGACAAATAGAATCATGGTCATATTCTGAAAATTTGTTTACCAGTACAAAAATAAATTTATCAACTTCTTGACAATATCTTTCTAGTCTACGAAATCTCTACTATATACGACATAAACAAACTATCTAAATTTGGGACAGGCCCTCAGTGGAAATAAACCATAATAAATAACAAGTGACTAAAAAGAAATAGGCCTTCCAGAATAAAGAATGCTCACCAACTGCACACTTCACTTCTGTCTGAATACTCTACGACTTGGCAGGACCTCTAGACTGAGCCTCAGACCCTGAAATATAGGGGGTAAATACAATTGTACTGGTATGTAGAGAAATTCCAAAATAACAAATTTTTTATTCAACATAGGTGTTAGAATTTTAGAAATAGTTTATAAATAAACATATGGAAATAAAACACATGGGAAAATTTAAAAGACTTTGAACAATTATCTGGACTCCATGACATACCCTTTGTTTTACTTCTGTGCTAGGTGGCCTAACCTACAACTCTGAAATTCCGTGGGCTATGGGGAATCTTCCCTTTACTCGGTAGCCAAGAACCAAACCCATGTTTGCTGCAAGGTTTGGAGTCTTTATCTCTGGTACGCCACAGGGCAATAGGCCAGCGTATAATCCCTCTATGGAAAAAATAACCAGTATCGGCAAAATACCATTTTGGGCAATGAGTTATCTGAACTCGATCCCTCTTCGGGTAACCACCTAACATATCTTTGTGCCCTTTTTTAACCTTTTCTGAACAGGTATTTCTCTAAATTAAAATCTATATATCTAAGTGAAATTTGATTTCTATTCTATTCTTAGTCTGTTATGGAAATATCTGTTTTGGTGCTGTCACACTAAGACTTGCAAGTTGTACATCTGAGCCATAAGGTATCATGAAGGATTCTTTCATTTAAAACAATGTTCAGACCACCATATCATTTCGACAAGTACAATATAATTCATATTTCAAAACATAATTCAAAACCATGCAAAGATTCTCATCTTTTCAACAATTCAAACAAACATGTGGTGGTCATGTATTTTTGACAAAATCATGCAATTCTTTTATTATATATTTTCAGAATTTATCAACATGTAAAACCCCCCTCTCTTCAATTCGAAACCATAATCAAGTCATAAACAACAATCAAGACATTTGTATCATGCTTCTCAAAATACATTCGAAATAATCCATATCGTATGAAAATAATGGAAAATCATAGAAAGAGAGGGATTCTATATTTTCATGCTCTTAATTAAATATTCAACTCAATTTCATACATACATATATACAAGTACAAATCAATTTGGGGGAATGGCCTCAAGACCAAAACAATAGTATCATTAAAGAGTTCATAATGCAGGATTATAAACATAATTCCAAAACCCCTTTAGAATTTCATGATTTCTATAAATTTAAACTTATTTGAAGAGTGTTCAACAAGCCCATGTAGTTTAGAAAACCCCCACATACCTTAGATTACTTGGTTTAAAGAGCAGAACTCAAATTTTGATTTGTTCCTTGAAAAACTTGAACTTAAAGGTTGATTCTTGATTCTGTGTTCTTGGGGAAAAACACTAATTTAATCTTATTTTCAGAGTGAAGAAGGGAGTTTTTGATGTTGCAATGGATGGTAATTGATTAATAACGTGTTAGAGTGTAATTAAATCAATTGGGGAGGTTTTATGAAGAGGAAAAGTACCAAAACAACCCTTTAAAAACTCATGTATTTGAGCTCGGGATGGCCGACGGACCATCAGGGGGCTGACGAGCAGTCCCCAGAACCATCCCCGCATTTCCAGTGACTGAGTCACTATATTTGTGTTGATAGGCTCCATGATGGACCGTCGTCCCAGCCGTCACTCCTTATGTAGCCTGACACCTTACTGTAAAATGGGCATAACATTTTACCATGATATCGATTAAGGCAAAATAGGTGGGGTTGGGAAGAGGATTCAAAGACCTTTCATTTGATATATAGTAGGTCCTCTAATTCGTTATATATAAAAAGTTATGGGCAATTTTATTAGATCCAAATTTAAACGCTAACCAAAACTCAATCGATAGAAAAGCTTTCAACTCGTCCTTGAGTTAAGGGACCTGTATGATCTCAATTTATGCTCAAATAGATTCCCACACTGCAAAATTAATTAACACACTAAATTCACATCAGATTTAGGGCTCTTTGAACCTTTAAGCGCATGAATGACGGTTTATGTTCGAGCCCAAAATATGAGGTATTATATTATCTCTCCCTTGGGATCATTCGTCCCCGAATGATGGGTAGGGACTTGTTGAAGTTCTAAAGGTATGGAATAAGGAAAGTAACCTAACATTGAACATTTTTCCTCAACAATATATGCAATAGCATCGAAAGAGCTTCATGATAACCCCTCGTGAAACACTTAAGCACGAAGTATGAGGTAGTGAAACTTTATATAGGGATGACCTTGCACATGAGTTCTATGAATAATTATCATCACGACATACGGCATGAGTTTATTTGGTGATCAGAGGCCCTATTTACATTAATACTAATCGTGAAATAAAATTTTATGGGTCAAAGGATTTAGAAGTATTTTCCACTTTACAAGATACAATGAAAGGACCTTAAGTTTAGAGACACTATTTATCTATGCCCCAATATTAATCAACATACTTCATCATTTCAAACCTACGATTCTCCCATAACACATATAACCACAAGAATTTTGTGTCCCACCGTATAATAATTCTATGCTGAAGCCCAACTCGAAATAAAAAGGTGCTAAGTTAAACTACGGGACCTTGCACTCTACATCACATTAAGAAATCAACTCACCCTATCATTATAACCCAACAACCTCAACTCTATGTTGAGGGAATTCTAACCACACAACACATTGGTTTGTGTTTTCATCAATCACAAAATTTAAGCCTATCATTACTACACCCACTTCATGGATCTCACAACCAAGACCAGCCAATTCAATCATTTTCATTAAGATTTTCACCACATAACTCCTTCTTAACTATCTCACATAATGAAAGCTCATCTCCTTCTTCCCCCTTCTCCTATAACCATAGATCCAGAAGTCACATCAAAATATCCATCTTCAAAAATATCTACTTCTCCACCCAACACACTACCACGCTCTTACAACCACTGTCACACTGACTTACGAAGGGTCATTGAGGGACCCAAGCCTAAACATCATGAATGGATGTAACACTTATCAATTTATAGCTTATACTTATAGCACTACTCAAAGAGGGAGATAAGGTGAAGATTCGATAGGATAGACCCAAAGTGCTTCATATATCAAGTGTTTGGATCATAGGTAAAGAGTCGTTTGGCACAAACACAACATAACGTGATTTCTTTGGATAGACCATAGTGAGAGAGTTAGGTGCACATATCATGAACTATATGGAATAAAGCCAAAATTTAGGTAATTAACAACTAAGACAAGAATTTCCACTTAAAGCGATTGATCCTCATTTAAAGGACTAAAATTTTCCATGAGTTAGCATAAACTTTAGCACTTTTGCTAATCCCGACATGAAATGAATCGGTAACGTATGGAAAACATGGTTTCTTCGGACCATGCATTAATTATGTAAGACATGGATCATGAGCAACATAACTTAGATCTTGGATACTTGGAATATTGGATCACTGAGGGACATTATTGCGTCTTGTTTGGAGGTCGGAGCATGGCATGAGTTGCATAGAGAGCTCAAACCTTAGGAATAGGCAAGACATGAATACAGAAGACATTAGTAGAAGTCCATTCCAATCAAAGTAGGAGGAACTTGCTTAAATAGGAATTGATTTAACATGATTCTTACTTGAAACTTGACACAGTAAATAAATAAAAATTTGGGAACTACTTTAATCCATCATCTCCCCCTTAGATCAAATTCACCCTCCTAGACTTGAGAATATAACCTCTCATCAATCCATAACCGCAGTTCTCAATGCAATAAGGGATATCGGTATACACATGAACACAAACTTTCCTCAATAATTTAACATAAAGGCACTAAATTCTTTTTGGGACATCCCCTAAAGGGATACTAATCATAACTTCCTCTAACCCTAAAATCATGAATTCTTGACTAACATAATTATGGGCATGGACGTCTACACTTCTAAAAACTTAACACTCCATATTTAACTCCTTAGAATACTTGCATTACACCTCTAATAACATAACTTACAACTTAACAAAATTTGTAAAACCATACCCAAGGCTCATATTGCCTACCAATATTTCCTCAATTCAACTCTAACAAACACTGTACGATAACTCACCAGACTTCTGTATACTATAATATCAAAAACACAAACTAAGTACGCAAAACACTATACACATAAATGCTAAACTTTCCGTTTTTATGTATACTCTAGCATTTCTTTCCTTGACGCCACTCTTAAATTTTCACTATCCTCTATAGTCATCAACCTTCAATTCACAGTCTCATAAGCATACAAATCCTCATTCCTTATCATATAAACATCCACTCTCCACTACTTAACCTTCCAACATTAGACCATTAATAACATAGCATATATCATAAAATCTTACCTAATGCCATACTACCAGGGGAGTGCAACTTATTCTTATATACTTTTGCCCTTATCGACTTAATGACTTACCCACAATTCATCATTTTAACACTAATCCTCGTATACATATTTACCTTGTAATTACCACTTAACTTTTCATATATTACCAACCTAGACTCTTTCACAAACCCCATCAAGCCTATCAATTCATTCCCACAAAATATACATCATTAAACTTAAGCTTCTACTCTTACCACCACTATATTTTATATTTAAAGTTCAAGCCTATGGTCTAGCAACAATCACGTACCACCGGTGAAACATGCAACATACTATACTAGTCCATCAAATTAGGAAATTAACTCAAAATACTCATTTTATTTAACAACTACTAAAATTGAAACCCCTTCATGACATCACTATTACTTCTCAAAATCCACTACATACCTTCTTACATGAAGTACTAGTTTACAACTATTAAAATAAAGACAATCAAAAGGGAGTAAAGTCATAATACAGATATTCAATTCTAATTATATAACATAACCCAACCCAATCTTATCTAATATTGTACTTTTTTACCTCATACTTACTTACCCAAGCATATATTTAGACTACCTTTAAATATAACATACAACAATGAACCTATACTTATAACTTATTAGCTAATCTAACTATTTCTATTCACAACCTATAAGAGGTTTCTATAACCACCATGACTATCCACTCTAAGCTCCTTATCTAGTTTTGAATAAATAATAATCACAGCCAAACACTTTCTCTATTGGATACCCCACAATCTACCAATATTACTACCACATTAGTCTACTAATATAAAATAACAAATAATCCCTCAATCGACGGTTATACAAATAAAAATATTTTTCTAAACCAAACAAAAGTCCCCCTCACTCTGACTTCTAACCTTGTGACTTTATATCACCAACTTATTGGCCCAATCTCACTACTAATAGGTCATGATACTTTAACATACACTACTATTTGGGTGGAAGTATATTTCCAACATTCTGCTACATATCATTCCCCTTATGCATGACATCCATAACAAAAATTTGGAAAAGGAATGGATACACATAAATACCTAAGGCTGAAAAGCATGATTTCATCAGGATCAAAGTTTACACTTGAATTAGTACATCTTGAAGCACTAACAAACTCCTCTCAAGTCCTTGCACAAATTTATAATCTTTTATGACTCAATCAGAAAGGACTATACCATTTAGATTCTAGACTTATGCACTTGAATAACCTCAACAACAAGACATATATGAGAATATCAGAGTTGGGATGACTTTAGTCTCTTATAGGCAATACCAAAGCATGAATTATAGTATAAAAAAAGAACATTCTGACTCCATAGCACGAACTAGAACATGAAGAAAGTAAGACATTCCTAAACGCCTTATATCCTCCTACTTATAAGTGTGGCGCACTACACACTCATAAATAGGACTCTAACCAACACGATTTCATAGACTTTCTGGCACCATGAATCATGCTTTGATACAAAGTTTGTCATGACCCAAGTTGGGGCCTTGGCCACGATGAGCATCCCGAACCATTAGGCTCGGGCGCCCCTTTCTATCTTGCAATCATGAACACCATTCACATATAATAAGAAGAAATATGAAAAGTAAACAAATGAAATCATGGTCATATTCTAAAAATCTGTTTAATAATATGAAAATAAATTTATCAACTTCTAGACAACATCTTTCTAGTCTGTAAAATTTCTACTACATACGACATTAACAAACTGTCTAAATCTTAGACAAGGCCCCTAGTGGACCTAAATAAAAATAAATAACAAGTGATCGAAAGGAAATAGGCCTTCAAAAATAAAGAAGGCTCACCAACTGCATACTTTACTTCTTTCTAAATACTCTACGGCTTAGCAGAACCTCAAGACTGAGCCTCAAACCCTAAAATATAGGGTGTTATACAATTGTACTAGCACGTAGAGCAATTCCAAAATAACAATTTTTTTATGTAACATAGGTGAAAGCAATTTAGAAATAGTTTATAAATGAACATATGGAAAGAAAACACATGGGCATATTTAAAATATTCTAAACAATTATTTGGACTCTATGACATACCCTTTGTTTTACTTCTTTGCTAGGTGGTCTACCTTATGACTTTAAAATTCCATGGGCTTTATGGAATCTGCCTTAACTCGGAAGCCAAGCCCCCAACACAAGTTTGCCGCAAGGGTTGGCGTCTCTGCATCTGGTATGCCACCAGGCACTAGGCTACCATATAATCCTTCTAGGGGATAAAATAACCCATATTGGCAAAACACAGTTTTGGGAAATGAGTTATCAAAACTCGTGCCCTCTTCGGGTAACCACCTAACATCGCTTTGTGCCTATTTTTTACCTTTTCTAAACATGTATCTTTGTAAATATAAAATCTATAATTCTGAGTGAAATCTAATTTCTATTCTATTCTGAGTCTGTTATGGCATTATCTGATTTGGTACCGTCACACCAAGACTTGCAAGTCATATATCAAATGCCATAAAGTATCATGCAAGATTCTTTTATTTAAAATAATGTTCAAACCACTGAAGCATTCAGACAAGTATAAGAGAATTTATATTTCAAAACATAACTCAAAACCATGCAAAGATTCATTATATATTTTCAGCATTTAGCAACATGTAAAACCCCCTCTTAAATTTAAAACCATAATCAAGTCATAAACAATAATCAATACATTTGTACCATGCTTCTCAAAAAATATTTGAAATAATCAATATCGTATGAAAAGTATGGGAAATCATAGCAAGGGATGGGTTCTATATTTTCATGCTCTCAATTAAATATTCTACTCAATTTCATACATACAAATATACGTGTACAAATTAATTTGGGGGAAAGGTCTTAATACCAAAACAATAGTATCATTAAAGAGTTCATAATGCAAGATTGTAAATATAATTCCAAATCCCCTTTAAAATTTCAAGATTTCTATAACTTTAAATCTTATTCGAAGAGTTTTAAACAATCCTATGTCATTAAGAAAAACCCCATGTACCTTAGATTACTTGGTATAAAGAGTAGGACTTAAATCTTGATTTGTTCCTTGAAAAACTTAAACTTAAAAGTTGATTCTTGATTCCTTGTTCTTGGGGAAGAACCCTAATTTGATCTTATTTTGAGAGTGAACAAGGGAGTTTTTGTTATTACAACTGATAGGAATTGATTAATAATATGTTAGGGTGTAATTAAATCGATTGAGGATATTTTTTGAAAAGGAAAAGTATCAAAACAATTCTTTAATAAATCACATTTTTGAGCTTCAGATGGCTCGACGGACCATCACGGGCCCGACGAACCATCCCCAGAACCGTCACTATATTTCCAGTGACTGAGTCACTATTTTTTGAGCAACGGGCTCTGTGACAGACCATCATAGGCCCAATGGATCATCGGCCTGGTCATCGCTCCTTAGGCAGCCTGACACCTTACTGTAAAATGGGTATAACTTTTTACCCTACTATTGGATTAAGGAAAAATCAGTGGTGTTGAAAAGAAGATTCAAAGACCTTTCATTTAATATATAGTAGTCCATATAATTTTGTTATATTTAAGAAGTTATGGTCTATTAAATTTGACCCAAGTTTAATGCTCACCAAAACTCAATCGATAGAAAAGATTTCAACTCGTCCTTGAGTTAAGGGACCTCTATGATGTCAATTTATGTTCAACTAAATTACCATACTAAATTTACATTAGATTTATGGATTTTGCAACCTTTATGTGCATGAATGACGGTTTACGTTCTAGCCCAAAATGTAGGGTGTTACAGTTAATATAGTAAGTGAGTTTCTCGATGTCTTCCCAGAAGATCTCATAGTGCTACCTCCTGATAGAGAGATAGAATTTGGTATTGACCTTCTTTTAGACACTCAGCCTATTTTTATCCCTCCATATCGTATAGCTCCTTCATAGCTTAAAGAGTTGAAAGAGCAACTCAAAGATCTTTTAGATAAAGGTTTCATTAGGCCTAGGTTTCCCCAAGGGGCCCTCCCGCCCTATTTGTCTGAAAGAAAGATGGTTCTTTGCAGATGTGCATTAACTATTGTCAGCGAAATAAGATCATAGTCAAGAACAAATATCCTCTTTATAGAATTAATGACTTGTTTGATCAATTACAAGGTGCCAATTATTTCTCAAAGATAGACCTTAGATCCGGCTATCATCATCTTAAAGTAAGGGAGTGTGATATTCCAAAGATAGGTTTTAGAACCCGCTATGGTTATTTTGAGTTTTTAGTCATGTCCTTCAGACTAACCAATGCTCCAGCAACTTTCATGGACCTCATGAATTGAGTGTTCAAACAGTATCTAGACCTGTTTATCATAGTATTCATAGATGATATCCTGGTATACTTCCGCAGTGAGGATGACCATGCAGATCATCTTAGAACTATCTTGCAAACTCTTATAGATCAGTAATTATTTTCCAAATTTAGCAAGTGTCAATTTTGGCTAAGATCAGTAGCCTTTCTCGGTAATATTATTTCTGCCGATATCATTAGAGTCAATCCCCAAAAGACAGAAGCCATAAGAAATTGGCCTAGACCTACCTCTCCATCAGATATTAGGAGTTTCTTGGGTCTAGCTGGTTACTAGCATCATTTTGTTAAAGGTTTCTATCTATTGCATCACTGATTTTTAAATCGACCTAAAAAAAAAGTTAAATTCCTATGGTCAATTCCTGTGAGAAGAGTTTTTAGGAGTTAAAAACTCGACTCACAAAAACCTCAGTTCTAGTATTACTTAATGGTACATACGACTTTGTTGTTTATTGTGATGCCTCTAGAGTTGGTTTAGGTTGTGTGTTGATATAGAGTGGTAAGGTCATAGCCTATGCCTCTAGACAGTTGAAGCCTCATACAAATAATTACCGAACTTATGACTTGGAATTAGCTACCATGCTATTTGCCTTCAAAATATGGAGACATCATCTATATGGTGTGCATGTTTATTTATTTATGGACCACAAAAGTTTGCAGTACGTGTTTACTTTGAGGGAGTTGAATCTCCATCAGAGAAGGTGGTTGTAGCTATTGAAGGAATATGATATAAGTATGTTATATCATCTGGGAAAGGCCAATGTAGTGGCAGACGCCCTTAGTAGGTTGTCTATGGGTAGTTTTGCTCATATGGAGAATGATAAGAAAGAGTTAGCTCAATAAGTACATCATTTGGATAGATTATATGTCAGGTTGATAGATTCAGCTGAAGGGAATGTTTAGGTTAAGAGTAGTTTTGAATTTTTCTTTGTTTCAAAAGTGAAAGAGAAACAAGATATGGATTCTTGTTTGGTCAAACTGAAGGACTCTATTAAAGACTAAAAGGTAAAGGTTTTCTCCCAAGGGGGAGATGGTGTGATAAGATACCAGAATAGACTTCCTGTGCCTTATGTTGATGATTTGAGATGGAGAATTATGGCTGAATTTCATGGTGTGCGTTATTCTATTCATTCAGGTACTACCAAGATGTACCGTAACTTGTGGGAAATCTATTGGTGAAATGGTATGGAGAAACATATTGCAAAGTTTGTAGCTAAATGTGTAACTTGTTAATAGGTTAAGGTAGAGCACTAAAGACTGGGTGGTACATTCCAAGAGTTTGGTATCCCCACCTTAAAGTGGAAAGAGGTGAATATGGATTTTATGACTGGTTTACCCCAATCACATCATAATCATGACTTGATTTGGGTTACTATAGATAGATTGACTAAGTCAGCATATTTCTTGCCATTTTCCATGTCCTATACAACTGAATATTATGCTAAGTTGTACATCTAAGAATTTTTCAGATTGTATGGAGTTCCCTTGTCTATCATTTTGAATATGGCTACTCAGTTTACTTCCTAGTTTTTGAGAGCCTTCTAGAAGGGTCTTGGTACCGAAATCCATCTTAGTTGGTCTTTCCTCCCATAGATAGATGGTCAAGAAAAGAGGACCATCCAAACTCTAAAAGATATGTTGAGGGTGTGTGGTCTTAATTTAAAAGGTAGTTGGAATAAGCATTTGCCATTGATTGAGTTTGCTTATAACAACAGTTACCATACTACCATTCAAATGGCTCCATTTGAGGATCTTTATAGGAGAAGATGTAGATAACCCATAGGTTGGTTTGAGGTGGGAGAGGCCGCTTTGCGTGGGCTTGATACAGTGTATGGAACTATGGAGAAAGTTAAGTTTATTAGAGAAAGATTGAAAATAGCTAGAGTCTCTAGAAATCTTATGTAGATGTGAGAAGATGGGATATCGGATTTGAGGTTGGTGATTTAGTACATCTGAAGATTTCACCCATGAAAGGGATAGACAAATTTGTCAAAAAGGGGAAGATTAGTCCCCGATATATTGGTCATTTTAGCATTTCGAGTCATGTTGGGAAAGTAGCTTATGAGATTGAGTTACCAACAGAGTTGGCAGCCGTTCATCCTGTATTCCAAGTCTCTATGCTTAATAAATGCAATGGTGAAGCTCAAATATTTAGAAAAGACTTTCATATGAAGAGATTTCAGTTGAGATCCTAGATCATCAGATTTGTAGACTAAGGAACAAAGATGTTCCGTTGGTCAAAGTTCTTTAGGGGAATCAGTAGGTTGAGGGCGCCACTTAGGAAGTAGAAGAAGATATACGAGCCACGTACCCTTACCTTATAACACCCCAAATTCTGAACCCCAGACTCTACACGGTGCTCCTAATCCCGAAGGACCATAGCTAACCTTTTTCTGGTACCTACTGTAATAACTGAATAATATATGGTAAAAATACAATAAACTGGTAAAAAACTTACCATAAGGTTCAAATTGAATTACAACCATATAAAATATATCAATACAAAAACTAAAACTATTGTCTGAACTTCTAGACTGAAAGCCTCTAAAGTGTTCGAACATGGAGTTGGTGGGAAAAACCCACAACTAACCCTGTCTACTGAAATATTGAATCTAAGGCAATACTAAAATAAGTAACATCCTCAAATGATGAGGACTCACTGCTAATTTTACTGTTTCTAGATGTGTCTGAACTGTTAAGGATGTTTTGAAGCTCGTGCTTCTAAACCTATGGTATAAGACACCATAGTGCAAGAGAAAAGTATGCATCAGTACTATGAATGTACTGGAACACTAGATGAGGTAAGGCTAAATTCAAGGGTTTACATGAATGAACAATACTGACTAAATATCATGAGACTACTGAATGAGGATAAATTCATGAATGCATAAACTATAACTGAAGTCATGGAAATACTAAATACTGATTTCTACTAACTGGACTTCTGATAACTGTATCTACTGATACTGATATTTGATTGACTAAGGTTGAGATCAGTCCTATCTAGCAGGTGATCTCTGAATATTCTGATGATGAAAATGATTAACTATATCTGAGATCAGTCCTATCTAATGAGTGAGCTCTAAATATACTAATAATGAAGAAGATTAATTAAGCCTGAGATCAGTCCTATCTAGCGGATGATCTTTGAATCTATTGATAATGATACTGATCGACTGTATCTAACGGTCCTGAATCTATGCTACTGAGAAGAATTCTACTACTGAGACTGATTCTGAAACTGAGACTGTGGGAGGTAGTTATCTACCGACATCCCCTTGCTAGCTAGTTTGGGGTCCAACCTATAACCCCAGTTGGAAGGATGTCAATACCATACCATGGGTAAATACAACTTTTATGGAGTAAGTCCTATCTAACGGGTGACCCCTGTGATTAATCCTATCTAACGGGTGACCCCTGAGATCTGTCCTATCTAACGGGTGATCCATAAGTGTGCCAGTCCTGTCTAACGGGTGACATCTCATACCTATACTGGCTAGATAATTCTGGAACTTAAGGATTACTTCTTAGGACATCAGTCCTATCTAGTGGGTGGGCCCCCATCCCTAGGTTCGCTCGGTGCTGAATTCTACTCCCAACTAAAAAACACTAAACTAATTACTAATTCATACTAGGCTTAACTGAACTGTTCCTAATCATACTTTTTTGACTGAGCTAAACTGAATTCAATGAGTTCCATTGATTTACGGAATATTATTGAGTTCTGAATCAATTACTGAACTAAAGATGGAATGCTACTGATATTGAGATTACTGAGATTTCCTAATTTCTATAACTCTCTGAGTTCTACTTAGTTCTGTAACCGACTGATAGTACTACTAATCATGGCCTGACTGAGATTATCGTAAAACTGACACTGGCTCTAGACAAGCAGCTAATTTGTTAGGTATAATACCCCCAGGACTCGATGACATAAATAATACTAGATAGGAAACCTTGTACATAACATGGGAATATGCTATCATTCACAATACAATCAATGAGGCGACTTCTTCAAGAACTTGGAGGTATCAAACATATAATTGTAAAGAGAGGCATGGTGTGGTCTTATAACTCATTCAATAAGGAATACACGTGAATAGGAACACATGTAACATATAATAAGTCATTCACTAAGGCTTTTCAACAAATACTTGGCATGCATGAACTTATACATAATTGGGGTTTCTTGTCAACATGCTATAATGACTCTATTTCTTTCACACAAGATTTTATCAAACATATGGGAAACATACTTTGTTCATACAACATTCAATCCACCCAATTAACATGGTTACATCAATCAACACGGATCTTGTAGGGTTTATTATGAATATCATAAAATTCACCTTAAACTAGGACAAAATTTTGGAACTTTTTAACCGAAACATGAATTAAAACTCAACCACATCATAAACTTCAATCTCAATTCATATAAATCATAAAACCTCATAAATAACAATATTTATATTTCAAAAAGGGATTCTTGAACTTCTTGGGTGGAAGGAACACAAGAATCAACATCTAACATACCTGGTAATCTAGATTCTTGAAGTTCTTGAAGACTCTTAGAGGGATTCTTGAGACTTCTTTTGAAACTTGAGGGCTAGGGTTTTCTATCTTTCAGATAGAATGCTTTTTTTCTTAAGGAATAGTAAAAATAAATGAGCAATTTTTACTATTAAGGGTTTAAATCCCGTATATAGACTGATTAGGGGCTTTGGGAAATTACCAAATGGTCCCTAAAATTTATATAACAGAACATAAACAAAATCACAATTTTTCACACTGGCGTGATGCTGTGAAATCACGCTAGCTCACTGGAAACTACATAATTGGGAAACTGGTTGGTGGTACGATGAGGTGGAAATTGAATTGCCACCTTGGTTGCAAACTAGAAAGGCACCGCGATGCGGCAGAATTGCATTGTTGCACTGGAAATTGACAAATCTGAAATTAATCCTTGGTGTGAAGCACCATAATCATGGAGGCTCACTGGATTTTGACAATTGCCATTTTGGCTGACTTCGCGATGCGCTAAGGTACCAGGTCGCACATTGTCTTACTAAAATGGCTCTAACTCTTCGCCCAAATGTCTAATTTGGGCGAATTTGGAATCGACGAAAAGCTTATTCAATTTCCTATAAGATATGAAATAAAAAGGTATTCATCTATAAATAAAGATATTTGATGCTCTAGGAATGAATCGAAGCTAAGTAGAAGTATAGGGGTATTATACACCTCTTCTCCACAAACTCAAATCTACCTGAAAGTAATATTTTTTTCTTGCTTAAGTTCTTTTCTAATCATATTTCATCTATATATTTGTCCTCATGTAAGTTCATACACTCACAGAACTACTCAGAAGCTCAGAATGATTTAGATTTAGTTATTCAGTTCATTTTAGTTGTGCATGCTATGTTATATCTTATATTGCGAAGATGAGCAAATTCATATTTGTCAATTTATAGTGGCCCTCCACGATATTGGAGCATCGCGAAGAGGGCCAAATCCCTAATTCTCTGATTCCAGTAAAGGTCCGTGATATTAGCGTGTCGTGCCAAGTTTCCAGGTCCCATGCAAGGTGGCAACGCAATACCACCGCGTCGCACCACCATGAATATTCCTATTTGTCATTTTCAAATGGCTTGGCGCGATAGTGGCGCATCGTGCCAAGGCCAAAAGTTGAGATTTTGGTCATTTTTTCAGTTTTGTTTATGAGTATAAAAGAGGTATTTTGGTAAAGTACCCATTCCCAAATCCGTTCAAAAATATAAGATTTATCAAATTTCAAAGCACTTTCTGGTGCATTTATCATTTTCTGTCAATCAAAACCCTAAGGCATATACTTCCTCCCCAAGAAAACCCAAATTCCTTCATTAATTCTTTAAGATAATTCAAGATTGAGGATTACCAATACAAAAGCATTAAGAATTTATCTCCAAAGCATCAATAGTGATCCAAGATTCAAGTCTTAGCATCTAGTTCATCAATTAAGGTATGTGGGGTTTGAACAAGGATAATTCTTTTATCCTTGTGCCCAAAACTTTATTTTAATTACAAATTTACTGCAACTTATATGATTTTCATGAAATTCAAGTTAGTGTTTATACTCATGATTATTATTTGAAAGATTATGAGATTTTCCATGATTTAGAAGTTGAATTACATGATTATATTTATATTTCCATGCATATTGTTGAAATTTTCAGATTTTATGATGAATTATTAGTGTTTAAATTTTCAAGCATGAATTTTAGAGTTTTAACATAAAGATTGATAAATGGGTTGTTAAGCCCCAATTTAAGATTGTTATTTCAAGATTATTTGTGCTATGAGCACCCTCACATAAGATTTCTCACAGATTTTGATAAAGATTTGACCTTTTGGTCCTAAGCTAAGATAAGAATCCACTTTATTCAAATAACTTGAGATTTAAAGAAAGAAAAGCATAATTGGTGTTCTTGTAAACCCTTGTGCTATTTTTTTTGAAATTGATATTCTTAAGATTTTGAGCATAAGAATAAGAGTAGTATTTAGCACCGTGATGGGTTAGTTACTATGGTTTCATACCCCAGAACTATGTGCCACCGTAGGTATAAATTTTTAAATTATTCCTACTTCTACACGGATGACTCAGATTGTGATCACTCAGATTAGATTGTTTTATTCTAATGGCAAGGTTAGAATAGCCCTACCTAACAGGGGCCTGTCATAGGACACCATGGATGCTCACATAGTGTATGTCGGCTAGAAGAACATCCCAAATTGATGTCCCCTACTCTTAAAATAGTTTAATTGATTTGAAGCCTTAAGGCATGTAGAATAAGTTTTAGACTTTATTCACCCTATATTATATGAGAATAAGAATATAATACAGATTTTAGAAATAAGTGTAATGGCTCACAAGATTTAGATTGCAAGTTTTATTATTCATGATTTGACTTTCAGATTTCAAATTACTTAAGCTTAAGTGAGTCATTTACATTTATCATACATGATATTTTCTATAAACTTTGATGATATAGTTTACTTATTGCATGCACCCCCATATACTCAGTACATCATCAAAGTACAGATCCACATATACGTATGTGTGCTACATTGTCTCATAATGTAGGTTCAAATGCTTAGTTTCAGCAGCGAGAGTGATTTTTGAGCATCTCATCTACATCCCTGCAGTTAGTAAGTCCTCTTAGTTTGGGGACTTAGTTATTCAGATTTCCAATTGTCAGTAAATGTTTTCATTACTCTTTTTAAACAGTCTGAGTCATCTAGGGCCTATCCCAATGACTCTTTAGATTCAGTTAGTATAGGCTTGTCGGACTACTAGATTCAATCTTAGATTTCAGATGTCGAATTTAGACCTTTCAGTATTTTTTTAATCAGATTGATGTGATCAGTATTTTCAGATATACTCAAGACTTTTTAGATAGTTTTCCGTATTGTCAGTATCATATATTCATATTTCCCCATTTCGAGATTCATAGCTAATCGAAAGCAACCAGGGTTAGCTCACGTCTACTCATAGTTTGAAAAACCGTGTAACATTTTGAGAATTAAATTTTGGGGTGTTACATCAATACTATTGGATTCTTTATCCTTGTTCTTTTGTTTCTCCTTAAACCCAAGAATTGGTATTAGACCATTTTTTATGACAACCCAAGCTTGGTAATTATTTTATTTGACAAAGATTGTAAATATGTTTTTTATGTTCAATATGGCTACTACATCTGGTGGGGTTGGTCCACCGAATAAATCATTGACAACGAAGAAAGTAGAAGGAGAGAAACAAGAAAGTGTGGCACCAAAATATGCAGACCTATTCAAAACTAAACCCTACGTTGACATGCAAGAAAATGCTAAGGTTCCCCCCAAGCCAGTGATAATGGTGCATGGAGAGCCAACGTTGACATGGATATCATTAGAAGTGAAAGCATTAATAGTACAAGAGAGTTTACAATATGATGTGATTGGTAAGTTCTCTTGTGGTAGACCAGAGATTAACGCATTACGATAGATTATTCCTATTCAATGTCGAATAAAAAGAGATTGTACAATAGGAGGAATGGATTCGAGATATATTCTAATTAGATTAAGTCAGCTGAAGGACTATATGAATTTATTATCAACGATGGCTCATAATATAAAGTTTAATGGCATGTATTGACAAATGGGACCCTTGGTTTAAACTAGATATTGAAACAACCATAGCCATTGCATGGATTTCAATGCCAGATCTACCACCTAATTTCTTTTCAAAAGAAATAATATTCTATATTGCTTCAGCTGTTGGTAAGCCTTTAATGGTGGATATGGCTACAAGTAGTCACACAACGCCTAGTTGTGATAGAGTAAAGATTGAGTTTGACATTTTGGCAAATCTACCATAAAGAATTCAAATCAATGAAGAAAATGATGTAAGTGGAGAAGTTAAGTCAAAATGGGTTAGTATTTAATATGATCATATGCCAAAATATTGTAAAAAGTGTTGTTTGCAAGGGAATGACAAAGTTACTTGTTGGAAGATCCACTCATAGATATATGATCAGATTCAGGGTCAAAGAAAGGAAACTGGAAGTAAAGAAGAAGAAGAAGCAGAGAAGGAATAAGGGAAACTAATAGAAGAGGGTGAAAATAAAAGCATATGGATGCAATGAAGAAATAGATATATAAAAGATAGATATAGGCATATAATAGGAGAAATTAAAGACAAAGAGAAGTAAGTTCACACATCCAATAAATTTGATGCATTAGTGCAAGATGAACAAGAGGATAAGCAAAAAAGATACCTGAATACAGCAAAAAGAAAGTACGAGAGATTGGGTGTCTAATAGTTTTACAAAAGGGAAACAAGAAGTGGTAGAAAAAGTCCGAAGTGTAGATCAGAATAAAGCTGGAAGTATCAATACAACAAGAATCAAAAAAGGGGAGGTACAAGTAGAAATAAATATAGCAGGCCAGGATACACAGAATGATGATAATAATGACCAACAAAGTAATCAGATGGATGAGCATGTAATGAAGGATGCAGACTTGTCCTTAGTGGAGTATGAACACATTAACAAGCATAAAATGATTTTAGAATGAGTTTTACCTATAGTAATGGAAGCAAGCAGTATGATGGACATGGTGAACAGTAAAAACGCAGACATAGATCAAGAAAACATGGAGGATAATATACAAAATGATGCAAAAGAATAGGATTTATCTCCAAATCAAACTTAATATTTAAATAATAAGCAGGGGAGGAAACAAAATAAAAACAAGAAATGTAATACAACCAAATGTAGAAAAACAGTCACATGCTTAAGTCATTGTCAAAATAAATGCTCTAATTTGGAACATTAGATCAGTAAATACACAGAAAGCATTTATAAGGTTCATTACAATGCATAGAAAATCTCATTTTAGTTTCATTGGTTTGATGGAGCCTTTTCAGGAGAGTTAGGGTATATAGAAATATAAAAGAATATTGGGGATGCAACATACTGTAGTAACCTGTTCTAGAAAAATAAGGGCATTTATGGATACTCTTATTGAATATGACATTATCAGTGATGAAGTGCAGTAACTTACTCTTAAGTTGGAGAATCAGAATGAGGGGGTGGAAGTTTGTGTCACTCAAGTACATATAAAATACAGTCAAATAGAAAGGCTTGTATTTTGGGAGTCTTTTGGTGATATGGCTAATAGTATGAAAAATACATGGTTAGTTGGAGGAGATTTCAATGTAATCATAAATGAGGAAGAAAAACATGTGGGACTTCCTATTAAAGTAGAAGAAATAGATGATTTCAACCATTTTATTAATATGTGTAATCTAGAGAATGTACTTTCAAAGAAAGCAGGTTCATATGGTGGAATAGAAGAATAGACGAAGAGTGCATATTTATGAGGCTGGATAGAGTCTTTATCAATAATAGCTTGTAGGAACTATTTCCAGTTATAGAAGTGGAAAATCCGGTCAAAAGTAGATATGACTAGTCTCCTATGCAATTACAGTTTAGCAGAATAGTGGAACGGCTGATTAGGCCTTTTAGGTTTCTTGATTTTTGACTAAAGGAAGAGTCATGTATGAAGGTGATTAAGCATAATTGGTTGATAGATTGTGAAGGGAATCCCTTTATAAAATTTCACCAAAAACTAAAGAAAACGACTGCCTTGACTAAATGGAGTAAACAGACATTTGGAAATATTTTCCAGGAGATAACTACTCTAGAAGAGGTGATTAAGGTGAGTGAACAACAGTTTGAATAGGATCCATTATGTATCAATAGAGTTAATCTGTCACAATCTCAGGAAAAATTAGCTTTGCAGCTGAAAAGAGTGGAGAAATATTTAAAGCAGAAAGCAGGTTTTAAGTGGTTTAAAAATGGAGAAAAGAACACAAAATTTTTTCATACTGTGGTCAAGGGGAGAAGAGCTAGGTTAAGAATCCAAAGAATTCAGGATTATGTGGGAATTGGTTAGACAAACAGGAAGAGATAGCTGAGGCAGCTGAATATTTCTTTCAAAAACAATTTGAGAAACAAGATGATTATGAAGATTTCTCAATGGTAGATAAATTACCAAGGATGGTAACTGAAGATCAGAATGAGGATTTGAAAAAAATCCCAACAAAGGATGAAGTTCATAAAGCAGTCATGATGTTGAATAGGAACAGTGTTGGATGACCAAAAAGTATGACAGGGGCATTCTACCAAGATGAATGGAATATCATTTCAGAGGATTTATATCAAATGGTAATTGCTTTTTTCTGTGTGTTTGATTTTCCAAGATTTACCATTCATACAAATTTGGTATTATTACCAAAGAAGTTAGTGGTAAGTACCTTTTTAGATCTTAGACCTATTTTCCTTAGTAATTTTGTAAATAAAATCATTTCAATAATTATACATGAAAGGATTAAGGGTATATTTCCTTTTATTATTTCTGAGGAACAAGCTGGTTTTGTTCAAGGAAGGAGTATTGCTGAAAATATTTTAATGGTTCAGGAGATAGTTTAAGGAATCAGAAAAACGGGTAAAGCACCCAACATGGTAATAAATCTTGATATGATAAAGGTATACGATAGTGTAGAATGGTTGTTTCTAACTAAAGTATTGAGAAGAATTGGTTTTAGTGAGCATTTGATTGATATAGTGTTTAGAATCCTGTGAAATAATTGGTACTCCATTTTGCTAAATGGACAGTCAAAAGGGTTCTTCAATTCTACTAGAGGCCTTAAATAAGGAGACCCTATTTCTCTTACTCTATTTATTATTGCAGCAGAGGTATTTTCTAGAAGTCTGAGAAAGCTAATGAATAGAAAGGAGTTTAAGTTGTTTGGAATTCCTAGAGGGAGTCTCAAAATCAATCATCTGGACTTTGTAGATGACATGATTATATTATGTAAAAAAGAAGTTGGTACTTTATAAATGGTGAATACTATCCTTCGGGAGTGTGAAAGGGTGTTTGGATAGAAAATTAACCAGACAAAAGTGCTATATATCTTCAACGTTGTGTATCCAATGGTGTAGTAGTGATGGCAGAATTGGCTACGGTGATTCTGAGGCAAAAATTTCCTTTTAATTATCTAGGGTGCCCTATTTTTTACATGAGGAAGAATAAGGTGTACTATCAGAGCATCCTAAATAAAATCAATTATAAATTGCAGGCTTGGAAAGGGAAATTATTTTCTTATGGAGGTAGAGCAGTTCTTATTAAACATATTTTATAGAGTATTCCAATTCATTGTCTATCAGTGATGAATTCCCCCAAGAATGTAATTATCAATATCCAAAAGACTTTTGCAAAGTTATTTTAGAGTAATGCAGTTGGGGGTAGAGGAAGACATTAGGTTTCATGGTCAACAACGTGTTATCTGGAAGAAGAAGGGGAATTGGATTTAGAAGAATTCAAGATGTTTCTATCGCTCTCTTTTGTAAGTTGTGGTGTAATTTAGAACTAAAAAGAAAATTTGGACTGAATATATGGTTAATAAGTTTTGCAAGAAGTTACATCCCAAGGACGTAATGTGAAAATCAGGAAGGGGGCCTTAGGTGTGGAAATAAACGCTGTAAGCTCGAGATCTAACTGATCATATTATTGTTTGGAAAATTTGAAGGGGAGATGCACATGTATGGTTTGAAAATTGGAGAGGATTGGGTGATATGTACTCAATTATAAAAGATAGTAAGGAGTGGGATAATAGTGTTCAAAGTGAAAGGGATCAGATATTTAATGGAAGCTGGAATGAGGAGATTCTGATGAGTATATTCCTGAGGATATAGTTCAGCATGTCGAGAGTAAATTAAGGCCAAATGTAATACAGAAGCAAAACAATAGGGCAATATGGAGTTTGGAAATAAGAGGAAATTTTACTGTAAAGTCTGCATGGAAATATATCAGGCAAAGGGAGAAATCTAACGTATTCTACAAGAAACTATGGATAAAGGACCAACCTTTCAAAATAGTGTTCTTTATGTGGAGAATGTAGAAGAGAAGGATATTTGTGGATTATACAGTGAGAAGATGGGGGATACATGGTCCTTCCAAGTGCTGTTGTTGTCAAAATCCAACACAAAAGACATTCTCACATGTTCTATTGAGAGCATTTCCAGCTAACAGGACTTGGTCCTATTTTTCTTCCTCTAGAGGAATTAATATACAAGAAAGAAGTATAAGAGAGATAGTCTATACTTGGTGGAATGCTCAAGCAAAACAAAGGGAAAATGCCTAATACAGAGCATATCCAGCAATCATAATATGGGAACTATGGAGATGAAGGAATGCAAAGAAGCATGAAAGCAAAGATATATGTGTGCATAGGATGATATTCAACATCACAAGACACCTAAGGATATTATTGAAGGTAAGGAAACCATCTTCGGAATTTGTAGTGGATTGGCCATCAATTCTAACTCAAATCAATCAACTTATGCCTAGAGTTACAACTAAGGTTGAACTTTGGGAATTGCCTGAACTGGGTTAGATTAAATGCAATACAGACGGTGCTTCAAAAAAGTAATCCAGGCAGCAGTGCATGGGCATTTTGTTTAAAGGATGAAAAAGGGGATTTAATGCATGTAGAAGGAGCAGTAATTGAAGATACAAATAATATGGTAGTAGAAGAAGAACCAATTATAGAAGTAGTTAATCAATATAATCAGGCAGGTCATGATAAAATCATCAGTCAAATAGATTCACTGGCTATGTAGAAATTCATAAGTCAAGAATGGGATGCACCATGGAGAATATCAGATATAGTTGAACAAATAAAAAGGTCATTATAGAGCAAGCAAGTGCAAATAAGACATATTTTCAGGAAAGTAATCAACTTGAATATTACTTAGATCATTTGACAAATAGAAGTTCATATTTACACCATTCAGTTATATTCCTGTAATAGGCGGGGAGATTCTTAATAGTGATAAGCAACAATGCCCATATCTTAGGCTATAACTGGTACGAGGATAAGGGGAGTGGGAAGGCTATAACATGGTCTTTCATATTTAGAATATGTACAATCTTATATGAATTTGAACAAAAAGGTGAAAATGCTAAATTCCTAAGTACACCAGCCATTAAAAAGGAAATTTCAGTAGATTAGGGGTCACCAAGTTAGATTAAATTAAAACAATTGAGGCACTTGCAATTTATCAACTATCAGTGGGTCTGAGCTTTCTTTTATCTCCATCCGTATTCTAACTACAGACATAAAAGATGAAAAGGATCACAGCAGATGCACAAGTTAGGATCTAAGCTCAAGATTACAAGTCACTTACTTGAAAAATAAAGCAAGTCTCAGAAGACGAGACCCATTGAAGTAGCACCAAAAAGCATTGACCACATACCGAAGAGTTCATCTATGGTACCAACAAGTAAGAAGATTAATTACTGATTCAGAGAAGATAAGCTAAGTAATAAAGGAAGAATTTTACTTAAGAAAATTGGAAGATACATCTTGAACAATTATGGGAAGGGTATTTATCACCCACAGCTGGAGGAGAAGGAAACGAATATTGAAGATGATGTCCATGGTAGAGGAGGCGTTAAAGGAAAGAGCTCAGTGTTAAGCTGTTTTTGGAAACCCTACTCATCTTATATGAGTACGATAGGTCGGGTCAAAGAATTTTAGGCCGGTCCATGTATAGTATAGATGGGTCAATTTGTAGATGGGCTATTTTTGAATTAATGTACCTTGTAATATGGATTATCTTTTCTTAACTCATTAATAAAATCATAAATTAAACAAAAAAAGGCTCCTCATAGTCGACTTACCTGCAGAACAAAACACTTAACAAACAAATTAAACTTAAACATATAAGCACTTAAATAATAAATCATAAAATAAAAAACATAAAGATTTTTCCTGGTTCGGCACACCAATCTAGTGCCTACGTCTAACCCCCTTGGGTTTCAAGTTTTCTTTAGATCGTTGAAGGATTGGTTCTAGTATAATGACAGGAAATAAGTTCTAAAGACTTATTTTGCTCTTCAGATCTTGTGATACAACTTCAGTTGATGTTAGAAAGATTACTCGATTTACTCTTTATATAACAATTGTAAGGAATTATAGAGAGAAAGACCAAGAGACATACAAATTAAAAAAATGGGATTCTGGATAATTCAACACAGAAGCCAACTGATGAAGGTAACTCCGAAAGAGAATATTCTATAGAGTTTATTATATTTACTATTTATTATATTTTACAATACAAAAGATAATGTTTATTATATTTTACAAAACTTTTTTTGGAAAGTTCACAACACTATGCTGAAGATTGAGATCATTAGGAAAAGTTTCATCCTTAAAACTCAACTCATAAGTCATAACCAATTTTCCAGAAAGAAATGCAAGATGAAAGAGCTTTACCTTATAGAAGGAGGATTGAACCAAAAAAATACTCAATGGAAACAAAGGTAGGCAACTGTGTCCCAAGTTCTCTTGAATTCCCATCATTAAGTTAAGATTCTACAGGGCTTGACCAGAAGCTACCTTAACAAGATTATCAATTTACAAAAGACAATTTAGAGTTCAAATTTATTAAGCAACACCTAATCTTACAAAGATATCACATTCAGTCTATAAAAATACACTGTAAACTTACAATAGATATTATTATTGTTTTCCTAAGGAAATTATTAAATTAAACCTTATAATTGCCTTTTCTTGATTTGCCATCTAGATACTCCATATACTCTCCTTTTATTTCTATTTTCCATTTCCTAAATATCATTGTGTTTAAGCATTTCAGCTCTTTAAGCAACACATTAAAAGCTAAAGGGAAGCATCTAAAAAAGGCACTATAACACATTCATCCAGCTAGATAAGTATGCTACCAGTTAGGCATAATAGGTGCTTGGAAATTGACTAAACTAAAGAGCTTTTGCTAGCAATTGTACGAAATACAAGTGGGGATTTATTCATATATTATGTTAAAATTTTGTTGGTTAGAACTAGAACCGAGCCATGTTTCTCCAGCAAGAAATAAAGCCAGTTCTTGCTTTCTTATTTCACTAAAAAGATACAACATTCTTGAACTGAGTATCCCTATTTACAAGTTCTTGAATCAAAGTGAAGAATGAGACTTGAGTCTGCTACTCAATGAACATTCTTATAATTGAAAACATACTATTATTTTAATAACATAGCTGATCTATAATTTTTGGATTAACTACAACATGTAAGATGAAAATTGTGTGTGGTAAGTTTTTGATATCCGATATTTCTTCCACCCATATCGATAATTCATTATCATCTGTCTTGTTGGTTGACAAACCATGGTTCTAGTTTCCCTAGATTGCATACTTCTTCATGCGATCCTGGGAAATTATGCTCGTAAGACTTGTTTTCAGATTTAGTTTTTATTTGAAATTGACAAAGAGAAAACCTAAAATACTATACCAATCATCAACCTAATGAATATGCATGTCTTAAAGTGCCAAATCATTCATTGAGTCTTAACATCTAAGAAAATACCAGTCCAGTCCCCTCACAATCAAGTGCTTGGAAGTTTTTTCATTTAGAAAATTAAAAATTTTAGTTTAGCTTTCTTTATTAACCTTCTTAGACAACAACGAATTCTTATTCGATTCCGAAAAACTTTTTAAATTCAACCTTCAAATGTTGAACATGCCTACAATTTTCACTCTTCATTAACTTACACATTCAAGATATTATGCCTGAAATAGGGCAACATCAAAATGACACACAAAATGCAAGAATCTTAATCTTCCTTAGCTACTATTCTTTACTTTGATGTTTAACAAAATTCTCCAACCATATACTAATAATACCCAAGATAACAGAATCACATTATACTAGCAGGAAAGTTAAGTTGCTGATACGTCAAAAGGTGTCACCCAAATTGATTCCATTACAATCCAAATACAAGTAACTCTGCTACAAAGTTAAGCTTGGAAAATCAAAAAATGACCTCCAATTCTTCCATCTTAGAGTAGAGCCCTCCATTAAATATTATATCTAAGTAGTATTCAGAGAAACAAAAGAAGTGAAGGGATAAATGAAGGTATACCTTTTTAGTATCAAAGAGATGCCTAAAAATTCATTGGTCTACTATCTATCAAATAACCACTCACTGATAATAATAGAAAAAAATAGTCATTTAGGAAATATTAGTGCAGGGTACAACTAGAAAAGGTCATTAACTAACATATATAACTGCATTGTGCAAAGTGTAAACAAGCACTATAGGGTCATTAGTAAAATAATAACCATGCTTAGGAAAGTACCCAATAGGATACTTAAAGATTGTCATCATATTATATGTCTGCATATTAAATATCCAAGAGTGTTTGAACCAACAAACAATTAATTAACAAAAAGATTGAGCTAGCACTTTGGGTCATTAACAAAATAATAATCATATTCACAAAAAAAGCAAAAAAATATATTAAGATTGTCAATCTCCTAAATATTTCTGCATATTAGATGTCTAAAAGTTTTTGTACAAGCAAATAGTTAAATAACAAAAAGAATAATCTAACATTATGTGACATCAACAAAATAACAAACTCATGTTCCATCGTTAAAGTCAACATTGTCTTCAGACTCTTCTTCAGACTCATTTACAAACTCCTCTTCATACTATTCTTCATAGACATATTCATACTCGTCTTCAGAGTCATTGTTATGTTTAACTTCAAGTTGTTCAGCAAGAAATCCTTTGGCATCAACATCAATAATTATTTATGTAACATCATTCCTTATTAAGAGAACTTCACAATTATCATTTGGTATAGATGGGCCTATAAACTATTCAGATGGGTTATTTTCATAATTTTTTAAGGTATTAGACTCAACCTGGTCACTTACGTTAAATAGGTCTCTCAAAATAGTTTTCATAACAAAATGTCTATCTTGATCACATAGATCTTGCATATGGAAGAACTGGTGTACTTGAGATGCTAGCATAAAAGATTTTTCCAAACAACACTTCTTTTTAAAGTAGACGTAAGTAAGGCCATAAATATATTTTTCAACCTCATATTAGTCACACTTGAATAAAACAACCTTAAAATGGCAATATATTCAAACTCTAGTATATCAACTATTCTACCATAATAAGTCAAATCTGCATGAACTGAATTTTTATCCTTTGTGCTTGCAAAGCTTGTGGTTTAGGTAACTAATGTAACACCACTATTTTATGTTTTACGCCTTGCATCACACTACCTAATATGGAATATATATCCATTAATGAGATACCCAAAATATCTTTTAGCAACTACATTTGGTCCTCCTGAAAATTCTTTAATCAGATCAGGAACATCATCTTGCAAAGCATGAGTTTCAAACGAGAAGTTTTGACTATGATGCTTAGACTTGCTCCATTTAAATCTTCGCGAATGTCTATTAACCTCAAGTTCATGATCTCTACAAAATTATTATTGTTATTTATTAGAATAATAAATACAACAAGTTAAAACTATTCGTAAAAAAAATACTATAAGTGATTAAAGTACCTAAAATACTCTTGAGTTTTGGCACAATTGGCCAATAAGTATGCAAAATGCCTGATTCAATTACTTGTATAAAAAAGCTGTATTTTTATTTGCTCCTAAGGAAAACCTTTACGAGGGAACAAACAAAGAGTTTGTGCATAACTTGAGCCAAACTCATCATCATTTCGAGGTCTTCTATTAAATTTAGTACGTATGCCCCCATGCAAATATCTAGAGCACAAAGTTAAACACTCTTCAACCAGATATGCCTCTGCTATAGATCCTTCTGGAGAATTTCTATTGTGGACATACGATTTAAATTTACAAATATCTCTTTCCAAGCATACATCTATCGATTTAGAACTTGACCTCCTAATGTTACCTTATTAGCCAAATGAATCATGATATAGTAAAATGTAGGAGGACTTTAGAGATAATTTGTGAGAGATTCTAAGTGTTTAAGATTAGAATATTAGGGTAAATGATGTCCCTAATGAGTTATAAGTTGAGGGGAATTAAGAGTTAAGTGCACAATTATCTAGATTACCTCTACTTAAACTGTATAAAAATCACATAGGAGGGTATGTCCACCCCATACCAGTTGTACCCCACCATACAAGTGGTACCCACTGCTCGTACACTTGGCTTCCCCATGGACCCCAACACTGACCAACATACGACCATCTAAGCTAATTTGTATCTGATCATACAACCTGTACCCTTGATGCATACCCACCACAAAGTGGAATTCAAAGAGGTTTTGGACACTGTCCACCATATGAGTCAATGGTACAAGTCGTATTGTATCTTACAGCTCATGGTGAACCACTCGCACTGAGATCCAAGTTAAGTTACCAAGTTTCAGATTAAGTGATGGAGAAACCAAACCATACAAAGTGTCACCCACCCTATGAATCATACCCACCCAAGTTGTACTCACAATAGAAACCAATCCAACCCACCAATCGACACTTGTGAGCATATGACTAAGACCATACCAATCGTACCCCATCGTACAACTAGGAAATTTTCTAAGGTTCCAAAAACCTATGGTGTTTTAGTCTCCCCTACTAGGATCATTCATCTTCGAATGACTAGTAGGGTAAGCACAAGCACAAGTCATTGCACTATCAAACATCAATCTAGTCTTTAACCATGTTAGAAACAAAGATGTGATAAAGAATACATACCTAACCCATGAATATTTGGAGCCAAAAAATGCGGATACATGGACTTCATGTCCTCTTTCTCTTCCGAAGTAGCCTCTTCCACCTTGTAGTTTCTCTATAAAACCTTAACTTAAGCTATATCCTTGGTTCACAACCGACGAACTTGCTGATCCAAGATCTAAACTAGGATATCTTCATAAAATAGTGAATCTGAGATACCCAATCCTTCTAACGAAAAAACCGATGAAGGATCACCTATACACTTTCTCAACATAGAGACATAAAATACTGAATAAATGGAGCTCAAACTAGAAGGCAACTCCAATTCATAAGCAATATTACCGACCCTCCACAAAATCAAATAAGAACCAACATACCGGGGACTGAGCTTCCCCTTCTTCCTCAACTACATTACTACCTTTATAGGAGATACCTTTAGGAATACTCTATCCCTAACATCAAAGTCCAAGTCTACGCCTTACATTCGCATAGGACTTTTGGTGACATTAGGCAGCCTTAAGCCTATCCTGAATTGCCTTTACCTTTACCATAGTTTGATTAACAAAGGCTAGGCCAAGCATATCCACCTCGCCAACCTCAAACCACCAAATAAGAGGTCAATATATCCTGCCATATAATGCCTCGAAAGGGGCCATTCCAATAGTAGAATGGTAACTATTATTGTAAGCAAACTCTACAAGAGGTAGATGCTCAACCCAGCTACAACTATAGTAAATCACACATGCCCAAAGCATATCCTCCAATGTCTGAATAGTCCTCTCTTCTTGCCCATACAACTGTGGATGAAAAGCAGTACTCAGACTAAACTTAGTCCCTAACCCCTTCTGAATGACCGCCTAAAATGAGATAAAAACTGACTACCACGATCAGAGATGACAAAAACAAGTATCCCATGTAACTTCACAATCTCTTGAAGACATAACTTTGTATAGTCTTCCACCAAAAAATTATACTCACTGGCAAGAAATAAGCATACTTTGTCATCCTATCCACGATAACCCAAATTAAATCTAATTGATTCTGAGACCGAGGAAGACCAGTAAGTAATTCCATATTGACCACTTTCCATATCTATTTCGGCAAATATATTTCCTGATACAACCCACCAAACCTCATGTGTTCAACTCTTACCTGCTGACATACTAAATACTTGGCTATAAAATTAGCTACATCCTTCTTCATACCATTCCACCAACACATCTCCTGGAGATCATGATATATTTTTTGTTGAACCAAGATAAACCACATAGTATGATTCATGCCTCTCAGCCAGTACCTTTTCTCGCAAACTATTGATGTTAGGAACACATAACTTCCTTTGGTACAAAAAGGTACTCTCACCACTGATCTCAAATAAAATTACCTTTTGCCTACCTATATCACCCTTGATTTTCACCAAGATGGGATCTAACAGTTTTTTCTTCTTAATCTTTGCACCAAGAGACGATCGAACCATTTCCTACACCATCACATTATGATTCGTGAAATCCAAAAGGAAAACTCAAAGATTAGCCAAGCAGTGAATATCCTTCACCAACTCGAGCATTAACAACAATATTAGCCTTACCTAGATGATAGTGAAAACTTATGTCGTAGTCCTTAAGAAGCTCAATCCATCGCCTCTTCCATAGATTAACACCTTTGTTTTAACACATAGTGAAGGCTCTTATGATTAGAAAAGATGTCCACATTTACTCCTTACAAATAGTGCCTCAAGATTATCAATGAAAATACCATGACTAACAATTCCAATTCATGAGTACGATAATTTCTCTCATGCACCTTTAACTTCCTAGAGGCATAGGCAATCATCTTACCATGTTACATAAAAACTCAACCAAGTCCCACCCAGGATGGATCACAATAAACAAAAAATCTCCTCATTGCCCTCAGCCAAAGTTACAATTAGAGTTGAAGATAGCTTATTCTTGAACTTCTCAAAACTACCCTCAAAAGCATCCGAGCAAGAGAACTTTACCTTCTTCTGAGTCAACTTTGTAAATGGGGCAGCTGTTATTGAGATAATTTCCATAAACCTCCTATAATACCCAGCCAAACCAAATAAGCTCTAATTGTCTATTAGAGCCATGGGTCTAGGCCACTTCTTAACTAATGCCACTTTTTGTGGATCCACCATGACCCCCCCACAAAAAATAATATGACCTAGAAAAGTAACAACATTCAACTAGAATTCATATTTTAAGATGTAAGCATACAACTGTTGTCTTTCAAGGTCTGCAACACCATACAAAGGTAATTAGAATGATCCATCTCTCTGTTAGAATATATATGGATGTCATCAATGAACACAAAGATAAAAAATCCAAAAATGAACAGAAAACTCTATTCATCAAACCAATGAATACCGCCGGAGCATTGGTCAAACCAAATGACATAACCAAGAACTCAAACTGCCCATACCAAGTATGAAAAGCTATCAAATAGATATCCACCTTCTAATATTGAGCTGATGATACCTAGACTAGAATCTATCTTTGAAAAGAATTTGGATCCTTGCAACTAATTAAACAGTCATCTATCTTTAGAAGAGGATACTTGTTCTTAATTGTTAAATTATTTAACTACCTTTAGTCAATAAATATTCGAAGGGAACCATCATTCTTCTACACGAATAACACTGGTGCACCCCATCGGGACACACTAGGACGAATGAAACCCTTCTAGAAAAGATCCTTAAGTTGCTCCTTGAGTCCCCTTAACTCAGCTGGACCATTCTATTGGGTTAAATAGATATTGGACGGGTGTTCGGAACAAAATCAATCCCAAACTTAGTCTCCCTATCTAGAGGATCACTAGAAGATCATTCAAAAAGACCTCAGGAAACTCATTCACCACCAGAATCAAATGCAAAGAATGACCTTCCAAGTTAGATTCATTAACCTAAAGTAAATGATAGAGACACCATTTAGAGATTAACTTTGTTAATGAGACAGCTACCATCAAGAAACTTTCCACAAACCTCCTATAATACTTGGCCAAACCTAAGAAGTTCTGAATATTGGTTTGAGTCTTAGGTCTAGGCCACTTCTTAGCTAGCGCCACCTTTTATCTATCGACCATGACCCTCCCATAAGAAATAATATGACCTTGAAAAGTAATGACATTCAACTAGAATTCATAATTTAAGATTTAGGCATACAACTGCAGTACTTTCAAGGTCTGCAACACCATATAAAGGTGATTAGAATGATCCACCTCTCTCTTAGAATATACCAGGATGTCATCAATGAACACAGTGACAAAAAGATCCAGAAACAAATGAAAAATCCTATTTATCAAACCCATGAATTTCACTGGGGCATTGGTTAAACCAAATGACATAACAAAGAACTCAAAGTGCCCATATCTAGTACGAAAAGCTGTCAAATAGATATCCACCTTTCTAGTCTTAAGTTGATGATACCTAGACCGAAAATCTATCTTTGAAAGAAATTTGGCACCTTGAAACTGATTAAACAAGTCACCTATCCTTGGAAGAGGGTACTTGTTCTTAATCATTAACTTATTCAACTACCTATATTCAATGAACATCCAAAGAAACTATCCTTCTTATGCATGAATAACACTAGTGCATTCGATGGGGACATAATAGGATGAACAAAACCCTTATTGAAAAGATTCTTAAGTTTCTCCTTGAGTTTTCTCCACTCAGCCAGACTATTCTATATGGAGGAATCGATATAGGACGAGAGTCCAAAACCAAGTAAATCTAAAACTTAGTCTCTCTATCTGAAGGAACCAGGAAGATCATCTAAAAAGAGCTCGGGAAACTCATTCACCCCTAATATCGAATACAAGTAAGGACCTTCCGAGTTAGAGTCATTAACCTAGAGAAAATGACAGAGACACACTTAGAGATTAACCTCTAAGCTCTAAGATATGACATAAACCTCCCCTTAGGAGCAAGGGAACCACCCGCCCACTCAATTATTAGTTCATTAGGGAACTTCAAGACAACCCTATGGGTCCAACAATCTAAGGATACATAGCTTAAATGTACCAGTCCATCCCCAGAATAACATCAAAATCAACCATATCTAACTGAAACAAATCCACCAAAATCTCCTTACTACAAAAGAACCATACACCCCTTATAGACTCTTTTAGCAACCACAAAATCACCTACCAGGTTAGAAATAGAAAAAGGATCTGAAATAACCTTGGGATCAATACCAAAATACACAACCACAAATGAGGTCACATACGAGAGAGTAGACCTCAGATAAAAAAACAATAAATATCCCAAAAAAGAGTTGTAACCTATCAGTCACAACATATAGTAATGCCTTAGACTCCTATCAGGTAGAAAGATCATATAACCAATTCTGGACTATACCGATGCCTGAAGTAGAAAAATACATAAGTAGCACCCTTCGGTGTAGGAGCAGATAGAGAGGCAACCAAAACCTTATTCACTTCTAAAGGAACCTTACAAACAAGATAATTTCTAAGCATATCACCTGAAACACCACACTTGAAACACCTGTCCCTCCCCTCATCATAGAAGCCTCGATGTAACTGACTATAAAATTAGAAAAAAAGACATTAAGAAGCTGACTATCCCCCGCTTCCTTGAGATTGGACACCCTGTGCCCTAAAATTATCGCCACCCTACTGACACCTATGACGTAAATACTTTGGGTAAACAACACTAGCTGTGGTGAAGGAACCAGAACTCCCCCACATATTCTTTGGACACTTACCACTATCACTATCACTTTTTACTATCCACCTTGCTCCGAGAATCTAAACTTCTTACCTTTCCTTTCACCTATCTCATCTTGCTTTTTATTTTCCTCTTCTACCTATTGCATATGAACAACTAACCTAGATATATCCATGTCCTTAATCAGCAATGTAGTCTTGTTTTTAAGAATAAAATCTTGAGATAGTCCTAAAGCAAAGTGTCTATCCTTTCCCTTATATCTGACACCAATTCTAGTGCATCCCTAGACAACTGGTGGAATTTCAAGGCATACTCCTTGACCATCATCTTTCCCTATTTTAGATTAATAAATTCCTCCATTTTCTCTTACCTCAACTCCTGAGGAAAGAAGTGGTCCAGAAATGCATTAGAGAAAATCAACCAAAACGATGATTCCTCAATATCACCCCTTACCTATCCCATTCCTCATATAATTGTTTTACCATATCTTTTAGCTGATAAGCTACAAACTCTGGCCCTTCCACATTCGTGGCATGCATAATCTGAAAGTTCTTTTCTATCTCATCCAGAAAATCCTGAGGATCCTCCTCCACTTAACACCAGTAAAGGTTTGAGGACTCATCTTCATAAAGTGTCCAACTCTTGTATCCTCAAATAATGCAATACAAGATGTACCACACTTTGCCTGAGATTCTACCCATTGAGCAATCATGTGGATCGACTAACAAAACTTAGCATTCATCACATTAGCTTGAGAAAAACTAGAAGGAATGGTGGAACTCCAAAAATATCATGGATTGGACCCCTAGACGAGGTATGGATCCCCTGAGTAGATCGCGTCCAATAAACATCATCCCCAGTTGGGACAAAGGAGTTTTTGTGAACTTCAAATCATCGAGGCATGATCTAAAAAGTTAACAAACAGAATTAGAAAAGATTCCATGGCTCAAACCCCAAGCTTGAAAATAGAACACAAAGAAGAGCAACATTTCCTAAATGCCATGTAGCCTCTCCCTGATGAGTATGGTGCGCTACACACCCTTAACAAAGACTCTTCACAACACAACTTTGTGGACTTCTAATCGACCATATTCCTAAAGCTCTGATACTAACTTGACATGACCTGAACCAGGGCATTTTTGTAATAGTTATCCCAAGTCCAACCAAGACTGGGGACCACCCCCATCACCCAACCAAACCTCAAAAGATGCATAACTTGAGTCAAATAAATTCAAAATATGTAATAAGATAATGTTTATTACAATTCTAAAATCTGGGATAGGTCTATAACTGTGACCAACCCAAGCAAGTCCAACCATCTAATACCAACTAATAACCATAACCAAACCTATATAATAACTAAGTTCCTATCCATAACATAACATAAAAAGATGGAATAATTATAAATTCTATCAAATGGCATTAATCCTAAGACTATTGCCAATACTAAGGATGACACTAATACTGACACCACCCATTCCATCCCATAGTAGTACCACAAAGCCTCTAACAAAAAGAAAAATAAAATTTAGTCGAGAAATAACCACAACCATAGACAAAACTAATGTTTATAAAATAACCAACGAATGAAAAAGAATCCATGATATTAAATTAAGGATTTCAAAGTACATAAGCTTGCCACTTCAATCTAATTGCTGATCCAGAATTTGATCACTGAGAAGAAGGAGTAAAATGGATGGTTGATACCTCGCGTAGGGATACAGCTGCCCGAAGATGGTTTAGCGGGTGAATGCTAGCAAGTACTTGGGATAAGGATAAAATAATGCCAACCTTTAAAACCAAGTAAACCAACTATATGCATTCACAACCATACATACATATATATTTAACTATGTTGGGTCAGCCGTAGTTTACTACATCAACTCTGATTAATTATTATAAATTATTTAAGTATCAATAAATTAATAAATTTGATAAAAAGGGTAAAGTATACATAAAATGATAAATTAACTCTTTATATTTTAAATTAACCTGATATCTTATATGAGGCTCGCCTAAATTATTTTCACAAGTATTTTTATGGCAATTTTGTTATATCACTTGAAATTAATAATTGCAAGTCATTTAGATATGTCTGCTTAGCTACTTCAATCATGATATTTGGTTAACTTTCGAAATTATATCGGTGTCACTTAAATTGAAATAGAAGAAAAAATATTATAAATTAGAATAATAAAAAACTTAAATTACTTAAAACTATTTAATAATGATAATTATTTCACTGCTTTCATGATAATTTTAAAAATTGAAGCTTAGCATATTGGGCTCGTGCTTAGTGCGAGCCTATCACCAGTAGTATATATATAATTTACGACCATAAGATTCAAAAGCCTCTTGTACTTTTTAAAATTTGTATCATGTGAAAGTTAGATAAACAAATTAAAACAGAAGGAGTGTTATTTTTTAAATCAAATATTTGGTCTATTTTGGAGTATTAAAACTGAATATGTTGGAGCTAAGTTAAATATTGATGTAAATGAGTGTGTGTGTATCATTTTCCTTTATTAGTGGTGGAAAGAAAAACTAGTGTATACTTATATATAAGAAAGACTAATGTGCTTGTATATGTAAATAATCTTCTAGCTCATGAAGACTTGAGAAGAAAGTTCCCCTGACGTCGGTGACGTTGCTCGACTTCAAATTTTGATTTGAATGATTTGATAGGTTGATAAGTTTATTGGACCAAATTTATTTTTCTAGTTTCGTTATTTCTTTTTTCATTTTTTGATATTATTTTTGCACATACTTAATTAAATTTCATAGAATAATTTTCAACGCTAATTCAAAAAGGACATGTTCCTTCCGAACAAAAACACAACATGTTTTTGAACGGGTGTTTGTCGCATAAAAATGCACATGCAAGTGTATGTTATACAAATAATATAGGATTTAGAGTTCAGATATCATTCCCATTGGAACTTGTCAATACAGTATTTACTAAATTAGATTAATGGTGATTACTTATTCAAGTGGTATAACTTAAAGACATTTCTATGAATAAGCTAAACTAAAAATAAAAAATAAAATAGATAATGAACAACTAACCAGATGAAGTACTTGTTTGGATTGACTTGTTTTTAAGTGTTTTTGGATTCTAAACACTATTTCTGTTTTTGGAGGTTTTTGGCAAAGCCAAAATGTACTTTTAAGCACTTTACTTTAGGCTAAAAAAGTATTACAAAAGGCAAAAGTCAAAGGTTGGTTATTACTTACATTCGACTTTTGGCTTTTAGTTTATAAGCCACTTAAAAAGTTCATTCAAACACCCCTTGATAGAGGAACAAAATATGGAAATGAAAACTACACTAAGATACAAAAATGAAAGAGCAATAAAGTAATGGATAGGAAGAGAAGATAGATAAATAGACACAAGAAGATAACAAAAGGGTAACCAAATAGTATATCAAACCCAAAAACCTCCCTTATTGATTACTTATGAGCACCTAACTCTAACATACATAACACGAACTGCTCTGGGGCATTGTCGTAATGGGCATCCTAAGTCTGACCGAGATCAAAGATTTGAGACCACCCCTGTTACCTAACCCAATTCTCGAGTCGCTTTCCCTGAGTTGGATGAATTCCAAGCATGTAACAAAATAGTGTAACAGCCTACATAAAGACTCTGGGAATAGATCACAACCGTGACTAACCTAACCGAGTCCAACCATCATATATCAATAGTTTAACAAACCCAAACCGTACCAAAACAAGGGCCATAATCTAGGCCATAACCAAGGACATTCCCAAACATGATATAATTAATCTCAAAATGAAATAGAAAGGAAAAACTAACAATACCATCCAATGATGTCAATCCACCAGCTTATTCCAATGCCAAGGTTAACACCTATACCGATCCCTCCTATTCCAACCCATAAAAGTACCACAAAGCCTTTAACCAAAAGAGTAATAAAATCCGGTTGGGACATGCCCCCAACCATAAACAAAATTGATATCCAAAATAAAACCAAAATATCTAGAAATATCCATAACATGAAATAAAGCCTTTGAAAATGATTGAAGGTCACCACTTCAGTCCAAATGTTGATCCCGAATCAATCACTATATAAGAGGAGTAGAATAGCCGATTCCTGCATAGTGTGGGCATGCAATCGCCAGTAAACAGGGTTAGCAAGTGACCGATAGCATGATCTCAGGGTAAGGATAAAATAATGCAATTTGTAAAACCAAGTAAAATCATCCATATGCACACAAACGTACAAATATATATATAACTATGCTGAAAAAAGGACCGGGTTTAGCATGCCTTTAAACCTTTACCTGGGCTATGTATCTTTGTCGTCATAAACTACCCACGAGGTATATGGGTTCAGCTCTCCCTGCTGAAAGGGCCTCAGTGCATATAGACACACGACCAAAAAAGTATCCCATGGGATGGCTAGTGCATCCCTAAAATATAGTGTGGCATCATGCACGTGGTTGGCAAGACCAACCTCATATCGAAAAATATAAGTTTCTAGTTTTGGTCCCTCCGGGACCTCCACCTTCCACGACATTGCTATATATCCCACTATTATTGTCTAATTAAAATCAATTTCAAATAACCAAACCATTATCCATTTATTAACCAAGGTCATTGATATTGGTATCATCATACTAACCCTTAATTGCAAGTATCATCCATAGCCAACCATTTATAGGTTTAATGGGACTTTCAAATGCCCTTCCATTTATGATATTAAACCATTTAGGAGACTTCCATGTTCTCCACAAGCATAACCAATTAGATTTTAGCCATTCCAAATCATTTAAACCATGCATAACTCTTTTACCAAGTTTAAAACATGCAAGAGTTTCATTAAAAGAAGTCAATCCAATGAACATATCTTTATAAGCATTTTGTCAAACACATTAGGGGCATAATATAACCAAAACCAATTCCAAATACCAATAAACGTTTCCTTTAAATCTAGATATCCAAAACCACTATTAATGCATATAAAAGCATAATTAAAACCCCGGGAAACCATAACCAACCAATTAACATCAAAACCCCCAAATCATATTTGAAAGCCAAAATCATACAATCCATACAATCATGAAAATATTTATAAAACCATGCCTTTAGTTAGAATTAACAATGAGGGAAGAGAACATGTCTTAAACCAAAATGATGATGGAAAGAAATCGCCAAGACAAGCCCAAAATTGATCCCTTAGTTGAAACCCTAGCTCCCCTTGCCCAAAAGCTCTTGAGAGAATTATGGAGTGTTTAGAAGAGTTTCTAAGTGTTAATGAATAGAATAATAGGGTAAATAACCTCCCAAGTAGGTTAGAAGTCATGGGACCCTATTAGGAAAATGGAGAAATGTCCAGAATACCCCTACTTAAGTTGCACTAAAATCCCATCACAGGGATACAACTGACCCTCTTGAGTCATACCCTCTTAATACGATTGGTATCCACCACTAGTATCTTGAACATCCACCCTTGGACCAAATATTGTCAAGTATATGAATCATTCAACCAAGTCATAACCATAGCATACGATCTATATCCATGACCCATATCCTTGGCAAAATAAAATACATGGAGGATTGAACACTGTCTACCATATGAGCCCCTAGTATGAATAGTACCCTAGCTTACGACTCATGGTGAGCCACTCGTACTCAGATCAAACCTAAGTAACCAAGTATAAGATTATGTTAAGCAATCAAACAATCCGTAACCACCAATACGACTCATACCCTTAAGTGGTATCCATTTCAGTAACCGAAATCCATCCTACCAACTAACACTGGTCAATATACGATTAGGCCATCCTATTTGTACCCCAACATATGGCTCGTACCCATGAGTCGTATTGGATCCAGTGATAAGAATTCTTGGGAATTTTCTAAGGTCTAGAAACTAGGGTATTTTAGTCTCCCCTACTAAGAACATTCATCCCCGAATGATAGACAAGGTTGGGGTAACCACACGCTATAGTCATTTGCATTATCAAATATATTCTGAATATTTAACAAAGTTCAAAAAAAAAGGCAAAGATATAAACCTTCCTTTACCAAACTCCAAAAATTAAGATGTGTTAAAGAGACATACCTTCCACATGAATCCCAGGAGCAAAAAATAAATGTGGATATTTGGAGTTTATGTCCTCTTCCGCTTCCCATGTAGCTTCTTCCACCTTATGGTTCCTCTAAAGAACCTTAATTGAAGACACATCCTTGGTCCGCAACCGATGGACTGAACTATCCAAGATGTCAATCGGAAGCTCTTCATAAGACAAAGAATCTGTGAGACCCAACCCTTCTAAAAGAACAACCAAAGAATGATCACTAATGCACTTCCTCAAAATGGAAACATGAAAGACCAAATGAACCAAGTTCAAGATAGAAGGAAACTCCAGCTCATAGGCAACATTACTAATATTCTGTAAAATCTCATAAGGACCCACATATCGGGGACTAAGCTTTCCTTCTTTGCCAGACCGAATTACTCCCTTCATGGGAGATACCTTGAGGAAAACCTTATCCCCAAGTTCAAACTCTAAGTCTCTGCATCTAACATCTATATATGACTTTCGGTGACTCTGGGCAGCCTTAAGCCTATACCAAATCACCTTCAGCATCTTCATAGCCTGGTAAACCAAGTCGAAACCAAACATGTCTACCTCACCAAGCTCAAACCAACCAATAGGAGATCTACATCTCCTACCATACAATATCTCAAAAGGGGCCATAATAATACTAGAATGATAGCTATTGTTGTAAGCAAACTCTACCAAAGGTAGATGCTCAACCCAATTGCCACCATAGTCGATCACACAGGCCCGAAGTATATCCTATAATGTCTAAATAGTTCTCTCCACTTGCCCATCTCTCTGTGGATAAAAACCAGTACTCAGGCTCACCTTAGTCCCTAACCCTCTATGAAAAGATCGCCAAAAGTGAGAAGTAAATTGCGTGCCACAATAAAAAATAATCAAAATAGGCACCCCATGTAGCTTCACAATCTCCTGAAGATACAACTTTGTTTAATCCTCTAATGAAAAGGTAGTCCGCACTGGCAAAAAGTGCATCGACTTAGTCATCCTATCCACGATGACCCAAAATAATTCATATTGACTCTGAGACCAAGGAAGACCAGTAATGAAGTCCATAGTAATCACTTCGCACTTTTATTTGCCTCAGCCAAAACCTTAACTTGTTGACACACCATGGACTTTATGTCCTATTCCGTTTCCTATGTAGATTCTTCCACCTTATGGGAAACCAGTTTAGCATGCCTTTAAAACATTTACCTGGCTTGTGTAGCTTTGCCATTCTAAACTACCCATGGTCTATATGGATTCAGCTCTCCCTGTTGAAAGGGCCCTAGTGTGTGTAGCCGCACGACCAGGGAAGTATACAATGGGATGACTAGTACATCCCCTAAATAAAGTGTGACATCATTTACACAGTCACCAAGACCAATCTCATATTGATAAATATGAGTTTCAAGTTTTGGTCGCCCCTGGACCTCCACTTTCCATGGCTTTAACACATATCCCTCCATTATTACCCAATTAAAACAAATTTTCAAATAACCAAACCATCATCCATTTATTAACTAAGGCCATTAATATTGGTATCGTCATACCAACCCTTACTTGCAAGTATCATCCATAGCCAACCATTTATAGGTTTAAGGAAACTTTCAAGCGCCCTTCTACTTACCATATTAAACCACTTGTGAGATTTACATGTTCTCCACAAGCATAACCAATTAGAATTTAGCCATTCCAAACCATTTAAACCATGCATAATTCCTTTACCATGTTTAAAACTTACAAAAGTTCCATTAAAAGAAGTCAATGCAATGGACATATCTTTATAAGATTTTGTCAAACACATTGGGGACATAATATAACAAAAAACAATTCCAATTACCAATAAACCATTCCCATTCAATCCAGTAATCCAAAACCACCATTAATGCATATAAAAGTATAATTAAAACCATGGGAAACCATAACCAATCATTTAATATCAAAACCCCTAAATCATATTTGAAATACAAAATTATACAATCCATGAAATCATGAAAATTATCATCAAACCATGTCTTTAGTCAGAATTAACAATGACGGATGATAATATGGTTGAAAACAAAATAATAAAAAAAATAAATCACCAAGACAATCCCTAAATTGATCTCTTAGTTAAACCTCTAGCTCCCCTTGCCCAAAAGCTCTTAATAGAATTATCAAGTGTTTTAAAAGAATTTCTATGTGTGAATGAATAGAATAATAGGGTAAATAACCTCTCAAGTAAGTTATAAGTTGTTGAACCCTATTAGTACAAATCATGGGATTGAACATTATCTACCATACGAGCCTTATTATGATTCATACCCTGGCTTACGACTCATGTTGAGCCACTCATATCAGATCCAACCTAGGTAACCAAGTCTAAGATTAAGTTAAGGAACCAAACAATATGTAACCACTAATAAAACTCTTACCCCTAATTCATATCCATTCCGGTAACCAAAATCTATCCCACCAATCAACACTCATCAGTATACGACTGGACCATACCATTCGTACCCCAATATATGGCTCGTATCCATGAGTCGTATTGGGTCTAATGATCAGAATTCCAGGGAATTCTTTAAGGTCTAGAAACTAGGGTTTTTTAGTACACCTCATGGGAATTGAATTCCTGAGCAACCCATGTTTATAAACGAAAGATCAAGAAAAGTGATTCCACGCTTGTCACAAGCTAATCCAAGCTTGTCATTTACTAAAAAAGGAGTAATCATTTATAATTTATCAATTTCTAATGAAATGAAATATTTAAGACACCTATTTATAGTATTTTCCTTTGCATAAATAACCTATTACAAAAATAGCCCAAAAATGGCTATTTTGGAAATAACCCACAAGGACTCTCTTTATTCCTTATGCCATGGCTTTCCTCGGCTCCAAGCTATCTTTCAAATACGACATTGTTTAATTAAGAGCTCAAAAAAGGTTTGTCAATCACATTCTTAAATCCTTTGGGTGAACATGGCTTAGACCTCCTTGTGTCAAAAAAGGTTTTCCAAGCACATTCTTAAATCCTTTGGGTGATCATGGCTTAGACCTCCTTGTGTCAGCCTCGAGTTCTGTGATCAAAAGTGTTAATGCCCATTTTTCTTATATCATCCTCCACTTCATGAAAAGTATTTTACCTTGAATTCAAACTTTGCAAAACCAAATAAAGGACAAATAAACATATTATTCTCATGGCATGAGGGTTAGAGTTAGCACAATCAGTCATAATATCATGCCAAGGTTTCACATTCTTAAGATATAACAAAGCATCAAAATGATCAATCAAGGGTATGTAACCCTAGAATATAGACACTACTTAGCCATTCAAGAGATTTCAACAATGAGGAAGGCTAAAGGAACCATCATAATCAATCAATCTATCATGAAGGCTCATATGGGTTCCATATCTCAATAAGCATATAACTCGTTTATAACACTCATCTTTGTTGGAGATCCTTCCCTTACACAACTTTATTCCCTCGAGTAAATTAGAAGTATTCTAAAAAGACTCTTTATCATATGGATTAGTTCCAACAACCTTATCCATGGTTTGCTTATCATCTTAAGCAAGCACTAAGTGGGGTGAATAAGAATCGTCACATTTTGCAAGGTCACTAGGGTTAAATGGGTAGAGTGACCATTGACATGAGTTTAGGAAACACTCCCATCCCCTAAGAGTACCATGAATACAAATACTTATACTCTCTATACTATCATAATCATCATCACAGGAAAATATAGGGTCACTCCTACTTGATTGAGCAATATTTTCAACATCATCACTCACTTGAGGTTAATTTGCCATATCACAAACATCCTCAAGTGGTGGAATAGGTTCATACACAATTTGATCCATATAATTTTCATAAGACAATATACTATTACTCAACACTAGGTGGACACAAATTAATCTTACTATAAGATTCAGTTAGATCATCATTAGGAACAAATAATATATCCATACTCTCAACTTATACATAATCATCATAAATTAAAGATATATTAGACTCATCTAAAGATAAAATATCACTCACACTTAGTTTTCTACTAGCATCGCAATGATCTTTCATATTTGCTAGAGTGCAAGAGTTAGCTTGGTTATTGTAATGCCTCAAATTTTTGGTCCTTGAAAACTTTCTAAAAGTTTATTCTCACTGTCCTAAATGATACACCCATGACAAGTCATAGGGAGCTTTGACGAATTATAGGGAGTCGGTCGTAACTTAATCAGAACAAGTGGCTTAGTATTCTACTCTGAGTACGAGTGGATCTCAACTAGTCATCAAGACTTCTTATGGGTTGTAAGGACCAACTTATAAGGTGTCTCATAAGTTTTGCCCAAGAAATTATCTTTATTATGGCTGTAGGTCCACAAGTCATAAAGACTTATGATAAGTCATTGTGTTCTAATGGTAGGGTTTCTAGTGTGTCATCCCAAATTATTATTATCTTTGAGTACAAGAAATGGTTACTTGTCATTATGTGTTGTTATGGTTCATTAAGTTTGGTTACGAATCGGTGGTATGAATCATAACTAGAGTAGTATGAGGCCTTGATTGTTCTATCTTGGCTATGACTCCTTATGATGAGTTGTAATGAGTCTATACAAGTCGTATAGTGAACCATAGCCACTGATGACTAAATTTTATTCTTTTCATTAACAGAACTTTGGACATTTTCCCTCTACCCTAATTGGAACCCATGACCTAAAGCCCTATTAGGAACCCCCATTAGCATTATTAACTTACCCAAACACTTCCAAAGCTCTCTTAAATTCTCTCAAGCATCTATACTTAGAGTTTCAAAGAAGTAGGTCATCAAATGGCTCAAGGGTTGAATTCTTTTCATGAAACTTAATATTTCAAGCATATTCCTCTTCCCTCATTGTTAATTTGTCAAAAACATATGTTTTGAAGTATTGTTTACAAGATATTGATATTGGTTTTAAAACCAGGGCTGAGGGTTTTGAATGTTTGTAGTTGAACAATGTTTCCCTATGATTATTCATGCTTTAAACATAGTTTTGAATTTGTGGGTACATGGGTATGGTGAATGAACTAGGGAATTTTGATCTTCCCAAAACTTATGATTGTTGAAATGGTTATGACCCCAACCTTATCTTGTGAAATTAATTTTAATCATGAGGAATGTGGGAATTTAAACTATTCTTAAATATTGCATATTGGTTTTGAACTGAACCTTGTGGATTTTCCGATTACACAAGCTATTGCATAATTAAACCAAAAGGGTTGTTAATTTCTTCAAGTGATGTAATTGTTTGGGAATATTGTTATTACCTTGGAAGTGTAGTTGATATGATGATACCAACAATGCATGCCTTAATGTGAAATATGGTTCAATGAATAGGAATGTGTGATACTTATTTTAAATTATGCTTAACAGAGGGTTGTGTAGCTGAGTCATGAAAGTGGGGGTCCGAGTAACCAATAACGAAAATCGCGATCGCTGACCTGGGAGTCAAAATTATCAGGAAAGTTCGAGTCCCCCTCAATATTGTTATCATATGATTGGGAGATTTGAGCCCCCATATCCTATTACATGTTTTGGTGCTCATGTCACCTTGATATGTAGGGAATTTTGAGTCCCCTATTGTGTATATGTAAACCCATTGGTTTGTATAACTATACGCACTAGGCCCTACTAGCCGAGGGAGAGATGGTCCCATATATCCCATGGGTGCCTTCTTATGTTATGACAATTGAGCTACACAATCCAGGATAAATTTTTAACATGTATGTTAAGCCTTGTTCCCTCTTCCGACATGTGAAGTATATATATGTATATGCATTTAATTATGTACATTGGTTTTGAATTATTTTGAATTATTAATCATGACATTATGTTATCCTTATCCCCGAGTTACATATTAGTATTCACCCTACTAACCATCTTGGGATGCTATATCCCCACGCGATGCAGGCATCAGAGTTCTTCTACTTTTCCTGCACAGAGTTAGGTTGATTAGCTCAGTTTGTCGATTTATTGTGGTGAATTATTGAGCTTTCATACTTTGGAAAACTTAAGACATTTCATTGGTTCTTATGATAGACTAAAGTTGAGAGTTTTATTATCATTAACATTATTATTTTCATTCTCATTGTAATCTTTCAGAGTCAGGGATATGTCTTGACAAGATTGGTTTTCGTTCTTTGTTTAAAAGGATTTGTTTGGATTACTATATATATTGGGTGGTGTTGGTTGGTTGTTTAGCCGATCATCAATCGTCGGTTATAAACATGTTTTGAATTTTCTTAAGCTTGTTGCATGCTATATTATTATATGTTTGGAATTCATTCGATATTAGGGGATGTTGTGTTTGGTTTGGTGAGGTACAGGGAGTGATCTTTGATCCACATAGGACTTGAGATACCTATCATTCCTAGGCCCTTGTTTGAGTCATGACAGAGATGGTATTAGAGCCTAGGTTTGGTGTCATTCGGTATTCAATAAAACCGTGTCAAATAGGGTCTTGTTTATGGGTGTGTAATATGCCATACTTATATGGGAGAGACTATGAGTCATTTAGGAATGTTTCTTTTTTTTGGTTGTTCTTTTGAGATTTAGAGTCTAACGTCTTGAATCTCCTCTAATTTTCATATATTTCATTTTCAGAACATATCTCTCAGAAGATCTGATGTTCGTGGAAACTCTTCAGTCTCGTCTGAGGACAATATGGACAGAACTCATCCTAATCCAGGAGTTCAAACCCGATTTAGGGTCGCTGCTTCTGTTTTCCCTAAGAGAGCTCCATCGGTTCCCCCTGTCCCTTCTCAGGAACTTCAAGGTGATATATCTAATGCTGAGTTTTGTCAATTAATTAATTTGCTTACCCTGTTGGTGGCCTCTCTAACTAAACCTGTTGCTTTTGTTGCTCTATCCTCTGAGGCCACTAAAGTTGGCCAATTTATGAGGGTGAGTCCTTCTACTTTCACTGATTCTAAAGTTGAGGAATATCCTTCAAACTTTATTGAGATGGAAAAAATCTTGTGTGATGCATGCTACTAAAGTAGAGGGTATAGTATTTACATATTATCAGTTAAAGGAGTAGCTTACTAATGGTTTGAGGAGTGGGACCAGTCTGGTTGTGTTGATGTTGTGTCTGCTTTGTGGGATGATTTCTCTAGCACTTTCCTAGATCACCTTTTTTCTCAGGCGTTAAGAGAGGTAAAGGTCGAGTAGTTTGTGAATCTAAAGTAAGGTAGGATGTCCTAAATAAGTATGCCTTGAAATTTTATCAGCTGTCGTGTTATGTTCCCGACTTGGTATCTAGCATGAGGGTTAGATTGAGGAAGTTTTCTTTTGGGCTGTCCCGTGACTTGATCTTAGAGAGCAAGGCTACCTTGTTGAACAAGGATATGGACATCTGATGTGCTATTAAAATATAATACTTTTGATGTTTAAAATGAGAAAAATATGCAAGTTTCTGAGGTTGTTTTGTTAAATATGATGCATTTTGGGTATATTTTGCAGGAAATCATATTTTTGATGCTAAGTTCATAAAAATATGAACTAAGGTTTTTGGCTACTTATTGGAGTAAGTATGGATGTTCGGGACACTTTCTAGCTTAGTCGTGATCAAACCATGTGCAGGAATTGAAGAAGAGCTGAAAAGATGACTTTCGACACTTGGTAAGTCAACATGTGGACTGCAAGTAGAACTTATGGACCGTATGTGGACAAAGCAAGTGCCAAAAGTCCAAAATCTTGAGAGTTGACATGTAGGATTTTTTGTCTTGGCACTTGTGGTCACTACTTGTACCCAACCTGCATGCCGCAAGTGCTAACTTCGCCCAAGGTCAGGGAACAAGTTGGGACCATAAATGGCCACTGACCCTGTTTTCTCCTATTTTGTTTGGGCTTTGATTTTAAGGTTTCCTCATGTACTATAAATACCCTTTATGTGGTTTTAGTAGATGTGACACATTCTTTATATTCACAAACATATTTAGATTCCAAGATTTGATTTTGATCTTGGGATTAACTTGTATTTACTTTAGTTGATTAATTGAGTTATGGTTGTGGTTTTTCTACTTCTTATTATTGTAATTTTATCTATTCTTTCAATCATGAATATTGTTGATTACTTCACAAGTTTAAGCGGCTAAAAATTCATAACAAGGGTTGTGAAAACCCTGGCGAATTGATGAATAGGGGAAGTGCTATAGTTGTTCTTAACCGACACCCATTCTTTTCTTTCTTTATATTTAATATAATAATTTTTATAACGGGTTCACATGTTAGGATCCATCCTAGATTATTGCTACTTACTCTAAAAGAGGAGTAGTTACTAGGAAAAGATAATGACAATAGTAATTTTGGGTATAGCTGTCGATCCACACTTCTAGGTTTCATCTACGTAAGATGGTTAGATTTTCTCTAATAAATAGAGACTCAAAAGGTTATAGTTAACTGGAAACAAGATAAGGGTTAGTAAAGTGACATCCTGAGACTCAAAAGTTAAAGGGTGAAATCTTTCTGCTCATCTAAAATAATCTAAAAGGTACATAACTTATCAATTTCGCATGCAAGGTATCAGGTTGGTTGAACATAGAACGATAATCCTACATAGTTGTTAAGTCTAGGGGAACACAATCCTAGTGTTCACTTACAACTAATTACAATCGAAGTTGGTATTTGCTAATAGTTTGATATTGATACTTAAAATGCCTATTTACTTTTTCAGTTTTGCCTACTGATTATAACAATTGAGAGATGTGAGTCTACATATTCCCTTGGGATTCGACCCCAACCTTTGTTGGGTTACTATATTTGGGAGCAACTTTATCATCTTCCGAGAGGAGGTGTAGCTTAGACTTCACCAAATTTTGGCATTGTTACATGGGAATACGGTGTTAAGTTATGAATTAAAGTTGTTGCAGTTTTTGCGTTTTCTTTTTGTTTTTGTTTTTAGTTCGGAATACACTAGTGAATGACTAGCACACAGAGTAGAGGTAATCCCTTACCCCTAGGAAATCAAAATCCAAAGAGGATCCTACAAACATATAGTAGTATGGTAGAACAGAAAAGATATGATAATCTTGAAAGGATTTGTAATGTTGTACCTCTCTCTCCCCTTGAAGGAGTACCAGATATTGTTGATAAATAAACCAGTCAACTTTTAGCTCAAGATAAGAATGAGAGAAGGGTAACAGAAGAAGCTAAGAAAGTATCTCGAATGGTAGAACTAGTTGAGCAAATAGAAGAAGCAAACCGCTGAGCAACACTCGATGGAAATTAGAATAGAGCGAAAGGTGCCCGTGTTCAAGTGATCCAAACATATCAGTATGTGCAGCCATATATAGATGATAAAGAAGATCTGGGATACGCTGAGCTGGCATATACCAGATTCATTATTCCTTATATTTTAACTCCATGCATCAAGAATGACATAACAAGTGCAATGATCTAGATCTTAAATATGAAAGGTTTGTTTGTAGGTGTTCCTATAGATAATGCAAATTTACACCTTGGGAATTTCATTGGGATCTACAGCTCATATACGAATGTATGGGTGAATCAGGAAGCGCTTAGACTAAGGTTATTCCCCTTCTTACTTACAGGATATGCATACTTATGGTTAGTGAAACTGCTAATAGGCTCTATCACTACATAGAATGAGTTGCACAGGCAATATTTGAATAGGTTTTTTCCTTCATCTAGGATACTGCAGCTTAAGGATAAGATTTATAATTTTAGGTAGCTTTAGTCAGAATCTATGTATGAGGCATAGTTCAGGTTCGAGAAGAAGATAAGTATGGTGACAAACCATCGGATGTTAGGGATGAGCTTATTGGAGATATTCTACTGAGCCTTGACCATCAACTCCAGAGCCTTGGCAGATACCATATTTGGAGGAGCTTTTATGAGACTATGTTGGGAGGCAGCTTTGGGGATGTTAGAATAGATCTTACTCACTAACCGAGGGTGGAAAACTCGAAAAGATGAAAGGGGTCTGACACATATACGATTGATCCCTTTTGCAACTAGAAAGTAGCTGATGATTTAATAGTGCAAGAAATTATATTTCTACTAACTGATCTAGGGGTACTAGCAAAGCATCTTGCAGTAGCGACTTCTGAGAAAGTAAATGAAGTAGCAACATATGGGTCAGCTTCAAAATCTTATAAGTCAGAATTGGAGGAGGAAACAATTTATCTGGATCATTAGCTAGCGGGTTTCCCAACACAAGGGCAAGGGAACCAATGTTGGAAATACTATGATAGATACAAAGACTATAGTAGAGAGTGAGATGGTAATTGGAGACAGAAGGATGACTATTGAAAAAAGGGAGATAGGTACATTCTGCCTGGTAGACTAGATACAGAATGAAGAATGGAAGAGATGCTAACTAGACTAATTAAGGGTCAAGTAGATTAGAAGATCATCCTTAAGAAGATTAAGGCTGACATTTCCAGTTTGACCAAAAAGTTCAAATCTCACGTAACTGTTATCAAGCAATTGGAGCACCATTTTGGGTAGATGTTAGCAACTCTGAACTAGAGGCAGCCAGGTACCCTTCCAACCAATATTATTCAAAATACAAAAAATAATGGACATGTTCTTGCCATTACCACAAGGAGTGGTATTACCACTATGGATCTTCCACTACCTATTGCGGAAGGTGATAATGATGAGACTCCTATTGTTGAGCCAGAAAAGGTAATAGGTGGTGATGATATAGTTACAAAGGAAAAAGGTAAGGGCTCGGTTGTTGAGCAACAAATTAGACCAATTCCTAGACCACCCCATATTTTCCTCAGCAACTAAAGTAAAAAAAGAGGAAAGAAAATTTAAGCAATTCATTGAGATGCTGAAAGAGTTGAGGTTGAATATTCCTCTTCTCAAGGTGTTGGAGCAGATGCCTGGATATGTAAGGTTTATAAAGCAGTTGGTCACAAATAAGAAAAGAGCAATGATTGAGGATGTTGATATCTTGCACCACTTTAGTGCAGTCACTACTAGATCTTTGGCACAGAAAAAGAGTGATCCTGAAGCATTTACTCTAGCATGCACTATTGGGTCATCCCAATTTTCTAGAGCCTTATGTGACTTAGGAGCCAACATTAATTTGATGCCGCTGGCCGTATTCAAGCAATTGTGTTTGAACCTTCCAGAACTGACTTCAATGCGTCTAATAATGACTGACCGCATGGTGAAGAAACCTGTTGACATTTTATTTGATGTGATTGTGTGAGTGGAAATTTTCATATTTCCTAGTTACTTTGTCATTTTGGACTGTGAGGTTGATGCTAAGATGCCCATTATATTGGGGAGACCATTTATGGCCACAGGTAAAACGATGGTTGACATGGAGAAAGAAGAGTTAAAATTCTGAGTCAATGGTGAGGAATCCACCTTCAACATCCAAAAATCAATGAAGCAGCCTACTGACATAAGGGTGGCATAGGTAATTAATTGTATTGATGACCCTGGTGGGTACTCATACGGGTATTTTGATGAATTCTGAGTAATCAAGATACCCCCATCATTCCATGATGTTAAATTAAGCGCTGCATCGGAGGAAACTTATGGGCTTGTTTGTGAAGTTTGAGTAAACAATACAACTGCGTGGTGCTGCAACTTTAAATTAAGCACTGATTGGGAGGCAACCCATTATTTTTGTGTTCATGTTTTTGTGGTTTTTCTTTTATAGGTTTTAGCTTATGGACTTGCTCAGAATATGGTAAGAATGCTACATTCATCAATTTCCATGTAAGGGGATTATATGACAAACCCATCATGGACACAAGTCCCACACGAACCAAGTAAGTTGAGCAATAAGTTGAAAAGTTGACATTTTAAGGATGAGAATAGAAAGTTATAGAATTTGGCACCTAATCATACTTTTGGGACCATAAACATAAGTTATGAGAACATAAGTAGCTGGAGAAATGTCAAAAAGCCAAGTCTATATTTCAGAAAAGTGGTCCAAAATTTTTGGCCCTGCACAGGCGTCCTGCATCTGCTGGCTGCAAGTGGTACTTGTGCCCCATGCCTGTCCATAGGTAACAGACGCAAATGGATGTCGCAGCTGGGTTATGAGTGGTCCTAAATTTTAATTAAGATTTTGGGTCCACCAACACATATATGACCTAAAATAGACCCCTATCCATATCTAAACATCCTTAACTTTATTCTAACTTATTCAATCCTCAAAACTTCACTTTTCTCTTAGAATTCAAACTTCCATCTTAAAACATAAACTTACCACACAATTGAGTAAAGGATAAATTGACACTTGTTTGAGATACCTACTTTTCCCAACACAGTAAAAACAAGTTCCAACTTTAATTTTGCTCGAGTTTTTCATTGTTCACTTCCGGTTCATCATAAAAAAGGTAACTTTCTCGGCTCTTAATGGTAATATATTGATTTATTTACTATTTAAATAAGTTGATATGTGTATTCCTATGAAAAATATGTAGATTCTATCATGCTTGTATGTAGGAGCCTTGAAGTAGCCTAAAATCATAATGTAGGGCCTTGTTTTGAATTGAATTCCAAGGTTAGGCCCTAACTAGAAGTTGAACTTAAAAGAGTAGAGTAATACTACAACTTGGGCATGTTGACTTTGCTTTGAAAATCATGATTCTTGATATATGTGTCTACATTAAAATTTTTGGAATTCTAAATAAGTTATAAGGGTGTGCAAATTGAGGAAAAATTCAAACTTTTCAAATTTTAGATTTTTCTTCAACTTTTGCTATCCCTTATTTTTGTTGGAAACTAACGACTAGTTTTTCAGGTACATATGCCACCTAATGCTGCTAAGAATAAAAATGTTGATACCAAGAGGAGACAGGCAGAGTCTTCTTAGCCTAGTGGTTCAGTAGAGGAGTACCTGATATAGCGACGTAGAGACACTATAGGAGTGGTGACACACAGAGCTACTAGAGGGAAGATACACCAGGCTGCTCAGGCAGTTGTATCCCAGCCATGAATGAATTCATTATGGATGTCACCCCCATGCACTCTTCCACTAGATAATGATGATGATGGGATAGATTTTGAGTCTACACTATAGGTTGTAGCTCATGACCCCAGTCTGTGGAGGGGTCCCAAGATTTATCTGAGGATGCTGAGCAGAAGAAGTCATCAGGGGTACCCTTATCCAAGGAGGGTACTGCCATACATGTACAATAGTCTGATGTGCCTTAGTCTGATGAGGGAATAGAAAAGGCTTCTAACGATACACCAATACAATAGAGGCGGAGTCCTGCAGCCACATATACCATGAAGGTACCTCTGAGGTAGTATATGGAAGGGATGTGGGAGATATTTAGTAGGGATTGTATTTCAAAGGCAGGGTAGACCAAGAGGATTATTTATGAGGGGAGAAGGATTTATATGTATAGGTTGAGTTGAGTACCATAGTTATAGGCTGCATTCGATCGATATTAGCTAGTGTGGATGACCAGACCACTCCATTCTTATAGCCCGACCATGGTATGTGAGTTTTGTAAATCCTATCGAGCTACAATAGTCGTTTCTATGCACAGAGCTCAAAGCCTGGTGAAATTCGTAGAGAAGCTACAACTTGATTATACACTTTTGATAGGGGTCAAAGTTGATCTGTCAGAAGAGACTATCCGCCAGGTGATGTTTGGTCCTGACTATATCACTCCCACATCTTTAGCTGAGTGCGACTATAGAATGAGAGTCGCACATGATTGATATATTATGCAGAAGGTTGATCATATACAAGAGAGGGATGAGATGGCTAGGTGGATAGCCAACTATATTACACTTTGAGTTATGATACCCTATGGATTGAGGGGCGTGGTGTGATCAAGAAGGGTACATTAACTTTTGAGACCCAATTTTAGTGGTTGATCATCCAATACAACTATTCCCTACAGCCTCAGATAATTTATTGACTTGGGAGAGAGTAACCCTAGTTTCTTGTATGATGGATAGATAATTTATTAATTTTTTAGGTTTTCTCTGATATGACATCCATGACAAAGCATTTAGGGAGATAACTTATTTGTTATTTCCTTGTATAATTCAGAGACTATGTAATGAGGCTGGTGTACCTGAGATATTAGGCGTATATGAGAGGGTAAGTGCAATGGTTATGGCACAGACAAAGAGTATGAAGGATGTGGCACACCCAGACCTTCCTAGGAGATCTACAGAGCCAACCATATTACCTAGGGCCCAGACTTAGGGCCAATAGTTTCCACAGAGCCTGGTGATGCACATGGAGGTAATGTGGGTATTGGTATTGATATAAAGATAGGGTAGTAGAGAGGGGCTCTAAATTCAAGTACGCAGGGTAAGGGGACACTAGCTACTTCTTCATCAGCCTCGGCTTTGACCTCAGAGTTGGTTGGCATATCTTCAGAGCCTACTTACCCATACACTACAGCTACTAATATAGGTATGATTACTATATCTAGAGAGTTCTTACAGAGCATAGTGAATAGCCAGATGGCCATTAATGCTCGATTAAGGGTTGTTAAGAATAAGATAAGTACCCTCTATGAGTAGATGAGATTAGGGGTTTGGACCAGATTCAAGCAGGCAGAGGCTAGATGGGAGACCACATAGAGATCTGCACTATCTGATCTTTGTACTAACATCCAAACATGTCTTGATGAGTTTAAGAGATGGTTTACAACCCAATTAACAAAGACAAATATACTGTATCTAGCCCAAATGTGGGAGGATTTTGATATATTTTAAGTAAAGGTACACTCTCTCACAGAGAACCGTGTATTATCCACTCTATCAGTTATACCCCCAGTGGTCCAAATATTACCTTCATACGTATTGAGATAGTTTGATTCCTTTGCAGAAGATGATAAGGAGGCCTCAATAGTTGGGGCCAAGAGACGTCACATAGGTGACTTCTACTATCCTGATATACCATATGACCAGGCTATTAAAAGGGCCAAACATGATTCGATGGAGACTGCAATCGTTAATAGGCAAAGGTGTATATAGCTAGTAGTGTGTGCATTCTCTAGTAGAGCACCTCCACCACTACTGCCTTCACCAGCTCATAGGCCCTCATTTGGGGATGCTCACGACATGGATGCTTAGCATGTCCCAGTATGTTCTCACTTCCCTTTGATTTGTATTATTTTTATACATTGAGGATAGTGCATAATTTTTTAGTTGAGGGTGGGATGTAACATAGCCACCACGGGTTTTTGTTGTCGTGCTTATTTTTCTATAGTCCACGGTATGATTTTAGAATCGACATGTCTAGGATAATTTGTGTAGTATTGAGTTTTGTTTTGTGTTGTAATGTGTTTTTCTGTAATTAGGAGATTTTTAAGTATTTAGGGCAGTAGTAGTATTTTTCATTGATTTTTAAGAAAAATGACACCCCTCTAGGAATTTGTGTTTTAGAACTTTGTTATGTATATGTGTGAACTTTGGGGATGGTGATATGGCATTAGGATTAGGGACATAATAATTAATTGCTAATAATTACATGAACCTAATTAGTAGTAATTATAATATTGACTCTATGCCATGTTGTGTGCGAGTTGCTACATAGTTCCCTTTGTGTGTTGGATTCAAAATATGCCTGGTTAGTCTTGCCCAGGTTGAAAGAGAGTCAATTAGGAAAGGATCATAGACCCTTTTTTATTTCAATCCACTTTTAGCCTAAATGACCTTTATTATGTGAAATAGTATCCATTGATTCCTGTTTTGAGCCTTATAGCCTATTTTTCTTATTCCACCATTCACCTTTCCATTTGTGTTACAATGAACCTATTTTGGTCTTTTTCTCTTTAGAAATTTTGCACCTTAACTCAGGTAAAATACCTAAGTTGAGGATGGCTATCATATGGGTCCATAGTTTAAAATAGGTATATAGAAGGGTAAAATAAGAGAAAAATTTAGTAGGGATAGGTGTGGTAGCAAAAGAAAGAGAAAAATAAAAAAAGAAAAATGTTCAAAAGTGAAAAAAAGAAAAGATAAAAGACCATATCCAACCTGAATGTGTATTAAAAAGGATGAAATAAGAGTGGAAATAAAGTGAAAAACTGGCTAGTAAGTGAGAATCCAAGCTTGACTGTCTGAATTCTAAGGTAAAGAAGATAAAGGTAAGCCTATGGTATTTGATGAACATTGATTGGAACTTCTCTTCTAAGTGTGAGTGTCTTTTGACTTTCCCTACATTGACATGTCTTATTGTATATGAGTGAGTGGGACATTTTTATTGTGAGGGGACATGAGTCATATTTCTAGTCATTTGCTTGTTCTGAGAAGTGTATCTTGTACATATGCGTGGTTGTCTGTTGCTAATGCAATGCCATCCCTTGATCCTATTACATCACATTATTGTGCTTTATTCACACACTCATCCCATTTCTTTCCCCTTTTATAGAATGGCTTTGGCTGAGTTAAAAGAACTCAAGAAGCACTGAAAAAATCTTCTTGACCAAGGTTTTATTCGCCCTTGTGTATCACCGTGGGGTGATCCAGTCCTTTTTGTGCATAAGAAGGATAGATCCCTTCGGTTGTGTATCAATTACCATTAGTTGAATAAGGTGACCATGAAAAATAAGTATCCTCTTTTAAGGATTAATGACCTGTTCGATTAGCTTTAGCGTGATAAGTTCTTTTCTTAGATTAATCTTCAGTCAGGTTACCATTATTTAAAGATTAGGGAGGTGGATATCTCTAAGACTACTTTTCAAACCCAGTATGGTCATTTTGAGTTCTTGGTGATGTCTTTTGCTTTGGCCAATGCCTCGGACGTATTTATGGATCTTATGAATCAGGTTTTCTGTCAGTTTCTAAACATGTTTATTGTTTTCTTTATCATTGATGTTTTGGTGTATTTTTAGGGTGAGATTGATTATGTCGATCACCTCTGCCTTGTGATGTAGACCCTTAAGAATAAATAATTATATGCAAACTTTTGTAATTACGAGTTCTAGTTGAATGCTATGACCTATCTGGGTTATGTTGTTTCTAATGAAAAGATCATGGTAGATCCATAAAAAGTTGTAGTGGTTAGGAAGTGGCCTAGACGCATGACTCCATTCAACATTTAGAGCTTCTTGGGTTTAGCCATCTATTATAGAAGGTTTGTGGAGAGTTTCTCTTCTATTTCTACCTCATTGATTAAGTTGACCAAGAAGAAGGTGAAATTCTAGTTGTATGATGCTTGTGAAGGTAGTTTTGAGAAGATAAAGGATAAGTTGACTTTGGCTTTGGTCTTGAATCTACCTAAGGGCCCTAAAGGTTTTGTTTTCTATTATGATGTGTCTCAGGTAGACTTTGTTGTGTGTTAATGCAGCGTGGCAAGGTGGTTGCTTATGTTTCTATGTAGTTGAAAGTCTATGAGAAACATTATCCAACTCGTTATTTGGAATTATTAGTTGTGGTATTTGTATTAATGATTTGGTGGCATTATTTTTATGGGGTCCATGTTGATATTTATTCTGATTATAAAAGCTTACGATACGTGTTTACTTAGAAAGAGCTAAATCTCAAGCAGAGGATTTGGCTAGAATTGGTCAAGGGCTATGACATGAGTCTTCACTGTCATCTAGGTAAGGATAACGTGGTTGCTGATTCTCTTAGCATATTGTCAATGGGAAGCTTATCTCATGTGGATGAGGAAAAATGGGATTTAGTGAAGGATATTCAATATTTGTCTACTCTTGGAGTTCATCTTTTGGATTTCAAGAATGGTGGTATGATTATTCAAGAGGTGGCAAGGCCATCTCTTGGTACTGAGTAAAGGAGAATCAAGTGTTGGATCCTATTCATATGCAAATCAAGAATGATGTAGGTAGGAAGAAAGTGATGGTTTTTGAGATTGGTGGTGATAGTATTTGAGGTACCAAGGTAGATTTTGTGTTTTCGATGTTGATGTATCGCGAGGAAGAACTTTGGCTGAAGCTAATGAGTCGCGTTTCACTATTTATCTTGGTTTGACAATAATGTATCACGCTTTTAAGAAAATTTATTAGTGGAATAATATGAAGAGGGATGTGGCAAATTTTGTAGTCAAGTGTATGGTATGTCAGCAAGTGAAGGTAGAGCACTTGAGTTCGGACGGATTAACTCAAGAGATTGAGCTGCCGGTGTAGAAATGAGAGATAATTAAAATGATTTTTTTATCGGACTTTTGCGGTCTCACCAACAATTTGATTCTATTTGGGTCATCATGTATAGGATGACTAAGTCTGCTCACTTCTTGTAGTAAGGACTAATTTCTTACAGAGGACTATGCCAAGTTGTTCATTGATAAGATCGTAAAGTTTCATAGTACTCCAGTCTCCATCTTATCTGTTTAGGGTACTCAGTTCTCATCTTATTTTGGTGGTCATTCCAGTAATGTTTGCGGACTAAGGTGACCCTTAGTACAGCTTTCCACTAGCAGACGGATGGGTAAGAGAAAAAGACAATTTAGGTCTTGGAAGATATACTTTTGGCTTGTCTATTTGATTTTGGTGGTAGTTGGGTTAACAACTTTTCTGTCATAGAATTTTTTGATAACAATAGCTACCATTCTAGTATTGGTATGGCTCTATTTAAGTCTTTATATAGTAAGAGATGTAGGTCTCCTATTGGGTGGTTTGAGGTTGATGAAAATAAGTTATTTGGTCCTGATTTTGTTCACCAAGCCATTGAGAAGGTGAAGGTGATTCGGGATAGACTTAAGGGCACCAAAAGTTACCAAAATTCCTGTACCGATGTAAGGCGATGGAAGTTGGAGTTCGGTGTTGGTGATTGGGTTTGTCTAAAGGTTTTCACCATGAAGGGAATGATGCGGTTTGGTAAAAAGGGAAAGCTCAGTCCCTATTATGTTGGTCCGTACTTGGTTATGAAGAAGGTTGGTAATGTTGCATACAAATTTGAGTTGCTTCCTAGTTTGAGCTCCATTAATCTGGTGTTTCAAGTTTTGATGTTGAGAAAGTATGTTGGTTATCCTTCGATGGTTGTTCCCTTAAAAAAGGTGGGCATTTTGGATTCCTTGTCCTAAGAGGAGGTGCCGGTTGAGATTTTTGGTATGCAAGTCCGTTGGTTGTAGACAAAGGATGTGGCTTTGATAAAGGTTATTTGGAGGAACCAAAAGGTCAAGAAAGCTACTTGAGAAGTGGAGGAGGACATAAAGTCCATGTATCCATACTTATTTCCCCATTTTGAATAATCGTACTTGAGGTATGAGTATTCTTTAACATGTTTATTTTCCAACTTTGTTAAAGAAAATTATGATTTCCTTGGTATCTTTGTTTTCTGTCTTTGTTATAGGTTTGTGTGGTGGTGTTAGGAGTCAAATCGTGCTAATAAATTCCTTCTCCTCACATTTCTACGAATAATCCAAAAGGGAGGGAGTATGTAATGCCCCGGTTTTTAGTCCTTGAAAAATTTCTAAAATTTTATCCTAATTATGATTCCTCTAACGAGTCTTAGGGAGCTTTGACAGGTCGTAGGGACTCGATCGTAACTTAATCAAAACAAGTGGCTTAGTATTCTGCTATGAGTACAAGTGGCTCTCAACTAGTCGTCAAGACTTTGTATGGGTCATAAGGACCAAGTCGTTAGGTGTCATGTAAATTTTCCCAAGACACTGTCTTAATTACGACTACAGGTCACAAGTCGTAAAGACTCATGATGAGTCATTATTTCCCAATCGTAGGGTGTCAAGTGTAACGTCCCAAATTGTTGTTGTCTTGAGTATGATAAGTGGTTATGAGTCATTAAGTATGGTTATGAGTCGGTGGTATGAATCATAAATAGAATAGTATGAGGACTTAGGAGTTCTGCCTTGGCTGTGACTCCTTGTGATGAGTTGTAATGAGTCTATACGAGTCTATAATGACTCGTAGTCACTGACGACAAGATTTCAGTCTTTTCATTAAGGGAATTTTGGACATTTCCTATCTACCCCAATTATTACCCACGATGTAAAACATTATTGGGAACCATATTAGAATTGTAACTTACTCAAATACTTCCAAAGTTCTCTTAAATTCTCTCAAGCAGACATACTTAGGGTTTCCAAGAAGTAGGTTAGCCAAGAGATCAAGGGTTGAATTCTTTTAGTGAAACTTGGTATTTCAGGCATGTTACTCTTCCCTCATTGTTAATTTGTTTAAAACATATGTTTTAAAGTATTGTTCATGAGATATTGATGTTGTTTTTGAAACAAGTGTTCGAGGATTTTGCATGCTTGTTGTTGAACAATGTTTCCCTATGATTATTCATGCTTTAAACATAGTTATGAACTTGTGGGTGCATGGGTATGGTAATGAACTAGGAAATTTTGATTTTCCCTAAACTTGTGACTTTTGAAGTGGTTATGAACCAACCCCATATTGTGAAATTTGTTTTAATTATGAGGAGTGTGGGAATTTGAACTATTCTTCAACTATTGCATATTGGATTTGAATTGAACCTTGTGGGTTTTGTGATTCCACAAGCTATTGCATAATTAAACCAAAAGGGTTGTGAATTCCACCAAGTGATGTAATTATTTTGGCATGTTGTTGTTACCTTACAAGTGTAGTTGGTATGATGATACCAACAATGTATCCCTTAATGTAAAATATTATTCATGAATGGGAATGTGTGATACTTGTTTAAATTGGGCTTAAAAGAGAATTGTGTAGCCAATTTATGAAAGTGGTGATTCAAGTGACCGATACTGGAAATCACAGTTGCAAATACAGGGTTCGAAATGATTGGGAGGTTTGAGTCCCCTTTAATATTATTATCATATGATTGGGAGGTTTGAGTCCCCCCATATCTTATTACATGATTTGGTGCTCCTCTCACCTTGTTATCCCCCCATATCTTATTACATGATTTGGTGCTCCTCTCACCTTGTTATGCAGGGAGGTTCAAGTCCCCCATAGTGTTATGTATACCTTCTGGTTCGTATGGCCTACACGCATTGGGTCCATCTCAGCTGGGGGAGAGCTAGGTCTATATAGCCCATGGGTTCCTTCTTAAGTTATGCCGGTTGAGCTAAGAAATCCAGGATAAAGTTTTAAAGCACATGTTAAGCCTTGTTCCCTATCGTGACATGTGAAGTGTATATATGTTTATGCATTTGATTAAATGTATTGGTTTTAAATGATTTTGAAATATTAATCATGACATTATGGTATCCTTATCTCTTAGTTACATGCTAGTGTTCACCCCACTAACCATCTTCGGAAGTTGTATCCCCATGTTATAGAGGCACGGAAGCTACTTCTACTTTTCCTGCATAGAGTTATGTTGATCGGCTCAGTTCATTGGTTCGTTGTGGTGAAGTGGTAAGCTTTCATACTTTGAAAGACTTAGACATTTCATTAGTTTTTATCATATATTAGAGTTGAGAGTTTCATTATCATTAACATTATTATTTTCATTCTTAGTGTCATCTGTCAGAGTCGGGGACATATCTCGACCAAGATTGGTTTTAGTTGTTGGTTTAAAAGTCTTTGTTTGGATTACTGTGTATATTGGTTAGTGTTGGTCGGTTGTTTGGCCAGTTACTGGTTGTCGATTATTGATATGTTTAGAATTTCCTTAAGCTTGTTGTATGCTATCTTGTTATATGTTTGGAATTCATCTGACATTAGGGGATGTTGTGTTTTGTTTGTTAGGTGCAGGGGTGATCTCCAATCAACATGAGAATTGAGATACCCATCACGGCCAGGCCCTAGTTCGGGCCGGGATAGTTACCTTGAAGTTTGTTTAGAGCATGTCCACAAAAGGATCTTTAAGGTTGGAGTTAAGTTAGTTTAGACAATTGATCATGTTATCCATCCTCCCATACATGTTTTCTATCTTACGGTTAAACGCTTCAAGGGCCGCTAAGATAGAATTTAAGGTGTTGTCAACCATGGTACCTAGTAAAAGAAATATAAAAAAAAACAAAAAATAACAAACAATTTAAAGTTAGTAAATCAACCTACAAGCTCTCGAAGTTCACACCTTTGTTTCTTTCTCAACTGGCATCACAAGCATTAATAAATCATTTATACTCCAATGAGTTTGCTTGGTACTGATTGTTCCTTGAGGTTAGGATGGATTCTTGTTTGAAAGACTTAAAATAAAAATTAATCAAGGACTTGAATCAATAAATTACAATGAATTTTAAGAGAGAAAAGCTTGAAAGAAATTGGACAATGAGAGAAATGGAACTTAAGAACTAATCAATCAAATTAGTAGATGAACTACTAGTTGATAAGTTGTTTATGAATCAAAGATGATTTTAGGAATCAAGAAATGAAACTAAAGAATCAAAACTTGAGCAATGGAGTAATTTAAGTGTTGAAATGTGTTTCTAAGCTTGAATTTGAGGCTTGAAACTCAATCTGCATTAGGGAGGTGTTGTCTGCGTTGGACAACCTGCTTTAGCATGTGGAACACAGGTGCAAGGTAGCCTAGATGTAGGTTCTATTGGTTAGATGTTCCCTTGACCTACTTTATCAGGTTGGGCGCACTTCTCGGGCACCTCTAAGACTGGTCCAAAATTCACCTTTTACAAGGCCAAAAATGCCCTTTTATATGGCAAAAATACCCTCCAATGGTCCCCCTATTTTAATTTTCTCTTGGAATTGTAATACCCCATACTTTCCTAGCTTATTTCATCCCTAGAAGGTCAAGAATTAGATTCTGAAATGGATACCATGTTATGCATGTAGAATTTTCCTGATTTGGACCCTCCATTTTGTAGATAATTGCATAAGCTTTTCATCGATATCAAATTCGCCTAAATCCGATACTCGGATAAAAAGTTAGGGTATTTTTAGTAAAATAGTGTCTCAACTGGGCAGTCACTACATCACGGTGAAGGACATTTTCATAATTGTCAATTCCATTGGACCTCCACGATTGTACCGCATCGCTGAGAGGTCAAATTTTCCAGTTGTCCAAATCTAGTACACCAACGTGATAGTGGCACGTGCGCCAGTGGCCAGAATGGCATTCCAAAGGCACGCCGTAATTACTCTGCATCACGTAGAAGGTCCAGTTCCCACTCGTCCATTTTCCAATAAGCCAGCGTGATAATGGTACATCACGGTGGCCAGCAAAATTGGGATTTTTGTTCCCTTTCCTAGTTACTTTAAGAACTTTAAAAGGGGTATTTTGGTCAATTGGCAAGCCCTAATCCATCCAAAACATGAGATTAAACTCATTCTAAGGCTATTGTGCTTATAATTCATCAATTCTCTCTCAAAGAAAAACCTTAGAGCTCAAAGCTTACTCTCCAAGAAATCATAATCCTCCGTTGTTTCTCCAAGTAAGATCTAAATTGAGGATTTCCATGATAAGACAATCAAGAACTCATATTCACGAACTCAAATAGGAATCAATACTTCAAGTTTCTTCATCCAATCATCAATCATGGTACGTGGGGTTTATGAACAAGGATCCTCTTTCATCCTTGTACCCAAAATCAAGTTTTAATTACAATTTCATATTATTTAGAATGTTTATACATGAATTTTAAATTAGGGTTCATACCCATTATTGCTAACTACAAGATTATGAGATTTTTAATATTTTAGAAGTTGAATTGCATGTCTATTTTCATACTTTTATGCCTATTGCAGAAATTTATAGATTTTAAGATGAATTATCATTGTTTTCATTATTAATCATGAATATTATGATGCTTTGACATGAGTTTAATGTATGGGTTAAGCCAAACTTTATATGTTGATGTTTCAAGAAAGATGATGCTTTAAGCATCCTATGATTAGTTTATTCATAGATTTTCTGTAACAATTTAATCTTTTGATCCTAAGCTAAGGAATCCACATTACTCATATAGTTCAAAGTTTAAAGAAAAATAAGAATTATTGGTTTTCATTATAAACCCTTGTGTTATTTTAAGGTGGATTTCCTAAAAGTTCTGAGCGATAAGTATGAGAGTAGTATTTAGCACCGAGTTGGGTATGATTCCAAGGTCTAATGCCCCAGAACTACATGACACCATAAGTTTATGATTTTCCAATAGTGGGCTAAGATAGTGATCACTTAAGTTAAGGTTCCATATTCAGACAGTTTGCAGCTTCCAATCAGCAGGTGATGAGTTCTCTTGATTCAAAGGCTCGAGTCTGTCATATAGTTTGAGAAGTATTTTATTTTTCTTTATTCAGTCGTATTGATTTGGGATAGCTGGGGTCCATTTTCTGCTACATACAGTCAATACTAGTAAATGCCTCATAGACATTCAGTAGAGTTAATGTATTAATTCCAGTATTGTTTTGTAAATGCAGAGTTGTAATTATTTTAATTTGGTTTTGTATTGCTCAAATTCAGAAAAGAGTCATCTTCCACTTATTTCATTTAGATTTATGTATTTTATTTAGTTGCTTATGAGTTATGCCAGTAGAAGGGATAACTTGGGATCACTTGTGGTCCTAAGCACCATCTGACATCTCAAGACCCATTTTTGGGGCATTACAAACTTTATATCAGAGCATAAGGTTCAAGTGTCCTAGGGTGTCTATGAAGCCATGTCTAGTAGAGTCTTGCTGAATGATATGGAGACGTCTGTACTTTTCTTCGAGAGGCTACAATGCATTTAAGAAAAGTTTCCCTCCTTTCATACTCTAGATCGTGCTATAAAGTTGTTTCTTTAAAAACTCCTGTCTACTCATGTGTTACCCAAATTTCTTCATCTATGACATTGTTGAGATAATATAACCATCAAATTCTATTTTCTCTTTAAATAATGCTCTTATATTCACCATAAAAAATCTCAGAAGTCACACTAAGGGCTTGAGAGGAGCTCACTAGTATGTCATAAATCCCTCAAATTGAAAGTTATGTCCTCATCCTTATGAGTTGCCCAATTCAGACAGAATTAGATATGTATTAAGATTTCCCATTGACCCTTTTCAATATAGATAGTTTTCATAAAATGAGATAGTATAAACCTAAACTATTAAATAAAGTGTGCATTCAAGGGGTATTATGAACTTGAATGTTCTGATTTACGAATAGTAGAACCTTATTATAGTTAGAAGTAGGTGTATAAAAGGGTAAATAGTAGTGAGGTGTACAAGTAGTATGTGCTAATGGATTATAATAAGATAGGTCATATGATTTTGACCGATTACTATTATCATGAATTTTTAGTGGACTAGTGTTTCTTGATGTTTTATTTTATAGCTCCAAGTGAGAGTTGTATGTAAGATGGCTTGTTAAATCATATTTAGCTGTAGACATTAATTTTGAATAGTTGACGGTCATTAAGGTACATGTAGCAATTTCTTGGTTAGTGATGCTAGCTATATGGAAGTGATCTAGTAGGCTTGAACAGTATGTGCAAGAGTTTTAGTCTATTTTAATTCCTAATTAAGTATGATATTGTATGTATGATGAAGAAGTATGCCCAAGGTGATATGGGGTTGTATTATTTTCTAAGGTTATTACGTGTTGTGTGTGGTTAGTAGTATCATTGAGTTGTTAAGAGGAAGGAGACTAGTTATATATAGTATATGATGTTCTTAATAGCTAAGTTAAGGAGTTAAGTTATGGATAGATAATGTTTAGCCTATTTGTATGATCTTTATTCTCATGGTTTAGAAATATAAGTTTAGAGATGTGATATTAGTAGGCTATGACAAAAGCAGCATGGTTTATTAAAGGTTTAAGATATTCGTGTTAAGTGTTGGAATCTAAGTTTGAAACTTTGAAGATTTAGTGAATAGAAATGAGAGTTGAAGAGCTAGATGGTGTAAACTCAGGATGTGGTGATACTTATGAAGATTCTAAGTTAGTAAGTGTTCAAGATATTATATGATGACTTGAGAGGCTATCGAAAGATAGAGTTTTACCTCGGAAGGAAGTATTAGAAGTGGGTTTTACACTTTCAGGTGTAGTCTTTTAGAGTAAGTTTGATATTTATGTGTATTGTTGTGTTCCAGACTCTAGAGTGCAGTGAGTGCAGTCCAGTTTAGAGTTTAGTAAAGGGTTCTTCAGACTTAGAATGATGGCTTAAAGATAAGGGAGAGATGATAGGACAAGTAACCAAGTCAAGCTCTTAGATTCTACTAGTGATTCCAGAATGTTATAAAACATCAGAAAAGGGGGAATGATATCCAACCCATTGTTATTTTGATATTTGTGCTTTAGTTATCCCGATATCTACTCATGCTTTACATGTTAGTTCCATGTTACGTGTCTATGCTTTACCTCCCTTACTGATTACCTACGAGCTCCTAGCTCTTATGTAAACCTCAAGGGAGTTGAATTCCCGAGAAACACACATTTCTAAATGAAAGATCAACATAGGTGATTCCACGCTTGCCACAAGCTAATCCAAGCTTTCCACTTACTCACTCACAAAGGAGTAATCATTCATAATTCATCAAAGTCTAAAGTCTAAAGAAACAAAATATTTAAGGAACCTATTTATAGTATTGTCCTTCGCACAAATAACATTTTACAAAATAGCCCAAAATGGCTATTTTGGAAAAAATTCAGAAGGGCCCTCTCTGTTCCTTGTGTCATGGATTTTCTCAACTCTAAGCTATCTTTCAAATACAAAATTGTTTAATTAGAAGCTCAAGGAAGGTCCTCTAAGAACATTCTTAAATCCTTAGGGTGATCATGACTTGGACATTCTTGTGCAAACTTCGATTTGTGTAATCAAAAGCCCTGAAACGCATTTGGTTTGTATCACCCTCAATGAGATTATGAATGTATTCTAATGGTTGTGAAGTTTTAAAATAGTAGGCTCAAGAATATAGAAAAACTAATTTAATAAATAAATACTCGTTGAATCAATAGTTTACAACAACAATTATAAAGCTACCATAATCCTAGAATGAGGAGTTTAACCCCATAGAGAAATGGAGAAATTACAATAAATCATTCAAAGAAAAACATAAAAATAAATATGGATAATAAAATATTAAAATAATTTTTTCCGACCTCCATGATAACTCCTAACTCTCTTTAGATCAAGAGTTATGTAAATATCGTGCTTATGAACTATCTATAGGTGTAGAAAAAAGTCCCAATTAAAGTAATTGAGTCCAAAATTAGAGCCTAATTAGCTTATGTCAATGCAGAGACTTTCCCAACGAGACACTTTAAGGAACCTAGGTAGCAGCTCTAATTCATTAGCGACATGTTGTATGTACTTTTGGTCATCAATTCTTTGCAGGTGTCCATTTACATCATTCTAGATTTCTTTCTTTTATTTTCTTTTCAATTGCACTTGTTATATGCATATTTTACTATATTACATTTTAATTTTTCACTAAGCTTTCAGCTTGATTTCCTCATATGATTTATCAATTTTTATTTGCTCCAAATCTCTTCTACATTGCACAATTTTAATCCTACACGCCAAAAACACACAACATAAGCATATTCATAAAAGTAATGCTCAAAAGGACAATGAAAACCCAACATAATCCATACATTTATATATTGAAGAATAAAAATTTCTTCACAAATTCTCTTATGCTGCTTGTTCTCACAATGAATTAATCATTGTAACACTAAGGTTGGAATTGTATTTTCTAAATTTTTAGAACATATAAAAAGGTGAATATTGTCCTATTCGGCTGCCATGTGGACCGATTACTATATATAGTTTAATAGATGCATCTATGAAATGGTCACATATGCTTTTCTATTAATTTATAATTTAATTTTTGTACAATTATTTGCTCAAATTGTTACATTAAGAGCATAGTTCCAAACTATAAATTATGTTGATAATGCTGGTTGGTTTAGTGAAAATTGTATGCCTACAATTATAGATAAATCATTGATTATGAGAACAAAATCTCCAAGAAGAAATTTGCTATGGGATATGCCATTCAAATATAGCAACATAGATATGCATCAAGCCAACAAGGCTCCCCTATTACTATTGGTTTAGGATCAGGAACCAAATAAGTTCCATCTAAAAATATAAATCTGCAGAATATGATTAAACTGCTCCACCATAACGCATAAAAATGGATTCATAAATAAAATTAGGGTAAATATTAGATTTTCTAGCATTAGGGGGAGAAATGATTAAAAATTGAAAATTAAGCATGAAATAACTTATCTAGATTCTCATAAAAATATTTATGTGAACTTGAAGTTCAAGAGATAATTCACTTGTAAATTGTTGGATATTAATTTTTAGATGTGTTTGGTGACTATATATGATAATTTAACTATAAATGCTCTAATAAAAAGTTTGTAAAAGGATAGAGTCTATGGCATGCCTGAAGCGTCATAGACCAATCGATATAAAAGTTAAAACTCCTTGAAGAAGGAATGGAGAAAATGATCAACATGGTCATGATAACGAAACAAGTGCTTTGAAAGAGCGTCAACATAACACTTCATAAAATCTTGAAAAAGATTCAGGTACCTGAATAACAATGAATATGAAGAGATAATCATAAGTTATGACTTATTGGAACCGATATCGAACAACCATCGATGATATCTTTGATATAATATCACACTCAATATTATAAATAGTATCTAGGATCTTGAATACAAATATGTCAAAGAATATAGATAGATAGATTATCAGCTAAATAAAAATGTGTAATTTAAGTAGTTTGTTTTACTTGAAAAGTGAATATTTGAACTTATAATCCAAAGACCAAAGGTATAATGCCAGTGTGGTACAAATGTGTTATTATGTGAAAAGTAAAATTCGTAAGATATAGATTATGATTTTAATCGTGAGACATAAAGGCTTCACAAGGTTCCTAGCATATTGTAGGCGAAATTATTCTCCAGTGGTAGGTGAAATGAGATTCGTTCCAGTCTGGCAATATGAATTATTATCATGTCTAACTAGATGACAAAGTTAATATGAAAATCCTTGAAGGATTTTAACACGGTTATAAAATGACTCTATTAAATACCCCAATGATTATAAGATCGCTTAACTTAAAAATTGATCAATTTTGATCTCATGAAAATGATTAGTAAGTACCATGATTTAGTGCAGTTTGTGCGCTTATGAATTAGAGCATCATTTTCAAGAATAGAGTGATCTTTTAATTGATGCAAGTATAATAAATGTTGCACTCTTTTTTCTTTAGATGAGGTTTTATCCCATAGAGTTTTTCTAACAAGGTTTTTTATGAGACATCTGACAATGCATATTACTTGATGTGTACTTGGAGTATTTGACAAAGGAAATATTTGTCCATTAACGAACATAAATTGAAAAGTTATTTAACTAATTCACATGAAATTCAATCTCAGATGAGCTTTTTACTTACATATGAAGATACAATTAGATCATGGCATCTGGTGAAGAAAAGAAAAGCTGGCACTTTTTCAAATCTTATAGAAACAATAGTCATTTATGAAGCAAGATGGGAGTGTTTTTGGTTGAATTAAATAACTTAACATATTCAATAAATATGTGGTTTTCTTTGAAAAAAATATTCCAACTATAATACATGAATATATACAACAAGTATAGTTCAGCTAAAGGAAGGACACATAAAAGAAGATAGAAGACTACATATTTTACCAAAGTTCTTCACTCGTGATCTTAATAAAAAGGTTAAATAAATATTCAACAAATTTGATTAGCTGAACAATTAACGAATATGGTCACTAAGGAACTACCAATATCAATATTTGAAAATACGATATATAAGATTGAATGCACTGTCTATGAATATCAAATAATTTTTTCATTAGTGCGAGTAAAATATGAGTTGTACTCTTTTTTCCTTAATCAAGGTTTAGTACCAATCACATTTTTCTATTAAGTTTTTTAATAAGGTAACACTAATGGCGTATTATAAGATATGTGTACTTTTTTTCCTTCACTGGGCTTTTTCCCATTGGATTTTCGTTGTAAGGTTTTAACGAGACACATTATTTACTAATGTTCATTCAAGGTGGAGTGTTATGTAATAAGGATTTCATGTGACATTGTAAGATACCACAAAATTTCAACGATTTTATTTTTGACCCTCCCGCATACGTAATGTAAACTTTTTGACTTAAATTATGTTTAGGAATATTAAAAGGGTTCTTTGGAAAGTTATAGATTTTTTGAAAGTGGTTTAGGGCTACTTTGGAACTCTGAGGTAGTGTGCCTCTGTGACAGTGACATGCCACACCACTAGATCTCTGCAATAGCAGCATGGCACAGAGGCTAACCTCTACAATATTATGTGCCTTATTGTTGTGTTAATAATACCTAGTTTTTATTTTTTCACTTGGGGTGAGGGGCTTATGGTGTTTTACACCTTGCACTACTTTTAAACACAAAATCAAACCTTTTCCTTTAGTTTTAAAAGATCAAACTCTGCTATTCTCTTCATTAACTCCCACCCTAAGAAAGCTCAAGGGGTTTTCAAGAAATCACTATTCCGTAATTCAAACTTCAAATTGTCTTCAATTTCTTGTATATTTCAGGCATGTTGCTTATCCCTAACTTATATTTTTACATTGTAAAATTTATTTAATTGCTATTCATGCCTTTTAATTGCAGGTTGGAAATTGGGTTGAGGGGTTTTGATTGTTATTACTTGAATTACTTGTCCCATGGTTAAAATTTTGTTATTCATACTTTAATTGATGATTTTTGGGACTGAATTGGTGCTTTATTTTTATGGTTTGAAAGGGGGACATGGGTTTACCCAAATAAATGGAATTTCGGCTTCATAATTGCGTTAACCTCAACCCATTTTGTAAACTTAATTTTAAATATGGATAATTTCATGGATTAACTTGTATTTTGAACCCCTTACATTACATTAAAATATAAATGAATGAATATGATTTTATATGGACTTGGTGGCCTTAGTTTGGGATTTTAAATGGAACTTGGGATTTATTTTGGTTAAATGGATTGGTTTTGCACAATTATATAAGCTTGCAAGAATATTAGTGTGACGATACCAGGTTGGTAATTGCCTTAATGAATGACTCCCGAGTTAATGGTTGGTTATGTGCAAATTTTTTAAATTTGGGATTGAAAGGAATTGTGCAGTTCGCCGTAAAGGTATAGGTTCTCGGGGGATCAACACTGGATACCAAGTTTGTTAGTGTTGGGTGTCCATGTGACCGTGTACTTGATACACACATTATATTATATTTTGGGAGGGCTAGAACCTTGATGTCTTTATCCTTTTATTGATTTTTGCTTAGTCCATGTGGCTAATATGCACGGGGGCCCTTCCAACTAGGGATTTGGACCCATATAACCCATGGGTGACTTTAGGATAGATTGAGCTACATAATTCAGTTTAAATTATTAGACACTCATGTTCATCGCCCTTGTCCCTATCCCAACATCATATATATATGTATATATAAATGTACTACATGTCGTTTTTGTTTGTTTTCGGCAATGACATTATTTTATCTATTCCCCCTGAGTTACATGCAAGTGCTTGCCCCATTGTCCATCCCTGATGCAACATCATTTCATAATGTTGGGTTTGAGGACTTTCCTATTATGCATGTGCATCATTAAATGTTGTGGTACATCTATTGAGTTACTATGAAGTGGTGACATTCTATCTTTAGGAAGTCCCTATTGTGTCATTAGGTTTATTTTGATAGTTTTGAAATTATTGATTTATTTTCTTATAGTTGGGGGTATGTCCCAATATAGTTGGTATTTTCAATATAGAGCTTTTGTGGACAAGTGTGGGTTAGATGTTTTGTTTTGATTATTAGAATTATCACTTGGTTTATTTATCCTTATTTTTATTTCGATTGGTTTTCATTGTTTATTATTATTTGCTCATCAAGGTAATAATAATGGGGTAGTTTCTGTCCCATGGTAGGTTTGAGATTACCTATCACGACCACACTCAGGTCTGGGTGGTGACAACATAGTATCAGAGCATGATTCAGGGTCATTGGGTGTCCATAAATCCATGTTGAGTGAAGTACCTTTTTTGAGTATGTAGCGCACCACACTTATATGAGGGAGGCTACAAGGCATTTAGAAATGTTTCCCTTTCTTCTGTTCTAGTTTTGGGCTATAGAGTCTAATGCTATGCAACTTCTATAACTCCTGGATTACTCGTATTTCAGATTTTGTCTCTTTGAAGATATGAAGGTTGTAGAAACTCTATTGGAAACTCTGTCTCACCTAAGGAGAATGTGTAGGGAATTTACTCAACTTCAGAAGTGCAAACCCGATTTAGGGCTGGGCTGCCATCACCAACCTTACCTCTTTCTTCTATTTGTTCTCCATGGCTCCTCCAGCTTAATTGTCAAGTGGATGATGCTACTATTTTTTAGACAATCTTTGAACATTTCTCCTATTTGAATGATCTTCGAGAAACTATTGTATATAACCATTAACAGTTTGTCAAGGTATTGTGGTTGTTGTGCCTTAACAAAGTATTCTTTAATTTGTTCTTCTTCGATTGAAGGTTGAGTTCTCGAAGCCTCAGCCTCCATCTCATGGCATACTTACAGAAGGATTCATTCAATTTCTTTCTCATTGAATACATGTAAGACTAAATATGAGTCTTATCTATATTGTATCCAAATCTCTCAATGAAGCTAGAGGCCAGGTGAAGCTAACCTGCCCAGTTCTTCACATATTGTTCAATAAACCATGTGAGAGCCTCCCCCATGAGGCTTCTCATAAACAATTTCATTCGAATCATCTCATTCTTCCCTACTCCTGCCAGTTTGTCATAATACACACGCATGTACGACTTGGGATCTCTGGTACCGTTGTATAACTTAGACTTAGGGGGATTGTACCCCTCTTGTAGTTCGACGTCAGGATTAATGCAAAGTTCCTCATAATTTAGACCTTTCATTCTTTTGCTTTCTTCTAATTGTCTCAGCCACTCAACCATAACCTGCATCGTGTAGTCATTCTCTAGATTCTGAATTACAGGTTGAGAACAAGTGGGTGGAAGGCTTTCAACATAAATGGGGTTCTGGTTATGGCTAAAAGATGCGTGATAGTGGAATAAGTTTGGATTCTGCGGCTTTTGTGGGGATGGGTAAGTAGATTTCTTAGGATCTTGAGTATGATGGGTAGGTATATATAGTGGAGTTGGGATATTTAGGTTTTTTGGGATGGGACTAGAGAGGCTTTGGACATATGTGGGGTTTTGAGTCTGAGGAGCAGGCATTGGAGGGTTAGGCACACTTTGGGACTTTGGTATGGCATAGCTATCCACTTATAAATTAGGAGAATTCAGATTAAGTAACAGCTCGGCGAGATTGCGTACTTGTTCTATCTACCCTTGTAACTCTAAAATACATTGCACCATTTTTAGTATTATTTCATTTTGCCCGACAACATTATATCCCTCAGAACTAGCACCTTCTTTATCCCTAAAATTATGACGGTCACCCATTGCTTCTTTACCTTTAAAACTTATAGGTAGAGGAGGAGGAGAAAGAGGAGACCCTTTTGATCTGGTGTGATAGGCCAGACTACCAAATCAATCAATACATAGGGGAAATAAAACAAAAAAAACAACAAAGGTAAAGAAATTAGTGTGTTAGTGATATAAAGGAATGAGTCAGTTTACCAAGTAGCAAGAACATTATTTAACGTTTCCAATTTTGGGAGCCTGTTTTGAGCCACAGGTAGGCCTATCATTGTTTGAATGATAATCATGCCATAAAATAATGTCATTTACTTAAAGATAAACCCCAAAAGAAAAAAATAAACTTTATTTCATTGTCTCATAAATTACAGAAACCAAAATACAAGAAGTCTTGAAAATAAAAGCTAATCTATATTCTAAACACATTCTCCTCTTGTTTCTTCTCTTTGTAAGCTTCCAAGGCCTTGTCAAAATAGTGGCGGCTTGTCATGAGATAAGAAAATAGTAACTTTTATCCCATGTTTCCCATATTATAGCAGTCTTGTCCTTGTTTGTCAATTTCATCATGGAGTTCTTGCACCTTTATTTCCACATTCAGAGCACTGCATTTCTAGGATTCTAACTCTTTTCCCATATCAGCAATTTTCTTGGCATTCTCCATAATTATATGGTAGTGGCATGATTTAGATTCCAATGTCCTCTTCTTAAATTTGTGATAGAGGGCTTGTGCTTTGGCTTCCTTATTGTTGATATGTTTACCACTCTTGATACCTGGGGTTATTTTGTTTTGCAAATCGGTATGCAACCACTTAACGTGGCCTACCGCTTAGCCCGTATTGTACCTGTCTGCCGCAATACTCTTGTTATCAAGATGGGTCTTTTTTCCCAAAGTATTGGCAATACTATTAGCATTTGGGATGTTGTCTTGGTAATCGACCCGATATGCATCCGTGTTAGTGACCCTTGGGATTACTTACTTCCTTCCTGCCTACCTCATCACTCTGGTAGGGGCACATGGTTGGAAGCCATGAAGTCCCATCAAAATCAAAGGTTCTTGTTGTTGGGTGCAGACCACAAAATTTGTGCTAGGGGACCATTCAAACATCCATTGGACGGAGTCTTCGCTCAAAGTGCCCAACATTTGTCCCCACTTTTCTACCTCATCTAGTCCTTTGATCCTTTTGACTCCTAAAGTGAATCGGGTGTCATGTGTGGTGATTTTGTTAGTTCCAATCGACCTATGCATGCTTTGTATGCCATGAAGCTTTTGAAGATACTTAATCAACCACAATTGCAGTAGCAAGTTGAAACCCTCAAAATGTTTGACCTCATTTTTGCAATGACCAAGGGACCGGTAAATGTCTGCCACTATCATGGGTACCATCATGCAAGCCCTTTTTTTTAATTCCATTGCATAGGACCTCTGCTACAGTGATCAGACGAGTATGTATTACTTCTTCCACTCCAATTGGGAAGATCACCATTCCTTGGAAGTAGATGATGAATGAAAAGATTAATTAATTTCCCAAGAGTTGGGGTCAGAACCTTTTGCTTCATATGTTTCCTTTTCTTCCTTGTGTCCAAACCGATCAAGCAAGTAACTTCCCAGAATTTTTGACCTAATCACATATGCTACCAATCTTCTGCCGTGGAGACCCAATTTGTTGCTGTTTTATCCTAGAGTGATATTTTTTGGGATGATTACCTCAGCCCTTTGCTACCTCATTGTTAATGGAATACTCTTGTTTTCTACGTATCCTCAATTTTTTTCTAGGAGTGGGGTCATTTCTATATCACCAAATCTAAACACTGATCTTTTTTCATCCCAAAATGCAGTGGCAACCTCAATAAGATCTCTACACGGGGTGACTTTCATAAGGGACAAGAAGTTTCCCAATGCTCTCACTACCATGCTTTGTGGAAAATACCCCAAGTCCGACCACCAATGCTTCATGTGCAGTGGCATCCACCAAACCATGCCAAACCTTGGGTATGAAGTTGGAATGGCCATTAAATCTTCAAAATAGAGTGTTAGTCTACCCTACCCCCAAAGAGCAAATGACATTATTTTGGTATAATTGTCTCTAAAATGCATACAAATAGTGAGGCATTCTTTTTGGGATCATGGGATCCCTTATAACTAAAGTCCAGGTTTTCTAACATGACATCCTAGGTTTTTGGAGGATGTTTATTCATTAGTAAGGGACAAACAGTTAGGTTCTAAGAATAAGAGTGGTTTTGACAAGGTTCCCTCAAGTGGAAAACTTGAGAGTGGGAAAACTTGTGGCTGTCAACACACCGCTGATCGACTGATCCATAAGGCATTTCGCAAAGGGTGTTTTTAGAAAAAATATCTGTGCAACCACGCAACCGTTCATAAAAGAAAATAAAGGAGGTTCTAAGCGAAGGAAGGTATGAGAGGAATGCCAGTTATATAAAGAAGTAACACATATCACATAGCAATATACAATAACATGATTTAGCAATTAAAATAAACACTAAAACATATAACCAATAAAAGAAAAGGTAGGCATAGAGAAATATAAATAGAATATAAAAGGGGAAAGAAGAAGGGACTAACATGTATAAATTAATCACCAATAAAAGCAAAAGTAGACATGGAAAAATATGAATAACACATAAAAGGGAAAAAAGAGAAGGGATTAACATGTATAAATTAATAATCAATAAAAGCAAAAGTAGACATGGAGAAATATGAATAACACAAAAAATGAGAAAAAGAGAAGGGACTAACATGTATAAATTAATCACCAATAAAAGCAAAAGCAGACATGGTGAAATATGAATAACACATAAAAAGGGGAAAAAGAGAAGGGACTAATATTTCTAAATTAATTATGATATAAAAAATAAAAAGAAAAAAAGGGGTAAAGTTATAGAACAATAAGACAAAGAAAGTAGTAGAATCCCACATAAAACACAAATGCGTAATGGTTAGAACTTAAGATCTCCAGCGGAGTCGCCATTCTGCCACGTCCCATTTTTCTCATGAAAAGTGGGATTCATCGTGACAACTTTTTTTGGGTAATTATTTTGAGAGAGATTGTGAAGAGTCGCCACCTAACATATTCAGAAGCATTAAGGCACCGGTTTAGGCTAACTACGAACCTATTTGTTACTTAGTCTAGTTCACCAGAAATCTGGGTAAGGGTTCAAATTACCTCGAAAAGAAGGTATTTGATACCTTTCAAGGTCCACAAAGGTGGTTCCCAGTCGAATTCGTACTTTACGTCGGGATTTTATGTGCTTAAATAAAGGTCTCTTGTTTTGTTATTAACTTAATATTTAACTAAGTGATAAAGTAATAAATAAACAAACACATGTTATTTTATCATTTTTAATTACTAGTTATCTAAGTGATAAAAGTCAATAAAATATGTAAATAAGACAAGCGAGGAGAGAAAAGGAAAAACAATGTATAATAAAATATTTATTAATTTTTAAAGACCTAAACTACACCAAGAAAACAAGCATGTAAAGTAAAGAAAAGAAAGAATTCATCAAATCAAACAAAGAAATATTTTGGTCTGATTTGGATCAGAACCGCAACTTGTTTAATCCTTATCCAACCCACTAGCCAAATTCTTAAATAAGTAACAATGTCAAATATAGTGTAATGCCTCTGGAGATCATCACTTCCAAATGACTACCCTCTCACCCCACCCAGGCTAGTTGTCAAACCTAAAGGCGTTCTAGGAAAAGGATAAAGCTAACATCTTTAGAATACCTATCATCCCACCTATCGCACAAGAGGCATTGGGATTTACTAATTTGGCTTTGTGGTCTAGACAAAATAAAGCTATGCTACCTAGGACTCAAAACGCGTAACAAGCAGGACATCACAAAACACATAATTGGCCTAAGTTAGCCTTTTGGTTAATTAAAGTTGATTAATATGATTAACATGCAAAGATAAATAATTAATTATTTTTGTTTAGTTAACCTGTAGGCATGATATCTATGGGGTCACACAATTATTTATTGAAAAGTAACAGTCAAAACATTTATAACAATGTGGTGAGAATTCACGAGAATAAAAGGACATGTTGAAGTAGGCATGAGAACGTTAATTAAGTGTGTGAAAGATAATTAAACCTATGGACATGGTATCTAGGTGTTTATGTCGTACAATGTGTTGTGAATAAAAGCAAGTTAAAGGCTAACATGTTTAAAAGTGATATCCTTAATTATGCGAAGATGTGTTTTAGGTTAATGAAATACTTGAAATTAATAAACAATGGCTGAAAATTTGATTAAACATGCTGGAAATTCAATTAATCATGTTGGAAATATAATTAAACATGCTGAAAATTTGATTAAGCATGCTGGAAATTTAATTAAACATGCAGGAAAATGGGTTAATGAGCCGAATTATCACGTTAACATGCTTAAAATGTATTTACATGCTTAATCCTAGTCTTTAACAGTTTTTAACATGCTGAAGAACACATTAATATGCAAAAGATGTATTTATATGCGGAAAAGTGAGTTAACACGCAGGAATTTATTTCTTAATGCTGAGAAGTCATCTTTATATTCCGAAATTTGCTTAATTACTGAAAATTGATTCTTAAATATGTAAAAATTAATAGATATGTTGGAATTATTTAGACACTAAAATGGACATACATGAAACATTAAAAATATTAATCAAGGTATTCAAAAGTCAAAATTACGTCAAGATTAACTTTAAGATCGAAAGTTACATAAAATTTCCTATAGTCATGATTTCTAAGTGAATTAATTAGTAAGTCCCGAATTAAGCCCGCCTACATGATAAATCAAATCCATTAACAAATTCTAAATTAAATTACCTAAGTGTCCCAATAAATCACGTAATCGCATAAACCTAAGTTATGCTGTCTACACAATTCATAGAGCACACAAGTTTACGCCCCCTAAGCAGTCCCTAATATTTATTATTACATCAATAATAATATTTGCACAATACTATTACAAACCAAATAATAAGAAAAATTTTTAAAAAATGGAAAGAACTAATATAAGTCATTATAAATACCCCGACGACTCTTGCGATCCCCAAACACTAGTTAATGATACTCGTTAGATACAAATCTAAAGAACAAGCCAAGCATGAAAGAACACTCGAATACATGATCTTAAACAACACATCGTCTTAAATAGGGGAACAAAGAAATCAAAGGCAAATTAAGCAAGCATTATTTTAAATTAGTTCCTATAGACATATTTTCAATGTTTTTCTATCACAAATACTATAGGATAAGAAAAGAATGCATCGATTAATGACTTATCGATTGACGATAATGAACAATAATAATAGAAAGAAAACAAAGAGGCATAGAATCCGAGAACAAATGGCCGCCGAAAGGTAAAGATTAATACTCCAACAATGAGTTTCCAAATAATAAAGTAAAATTGCCTCTTATTTTTTTCTTTGTCGTAAACTTTTAGTCAGAGAAAGTATGTGTATTCGTTGTAACTTTTCAGAATAAGAGAATGGGGGTTGTTTATATAGTAAAAGGAGCTATAACGTTAAAAGGAAAAGGGATATTCAAAAAATCAATTTCAGGAATTAAGGGGAAAAGGAATATATCAAGAATTAATTAGGGATGTAAAAAAGGAAAAATTTACCATAAATAAGAATATTTTCTGAAAAAATGATAACAAGATATACCCAATTACTTATCATAAATGACAAAACTAGTAAAATATAGAGCTGTCGAATTATTTAGGCACAATCGAATCCCATCTTACAAAAAATGTGTTACACACATCAAGTAAAGGAAAATAGGACATTCGAATATGCCAAAATAATTTATCAATTTTAGTATTAAAATCACATTAATCAAGGAATGAGGAATCACATTAATCAAGGGATAAAGAAAAAAATCAATCAAGATATGTCAAGTGTAGTTCAATACTAAGCTATCATATAATTTGAGGTTGATTAAATGGTCTCAAGCTATCATACTTGGCAAAACACATCGTTCAAAATCAAATAGAGCAAGAGAGGTAGCGAAAGATTGTAATTATGTCCTAATAAGTGAGGTTAATATTAGCGTTGTCAATCATAAAATAATAAAAAAGAAGTTAAAAGTAATTCTTAGTCATACAGACATGCATAGTTAAGATGGACCAAAATCTTAGGATTTAAGGTTTTTCACAAACATGCATTTGCAATAAAACATATCAAAATAGAGTTTCATAGATTGTAAGTTTTAGAATCTGATTTATTTAGCAGAGAGAAAATAGGCCACTTAAAGTATTTGAGAAAATAAACTGGACAGAAATCGTTGGTGGTCATGAAAGCCTCGTCGGCTATTAAACTCCAGCGAGAGAATAGTAGGATGGAGAAGGATTTCTCTACTGGTCAGGGAGCAAGGGGTAAAGCAGCTGCGCCAGCTGCTGCCACTCCGTAGGTTGCTGCTAGTGTTGAGTTCCCATTGCTGTTGTTGAGGAAATGACGATCGCTATCTTCATCGGATCTGGTTGGCGGTCAAAGATGGCTGTGAAGAGGTGGTGACGACTAACGGTTTTGGAATTAAATAAGGCAGCAACGGCTGACAGGGGTCAGCGGAGTTGGAGCGGCTGAGGAAGAGCAGAGGGGGATTGTTTGCCGGTAGTTTCACATGATTGGTTATTCATAAGAAAAGTTAAGGTCAGCGACGGCGATGAGAGAGGGAGAGAGAGTAAGGGAGAATGATGATAGGACAGCGGTGGTACCATCAATGGCGGTTATGGATTTTTTGGAGGGGATGAAAAGAGAAGACAGAGAAAGGTAGCGGCTATTTTGGTGGAGAAATTGGGGATTAATGTTGGTATTTTGGGTATAAAAGGAAAGATAAGGTTAAAATGATCTCAGCCGCCATTGGATCATCCTTGATCAATGGTTGAGATTAAATCATAATAGGTCAAGATTTAGATGTTAATTTAGGGTTAAAATTGATGTCAATATTGGCTACAATTGATATAAATTGCATACAATAATGGCTAGAAACTAAAAAATATGAGGATAAATTAGAATTGACTACTATTTAATAAATGCTATAAATATAATAATAATAGTACTAGTAATAAACAATTATAATAATCAATAATAATGGTAATAATAATAATAAATAATAATAATAAAAACTAGACAATTTATTTGCAAAATATGAGTGTGCACAATTACTAATTTTAATAAAATTATGTAAAAATATTGTATTTTGAATTAATAAATGGTAAAAATAATACTAAAAAGTAATAAAATAAATTGTCTATGTTTTGAATCGTGAGTGTGACACGCCAGTATCTATTTTGTAAGAGAAAGATGTGAAAAATAATAACATTTAAAATTAAATAATTTTGATAAAATGGTACCCTAAAAAAAGTATCGGGAGGTCAAAATAGGGTGTCAACACTCTTGACTGCCGCTCTACGTGGTGTTCCACTAGTCTCGACTAGTCCTCTTTGGGTTTCTCGGGCAGGCAATACTTATACTCTGTTGCCCTAGGGAGATTTCTCTAATGTGAAGTTCCATCATTATATTCATTTGCTTGCTTAATTGGTGGCATCGCAGTCCCGTTAGTCTGAGCACGTTGGTCCTACTGTTAGTCCATCTAAGGTTACTCGAGTTGGATAGTTTATGATGTTGAATCCTCCAACCTTTACAAGATCTAAGGTTGAGGAGGATCCTCAAGGGTTTGTTGATGAGATAGAGAAAATCTTTAGGGTGATGCATGATACTGATTCCAAGGGTGTAGGGTTTGCTACTTATCAATTGAAAGATATGGTTTACCAGTGGTCTGAGGAGTGTGAAGCAATGAAGTGTGATGATTCTGAACAGATGAGTTGGATGACTTTTCAGGTGTTTTTCTTGATCATGTATTTCCATATGAGTTGAGGGAATCTAAGGATGAAGCATTTTTAAAATTGAAGTAGGGTAAGATAAGTGTTAAGAAGTATACGCTAAAGTTCTAGTAGTTGGTCTATTATGCTCTAGGTTTTGTATCTAATATGAGGTCACGAATGAGGAAATTTTGTTTTGGTTTGTCCCGTAATTTGGTGTTAGATTTTAAGGATTCTATGTTGAATAATGATATTGACATATCCAGGCTGGTGGTTTATATACAACTGGTGTAGGATAAGAAAAAAGTAGGCAGAGGTGGGAGACAGGTAAGTGAAGCAGTTTAGATATCTAGAGTAGAGTGCAAATTAATAGAATAGTAGAAGAGATGGTAGGTAGTAGACTAAGAAGAAGAATTGGGGGAATTCTTATTCATCAATTAGTACTCCTTATCCTAAGCCTTCAGGTGATCATTCATTTCAGGCTAGAAATGGTCCTAAGGAATAGGGTGCCCAACCTCAAGCTAGTAGAGCTAATTCAGCCCCACCTTATCCTCTTTTCTATTTTTGTAGGTAGATTCACCGTGGATATTATGAAGAGGAGAGAAATTAGTGCTATAGTTATGAATGACTTGGTCATATGCAATAATATTGTCCTTTAGCCAGGGCTTCCACTTAGCTAATAAGGTCTCGGTTGCCATTTCTTCGGCTCCTGCACCTAAGCGCGCACCTCTAGTTCCGGCAATGGCCAAAATTATTTCTATGCATTTGCTATATATTCAGGAATTTGAGGCATCCACTGATGTTATTACTTGTATATTACGACTCTTCTCTGGTGATGTTTATAATTTTCTTGATTCGGGTTCTACCCTATCTTATGTGACTCTTTATATGGCTGTACACTTTAGTTTTGGTCTTGAAATTATTTTTGACCCTTTTTCTATTTCTATTTTGGTGGGTGAGTCTATTGTTGCTATAAAAATCTATAGGGGTTGTATAGAGATTTGTTGGAATTAAAGCAATAAGAGGTGGTTTTAAAAATTGCGTGGCTGAGACTTTAGTTTTAAGTTGCCTTCATCACCAAAATGAACAATATTCCTTAAGAATATTATTGATAAAGTTTGGGGTGTCAACAATGGTAATGTGGGTTAGTGAGATGTTAATGAATAGGATTTGAATTAAAGATGTATGGACAAGTTTGAAAATGTTAAGGTAGGAAAGTTTCAAGATAAGTCCATATGATGGATGACTAGATGGGGTGATATTTCCAAAATAGGAATGAGAATTGTTTCTGTTTGTTACTCCTTCTCCGTCACCTGTGTACTTTATAGTATACTCGATAACCAGGGTTAAAGCATGTAAATGATAAGCATTTAATAAAAATAAAGAGAATGTAAGAAGTAAAGAAAGCGCATTTGTTATATTGTTGGATCAACTGTTTTGTCGCTCGATATAGTATTGGATCAGCTATTGGGCTTCTCGATTTAACATTGGATCGGCTATTAGGCCACTCGATGTAGTATTGGATCAGTTATTTAGTTTCACGATGTGACATTGGATTGGTTGTTGGGCCTCTTAATGTAGTGTTGGATCAACTATTTGGTTTTTTGATATGATGTTGGATCGGCTATTGGGCCTCTTGATGTAGAGTTGGATCAACTTTTTGTCTTCTCAATATGACGTTGGATCTGCTGTTGGGCCTCTCTATATAGAATTAGATCAACTATTTGGCTTCTTGAAATAACGTTGGATCGACTGTTGGGCCTCTCGATGTAGTACTGGATCAACTATTTGGCTTCTTGATATAACATTGTATCAGCGTTGGGCCTCTTGATGTATTGTTGGATCAACTGTCTGTCTTCTCAATATGATATGGCATCATCTATTAGGCCTCTCGATATAGCATTGGATCAGCTGTTTGGCTTCTTGATATGACAATGGATCGGCTGTTAGTCCTCTCATGATAGGGTGATTCCTATTATCTATACCTGTTAGTCCTTCCACTTTTGGCTCAACTTGATTACATAGTTAGCACAGATATATATATGTATATGTTGAAAGTTAAGTAGGGTAGTGAAAACAACCGTTATAAAAATGATAAGCAGAGATAAGAAAACGTATCTCTTTTACTGTTGAATTAGCTGTTTGTCTTCTCGAAAAAATATTGGATTAGCCGTTGGACCTCTCGTGATGGAGTGATTATTGTCATTTGTACCTGTTAATCCTGTACTCAAAGAAAAATAGTGAGTTTGTAAAAGGGGAGGTTGATTTGTGCCTCTGCCTCGATTGATGTTGCGTCTTGTTGATGAGCTTTGTCCGGGTCTTCACTCGGGTAGACAAAAAGTAAATGAATGTTTAAGAGAAAAATTATGTTTTCAAATAGTTGTCATTTAAAAGATATGAATAAAATTTGTTGTAAAAATGTGAAACATTGTTGAATCGTTGACTATGACATGTTTCGAGATGATACATCATCTTATAAGTCCTTGTTCTCTTGTTAAGAAATTTTTGAGGATTACTCAAAAAATTTTGCCCCAGTTTGTAAGATATACCGATGTCATGCCTATACCAAATTTTTGAGGTACTCTTAAAAATTCTGCCCCAGTTATAATACTCATAGAGAGGGGAAGAGAGTATTTTATTATGAAGTGACCGAACTCCACAAGAGCGCCTACGTATCCCTCTTAAATAGAAATCAGGTCAAACGTAGTTCCAATTACAAAGTAAATGAGACAAAGATTACACATAGTATCACTTAACAACATCTAAATTGATGGGCTTAGACCAAACTATGCCATCTATTTCCGTAAGTATGAGGGCTCCTCCTACCAAGACTCAATGAACCACGTAAGTGCCTTGCCAGTTGGACGAGAATTTGCTCTTTGCATCATCTTGATGTGGAAAGATACCCTTCAGAACCAGCTGTCCAGGTTTGAAGTGTCTTGGCCTAACCTCTTTGTTGAAAGCCTTGGCCATTCTGTTTTGATAGAGTTGGCCATGATAAACAACATTTATTCTCCTTCCGTTAATGAGCGCTAGTTGCTTGAATATTCTTTGTATCCATTCAGCGTTGTTCAATTTTGCTTCTTGAATGGTCCTTAGAGATAGTATTTCTACTTTTGCAGGTATCATTACTTCATTTCCATTAACCAAAAAGTAGGGCAAGGTGTCTGTGGATGTGCTGATTATAGCGTGGTACCCCAGTAATGTGAAGGGTAGCTTTTTATGCCAATGTCGACTGTTGTCAATCATCTTGCGTAGGATCCTCTTGATATTTTAGTTTGCGGTTTCTACTGCTTCCTTCATTTGTAGCCTGTATGCTGTAGAATTCCAATGCATGATATTGAACTTCTCACAAGTTGTTTTCATCAAATTATTATTAAGGTTGGCACCACTGTCTGTGATAATAGACTCGGGAACTCTGAACTGACAAATGATATTGTTTCAAACAAAGTCATCCACGACCTTTTTTGTGAGATGTGGTGTCCACCTATTTAGTGAAGTAATCAATTATGACAAGGATAAATTTGTGACCATTGGATGCGATCGGATCAATAGGACCAATGATATCCATGCCCCATGCTACAAAGGGCCAAGGCGAGTTGGTGACATGGAGCTCGTTGGGAAAAACTCGAATCATATTAGCATAAGCTTGACACTAATAGCATTTTTGCATGTAGCGGATGCAGTCAGTTTCCATAGTAGGCCAAAAGTAGACTGACCTCAATATCTTTTTTGCCAATATGAAGTCATTCATATGTAGGCCACATGTTCTGTCACGTACTTCCTCAATTAGTCTGGACATCTCTTGGCCTCGATGCATCTTAGTAACCCCAAATCGAGAGTCCTCCTATACAGGATTTTCCCATTTAGAAAGAATTGATTGGCTAACCTCCAATCGGTGCATTTTTGGACACTTGTTGCATTCTCGGGATACTCACCTTTTTCCAAATATTCATGTATGTCAGTATACCATGGCTTTCAATTTGGCTCATTTTGAACATAGAAATAATATGCGGACTGCTCATGTATGTCAATGGGAATAGGATCAATGTATTCTTGTCAGGATGTCGAATAATGGAAGACAAGGTGGCCAATGCATCTGCAAACTCATTTTGGATCCTTGGGACATGTTTGAATTCTATCTTGTGGAATTTCTTGCATATTTATTATACACATTCTAGGTAGGGTAAGAGCTTAATGTTCTTGATGGGCCAATTACCTCGTACCTGATGAATCAATAAGTCTGAATCTCCAATCACCAATATCTCTTGGACATTTAAATCAATAGCCAAGCGAAGACCCAAGATCTAAGCTTCATATTCAGTCATGTTGTTGGTGCAAGGAAATCGGAGTTTTGCTGACACGGGATAGTGTTTGCCAGTTTTTGAGATCACAACGGTGCCGATTCCAACTCCTTTGAAATTTTCAGCTCTATCAAAGAATAGTATCCAACCATCACATTCTTCCAAGATGTCCTCCCCTACGAATGCCACTTCCTCATAAGGAAAGTAAGTCTTTAGTGGTTGGTACTTGTCGTCCACAAGACTCTCAGCCAAATGATCTTCTAGTGCTTATGCTTTTACCACCTTCTGTGTGATATAAACTACGTAAAATTTACTCAAGAATATCTTCCATTTGGCCAGCTTCCCAGTAGTCATTGGTTTCTGGAATATGTATTTCAACGGGTCTATTTTGGAGATAAGATAAGTAGTATGTGCTGAGAGATAATGCCTTAACTTTTGAGCTATCCAAGTCAAACCACAACATGTGTGTTCTAGTAGAGAGTACCGAGCCTTGTACGAGGTGAACTTATTAATCATGTAGTATATCGCTTGCTCCTTCTTTTCTATCTCATCATGTTGGCCCAAGATATAACTGAAGGCATTATCCACCACAGACAGGTACAATAGTAACGGCCTTCCAGGCTCAGGAGGAACCAAAATAGGAGGGTTTAATAGATAATCCTTATTCTTGTCAAATGCTTATTGACATTATGTTGTCCATTCTATAGCAGTGTCTTTCTTCAAAAGTTTTTAAATTAGATCGCAAATAACTACGGATTGGGCTATGAATCAACTCATATAGTTGAGGTGGCCCAAAAAAACTCATGAAGTCCTTCTTGCTTTTTGGAGAAGGCAGATCTTGGATAGTCTTGATCTAGCTGGGTCTAATTCTATACCCCTATGACTAACGATGAAGCCCATTAACTTTCTTGCAGGGACTTCAAAGACACATTTTGCTAGGTTCAACTTCAGATTGCACTTCCTTAATCTGTCAAAGAATTTTTCTATATCTGCCAAATGACTCGTACCCTCTTTTGACTTAATAATGACATCGTACACATAGAACTCAATATCCTTGTGGATCATATCATGGAACAGAGTGTTCATGGCTCTCATGTATATGGCCCCAATATTTTTCAGGACGAACGACATAAACTTGTAGCAGTAAACCCCTTACGGAGTAATAAAGGCAGTTTTCTCTGCGTTATTTTCATGTATTTTTATTTGATGATAACCGGAGAAGCAATCCACAAATGACTGTCTTTTATGTTTGGCACAATTATCAATCAAGATGTGAATGTTCGAGAGTGGAAATTCATCTTCGGGACTGGCCTTGTTGGGATCCCTATAGTCTACACAAACTTTGACTTTTCCATCTTTCTTGGTGATAGGCACAACATTGGCAAACTAGATCGGATACTTTATCACTCAAAGAATACCAACATCAATTGTTTTGAGATCTCCTCTTTGATCTTTAAGCTTAGATTCGGCTTATGCTTTCTGAGTTTTTGTATGATAGGGGGATAGGACGGGTCAGTGGGCAGTGTATGAGCCACTATTAAAGTACTCAGCCCCGTTATGTCGGCATAAGACCAAGCAAAGATATGAAGATGATTTTTTAGGAACTGAATATATTCCCCTTTTTCTTGTTTGGACAAGTGACTGCTAACACGGGTTTCTTTTATGTTTTTAGAATCCCCTATATTCACTATTTCTGATTCTGTGAGGTTTGCCTTGGGTTTATCTTCAAAGTCTTCAACCTTACTAATAAATTCCTTAAGGATTTCGTCTTCTTCTATATCTTCAACTTCACTTATGTTATGTTGTACTGCCTTATTAGATGTCACAATTTCACATTCAATAATTTTAAAGGCAATTTTGCTAAAAAGAAAAGAAAAATAAATAAAAAATATTAATAATTGAAAGAAAAAATTTATTAATAATTAGAATATGTCTTAAAACATAGTGTCAAAATGAAAATAAGGGAACTAAAATTTTAAACCATCTCGAATGATCGAGTTTATTATTAAAAAAAGAAAAAAAATGCTTAAATATCAAAACTCTGTCAAGTCTATCTAAGTGCTCAACGAGGCCTGGATAGGGTGGCAGTCCAGCTGCTGACAATGAATTTCTATCCATGCCTCTGGCTAGTCACTCCTCCTTATTCTCTAATGATGACATGATAACCATCTTCCTCGGTTAAAAAAAAGAAGCTTCAAACTTTCAATGATATCTTCTTCACTATGACCCAGAAAATCGACAAAACGAAAGGACTCATGTAGCGCAGGCAGAAGACAGTAGTAGCCTTTTTGAGGTGGATTCTACCCGAAGTACTCCTCTATAGTGCAATTATATCCCAAGCTAACTGTTTTCATTTTGGGTTGCAGTTGTATGGGCTCAACGATTCCTTATAGTTTTGACCCTAGCCTTTACCTATTCATACCCTTTCAGGAGCATCATCTTTTCATCTATGTTCTTCCAAGTCTTTCTTTTGAGAATCACATCCACCTCTATAGTTTTGAGTTCATCATTGCCCTCGGGAGAAAATATGGTGCCTTCTGTTATGATGAGGCCTTTCAACAACTCCCCTATTTGATCTTCCTCATTCATTTGATCATCATAAAATCTCGTATATTGAAAGATCTGGGATAAGGATATTGTAGAATAAGTTGCCTTATTGCTTTTAATTATCTTGCCATTAGCTTTGTAGCCTAAACCATGAGTATTCTCTCTTTCATTGAACTCTAAGGGGTTAACTATCCTTTGTAATCTGCGCCAAGACCCTTATCCTCTTCGTATCCTAGCCAAGACATGTAACTCAGAGTGTCTAGAGGTTTCTGGAATTGCATATAGCTTGCTATGTCTTTTTCGGTGCTTCCTATTAGCTTCAATGCATCAAGACCTCCTTTCCCTCCTTCACCCTATACAACACCTCTTGTTTTTCATATTCGATTCAGAGGCACTGGTGTAATGTGGAAGGGACTACACTAACCATGTGGATCTACGGTCTCCCGAGCAATGAATTGTATGAGACAGAGATGTCCATCACCTGAAATACTATGGGAAAAGTAGCAGGGAATAATTTCATGTTTATTGTGATTTACCCAATAGTGTTTTACCGATAACTATTAAATGCGCTTATGACCCTTACTCGGGGTTGTATTCTGGCCATGTCAACTTCTAGACTTGTCAGGGTGGATAAAGGGCAGATGTTTACCACTGAGCCTAGATACACTAACACATGCGGGATTACCCATCCCACATATTGTACGACAACATGCAATGCTCTCTTTGTAGTCTTTCTTTGATACTTCCTAACAACTCGAGGGTATGAAACATCTCTCCGTCAAGATCTTCTTTTCCTTACTTGACATATATAGGATGCCCTATCTCCCAATGTATCAAAACTTCTTGGTGGTTATATTCAAACTTGAGACATTGGTGAAGTGTTGAGGATACAGTGCCAACCATATGAAGCCACAACCGCTCAAGCAGCAAGTTGTAAGACCCAGGAATATCCATCACCTGGAAGGTTATGGGAAAAGTGACAGGACCCGTACCATATCCAATGTGATCTCCCCAATAGTGTTTCTTTGGGAGCAATCAAATGCCTTAACATTTACCTTCTAAGTCTGTATTTTGGCCATATCGACTTCCAACCTGGTCAAAGTGTTCTAGGGACAGATGTTCAACCCTGAGCCTGGATTAATCAACACATATGATATCATTCTTCCCTTATACTACAATGTGATGTGTAGAGCCCTAGTTATGTGATCTGCCTCTGGGCAGCAATTCATCATCATGGAACGATATTTTGTAAGACTCAAATACTTACCCCACTATATGGGCCATCTCTCTGCCTGTTATAGTGTTTGGTACATAAGCTTCACTCAGAATTATCATCAAGGCCTTCTTATGATTTTCAGAATTCTACAGCAATATTAGGATAGATATCTGGGCTGGGGTTTTATTCAATCTCTCTACAATGGAGTACTCCCTAGCATGTACTTTCTTCCAAATGCTATCTTCTTCAACTTCAATGGCAGGCTATTTTCCCTTACTGGAACTTCCTTGGAATAAGTTTTTAAACGTGTACACTCTACCCGATCTGGTCACACCTTGAGCAATGTCTGCCTCAGCTACATTTGCTTTTCCTAAAATAATAAGTTCATAATTCCAGGGAACCGCATGAGGGTTGTACATAGATGGGGAAGCTTTTATAATAGTGAATAGAGTCTTGGGTGTAGCCACCTCAACTTTAAATGTCCCTTATTTCTACACACTTATTGAAGTACCCTCTCCTTAATCAATTATCCAAATGAAGTGCTCCAAGTATACATCCTCATCAATGTCAACCATGTTTATTTGATGATTAGTGACAGGATGGTTGGTGAAATTTGATTCTAGATCCTTCAACTGAATTACCTTTGTATCGATCAACAGTTGAATTTTATTCTTTAAAGTAAAACACGCCTCAATGGGATGCCCTCTCATCTGGGAGTGGTAGTCACAAGTCTAATTATGTTTATTCCATGAAGATTTGGTATTGACTTGCACGGCGAGAATAGGTGTGGCAATTCCAACATTTTTTAGTCATTTGTATAATTGAGCTAGGGGTTCAGCTAAGGGTGTATATTTCCTCCTTACAAAATTACCTTTGGATTTAAGAGCAGCAATCCTTGTAGAGGGGACATGAGTAGGTCAAGTTGTTTGGATATGCGTTGGTTGGGGTACGTGGACTTGGATTGGTTAGGCATTGTATATGGGAAATTAAGGATTTGAGAATTGTGGGTGCATTTGTTAAGGAGTGGCCATTTAGTATAATGGAGCTTGATATGGCATTGGAGGTTGTGGTGGGTAGAAGGATATTAGATATGGTGTTTCTAGGTAAGATAAGGGAGGTTGAGCAAGGGTTTCCTGGCATGGAACACTCTCTGAGGGCTGGTCCGCCATCACTGACCCTACCTCTTTTTTTCCTTTATTCTCCATGGCTCCTTCGGATTAAGCGTTCAAGTGGACGATGCTACCATTTTTGAGACAATCTTCGAATATTTCTCCTATTCGAATAATCTCGGAGAAACTCTTATACGTAACCGTTAGTAGTTTTTCAAGTTATTGTGGCTCTTGATCCTTAACAAAGTATACTTTCATTAGTTGTTCTTGGACTGGAGGTCGAGCTCTTGCAGCCTCAGCCTTTCATCTTATGGAATACTTACTGAAGGATTCATTTAGTTTCTTTCTCATTGCCTGCATGTAAGACCAACTAGGAGCATTATCTATATTTTATCCAAATCTCTAGATGAAGCTAGAGGCCAGGTCAATCCAACTTTCCCACTTCTTCACATCTTGTTCAATATACCACATGAGATCCCCTCCCCCTTGTGAGGATTCTCATAAAGAACTTTATTCAATTTTTCTCAATTTTCCCTACTTCTGCCAGTTTGTCACAATACACACAGAGGTGCGCCTTGGGATCTCCGGTCCCATTGTATAACTTAAACTTGGGAAGCTTGTACCCCTCTGGTAGTTCGACGTCAGGATAAATGCAAAGGTCCTCATAGTTTAAACCTTTCATTCCTTTGTTTTCTTTTAATTGTCTTACACTCTAAACCATGACCTCCATTGTGTAGTCATTCTCTAGATTCTCAAATATAGGTTGAGGAAAAGTGGGTAGAAGGGTTTCAATATAGATGGGGTTCTGTATATGGCTACTAGACGCATGATAGTGGAATAAGTTTTGATTCTACAACTTTTGTGGGGATAGGTAAGCAGAGTTCTTAGGATGTTGGGTATGGTGGGTAGGCATATATAGTGGAGTTAGGATATTTAGGTTGTTTAGGATGGGACTTGAGAGGCTTTGGACATTTGTGGGGTTTTGAGTCTGAGGAGGAGGCATTGGAGGGTTAGGCACACTTTGGGACTTTGGTATGGAATAGCTATCGGCTTGCAAATTAGGAGTATTAAGATTAAGTGACAGCTTAGCCAGATTGCGTACTTGTTTTATCTCCCATTGTAACTCCAAAATCCTTTGCTCCATTTTTAGTATTATTTCATTTTGCCTTACAATACTATCTCCCTCAGAACTAGCACCCACTTTATGCCTACTATTATGATAGTTACCCATTGGTTCTTTACCTCTGAAACTTATAGGTAGAGGAGGAGAAGAAAGAGGAACCCCTTTTGATCTGGTGTGATAAGCCAGACTACAAAAATCAACCTATGGGAAGGGGAATAAAACAAAACAAAAACAACAAAGATGAAGAAATTAGTGTGTTAGTGATATAAAGGAATGAGTCAGATTAACATATAGCAAGCACATTGTTTGACGTTTCCAATTTTAGGAGCCTCTTTTGAGATAGAGGTAGGCCTATCATTTTTTGGGAGATAGTCATGCCATAAAATAATGACATTTTCTCAAAGATAAACCCCAAAAAAGAAGAATAAACTTTATTTCATTGTCTCATTAATTGCGGAAATGAAAAAATACAACGTTTTGAAAATAAAAGATACTCTATATTCTAAACACTTTCTCCTCCAATTGCTCCTCTTTGTAAGCTTCCAAGGCCTTGTCAAAATGGTGGCGGTTTGTCATGAGATAAGACAATTCTATCTTTTCTCCCATGCTCCCCATATTGAGGCAGTCTTGTCCTTGTTTGTTGAATTCATCACGGAGTGCTTGCACCTTTCTTTCCATAGTCAGAGCACGACATATCCAGGATCCAAATCTTTCCCCATATAAACAATTTCCTTGGCATTCTCCATAATTATGTGGCGGTGGCATGCTTCAGACTACAAATTCCTCTTCTTAAATTTGTGATAGAGGGCTTATGCTTCGGCTTCCTTGTCATTGATATGTTTACCCCTCTTAATGCCTGGGGTTATTTTGTTTTTTTGAATCGGCATGCAACCACTCAATGTAGCCTACCGCGTAGTCCGCATGTACCTATCTGCCACAATACTCTCCTTATCAAGATGAGTCTTTTTGCCCCAAGTCTTGGCAATGATGTTGGCATTTGGGATACCATTGTCTTGGTAATCGACCTGGTATACATCTGTGTTAGTGAACCTTGGTATTACTTGCTTCCTTCCTGCCTGCTTCATTACTCTGGTAGGAGCATATTGTTGTAAGCCGTGAAGTACCATCAAAATCAAAGGTTGTTGTTGTTGGGTGGAGACCACGAAATCTGGGCTAGGGAACCAGTCAAACCTCCACTTGATAGAGTCTTCGGTCAAACTGCCCAACATTTGTCCCCACTTTTTTACCTCGTTTAGTCATTTTATCCTTTTGATTCCCAATATGACTCAGATGTCATGTATGGTGATGTTATTAGTTCCAATCAACCTATGCATGCTTTGTATGCCATGAACCTTTTGAAGATGCTCAATCAACCACAATTGTAGTAGCAAGATGCAACCCTCGAAATGTTTGGCCCCATTTTTGATATGACCAAGGGACTGATAAATGTCTGCCACTATCATGTCTACAATCTTGCAAGGCCCTTTTTCAATTCCATTGCACAGGGCCTCTGCTATAGTGATTAGATGAGTATGTACTACTTCTTTCACTCTAATTGGGAAGATCACCATCCTTAGGAAATAGACGATGAATGCAAAGATTCATTTACTTTCCCAATAGTTGGGGTCAGAACCTTCTTCTTCATCTGTTTCCTTTCCTTGGTTATGCCAAAACCGGTCAACCAAATAAATTCTCATATTGACATCATCATATATGCAACCAATCTGCTGCCGTGGAGACTCAATTTGTCATTGGCTTCTTCCAGAGTGACACTTTTTAGGATGATCACCTCTGCCTTTTGCTACCTCATTTTTGGTGGCATACTCTTGCTTTCTATGTACCCTCTAATTTCCTCTAGGAATGGGGTCATTTCTACATCACCAAATCTAAACACTGATCTTGTTTCATCCCAAAATATAGTGGCAGCCTCAATAAGATCTCTACAAGGGGTAAGCTGAATAAGGGATGACAAGTTTCCCAATGCTTTCTCTATCATGCTTTGTCTATAGTACCCCAAGTCCGACCACCAATGCTTCATGTGTGGTGGCATTCACCAAACCATGCCAAACCTTAGGTATGAAGTTTGAATGACCATTAAATCTTCAAAATAGAGTGTTAGTCTACCTGACCCCCCAATGAGCAAATGACATTATTTTTACATAATTGTCTCTCAAAATGCTTATAAATAGTGAGGAATTCTTTTCGGGATCATGGGATCCCTTAGAACTAAGGGCCAGGTTTTCTAACATGACATCCTAGGTTTTTGGAGGATATTTATTCCTTAGTAAAAGGACAAACAATTAGGTTATAAGAATAAGAGTTGTTTTGATATGGTTCCTTAAAGAGGACAATTTGAGAGTGGCAAAGCTTGTGGATGTCAACGCACCGAAGATCTACCGATCCACAAGGCATTTCCTAAAGGGTGTTTTAAGAAAGAATGTCCGTGCAACCACGCAACTATTCATAAAAGAAAATAAAGAAGGTTCCAAGCATAGCAAAGTATGAGCGGAATGCCAGTTATATAAAGCAGTAACACATAGCACATACCAACATACAATAGCATGCTTTAGAAATATAAAAATAAACGTTAAAACATATAACCAATAAAATAAAATATAGGCATGGAGAAATATGTACAACACATAAAAGGGGAAATGAGAAGGGACTAACATCTATAAATTAACCACCAATAAAAGCAAAAGTAGAAATGGAGAAATAAGAATAACACATAAAAAGGATAAAACAGAAGGGACTAAAATGTAAAAATTAATCACGAATAATAGTAAAAGTAGACATCGAGAAATATGAATAACATAAAAAAAGGGAAAAAGAGAAGGGACTAACATGTATAAATTAATCACCAATAAAAGCAAAAGTAAACATGGAGAAATATGTATAGCACATAAAAAGGGAAATAGAGAAGGGACTAACATGTATAAATTAATCATGATATAAACAATAAAAAGGAAAAAGAGGTAAAGTAATTATAAAACAATAAGACAAAGAATGTAGTAGAATGCCACATAAAACACAAATGCGTAATGGTTAGAATCTAAGATCCCCAGTGGAGTCTCCAATCTGTCACACCCCATTTTTCACGCAAAAAAAGGGATTCGATGTGACCACTCTTTTTGGGTAATTATTTTGAGGGAGATTGTGAAGAGTCGCCGCCTAAAGTATTAAGGTGCGTTAGGGCATCGGTCTAAGCTAACTATGAACCTATTTGTTATTTAGTCTAGTTCACTAGAAATTTGGTTAAAGGTTAAAATTACCTCGAAAGGAAGGTCTTAGGAACCTTTCAAGGTCCACAAAGGTGGTTCTCAACCGAATTCAGTAGGATTCTATGTGATTAAATAAAGGTCACTTGTTTTGTTATTAACTTAATGTTTAACTAAGTGATAAAGTAATAAATAAACAAACACATGTTATTTTATCATTTCTAATTATTAGTTATCTAAGTGACAAAAGTCAATAAAATATGTAAATAAGACAAGCGAAGAGAGAGAAGAAAAATCAATCTGTAACAAAATATTTATTAATTTTTAAAGATCTAAACTACCCCAAGCAAACAAGCATGTAAAGTAGAGTAAAGAAAAGAAAGAATTTTTCAAATCAAACAAAGAAATATTTTGATGTTATTTGGATTAGAAACCCAACTTTTTTAATTCTTAGACAACCCACTGGACGAATTCTTAAACAAGTAACAATGTCAAATGTAGTGTAATGCCTCTAGAGATCATCACTTCCGAATGACTACCCGTCCCACCCTACCTAGGTTGGTTGTAAAACCTAAAGGCATTCTAGACAAGGATAAAACTAACATCTTTAGAATACCTATCGTCCTACTTATCGCCCAAGAGGCATTGGGCTTTGCTAATTCGGTTTTATGGTCAAGACAAAATAAAGCTATGCTGCCTAGAACTCGAAATGAGTAACAACCTGGATGTCACATAGCACATAATTGTCCCAAGTTAGCCTCTTGGTTAATTAAAGTTGATTAATATGATAAACATGCAAAGATAAATAATTACTTATTTTTTTTTAGTTAACATGTAGGCATGATATCTATGGGGTCACACAATTATTTATTGAAAAGTCACGGTAAAACATTGATCACAATGTGGTAAGAATTCATGAGAATAAAAGGACATCTCAAAGTAGGCATGAGAACGTTAATTTAGTGTGTGAAAGATAATTAAACAAATGGACATGGTATCTAGGTGTTTTTGTCGACCAATGTTTTGTGAATAAAAGCATGTCAAAGGCGAAAATGTTTAAAAGTTCTATCCTTATTTATGCGAAGACGTATTATAGGTTAATGAAATGCTGAAAATTAATAAAAACAAGATAAAAGTTTGATTAAACATGCTGAAAATTTAATTAAACTTGCAAGAAAATGGGTTAATGCGCCTAATTATCATGTTAACATGCTGAAAATGTATTGACATACTTAATCCTAGTCTTTAATAGTTTTTAGCATGCTGAAGAACACATTAATATTCAAAAGATGCATTTAAATGCTAAAAAGTGAGTTAACATGCAGAAATTTATTTCTTAATGCTGAGAAGTCATATTTATAAATCAAAATTTTCTTAATAGCCAAAAATCTATTCTTAAATAGCTAAACATTAATAGATATGTTGGAAATTATTTAGACACTGAAATGGACATGCATGAAATATTAAAAATATTAATCAAGGTATTTAAAAGCCAAAATTACTTCAAGATTAAATTTAAGATCAAAAGTTACTTAAAAATCCCTATAGGTATGATTTCTAAGTGAATTAATTAGTATGTCCCGAATTAAGGCAACCTATGTGATAAATCAAATTCATTAACAAATTCTAAATTAATTTACCTAAGTATCCAAATAAATCATGTAATCGCGTAAACCTAAGTTATGCTGCCTACGCAATTCATAGAGCACACAAGTCCCCACCCCTTGAGAAGTCCTTAATATTTATTATTACATCAATAATAATGTTTGTACAATAATGTTACAAACCAAATAATAAGAAAAATAAAAAAACTAAATGAAAAGAACTAATATAAGCCATTGTAAATACCCGGACGACTCTTGTGATGTCCAAACACCACTTAACAATGCCTTTTAGATAAAAATTAAAAGAAAAAGGCAAGCACGAAAGAAAAATCAAATACATGATCATAAAAAATACATCGTCTTAAACAGAGGAACAAAGAAAACAAAGGCATATTAAGCAAGCATTATCATATAGACATGTTTTCTTTGTTTTGCTAACACAAATACTAAAGGATAAGAAAAGAATGCATCGATTTATGACTTATCGGTTGACGATAATGAATAATATTAATAGAAAAAAATCAAAAATCATGGAATCCGAGAACAAATGGCCATTGAAAGGTTAGGATTAATGCTCGAACAATGAGTTTCCAAATAATAAAGTAAAATTGCCTCTTCTTTTTTTCATTATTTTAAACTTTTAGTCAGAGAAAGTATGTGTATTCATTGTAACTTCTCAGAATAAGAGAATGGGGGTTGTTTATATAGTGAAGGGGGCTATAGCGTTAAAAGGAAAATGAATATTCAAAAAATCAATTTCACGAATTAAGGGAAAAAGGAATTTATCATGAATCAATTAGGGATGTAAAAAGGGACAAATTTACCATAAATGCATAAATAAGAATATTTTCTGAAAAATAATAACAAGATATACCCAATTACTTAGCAACAAAACTAGTAAAATATAGAGTTGTTGAATTATTTAGGCACAATCAAATCCCATCTTACCAAAAATGTATTACACACAACAAGTTAAGGAAAATCATACATCCGAATAAGCCAAAATAATTTATCAATTTCAGTACTAAAATCATATTAATCAAGGGATGAGGAATCACATTAATCTAGGGATGAAGAAAAAAATCAACTCAAGATTTTTCAAGTGTAATTCAATACTAAGTTGTCATACAATTTGAGGTTGATTAAATGTCCTAAAGCTATCATACTTGGCAAAACACATCGTTCAAAATCAAATTGAGCAAGAGGGATAGAGAAAGGTTGAGATTTTGTCCTAATAGGTGAGGTTAATATTAGTGTTGTCGATCATAAAACAATAAAAAAAAAGTTAAAAGTAATTCTCAGTCAGACAGATATGCATAGTTAAGATAGACCAAAATCAAAGAATTTACGGGTTTTTACAGACATGCATTTGCAATAAAATATATTAAGATAGAGTTTCACAAATTGTAAGTTTTAGAATCTAATTTATTTAAAAAAGAGCGCAAATATGCCACATAAAGTATTTGTGAAAACATGCCGGACAGAAATCACTGGTGGTCATCGAAGCCTTGCTGGTTATTAAAATCTAGTGAGAGAATAGTGGGATGGAGAAGGATTTCTCTGCTGGTCGTAGAGAGAGGGGTAAAGCAGTAGCAGCAGCTATGGTCGCTTCACCGGCTACTACCGGTGTCAAGTGCCCACTACTGTTATTGAGGCAACGATGATGGGTATCTTCATTGGATATGGTTGCTGATCAGAGATGGTTGTGAAGAGGCAGTGATGACTGACGATTTTGTCTTGAGATGAGGCAGCGGTCGCTGACGGGGTTCACTGAAGTGGCATAGAAAGAGCAAAGGGTACTGGTTCAGCAGTGGTTTCACATAGTTGGTCGTTCACCAGAAAAGTAAAGGTTGGCGACGATGATGGGAGGGAGAGGTAGAAGGAGAGGGAGACTAGTGATGGGACAGAGGTGGTGCCATCGACGATGGTTATCAAGTTTTTTATGGTTTTTTAGGGGGATGAAAAGAGAAAAGAGAGAAAGAGAGATAGAGAGAGAAAGGTAGCGACTATTTTAGTGGAGAAAATGAGGATTAGGGTTGGTATTATGGGTATAAAAGGAAAGATAAGGTTGAACTAATATCAATTGTTGGATCATTTTTAATCAACGGTTGAGGTTAAATCAAAATAGATCAAGATTTAGATATTAATTTGAGGTTAAAATTGATGTCAATATTGGTTACAATTGATATAACTTGGATACAATAATGGCTAGAAATTAACAAATATGAGGATAAATTAGAATTGGCTACAATTTAATAAATGCTATAAATATAATAATAATAATAGTAATAAATAATTATAATGATAAATAATAATGGTAATAAATTATAATAATAATAATAATAAATAATAATAATAATTATAATAATAATAACAAAATCTAGGCAATGTATTTGCAAAAAGTGAGTGTGCACAGTTACGAATTTTAATAAAATTATGTAAAATGTCATATTTTGAATTAATAAATGGTAAAAATAATACTAAAAAGTAATAAAATTTTTTATATATTTTTTGAATCATGAGTGTGACACGTCGATATCTATTTGCTATGAGAAAGACGTGAAAAATAATAATATTTAAAATTAAATAATTTTGATAAAATGGCAGCCTAAAAGGAGTATCGGGAGGTCAAAATTGGGTGTTAACACTCTTCACTGCCACTCTACGTGGTGTGCCACTGGTCCCTACTAGTCCTTTTTAGGCTTCTCGAGTAGGCAATACTTATACTTTGTTTCCCTAGGGAGATTTCTCTAATGTGGAGTTCCATCATTATTTCATTTACTTGCTCAATTGGTGGCATCGCAATCCTGTTGGTCTGAACAAGTTGGTCCTACTATTAGTTCATATGAGGTTACTCGAGTTGGATAATTTATGGTGTTGAATCCCCCAACCTTTACAAGCTCTAAAGTAGACGAGGATCCTCAGGGGTTTATTGATGAAATAGAGAAAATCTTAAGGGTGATGCATGATATTGATTCTAAGGATGTAGGTTTTGATTCTTATTAATTGAAAGATATGGATTACCAGTGGGCTGAGGAGTGAGAAGCAATGAAGGGTGATAATTTTGAACCGATGATGTAAGATGACTTTTCAGGTGCTTTTCTTGATCATGTATTTCTATAGGAATTGAGGGAATCTAAGGATGAAGAGTTTTTAAACTTAAAGTAGGGTAAGTAAGTGTTAAGAAGTATGCCTTAAAGTTCCAATAGTTGTCCAATTATGCTCTAGGGTTGGTGTCTAACATGAGGTCCCGAATGAGGAAATTTGCTTCTAGTTTGTCCCAAAATTTGGTGTTAGATTGTAATGCTGCTATGTTGAATAATTATATAGCCATATTAAGGCTGATGGTTTATATACAATAGGTAGAGGATAAGAAAAAAATAGGCAGACGTGGGAGACAAGCAAAAGAAGAAGTTTAGAATCTATAGTAGAGTGCAAATTAGTAAAATAGTGGAAGAGATGGTAGGTAGTAGACTACGAAGAATAATTGGGGGAATTCTTATTCGTCAATTAGTACTTCTTATCCAAAGCCTTTAGGTGATCATCATTTTCAGGCTAGAAGTGGTCCTAAAGCATAGAGTGCCTAACCTCAGGCTAGTGGAGCTCATTCAGCCCCTTCTTATCCTCTTTGCCATTTTTGTGGGCAGCTTCACCATGGATATTATGAAGAAGGAAGAAATTATTTCTATAATTATAGACAACTTGGTCATATACAACGATATTATCTTTTAGCCAGGGCTGCCACTTAGCTAATAAGGTCCCGGTTGCCATTTATTTGGTTTCAGCACCTAAGCATGCCCCTTTAGTACTAGTAATGGCCAAAATTATATTTATGCACTTGCTACTCATGCAGGAATTTGAGGCATCCCTTGATGTTGTTACTTGTATAGTATAATATTTCTATCGTAATGTTTAATATTTTCTTGATTCTTATTCTACCCTATCTTATGTGACTCTTTATGTGGTTGTACACTTCAGTTTTGGTTCTGAAATTATTTCTGACACTTTTTCTATTTCTATTTTAGTAAGTCAGTCCATTATTTCTATAAAAATCTATAGGGTTATATGGTGTCCATTTTTCATAGAGAGATAATAGTGAATTTGATAAAACTAGATATGGTGGAATTGATGTTATCTTGGGAATAGATTGGCTTCATTCATGCTATGATTCTTTGGATAATAGGACATAAAAGGTTAGTTTCCATTTTCCTAATGAATCGATGATTGAATGGGAGGAGAGTTCCTCAGTGCCTAAAGGGAGGTTTATTTCTTATCTTAGAGCTCATAAAATGATCACCAAGGGGTGTCTGTATCATCTAGTTTGGGGTTAAAGATTATAACTCTAAGAGTCCTTCTTTACAAACTATCCCTGTGGTTAATGAGTTTTCTAATGGATTTCTTGATAATCTTCGTAGAATTTCTTCTGATAGGGAGATAGATTTTGGGATTTATCTTTTACTAGATACTCGTCCTATTTTCATTTCTCCTTATAGGATAGCTCTGGCTTAACTAAAGGAGCTAAAAATAAGTTGAAGGATTTTCTTGATAAGGGCTTCATCCGTCCTAGTGTTTCTTTTTGGGGTGCTCCTATAGTTCTCGTATGGAAGAAAAATGGGTCTCTTCAAATTTGTATAGATTATCATCAATTGACTAAGCTAATTGTGAAAAATAAGTACCCTCTTCTGAAGATTGATTACCTTTTTGATTAGCTTCAGGGTGCTAGATATTTCCCTAAGATTAACTTCATTTGGGCTATTATCAATTGAAAATTAAGGAGGTTAATATCCCTAAGACTTATTTTTGAACCGGTATGGTCTCTACGAGTTTCTTACTATGCCATTTTGGTTGACTAATGCTTTGAATGCATTCATGGATCTTATGAATTAGGCGATTAGGTAGTTTTTGGATTTGTTTATTATAGTATTCATTGATGATATCTTGGTGTAGTCCAAAAGTCAGGAGGATCGTACCAATTACCTCTAAATTATGTTGCAGACTCTTCAGGACCAGAAATTATATGCAAAATTTTGTAACTGTGAGTTTTGTTTCAGTGTTATGTCATTTTTTTGGCATTTTATTTCTAGTAAAGGGATCAAGGTGGACCCATAGAAAGTTAAGGTAGTTAAAAGATGGCCTAGACCCATAACTCCAATTGATATTAGGAGCTCCTTGGGCTTGGATGGGTATTATAAGAGGTCCATAGAGAGTTTTTCTTAAATTACTATTCCACTGACAAAGTTGACACATGAAAAGGTTAAGTTTTTGTGGTTCAATGCTTGTGAGGGTAGTTTTATGAAGTTAAAGAATAAGTTGACTTTTGTGAAAGTTTTAACCCTGCCCGAGGGTACTGAAGCATTTGTTGTGTATTATGATGTGGATCGTGTGGGAATGGATTGTATTTTGGTGCAGCATAGATAGGTTGTAGCCTATCCTTTTATGCAACATAAGGTTCATGAGATGAATTATTCGGCTCATGATGTAGAGTTGGTAGCTGTAGTTTTTTCCTTAATAATTTGGTGACATTATCCATATGGGGTGCACATGGATATTTACTCAAACCATAAGAGCTTGCTGTATGTCTTACTTAAAGGAATTGAACCCTAGGAAGAGGCGATGCCTCGAGCTACTTAAGGATTATGATATGAGTTTGCACTACCTTCAAGGTAAAGCTAATATTGTTGCTGATGCTCTTAGCAGGTTATCTATGAGGAGCTTATCCCATGTTGAGAAGAAAAGAGGGTTGGTGAAGGATATCCACAGGATGGCTAACTTGGGAGTTTATATCTTGGACTTTGAGGATGGAGTAGTAATTTTTCAGGAAGTGGTTAAATTATCTCTTGGTGATGAGGTAAAAGAGAAATAGGTTTTGTATCCCATACTTATGCATATTAAGGACGATGTAGGCCAAAAAAAAGATTATGGATTTTGAGATTAGGTGAGATGGAATCTGGAGGTATCATGGAAGGTTGTGCGTTCCTGATGTTGATGGACTGTGAAAAAGATTTTTACTGAGGCTCATGAGTCTAGGTATATAGTTTATGTGGGTTTGATAAAATTATATCATGACTTGAAAGAAATTTATTCGTGGAATAATATGAAGAGGGATGTGGCAAACTTTGTGGCTATATGTTTGGTTTGTCAACTATTCAAAGTAGAATATCTGAGGCCTAGTGGTACGTCCTAAGAGATAGAGTTGGCCATATGGAAGTGGGAGATGATTCATATAGATTTCATTACAGGTTTTCCATGATCTCACAATTAATATGATTCCATTTGGGCCATTATGGATAGGATGACTATGTCTGCTTACTTCTCTCTTGTGAGAACTAATTACTCAGGATATGATTATGCTATGTTCATTCAGGAGATAGTTAAGTTGCATGGAGAGCCGGTGTCCATCATTTGAGATTAAGGTACACAGTTTTCTTCTCAATTCTAGCATTTATTTCAAAAAGGTTGGTATACTCAGGTAAATCTTTGCTTCACTTTCTACCTTAAAATAGATGGACAAATGTAATGTACTTTTCAGATCTTGAAGAATATGCTAAGGGCTTGTGTGATTAATTTCAAAGGTATTTGGGTTGAATATTTTCCTCTTATTGAGTTTGCGTACAAAAACAATTGTTATTCAAGCATTCAAATGGTCCCTTTTGAGGCTCTTTATGGTAGGAGGTGTAGGTCTCCTATTGGGTGGTTTGAGTTAGATGAGACTAAGTTGTTTGTCTTTGGCTTGGTTCACCAAGTCATGACTTAAAACTTCTTCGAGTTTCCAAAAGTCTTATATGGATATGAGGTAAAGTGAGTTGGAGTTTGAGGTTAGTAAGTGTGTATTCTTAAAGGTTTCTCCTATAAAGAGAGTCATATGATTTAGTAAGAAGGGGAAGCTTAGTCCCCATTACATTGGTCCATATCAAATTTTAAGTAGAATTGGGAATGTCACTTACAAGTTGGACTTACCAGCAAGTTTGTCCTCTTCATCCTATTTTTCATATGTCTATGATGAAAAAGTGAGTGGGTGACCCTTTTTTCATAGTGCCTGTTGAGGATGTTTGTGTTTCAGATTCATTATTTTATGAGGAAGCCCTAGTTGAGATATTGGATAGGCAAGTTCATAGATTTAGAACAAATGATCCAGCTCTGGTGAAGGTTCTTTGGAGAAATCAAAAGGTAAAAGAGGCTACATAGGAAGTTGAAGAAGATATGAGAGCCAAGTAGCCGTTCTTATTCCCCGAGTTGGATGAAAGTGCTTGAGGTATGAGTTTCATTTCCCCCTTGTTGCATTTCAAATTTAACATTTGAATATAATGTATTCTAGCTATTATCGTGCTTAAAGCATCCTAACTTATCATTTGGGGATGAATGATCCAAAGATAGGGATAATTTAAGACCCCATAAAATTTCAACGATTTATTTTTGACCCTTCTGCGTGCGTAATGTCAATTATTGAATTAAATAATGTTTGGGGATGTTAAGAGGGTGTTTTGGGAATGTTTTGGAATTTTCGAAAGAGGTTTGAAGCTACTTTTGAACGCCAAACATGTAGGTGCATGGTTATGGTGAATGAACTAGGGAATTGTTCTTTTCCCCGAACTTCTGATTTTTCAAGTAGTTATGATCCCAACCCCATATTGTGAAATTGGTTTTAGTGATGAGAAGTGTGATAATTTGAACTATTCTTGAACTATTGTGTTATTATTTTGAATTGAACTTTATGGGGATTGTGTAATTCTCCAAGCTAACATAAAACAGAACCAAGGGGATTGTGAATTCTGCCAAGTGATGTAATTTTTTTTGCATGTTGTTGTTACTTTACAAGTATTGTTGGTTTGTAGATACCAACAATGTATGCCGTAATGTGAAACATAGTTCAATGAAAGGGAATATATGATAATTATTTTAATTGGGTTTTAATGAGGGTTTTTTAGCTAAGTCGTGAAAGTGGTGGTTCAGATGGACCCACATTGGAAACCATCATATCGACGTAAGGGTCTATATGACTGAGAGGTTTGAGTACCTCTTAATATTATTATCACTTGATTAGGATGTTTGAGTCCCCCATATTATATTGCATGATTTGGTGCTTGTGTCACCTTGATATGCAGAGAGGTTGGAGTCCCCCATAGTGTATATGTATACTGTCTGTTTCGTGTGGCCACACATACTGGGGCCCTACCAATTGGGGGATAGCTGAGCCCATATAGACTATTGGTGCCTTATATGTTCTGACGGTTGAGCTACATGACCCAGGCTAAGGTTTTAAAATACATGTTATACCTCATTCCCTATCCTGGAATGTGATATATATATATATATAAATATATATGTATATATATGCATCTGTTTATGTGCAATGGATTTGAATGATTTGAAACTGTTGATCATGGAATTATGCTAGCCTTATCCCTGAGTTACTTGCTAGTATTCAACCAACTAACTATCTTCAGATGTTGTATCCCCATGTGATGTAGACACCGAAGCTACTTCTACTTTTCCTATGTAGAGTTAGGTGGATTGGCTTGGTTCTTTGGTTCGTTGTGGTGAAGTGGTGAGCTTTCCTATTTCGGAAGACTTAGATATTTCATTAGTTCTTATCGTAGAATAGAGTTGAGAGTTTTATTAACATTAACATTATTATTTTCATTTTCATTGTCATTTATTGGAGTCGGGGACATGTCCTGACCCAGACTTGTTTTTGGTTCTTGTGTAAGTAGGCTTGTTGGACTATTGTCGATATTTGGTGGCGTTGGTCGATTGATTTGGCTGATTGATGGTTGTTGATTATAGACATGATTTAAATTGCATTGAGCATATTATTATGCTATCTTGTTATATGTTCAAAATTCATTCGACATTAGGGATATTGTGTTCACTTGGTTAGGTTCAAGGGTAGTCTCCGGTCCATATGGAACTTGAGATACACATCACGGCCAGGCCTTAGTTTAGTTCATGACAAATATGGTATCAGGGCCTAGGTTTGATGTTATTGGGTGTTAACAAATTTTTGTCAAGTAGAGTCTCTTTTATGAGTATGTAGCGTGCCACACTTATAAGGGAGAGGCTACGAGGAATTTAGGAATGTTTCCCTTTCTTATTGTTCTATTTTGAGCTATAGATTCTAAGGTCTTAAGCCTCTCTAATTATCATTTGTTCTTCTTTCAGATCATACCTCCAAGAAGATCTAATATCCGTGGGAACTCTTCTATGCCATCCGAGGACAATGTATACGGAGCTGGTCCTACTCAGGCGTTCATACCTGGTCTATGGTCACTACTTTTTGTTTCCCTGATGGAGCTCCACCTGTTCCCTTATCTCTCGTCAAGAACCTTAAGTTGATGCATCTAATGTTGAGTTTTGTTAGTTGATTAATTTTCTTACCTAGTTGGTGTCCTCCCAGACTAAGAAGGTTGGTTATGTTGATACATCTTCTGTGGCCACTAGAGTTGGCCAATTTATGAGATTGAGTAGTCCTACTTTAAGTGGTTCTAAAGTGGATTAAGATCCTCAAAATTTCATTGACGAGATTGAAAAAATATTCTGTCTAATTCATACTACTGATGTGGAGGGTGTAGAATGCGTATATTATTAGTCGAAAGATGTAGCATACCAATGGTATAAGTAGTGGGACCTGTTTTGTGGTGATGATGCTGAGTCTGCTTTGTGGGATGATTTATCTAGTGCCTTCCTTGATCAATTCTTTCCTTAGGAGTTGAGGGAGGCAAAGGCTGAGGAATTCTGTAATGCCCTGGGAGTACACCCTAGACGCCACACAGTGCTAGAAACCACAAGTGATCCCAAGCTAATCCATGAACTGACATACTGTTAAGCAACTGAGTTATAATACATTAAATAACAAGTTATGCTTTGCGGAAACATACATACTGAAAATTTAAAATAGTATATAACTGATAAAGTTTTGCAATCTAATAAATCTGAGGAAAGAACTGAATTTACATGAAAGACTCTGAATGACATCTATGAAGCCTTTACTATACTGACTATAGATAGCTGGGACATGCCTCTCTAACTACCATTAATCAATACATATGAAAACTAAATAAACTGTACATGAACTAAAACTATATGGAGTTCCAAAATAAGAGAACTCATCACCTGCTGGCTAGAAACTGCAACTGTCTGATCATGATGTGTGGGATTCAAATGGTACCTACATTATGAAGCAATGGAGCCACACAGACGTATATGTGGATCAATATTTCTGGAATGTATTGAGTATGAGGGGTGAACGCACTAAGTAAACTTATTATATATATTAAATCTTCAAGCATGCATTCTAAGTGTGAGTAGACTCGCCAATAGGCTGGAGTAAATTGAAAGCTGAAAACATCTTAAAACAAGAGTAACAAACATAATCTGATAAGATGGTGAATCACTACACTTAATTTCTTAAGACTTTCCTTTTATAATATAAGTAGAACCGAAGCTTGGATACTGTAAAACATGAGTACGTGAATGTTTGAAAACAATCCTATATGTACTGAATTGATCTTATTAACTAAATAATTGATTCCTGGGTGACGAGATTAGTGAAATCTAAGGAAAAGGATAACTAGCTCCTATATACTTAGTAGCTGATATAAGAATACAAACTATTGACATTAGAAAACTGAATAGCTAATGACTGAATATATATCATGTAACACTGAAATGAACTTAATCTGAATAACTAAACCGAAATGGTAGAGTATTGTGCCTATGAGATAAGGATTAACTGAACAACAAGAGATGACTGAGCATGAATACATGAAAACTGTAACATCTAAGAATGTATGACCAAGCATAAAAACATGATTCTGATATAGTCTGTAAACTGACATATTAAAATACTTATAATTGAATCACTGACGACTTTACGCTATGGTCAAGCAAACCTAAAATAGAAATTTGAACTGAATACTAAACTGAGACTGTGGGAGGTATCATCTACCGACATACCCCAATCCGAGCTAATCGGGTTCCAACCTGTAACCCTAATTGGAAGGGTGTTAGTACCGTACTACGGGTACTAACACTAGCTACGTGGATCCACTAAAATGGAGTCCCAAAGGACTAAAGAGTAACCCTCTACTAGTATGTGCTCTGGTGAGATATGTGTCAACCCACAACTTGTAGGTTAACATCTAAAACATACACTGGCTATGTAGTTTTGGAACGCAGAAACTACTACTAAGAGTAACACCCTCAACTGGTAGGTGAGCCCTCATCCCTGGATTCACTAGGTGCTAAATACTAGGCCCAACTGAATGACACTGGAACACTGACTGGTGTAGGCATTGAAGCTGATAATCTCAGGTTTAGGTATTCTAAAAATAACAGTGCATACGGATTCTAAGGTAATTACTAATGTAGAGATTGATACAGAAACTGAAATCGGGCTGAGCTAACTTAATTGGACTCAGAACTGACCATATTATTGACTGAATAATATTTCCCATGGTATAAATGAAATCATTTTGTAGATATTGAAAACTAGGTAAACAGCTAAATTTGGGTATTCATAACGCCCAGGACTTGATAAAAGTAACAATAGGACCACATGAAAACTTTGAAACCATACAAAGGAATCATTGTTCAACATTCAACACTTGGGCATTTCATTAAATACATAAGGACCATAAACTTGTGCATGTGAATGAGCAAGTATGTGCAAATATCATGGTTACATGAATTAATTCAGAACTCAGGGATTTAATACAAGATCATAACATTCAAAATATGTATTGGCTCATTCCACTTAAAAACGCATATATTTTGAACTTGAAATCAAATATATGGGGATCATGAGTTAAAACATAGAAGTATCTTAAACATGGGAAAACAATAGGATAACATGGTTAGATTCATAACATGGGATTCATCCTGAAATTAATTGAACATGATATAGGGATTTCATTAAACATGCGGAAAACAATAATTTAAAACATGGGAATGTTGCTAAAAATTATGAATTTAGCATCTATCATGGAATTCACTTGAATAAAGCTTGCATGAAATTACACATGGGGTGCCTTAAATTAAAACCACCATGAAAACATGAAATTTAATCTTTCTTTAACATGTAATATAGTATAATGATAGAAAAATTTAATCTTTAATTGAAAGAAAAGGGTTTTGGGCTCCATGGGTGAAAGGGGACCCATAGATGAACTCCCACATACCTTAATACTTTAAATATTGAAGAAGAATTAAAATCTTGAAAGTTTTCTTGAATTGGGAAACTTGAAATCTTGATTGTTCTTCAAGAAGAGGATTGAATTTTATGTTATTGAAGGGGATTGTTTAGGGTTTGTTATTGTGAATAAAATAGGATAATGAGGGCAAATAATGCCCTAATGGATGCTTAAAATTGTGTTTTTACAACCTTGGTTGAGGTGGAAAAAGGCCCCATTGCCCCTCATTCATTTAAGCCAAAAATTCATAACTTGGATTGTTGTATGAAGCCTCACCGCGACGCAGTGTAATCGCGGAGCCCTACTGCGTCACACAAAAAATGCCATGATGTTTCACTCTGGTATCAGATTATGGTGAAATTTGATATGATTGGAAAGATAACTCAATTATGTACAATTAGGTGAGTCTTAATATGAAAAATTATAGATACATCCAAAGTTATAAACTTTCAAAGATGACCCTTATGGAATCCAATACCGAACTTTGGATGAATCAAAGGGTATTAGATTAACTTGGCTCTAAGTGGTTTATATGAACACTCTTCACCTAATAAGAACTTCACACATTAGGATAAAGGTCATGACACATGCATTTAAATTGTAGATCAAGAACATGACAAATACACCTCCATCGTGACGTGATGAGTGCCTCATTGCTATCCCTAGCGCGACGCGGTGGAATAGCATTTTGTTATTTTGGAAATTCAAATGTAGTCCAAACCTCATCCAAAAAATCTAAAACTTACCTGAGACATGATACTCACACCCTGAACATGAATAAACTCAAAAAATTATGTCTCAAGATTGGGAAGGTCACTTTAAAAATTATCAAAGTTAAGAGGCCAGAACTTAAATTAAGTCCCCAACACTTAGCTAAATTTTTAGGATTTTGGCCTCTTATGCAAGCACTAAGAGCTGAACTGAACTAAGAAAAGTATGGGGTATTACAATATCTCCCCCTTGGGAACATTCATCCACGTATGAGACTGGTTGGACTGAGAGTACTGTACTAAGGTAACTGAGATCATATACTGAACATGCATGACTTAGACCATGATTGCCTAACTGAGTCTGAAACATAATACAACAACTAAATATCATGACAGAGCTGATTTCTAGAATGTATGCATTGAGATGAGAATGGTTATAAGACTAAGATAGAAATGAGAGAGTTAAGTTATAAGTAGCCATTACTCTAGGTTGGATCTGATTTTGTTAAGAAAAGATGAGAGGTTTAGGAAATGAAAACTCAAGGGATAATATTATCTCTTTCTTGGGATCGTCGCCCCCAATTGATACTAATTTAGCTGAAATACTAAGGAAAGACTGAGATGATGCACGAGGTGCTTACAGACTAAATCATGACTGAATATCTGGAATTTTAATCTAATACTTGATGCATGAACTAAATTTATGACTTGCATGGTCGTGAATGAATTACCTTATGAATAGGAAAAATGGAAAACCATAGGAACTTGTTTGTCTGACTACTAAGCTGGATTACTCGCTATATAGACTAAATCGTACTGAAAGCTTATACTCAACTATACATTCCACTTGTACACCAACATGACATTCAGGACTATCTCCATAACCATACACAAAGTTGTAGGCAAACAAAAACAAAAGCATCTTTCTTATATTCTCTAAACCTCTATCCATAAAAATTCTATGCACTAACCTAAGAAAACACACATAGAATTTCAACTAATCATGACATATGGAGATGCCACTGAATGTTAGAATATGAGGACCTGAAACATGAAAGAATATGATGCGTAACGTGACACTTAGCTGAGGCCTAAAAAATAGAGTATCAATATAGTAGATTCATAAAGAGGTCTAAACTGAGGACATGCATGACATAAACTGAATTTCTCTAATCATTAGGAGTGTAGCATGAGTACTGGAACTGAACATACTTTAAAGTATGAGTACATGAGTTATGAGCTGCATGACCTAAGTTTGGAGTTCATAAATTTATTGAACATGATTTTTACTGCTGAATGACCTGGAACTCCTCACACTAGAAATTGAAAGCGTACATGATTCTATGGAACGTGCGTGAATATGAGTTGTGTTCATGGAACTGACATGTAACGTATGCATAGGCATCGTGATGATTGATGTACCAAACTTTACACTGAGATAAGAATGGATCGGGCATCATCCTCCCATACTATTTTTCAACATACACTGCATCACTACTAGGATCTGAGAGCCTTTTTTGGTTACTTGTTTTATCATCTCACCCTAAGCTTTAAGTTACCATTCTTAGTCTGTGGACCCCTCTAAAATTTATAAACTAAACTAAAATCACTTTACTCTGAATTCACACCATCTAGAGCTTCAACTTTTCTTTCTATTAACTCAATTTTCAAAGACTTAAACTTAGATTCTAACACTTAAAATGGATATCCCCAAACCTTCAACGAACCATACTAACTTCCATCATACCTTAATACAATCACATCTAAACAATGAGAATTACCATCACACCTGAACATCAACAACACATACTTATGACTAAACAAACTTAAATTTTGGTATTCATTGTTTCAAGCCTACTAGTTCACCTTTCATACAACTAGCTCCATGAATACAAAATCCGCTCAATCCAGCTAACACTATCCTAAGTCTACTACTGCTAAACTTCTGGGTTTATGCTCCTAACTCTAGATCATATACTAAATAGTATTCCGGGGAGGGATATGAGAGCACATCTGACTTCAGCTTAATACAGGATTTTCATGAACATGAATGAAATATTTCTAACTTTAGGACATAAAGGCACTAATGGGATACTTTCTATGCCAACATGTAATCTTATAACAATCTGAGGGGACTAGCTGAGGAAACTCTACCTATAGGGATATAAGCTTTACTATTTCTGTTATCTCAAAACTAAGGCAGACTTGGCATAAATAGAGCAAGATGAGGTAAATTTCTTAGATAACACTTCTACTGCACGATCTGAGACTTAAAAGAATGGAAACATTTTCTACTAAATATGGATTCATAGACACCCTAGGATACTTGAACTCTGGGCTCTGATACCAAGTTTGAAATGCCCCAAGAGTATACCATGGATGCCACATAGTGCTAGGAACCACAAGTGATCCCAAGCTAACCTATGAATTAGAATACTTGTAACACCCCTAGAGTACACCCTAGATGCCATATGGTGCCAATAGCCAAGAAGGACCACAAGCTAACCCATGCTAGTACCTGCTGTGAGCACTGAATAAAATAAAAGAGAACATGTGTGAAACTTAACTGGAAATGCCATAAGGTTTTAAATATAAAAAAAACAATACTGAATCAAAATACTAAAAACATCTTCCTGAAAATAATGCTGAAAGACTGTTAATAACATCTAATAACTGAATAACTGACTGAAAGTGTTTGAAAGCATCTAACTGACTGACTGTGGAGCAGATGGGATAGGTCCTCAACTAACTCCGACTGCCAGCTGCACTAATCTGAAATAAACATAAATGGTCCTCGAAATATAAGAACTCACCATTTCTGCTGCTAGTGGTGCGTTGGGACATCTAGGTATGGTCAGGAACCTGAACGTCCAAACCTATGATATGAGACATCATAGCACAAGAAATAAGTATGTGGTAAGTACTTTGAATGTACAGGTACGAGAGATGAAGTTAGGTTGTTATGCATGGTTTATATGCATAAATAATAATTGACTAAATGAATAGCATAGGATAACAGAACATGAAGTAATAACTGGCTGTATAATATGAGATAACTAAACAAATATTCATGAATTAAAGATTAACTGGCTAGCATCAGATTACTGAATATAAGTACATAAAATCTATAAAATCTGAGAATACATAACCAAGCATATAACATGATTCTAAAATAGTCTATAAATAGAATACTAAAATCTGGAAACTGAATAACTAATAAACTGTATGCTATGGTCAATACAAACTTCAATTGAATTTTGTACTGAATACCAAACTGAGACTGTGGGAGGTATCATCAAACCAATATGCCCTGCTTTGAACTGATTGGGGTTCAACCAGTAACCCCAGTTTAAATATTGTTAGTAGTATGCCACGGGTACTAATAATGGCTAGGTGGATCCCTTAAGCTATTGAAAAACCAGGATGTCAAGCCTAAACTGACAGGTGACACCTGGGCGTAGTCGAGCCTAATATGATGGATGACCCCTGGGAGGTAGTAAATCCTAAACTGATGGGTGTCTCATCATCCTATGCTGGCTATATATTTTTGGAACATAGGGTTTACTATTAACGACTCTACCTAATTGACGGGGAAGCCGCCATCCCTGCATTCGCTTGATGCTAAATTCTACTCCCGACTGAAAGACATTGCATACTGGACTTAACTAAGTTTAACTTTTTATAGTAACTGACTGAACTGACAACACTCATGACTATTCTAAAACCATACTGTAGACACTGAAAATGAGGTAGGCATCTAAATTTTAGGTATTAAATCCCTAGGAATCAATAGCAATAACAACAAGATCATACTAAAACTTTAAGGATATGATAGGTAGTCATTATTCAAAAGTCATTCTCTTATACATTTTGTCAAACACATGAGAGTCATGATTTAAAGCATGAATATAGTTTAAAATATATGATAATCACATGGCTATAATACTAAAACATAAATTAGGGATTTAAAATGAAAACATCATCAATCCAATGTGTAAAGTTTAATTTCAACAACAACTACTTGTAAAAATCATGTATAATCAAAACCCATAAAGATTTATGGAGATAGTTTAATTTAACCAAGTAAACTCATGAGTTAAACCATAAAAATGGATTCTTGGACTCCATGGGTGAAAACAGCTCATGGATGAACATCTAACATACCTTAATAGAAGATTTCTTGAAGATTCCTTGAACTTAGTAGCTTGGAACCTTGATTTCTTGAGAAAGAAAATTGAATTTATTCTTGGGAAAGGGGAGGATTTTTACGTAAGTTGATTCGAAGAAGATGGGCAAATAATGCCCCTTTTTAAGTTATAAATAATATTTGGACGGCTAGTGGTGAGGGAAAAGGACTAAACTGCCCCTTGGTTTTTTTTCCTGTATAAATAACCCTCATGGAGTGACCCCCAGAAACGTGGAATGGACCTCATGTCGCGCCTCCCAGAAATGAGGAATGGACTTCACGTCGCTAGCCTATCACAAGACCTTACTGCCTCACACAAAAAATGACGTAACTTTTCACTCTGGTATCGGATTAAGGCAAAATTTGTATTGTTGGAAAACTAATTCGATTATCTACAATTTGGTAGGTCTTAATCTGCCAAATGTTTTATATATTAAAAGTTATACTCTTTCAAAGATGACCCTTGTGAAATTGAACATCGAAAATTGGCCGAATCAAAGGCTCTTAGCTCAACTTTGTTCTAAGTGATTCTTATGAACATTTTTTTACCTTGAAATCAGTTTTTACACTAGGATAAAGATCACAACATGTGTATCCAAAAAAATTCATGGGATTAGATTAAATACATGTAAGAAGGACACTTCAAATTCTAGCCTAAAAATACGAGATATTATATTATTTCTCCCTTGGAACATTCGTCCTCGAATGAGACTAGTTAGACTGAGAGTACTTTACAAAGGTAACTGAGGTTATATTCTAAATATACATGATTTGGAACATGGCTGCACGAATGAGTCTGAGCATGATACATAAACTGAACTGATTTCATGAATACATGCATTGACATGAGAATGGTTATAAGATTGAGATAGAAACGAGAGAGTTAAATTATGAGTAACCATCACCTTAAGCTGGATCTAGTTTCAGGAAGAAAAGTTGAGAGGATTATGACATGGGGGAAACTAGGGTATTACAACATTCCCCGAGTGATACTGACTTGGCTAAAATACTAACAAAAGATTGCGATAATGTATGCAACACTTATGGACTGAATATCTAAAATCTGAAACTAATGCATGAACTGAATTGAATTCACAATTTACATGTATACGAATAAATTATCTCTTGGAATGGCCATATCATGAAACGTCAGATAGTAAGACTATGTTGAAAGATGGAAAACTTTAGGAACTTGTTTGTCTAACTACTAAATTGAATTGATGGCTAAACGAACTGAATCATACTGAAAGCTTATAATCAACTACACAATCCACTTCACAACTGCACTTCACTTGACACTACTAAAAATATTCACATGGACACTGATAACTCTACCTACTGAAGTCTGAGATGAACTAAATTCTCTCACTATGTTCAAGCCTACTCGAATCTACAAAGTGGACCCATCAGATTGTAATAATAGTTGGAATTATGAATTCAACACACCCTGTACTTCCACAACTTCTCATCTCATGAATAATTATTATTACTACTTCAGCAACTATATTAAACCTCTCACTAGACATTCACTAATGAATAATGCATTCATCCACATATATACAAACATGAATTTCAAGCCTATCTTCATGACCACATATGCCCTTCTAAACAAACAGCCATAAAACCATCTTACTCATATCCTCCAAACCACCATCATTAAAAACTTCCATGCACTACCCCACAAAAACCCATAGAAAGTTTAAACTAACCATGACATATATCAAAAACTTAAGACTTAATCTCACTTCTTATTTATAGCCTTAGCTAAAACAAGCACACAATAATATTTTATCAATAAGATATGCTTACTCTCTCCCATCTAATCAATTTCTCATCACTACTATTATTTTATAAGGAGAGGCCACTGAAAGGTTAACACATGAGGACCATAAGAATGTATAAACGTTATACATAACTTGACACATAACTGAGGCCTAAGGAATAGAATACTAACATCATGGATTCATCAAGAGATCTGAACTAAGGACATACATGACCTAAATTTGAATTTTGCTGATCATTAAAAGTGTTTTATGAGTACTGGAACTGAGCATACTATAAAACCTAAATACATGAGTCATGAGCAACATGACCTGAGTTTGGAGTTTCTAAATACATGGAACATGGTTCAGACTGCTAGGTAAACTAGAACTCCTTATACTAGGAACTGGAAGTGTACATGATTTTCTATAAAGTGTACGAATATAAGCTATGATCATATGGCCGACATATAAAGCATGTGTAGATTTTATGACAACTGAAATACAAAAATTTGCACTGAGATGAGAATGGGTTGGGAATCATCCTCCCTTACTGCTATTCTATAACATACTGGCATAATTACTAGAATATGAGATCTTGGCTTGGTTACTTATTCTATTATCCCCCCCTTGGCTTCAAGCTAACATTCTAAGTCTGTGAACCACTTAAGAAACTCTAACTGAACTAAAACCACTTTACTCTAAGTTCAGAGATATAACAATACTCATAAACATTAAACTCTCCCCGAAAAACTGCACTTAAAAGTGTAAAACCCTACTGCTAATACTTTCTTCTGAGATAGAACTCTTAGCTTTCTAGAGCTCCAACAGTCATCCTACACTGACTAAAAATTTTCAGGAGTATCACCATACCATGAGTTTACATTATCTAGTGCTTCAACTCTACTCTCTATTAGCTTAATCTTCAAAGATTCACACTTAGATTCAAACACATATCATGGATATTCCCAAGCCTTTAAGGAACCATACTAATTTCCTTCATAGCCTACTAATATCATATCTTTAAATCATAATCACACCATCATAGTTAATTTCATATCAATAAACTAAATTCTTGTATACACTATTTCAAGCATACTAACTCACCTTTCATACAACTAGCCCCATGAAATATAATCTTCTCAAATCCAAATAACACTATCCCTACTCCACTACTGTTGCTAACTCATAGTTTCATGCTTCTAATTCTAAATCATATAATTACATAAGATTCTGAGAAGGAATTGGAAATATTTATGACTCCTAAGCACTGAGGTAATACCCCTTTACTTAATAACTGGCTCATCTGGAAACTAAATCTGAACGGCTCTATTTCTTAAATCAACTAAAGTGAGTTTTTTAGGGTACTAAAATCGATAGTTTCTGTATACTCATCTTGCCTTGATAGATTTACCCACTGAGGTAGACACTAAAAAGGGCTTTGCTAAGGTTTCAGGACTGAACTGAACTCAATAGATAAATAGTGGTTACAAAGAGAAAGTGAAGTTTCTAGGTCTAATAAAACATACACAAGAATATAATAGGCCTGTGACGTACCCGTAATTGCATCAGGAGAACTTTCTTAATCATGTCGGGACTGGAGTGCATTATGTATGTTCTAGCATTGACCACTAGTGGCAATGGAGTGGTGCCCTGCTGAGTCGGGTGACCGGATGGGACTAGAGGATGGTTGGACTAACCCTGTTGGCATAAATTCTTTCCCCTTTGATCCATTACTATACAATCCTGCATCCTGTGGCCTAGCTAACCATATCCAAAAAATACATCACAACCAATTCTACACACACCTGGGTGATTTCTACCATATTCTCTGCAAAGTGAATGGGTACAACTACTTCTCACACTACCCTTAGTTTTGGATTCTGGTGCACATCCTGACTGTCATTCCTAAACTTTAGTACTGGCATACTAGCTAAAGATGGAGTTGGGGATGAAATCTTTTGACTGAACTAGGAACGGTTACCACCCTCTGACCTTGGCTGAGAAAAATTAAAACTACCTATCCTAGCCCCCTTATTCTTTCTTTCATTGTTCTCAATCTGCTGAGCATGAACCATGAGCCTAGATAGGAAAACATCCTATTGATTTTTCTAAGCAACTACTAAATAAAATAAGGTAATAAAGGAATCTCTAAATTCGGCATGAGAGACATGCTTATTCAGGGGATCTTCCTAAATAGGCAGAGGTACGAGTTAATTCCCGTTCCTCCTTTTGTTATTCTTTTTGGGAGAAATTGTCTGTACATGGAAGGAAGGATGAGTCAGAAAAGAAGTTTAATTAGAGATCATGATCAAGCGCACAACATATATACTGAAGGAAAGGAAACTTTTACTAAAAACATCTTGTAGCCTTTTGTCCATATGTATGGAACGCTTCACACACATGCATAAGACTCTAATCGATGCAAATTTCAGACTTCCTAGGATTCTTTAAAACCTTAGGCTCTGATACCAAGTTTTTAATGTTGCAAGAGTACACCCTGGATGCTACATGGTGCCTATAGCCCCGAAGGACCACAAGCTAATCCATGTTGGTACCTACTATGAGCACTAAATATAATAAAAGAGAACATGTGCGGAAATTAACTGAAAATGCCATAGGGTTTTAAATATGAAAAAAATACTAAATCAAAATATTGAAAACATCTGTCTGAAAACAATGTTGAAAGACTATCAATAACAACTAATAACTGAATAACTGACTAAAAGTATCTAAAAACATCTAACTAACCGATTGTGGAGCTAATATGATAGGTCCCCAACTAACTTCGACTGCCTACTACACTAATCTAGAATAAACATAAATGATCCTCGGAATATAAGGACTCACCACTTCTGCTGCTCCTGGTGCGTTGGGATATCTAGGTGTAGTCGGGAACTTAAGCGTCTAAACCTATGATATGAGAAATCATAGTGCAAGAAACTAGTATGCAGTCAGTACTTTGAATGTACAGGTATGAGAGATGAAGTTAGGCTGATATGCATGGTTTATATAAATGAATAAAAACTGACTGAATAAATAGAATGGGATAACCAAACATAAAGTAATAACTGGCTGAATGATATGAGATAACTCATCAAACATCCCTAAAGTAAAGACTGACTAGCTAGTATGAGATTACTAAATATAAATACTTAAAAGTTGTAAAATTTGAGAATGCATGATCAAGCATATAACATTAGTCTAAAATAGTTTGTAAACTGAAATGCTAAAATCTGGTAACAGAATAACTAATAAACTATATGCTATGGTCAATAAAACTTGAACTAAATTCTGTACTAAATACTAAACTGAGAGTGTGGGAAGTTTCATCTAAGCGATCTACCCTGCGCTAAACTAATTGGGATTCAATTGATAAACTAGTTAAAAGGGTGTTAGTTCCAAGCCACGAGTACTAACAATAGCTATATGGATCCCCTAAGCTACCGAATAACCAGGATGTCAAGACAAAACTAATGAGTGACACCTGGGCAGAGTCAAGCCTAATCCGATGGGTGACCCCTGGGAGGTAGTCAAGCCTAAACTGATGGCTGACTCCATATCCTATGCTGGCTACATAGTTTTGAAACATAGAGACTTTTAAAATAGCTCTACCTAACTGACAGGGAAGCCGCCATCCCTTTATTTTCTCGGTGCTAAATCCTACTCCCAATTGAAAGATACTGCATACTAGACTGAACTAAGTTTGACTGCTTATAGAACTGACTGAACTGAGAATGCTCATGACAATTCTATAACCATATCATAGACATTGAAAACAAGGTAAGCAACTCAATTTTGCGTATTCAAACCATCAAGACTCAATAGGAATAACAATAAGATAATACTAAAACTGTGAGGACATTATAGGTAGTCATTATTCAAAATCCATTTTCTTATACCTTTCTTCAAGCACATTAGGGTCATGATTTAAAGCATGAGGATAGTTTAAAATATATGATAATCCAATGGCTATAATACTAAACCATAAATTAGGGATTTAACATGAAAACATTATCAATCTAATGTGTAAAGTTTAATTTCAATGACAACTCCTTGTAAACATCTTGTATAATCAAAAACCATAAAGATTCATGGAGATAGTTTATTGTAAACATGTAAACTCATGATTTGAACCTTAAAAATGGATTCTTGGACTCCATGGGTGAAAAGGATCCATGGATGAACATCCAACATACCTTAATAGAAAATTTCTTAAAGATTTCTTGAACTTAGTATCTTGGAACCTTGATTTCTAAAGAAAGAAACTTGAATTTGTTCTTAGGAAAGGGGAGGGTTTTTACGTGAGTTGATTTGGAGAAGATAGGCAAATAGTGCCTCTTTTGTGTTATAAATTGTGTTTGGACGACTGGGGATGAGGGAAAAAATATAATCTGCCCCTTGTCCTCTTTTTTCCTATGCAAATAACCCTCATGGCATAACCCCTAGAGAAGTGGAATGGACCTCGCATCGTGCCTCCTTAAAATGATGATGACTCTTGTGAAATTGAACACCAAAAATTGGCTGAATCAAAGGATCTTAGTTCAAATTTGTTCTAAGTTATTCTTATGAACATTTTTTACCTCAAAATCACTTCATACACTAAGTTAAAGATCATGACATATGTATCCAAAAAAAATTCATGGGATTAAAGTCAACACACGCAAGAATGATGCTTCAAAGTCTAGCCCAAAAATACAGGGTGTTACAATACTGTTAAACAATTGAGTTATAATACATTAAATAACAAGTTTTGCTATACGAAAACATAATTATACTAAAAATTTGAAATAGTATAAACTGATAAAGTTTTACAATCTGAAAAATCTGAGGAAAGAACTGAATTTACATGACTGACATTGACTGACATCTATGAAGCCTCTACTATACTGACTATAGATAGTTAGGACATGCCTCCAACTACCATTAATCAATAAATATGAAATATAAATGAACTTTACATGAACTAAAACTATCTAGAGTTCCCGAAATAAGAGAACTACTTTACCTGCTGGATGGAAGCTACAACTGTCTGATTATGATATGTGGGCTACAAATAATACCTACATTATGAAAAAACATAGCCATACAGACATATATATGGACCAGTATTCTAGAATGTAGTGAGTATGGAGGGGTGAATGACTAATTAATACTGATTATATATATGAAATCTTAAAGAATGTATGCTAAGTGTGAGTAGACTCACCAATAGGCTGGAGTAACCTGAAAGATTAAAACATCTTAAAACATGAGTAACAAACATAATCTGATAAGATGGTAAATCACTAAACATAGTTTCTTAAAACTTTTCTTTTATAATATAAGTAGTACAGAAGCTGGGATACGGTAAAATATGAATACGTAAATGTTAAAAAACAAACCAATATGTGCTGAACTAATCTGATTAACTGAATAACTGATGTCTAGGTGACGAGATGAGTGTAATCTAAGAAAAAGGATAACTAGTGCCTATACACTGAGTAGCTGATATAAGAATATGGACTATTGACATCCGAACACTAAATAGCTAATGACTGAATGCTAATCATGTAATACTAAACTAAACATAACCTAAATAACTAAATTGAAATAGTTGAATACTGTACCTATGAGATAAGGACTCACTGAACAACATGAGATGACTGGGCATGAATGTGTAAAAACTATAACATCTGAGAATGCATGACCAAGCATAAAAACATGATTCTTATATAGTATGTAAACTGAGATATTGAAATACTGATAACTGAATAACTGATTACTGTATGCTATGGTTAAGAAAATCTAAAACTAAACTCTGAACTAAATATTAAACTAAGAATGTAGGAGTTATCATCAAACCAATATGCCTCAATCTGAGATAATCGGGGTCCAACCTGTAAACCCAGTTGGAATGGTGTTAATACCATGACACGAGTACTAACACTAGCTGTATGGAACCACTAAAATGGAGTCCCTAATGACTAAAGAGTCACCCACTACTGGTTCATGCTCTGGTGAGGTATGTGTCATCCCTCAACTAGCAGGTTAACATCTCAAACCTATGTTGGCTACGTAGTTCTAGAATGAACGGAGTGCTACTAAAAGTTACACTCTCAACTGTAAGGTGAGCCCCCATACTTGGGTTTGTTCGGTGCTAAATCCTACTCCCAACTGAATGACACTGGAACATTGACTGGTGTATGCATTGGCACTGATAAGCTTAGTTCATGGCATTCTAAAAATAATAATGTATACGGATTTTGAGGTAATTACTAATGTATAGATTGATATGAAACTTAAACCGGACTGAACTAACTTAATCGGGTTCATAATTGACCATATTACTGACTAAATGATATTTCCCATGGTATAACTGAAATCATTCTATAGATACTAAAAACTAGGTAAACAACTAAATTTTGGGTCTTCTTATCCCCCAGGACTTAATAAAAGTAACAATAGGACCACATGAAAACTTTGAAACTATACAACGGAATCATTGTTCAACATTCAATAGTTGGGCATTTCATCAAACACATATGGACCATAAACTTGTGCATGGAAATGAGTAAGCTTTCGAAATTATCATGGTTACATGAATCAACTCACAACTCAAGGATTTTACATGAAGATCATAACATTACAATTATGTATTGCCTCATTCCACTTGAAAGAAAATATACTCTCAACTTAAAATCAAACACATGGGGATCATGAGTTAAAATATGGGAGTATCTTAAACATGGGAAAACAATAGGATAACATGGCTAGATTAAGAACTTGGGGTTCATCGTAAAATTAATTGAATATGATATAGAAGTTTCATTAAACATATGAAAAGCAATAATTTAAAACATGGAAATGTTACTAAAAATCATGAATTTAGGATCTATCATGGAATTCACTTGAATAAAGTTTAGGGAAACTTAAATTCATGGCATGAGGAATTCAAAATCTTGCATGGAATTACACATGGGGTGCATTGAATTAAAACCACTGTTAAAACATGAAATTCAATCTTTCTTCAAAATCTAAAACAACATAATGATAAAAAAAATTCATTCTTTAATTGAAATAAAAGGGTTTTGGGCTCCATGGGTGAAAGGGGACCCATGGATGAACTCCTACATACCTTAAAACTTTAAATCTTGAAGAATAAATAAAATCTTGAAAACTTTATTGAATTGGGAAACTTAAAATCTTGATTGTTCTTCAAGAAGTGGATTGAATTTGATGTTCATGAAAGGGATTATTTAAGGTTTATTCTTGAGAATAAAATAGGATAATGAGGGAAAATAATCCCCTAATAGATGCTTAAAATCATGTTTTTACGACCTGTGTTGAGGTGGTAAAAGGCCACATTGCCCCTTATGCATTTAAACCAAAAATTCATAACCCGGATTGTGGTTTGAAGGCTCACCTTGATGCGGTGTAATTGCAGTGGCCTACGACCTCACACAAAAATTTCCATAAATTTTCACTCGGGTATTAGAATAAGGCAAAATTAGTATTGTTGGGAAGCTGACTCAATTATCTATCGTTTAGTCAATTTTTGGCAGAAAAATTCTGCATACATAAAAAATTATACAATTTCAAATTTTACCTTTGCAGAATCAAATACCAAACTTTGGATGAATCAAAGGATCTTAGATCAACTTGGATCTAAGTGATTTCTATGAACACTCTTTACCTAATAAGCATTTCACTCATTAGGATAAAGTTCATGATATATGCATTCAAATTATGGATCAAGAATATAACAAATACACCTCTACCGCGGTGCGATGAGTGTCTCATTGCTATTCGTGGCGCGATGTGGTGGAATCATGGTGACTTGATATTTTGGAAATTCAACCATGGTCCAAACCTCATTTGAAAAATCTAAAACATACTTGAGACATGATACTTACATCCCTAAGCATGAATCAACTCAAAATCTTATGTCTCAGGATTAGGGAGGTCACTTTAAAATCTATCATAGTTAAGAGGATAAAACTTAAGGTAAGCTAAGTCCCCAACAATTAGCTAAATTTTTATACTTTTAGCCTTTTATGCAAGCACTAGGAGCTAAAGTAAACTAAGAAAAGTATGAGGTATTACAATTTTTTTAAGTTAAAGGTAGGTCGGATGACAGTAAAAGAGTATACCTTGATGTTTTATCAACTATATCATTATGCTCCTGAGTTGGTGTCTAGAATGCAGGCTAGAATAAGGAATTTTATCTCTGTATTGTCTCGTGAGTTGATATTGGTGAGCAAGGCTTCCCTATGAAAAAAGAATATTGATATCTCTAGACTTGTGGTGTATATACAACAAGTAGAAGAAGAAAAGAAAAAGAAAATGGAGATGAGTGAAAGGAAGAGTAAGATGTTTTTCTATTCGGATCAAGGTAGAGGTCGAAAACAAAGTGGTAGAGACTATAGAAAATGGTCTAAGAAAAAGTGGGGTAATTTTTGTTCCTACTCAATAGCTAATGTTCCTTATCCAAAGCCTTCAGTTGATCACCATTCTTTGTATAATAGTAGGTTTAGAGAACTAGCATCCCAGCCTAAGGTTAGTGGGGCTCAATCAGCTCCGACATATCCTCCTTGTAGATTTTATAGTAAAGTGCACTGTGGTGTTTATGAAGAGGGAAGGAACAAGTGTTTTAAATATATTGAGATTGGTGATATGCAGAGGGATTGTCCTTCTAAGGTTACTTCTAGGTAAGATAAGATTCCTGTTGCTACTTTATTTGCTCCTGCACCAATGGATGCTACTTCTTCTTTTGGATCTGGCACTGGTTTAAATCGTTTGTATGCTCTTGCCACTTGCCAAGATTCTGTGGTATCCCCCAATATTGTTACTATCATGCTAAAACTCTTTTACTGTGATGTATATTGTCTACTTGATCTAGGGTATATTGTATCTTATGTGACCCCTTATGTGGGTATCTATTTTGGTTTTGATTTTTAATGTATTTTCGAACTTTTCTTTGTATCCACCCCAATGGGTGATTCCATTATAGCTAGAAAGGTGTATAGGGGTTGTATGATGTTGGTCTATGTTAGAAAAACCTTGGTGGATCTGATAGATTTGTATGTATTAGACTTTGATATGATTTTAGGGATGAATTGGTTGCATTCATGCTATGCATCTCTTGATTGTCAGACCCAAAGGTTAGTTTCCATTTCCTAAATAAGCTAGTAATTTAGTGGGAAGGTACTTCCATAGTACTCAACGAAAGTTTTATTTCATATCTTAGAGCCCAGAAATTAGTTTCTAAATGGTGCCTCTATCACTTTGTGCATGTTAAGGATTCTAGATCTGAAGGTCCTTTGCAGACTGTCCTTATGGTTTTTGAATTTCCTGAGGTATTCCTTGATGATCTTCTTAGTGTTCCTCCTAGTAGGGAAATTGATTTTGAAATTGATCTTCTTTTGAACACTCATCCCATTTCTATCCCACCTTATAGAATGGGTCTGACTAAAAGAACTCAAGAAGTAGTTGAAAGATTTTTTTGACTAGGGTTTTATCTGACCTAGTATGTCTTTGTAGCATGCTCTAATTTTTTTTATGTGTAAGAAGGATGGGTCCCTTCGGATGTGTATTGATTACTGCTAGTTGAATAAGGTGAACTGTACGAATAAGTATCACCTTTTGAGGATTGATGACCTATTTGATCAGCTTCAGGGTGCTAAGTTCTTTTCTAAGATTGATCTTATGTCGGGTAACCATCTGTTAAATATAGGGAGGTGCATATCGCTAAGACTATTTTTCGTACTTGGTATGATCATTTTGAGTTTTAGGTGATGCCTTTTGGTTTGACCAATGCCATGGCTACATTTAAGGATCTTATGAATAGATTTTTTCTTTAGTTTTTAGATTTGTTCATGATTGTCTTTATTTATGATGTATTCAAAGAGTGAGGTGGATTATCTCGATCACCTCCACATTGTATTACAAACCCTTAAGTAGTAGCACTTGTATGTAAAATTTTCCAAGTGTGAGTTTTGATTAAATGTTGTGACCTATCTGGGTCATATTGTTGCTAGTTCAAGGATTATGGTAGATGCAAAGAAGGTTGCAATGGTTAAGAAGCGGCCTAGACCCATGACTTCATCTGATATTCAGAGCATCTTAGGTTTATCTGGCTATTATAGAAGGGTTATGGAGAGTTTCTCTTTAATTACTTCCTTATTGACTTAACTGACACAAAAAAGGTAAAATTCTTGTGGTCTAATACCTGTGAGGGTAGTTTTGATAAGCTAAAGGATAAGTTAACTTTAGCTACAATTTTTACTTTACCTGAGGGCATAAATAGGTTTGTTATCTATTCTGATACATCCTGGGTGGGACTGGGTTGTATGTTAATACAACATAGTAAGGTGGTTGCTTATGCCTCTAGGTAATTAAAGGTCTATGAGAAGAATTACTTGACCCATAATTTGGAATTATTAGCTGTGGTATTTGCATTGAATATCTGAAGACATTATTTGTATGGGGTCTATATTGATATCTGTTCTAATCATAAGATCATGCAATACGTGTTCACTCAGAAGGAGCAAAATATCAGGCATAAGAGATGGCTTGAGTTGCTTAAGGAATATGACATGAGTTTTCACTATCATCCAGGTAAGGCTAATGTAGTTGTTGATGCTTTTAGCAGGTTGCCCGTAGGAATCTTGTCTCATTTGGATGAGGAGAAGTGGGATTTGGTGAGGGATATTCACCATTTGGATAATCTTGGAGTTCATATTTTAGACTCCAAAAATGTTGATGTTATTGTTCAAAAAGTGGCAAAGTCATCTCTTGATTATGAGGTTAAGGAGAAGCAGATGTTAGATCCTATCTTTATGCAATCAAGAATGATATAGGTAGGTGGAAAGTGATGGTTTTCGAGATTAGTGATCATTGTATCCTATGATACTAAGATAAATTATGTGTTCCCGATATTGATGGGTTGCGAAGTAGAATTTTGGCCAAAGCCCATGATTCACGTTATACTATTCATCTTGGTTCAATGAAAATGTATCATGATCTTAGAGAGATTCATTGGTGCAATAATATGAAGCGGGAAGTGGGTAATTTTATGGCAAAGTGCATGATATGTCAGCAAGTAAAGGTGGAGCACTTTAGGCCTGGTGGGTTGACTCAAGAGATTGAGCTGCCAGTGTGGAAATGAGAGATAATTAACATGGATTTTATTACTGGTCTTCCATGGTCTTGCCAACAATTTGATTCAATTTGCGTCATCATGGATAGGATGACTGAGTTTGCTAATTTCTTTCCCATGAGGACTAATTTTTCTTTAGGGAATTATGCCTGGTTGTTCCGTGAGGAGATGGTGAAGTTGCATAGTACTGTAGTTTCCATCTTGTCTGATTGGGGTACCTAGTTCTAATCTTACTTTGGAGGTTATCTCAGTGAGGTTTGGGGACTAAGGTGACCCTTAGTACCGCATTCCACCCTACAGACATATGAGCAAGTAGAAAGGACAATTTGAGTCTTGAAATATATGATTTTGGCCTGTGTATTTGATTTTGGTAGTAGTTGGGTTGACCATTTGACTTTTATAGAATTTTCCTGCAACAATTGTTATCACTCTAGCGTTGGTATGGCTCTTTCTGAGGCCTTATATGGTTGGAGGTGTAGATATCCTATAAGGCAATTTAACATTAGTGAAAATAAGTTATTTGGTCCTGATTTGGTTCACCAATACATGGAGAAGGTGAGAGTGATTTGCGATATACTTAAGGCCATCTAAAGTTTCCAAAAATTCTATGCAGATGTAAGGCAAAGGGAGTTGGAGTTAAGTGTTGGTGATTGGGTATTTTTGAAGGTGTCTCCCATGAAGAGGTAATTTGATTAGGTAATAAGGGGAAGCTCAGTCCTCATTTTGTTGGTCCGTAATTGATCTTAAGGAAAGTTGGTAATATTTCATACGAATTGGAGTTGCCTCCTAGTTTGAGCTTTATTCATCCGGTGTTTCATAGTTCAATGTTGAGAAAGTGCGTGGGTGATCCTTTAACGGTTGTTACTGCATGGGTCATCCTTCGACAGTTGTTCCTTGTGATGAGATAGGTATTTCGGATTCCTTGTCTTGTGAGGAAGTCCTGGTTGAGATATTGGATTGGCAAGTCCATCGTTGCGGACGAAGGACATGGCTTCGATAAAGGTTCTTTAGAGAAACCAAAAGGTTGAGGCAGTTACTTAGGAAGCCGAATAGGACATGAAGTCTATGTATCCATTCTTGTTCCCCATTCCAAATAATGGTGCTTAAGGTATGTGTATTTCTCAATATATTTGTTTCTGACATTGTTAAAGAAAATTGTTATTTCCTTGATATCTTTGTTTTTAGTCTTTGTTAAAGGCAAGTATGGTTGTATATGGAGTCAAATCATGCTGATAAATGCCTTGTCCTATCATTCGAGGATGAATGACCCTAAGCGGGAGTATGTAATGCCCTAGTATTTTGGTCCTTGAAAATTTTAAAAACTTTATCCTCACCGTCCTAACAACGACTCCCCTGATAAGTCGTATAGAAATTTGATGGGTCGTAGGGACTCTATCATAACATAATCAGAACAAATGGCTTAGTATTTTGCTTTGAGGATGAATAGCTCTTAACTAGTCATTAAGACTTCTTACTGGTCGTAAGGTGTTCATTAAGTTTGGCCCAAGACACTATCTTCATTACGACTTGAGTCCATGAGTCATAAAGACTTATGAAGAGTCATTATGTTCCAATTGTAGGGTTTCCAGTGTGTTATCCTAAATTATTGTTGTCTTGAGTATGGAAAGTGGTTAAGAGTCGTTAAGTAAGGTTATGAGTCGGTTGTATAAATCATAACCAGACCAGTATGGGGCGTTGGTGGTGCCTTGGCTATGACTTCTTATGATGAGTCATAATAAGTCTATATGAGTTATACGGTGACCCGTAGTCACTGATTACAAAATTTTAGTCTTTTTATTAAGGGAACTTTGGACATTTCCCCTCTACCCCAATTGTAACACATGACCTAAAACCCTATTGGGAACCCCAATTAGCATTGTTAACTTACTCAAACACTTCCAGAGCTCACTTGAAGTCTTTCAAGTAGCCATACTTAGGGTTTCCAAGAATTAGGTCATCCAAGGGCTCAAGAGTTAAATTTTTTTCATGAAACTTGGTATTTCAAGCATGTACTCTTCCCTCATTGTTATTTTATTAAAAACATATATTTTAAAGTATTGTTCTTGATATATTGATGTTGGTTTTGAAACAACGGTTAGGGGTTTTTAATGCTTGTTGTTGAACAACGTTTTCCGAAGGTTTACATATAATTATTCATGATTTAAACATGGCTTTGAACTTGTGAGTGCATGGGTATAGTAAATGAACTAGGGAATTGTGATTTTCCCCAAACTTGTGACTTTTGAAGTAGTTATGGCCTAAACCCCATATTGTGAAATTGGTTTTAGTTATGTGGAATGTGGGAATTTGAACTATTCTTAAACTATTGTATTATGATTTTGAATTGAACTTTATGGGGATTGTGTAATTCCCTAAGCTAATGTAAAATTAAAGCAAGGGGGTTGTGAATTTCCCTAAGTGATGTAATTGTTTTGGCATGTTTTTGGTACCTTGCAAGTGTAGTTTGTATGACAACACCAATAAAATATGCCTTTATGTGAAATATAGTTCAATGAATTGGAATATGATATAATTTTATTAATTAGGCTTTAATGAGGGTTGTGTAGCTGAGTCATGAAAGTAGTGATCCTGAGGGACCCACACTAAAAACTGTGGTTGCCGATGCGGGGTTCTATATGACCTAGAAGTTCGAATCCCCTATATTATATTACATGATTTGGTGCTCGTGTCACCTTGATATGCAGGGAGGTTCGACTCCCCAGAGTGCATATGTATACGCTTTGGTTCGTGTGGCCATATATACTGGGGACCTATTAGTTGGGGAGAGTAGGGCCCACATAGCCCGTGGGTTTCGTGTATGTTATGATGGTTGAGATACATGACCTGGGCTAAAGTTTTAAAATGCATTCGCTATCCTGGCATGTGATGTATATATATGCATCTGATTATGTGTAATGGATTTGAATGATTTCAAGTTGTTGATCATGGCAATATGTTATCCTTATCACCAAGTTACATGGTAGTATTCACCCAACTAACCATCTTTAAATATTGTATCCCCACACGATACATGCACCGAAGCTACTTTTACTTTTTCTATGCAGAGTTAGGTAGATTAGCTTAGTTCGTAGGTTTATTTTAGTGAAGTGGTGAGCTTCCATACTTTGAAAGACTTAGACATTTCATTAGTTCTTATCATAGACTAGAGTTGAGAGTTTCATTATCATTAACATTATTATTTTCATTTACATTGTTATCTGTTAGAGTCGGGGATATGTCCGAACCTAAATTGGGTTTTGGTTTTTGTTTTAGAAGTCTTTGTTGGATTAGTGTGGGTATTAGGTGGCGTTGGTCAATTTTTTTGGCCGATTGATGGATGTCAGTAATAGACATGATTTAAATATCATTGTTCTTATTATAATTCTATTTTGTTATATATTCAGAATTCATCCGACATTAGAGATATTGTATTCACTTGGTGAGGTACAGGGGGTGGTCTCTAGACCATGTGGGACTTAAGATGTGTGTCGTGGCCAGTCCCTAGTTTGGGTCATGATAGTTACATGGATTGCTTTGGCATAATTATATAAACTTAGAAGCATATTAGTAAGATTCTACCAAGTTTGTAATTGCCTTAATGAATAACTCCTGAGATAATGGTTGGTTATGTAAAAATTATTTTAATTTGGCTTAAAGGGAATTGTGTAGCTCACCATGAAGGTGTAAGTCCTGAGAGATTCGACATTGAAAACCATGTTAGTCGGTGTTGGGGGTCCATGTGACCGTGTACTTACTGCACACACTATATTATATTTTGGGAGGGCTATAGCCTTGGTGTCTTTAGACTTTCCTCAATTTATATGGCTAACATGCACTGGGGCCCTTCCAGCAAGAGGAGCTAGACCCATATAGACTATGGGCGCCTTTAGGATGGATCGAGCTACATAGTTCAGGTTAAATCCTTAAACTCTCATGGTTATTGCCCTTGTCCCTATCCCGACATCCTATATTTATGTATACATAAATTTTGTACATGTGGATTTTAATGGTTTTTGTCAATGACATTATTTTATCCCTTTTCCCTGAGTTAAATGCTAGTGCTTTCTGCGTTGATTTTCCCTGGATGCTGCATCGTTTCGTGATGTATGATCTGAGAGCTTTTCTGATACCCTTGTGCAACATTAGGTGGTGTGGTGTGTTTGTTGAGTCGCTAAAGGACTTATTGTGTCATTAGGTTTTCTTTCATATTTTAGAAATAGTGAATTTATTTTGTCATAGTTGGGGGCATGTACCGATGTAGTTGGTATTCTCAAATTAGAGGCTTTTGTGCATAAGTGTGGGTTGGTTGTTTCATTTTGATTCTTAGAATTATCACTTGGTTTATTTATCCTTATCTTTATTTTAGTTGGTTTTCATTGTTTATTACTATTGTGCTCATTGAGTTAATACTAAAGGGGTGTCTCTGACCTATGATGGGTTTGAGATTGCCCGTCACGTTCAGGCTCGTGTCTGGGCCATGACAGATATGCATATGTGTTAATACTATTAATGAGAGATAATGGTTAGTAGCCAAATTGAATTTGAACACTAAGAGTTACTTATTCAAGTTGGATTTGAATTCCAAAGTTACTTGTTCAAATTGAATTTGAATACCAAAGATAGTTGGCTTCATTGCCAACTTGATGTCCAGGTTAACAAGCTTAGGGAGCAAGTTTGGTGGTTTATAAATAGCTACCCTTTTTGTAAATTTTTATATACAGATTCAAGTAAGAAACAAAAATACTACTAAAATTCTCTACTTGAAGTAGTATATACCAAGCTTCATGATAAATCCTCGTGTGTTTATATGCCCAAGTAAATTCCTATGAAATAATTTTCAAGTAAATTCTTATATATCAAATTCCTAGGTAAATCCTTAGGTGTATATATCTCAAAGTTAAGTTACATTAAATAACCCTCTAAGTAAAATCACATATATCTAAATTAGAGGTAAATCCTCAGGTACTTATATTCCCAAGTAACGTTCTATGGAATAATACCCAAGTAAATTTGTGTATGTCTAAATCGCAAGTAAATTGACATGTACATATGTTCCCAAGTAAATCCCCATCAAATAATCCCCATGTAAAATTACATATATCTAAATCACAGGAAAATCCCCAGGTACATATATCCCCAAATAAATTTTTATGCAATAATGCCCAAGTAAATTTGCATATATCTAAATCACAATTAGATTTTCATGTACTTCCCTAGAATCTCTAAATACCATCTGAAACCAAGGTGTATTTCCCATTCTTCCACTTCAACACCTGATCTCGAATCCCACTAAACCTCGTATCCTCAAACTGTAGCTCTCGAATCTGCTCTAACAATGTACATCGAGCCTCAACACTAGCAAGAATTGTCACGGGGTTAGAAATATAAAGTCAAATCAACCTTTTAGCTAAGGACTGGTTCTCCAATGTAAAATCTTGCTCCAAAGCTATAAAAAATAGCCAAACTTTCAATACTCACAACCTTTCGACTTAAGCATATACTACCATATTTGCGTACCTTATATGGTACAAGATAAAGATGTTGTAGTTCATTAGTAACTCCATCCATATACAATGCCTCAAATTAAGATCCTTGTAGTTAAGAATGTATTACAGGCTACGATGGTCAGTAAATATCTTACAATGCAAGCCATACAAATAATGTGTACATATCTTAAGTGCAAAAACTACTGATGGATATAAATTATACATACAATTTAATATATAAGAAATCATATATTTAAAAATACATGAATAATTATATCCTATTCTATCATATTTTTTGATGAATTCTACAAGAAGAAGAATACAATGGAAGACTAAAGAAAAAACAAATTATTAAAGAAATGAGAGAAATTCTTGGGGGTAATCTTAATTTCATTGCCACAACTGTGGAACTTTTTGGAAAAAGTGGAAAAGCTCATGGGTGTGAATCATCACTTCATACTCACATCTATCAAGTGGAAGACTTAAGAAAAAGTTTCAAGTAGACTCTTATAGCCACCACTTCAAAGGATGCATTTGTTGAGGCAACATTATAATTTACTATAAATAGGGGCATTCATTTGATTTTTAATAACCCAAAAATTATCAAAAATAAAGAGTTGGTCTCTTGTAGTAAAAATTTTTATTCAAGTCTTTTCAATATATCTAGTTTGTTAAATTTATACTTGACATGCCATGGAAACATAACACTTTCGATGCTTAAAACCATGAATTTATGTGAATACATAGGTTATTTTAAAGGATATGATACACTTCTATACGTATTTCAAGTAAAATAGCTGTACGTTAAAGTTGGGATGAAAATAGAAGAAAAAGACATAGAAAGACCAAGTTGAACCAAGATATGAGTCACCTAATGAGTCATCAACTCACTAGACGACTCGTGTGATGACTCGTAAGAACAATAAAACCAAAGTCCCAAACAATAAACTAAGTGAAAGAAAGATATAACTCATCCATACGAGTCGTATAATAAAGCCACTAGTCATGAACTAGAGTCATAAGTATAACAGTGTCCAAATCTACAATCAAGAGTTAAAGTCCCAGAAATGTATGAGTCAGAAGTCTAAGTACGACTCATATAGTAAAATCATAAGCAGACCGGTGTCTAAGCTTGGAAGGAAGAAAGTCCCAAGTAGATATGAGAACAAGACACGAGCTGTATACTCATGTATGACTCACAAGATAAAGTCGTATACAGAAAAAAATGTTGAATCCTTGGGAGATCAGATAGTGGAATAGATACGAGAAGACATGGTATGACTCGTATGATGTCAGTACGAGTTAAAGACCGAGTCATACCGAGTGCCAACATAACTTTACCTTTCCCATTTTTATTAGGACTTCTATGTTATTTTGAGATACTATAAATACCCTTGGGTTTATATTTTATTAGAATATGCATTCTTACAATACTTTTACATACTTTGCAATTATTCTTGAGATTTTGGGTATGTATTCAATTCAAGACTTTGGAGTTTATTTATCTTATTCTTGTGCAATTAATTACATATCTTCTTTATTGATAATCTTAGAGTCTTTCATAAGAGGTTAATCTCTTTGACTAGGGTTGTAGGAAACCTGACATATTAGATACGTAGGGAAGTGTAAAATTCATATATTCTAGGGTTTATGCGTGTATCTTAATCTTCTTCGCGATAATTAATCTCTAAGATGCTACAAAAGCTTGAGATAGCCTGTATTTGCATTCATCCTTATAAGTGAGTTTGTGATTAGGAAAAAAAATTAGGAAAGGGAATTGGGATTCACCTCCATCTTATAATCCTCACCATCTCATTTAATCATTTAATCTTACAAGGCAATAGTGAACTGAGGTCGTATAAAGGAACAACAAGGCGACTCCCTGAGACTAAGATGGTAAAGGGTGAGATTTATCTTCAGGTTCACAAAATGGATGATAATGCATATCTTGTAGACTTTATGCATAAAACAACAGAATAGGTGGCTTGAACACGAGAAATTTACTGAGTTAAGAAGACGGGGGGAACATAAGCCTAGTGTTCTTCTTCTATTATTTACAACTTAACAACACTCAAGATTTGGTTACTACTTGCGATTGATAAAAAATTCCCCCTATTTACTTTTCTACATTGCTCGTGAATTACATCAAATCAAGTAACTTTTCAACATCTTCCCTATGGGTTCGACCCATACCTAGTTGGGTTACTATATTTGGCATCGACCGTAACATACTTCTATTGGAGTTAGTTTTGGGCGACATTAAATTTTGGTGTCGTTGTCGTTGAAGAAAGTGTTATTATTGATTGAATATGGTGAATTTTGCATGTTTTATTTTCTAATTTTTATTTGGCATACATCAATGTATGTCAAACATAAGGATAAGAGACAATCCTTTACTCCCATTCGATTCAGAGCCAGAAATAATTCTTCAAACACCACAAAGAATGGCAGAATAATTTTGTGATGGTGTTCCTACTGGGATTTAAGACCCCCCACTTATTTATCCTAACATGGTACTCTCACATGCTCTAGTTGATAGACAGAATATTATAGATATTTAGACACAACAACTATTAGAGCGAGAGAGATGAGAAGCTGAAGAGGCTAGTTTAGGTGAAGAAACACAGAGAAACTCCATTCCTATTGAGATTTCGAGCTTCCTACTTGTTTAATAACTAAAAAGCACTCAAAATCACATACCATTTTTCTCACTTTCCTCAACTAGCACGAATTAGGCATCAATTTGAGAGAAATAAGTGAACAACTCAAAGCAGCTCTTGATTTCTCCAACTCAAGTACGTAATTCTAAATTAATCTCAAAACATGTTGCATAAATGGAAGAATGTGAGATTGCTTGATCTTGTTTTGATTTAACTTAACTGTTTTGAATTTTCAAACCCTAATTCTTATGTTTTGGTTGAAAATAGGGAAATTAGGGATAAACTTAAATGTAGTATGGATTATGTGTGTTACGTTGATTGAAAAATGAGATATTTTGCATAGAATGGATGGGTATCTTGGGAAATTCAACTGAGAGTCAAACTTTAAATTAGACCTGTAAATTATAGTGGATACAAGACCCCTTACGACTCGTCCCCACTTGTATGGGGTCGTAATGCGACTTATACCTATTGACAACATGGAAGTCTAAGTTTAAAGTTCTAGAATGGATACAACTCATCTAAGTGAGTTGTATCCAAACTATACGACTCGTATACTTAAAGTCGCACTGACCTGGGAGATATATGATTTTATAAAAAAAATTTGATTAGCTTATGAGTATTGGTAATGTGTCATACCCTCTTGGTATGACTAGTTAGGAGGATTCATAAGCTAACCAGTGAACAACTATTCAGGCACTGTATAACATACAACTCTATCATATGAATCATACCCAGTCGATACAACTAGTACCCCCCACTTGTACTCTTACCAAATCATGCACACTGAACTTTAGTTTTAAAGATTTGCTTTCCATTCTTTAATATCTTACTAATGATAGTACACTTGCAGGAATTATGCCTCCTAAGAACGCACCCTGCTCTAAGCAAGCGTTGAAAAAGAGCAACCAGAAGATACAATCGGCTAGCCCTAGGCTACTAGCTTAGAATACTCTTTATTGTCAGCCAACAGTGGTGATTTATATGATGACACAACAATGGGTAAAACTGCCAAAAAAGGAAAAGTAACACTGACAAGGAAAAGGGGAAGAAGGTTGCACCTCTAGAGGAATCACCACCTCCAAAGGACAAGAGGAGAAACAACCACACTGTCACTCCCACGCATACACCACCACCCTCTGATGCTGATGATATTGCTGAGTCAAGCTCAAAAAAAGCTAGTTAGGGAAATACCAATAGTATAAAAGAGGCTGATACCACCCCAGTCGATAGACAACATCCCCCACTTACACTTACCACTGTCCCGGTGCCCATCATTGAATGATGGGGATACCCTAGTATGCAGGAGATATTTAATAGTGGGCTGATAAAACTTAGGGGTGGAAAGATTCGATAGGTGTTATATCTTGAGTGGTGGTTGACGACTACCTAGATTTAAGTAGTGCTTCAAGAAGTATGGATTTGAATGGACAATGATAGTGCCCAGGAAATAAATTAAAGTATTGGTGAGAGAATTTTATGCCACATACAAGGGAGAACTTCAACGGCAAAACCCACAAGGTCAGTTGTGGAAGGGTGGAGACCCTATTATTTCTCTTACTGTTCAGGGAGTATGGGTGGATATTTCACCATGTACCATTAGATTGTTCTTATACGGACCAAAATATCATTCATTGGTTAACACTTAGGAAATGGACTATTAGATAGAACAAATGAGGAAGATAACTTGGATGGGTTCTGACGACAAGATTGTTCACTTTAAATAAATTGTTGAGTGAATAACTTTGAATAGACAAAACATAGTATGGTAGTAGGGGGACCGAGTGTCACCTAACAGAAAATAGAGAAGAATACCCTCAACTTTAAGAGTAAAGCATAGTGGACACAAGACTGACACTGGCTATTTCAAACTACGAGTGATAACATTCTGAGCCTAGCTTAGAAAGCCATGATAGATGGATTCATAGCTGATTATGAGTTCGATATTAGTGAATTCTTAGCTCGAGAGTTGAGAGACTAGGTGTTAGTTGGTGAGAAGTCTTTATTGGATTATCCTTGAATGATCACACCACTTTTCTTGGTTATAGGAGTACAAGAACTCCTAGGTATCGATGAGATGCTGGAAGCCATGACTCCACTGCTTTAGGCCTGATTTGATATGCAGCCAACCCTTTGTCCTAAAAAGCACCATAGGTATCTAATTTAATGGAAGATATATTTTAATAGAGAAAATAAGTTGAGAATGCTGAGGCAACTAAGTTGGGTGAGCAGACTAATACAACGAGTACTTCTAGTGCTTTTCCTCCAGTCTAGGTTGTGCCATCGAGGCCATGAGGTATACGTTCTAGACTCATTTTAATTTTATAGGCCATATAGACTAAGGCAATGATGAGGTTAGCTATACTGGAGGCAAAAGTGGGTTATGTAGAATGAGGCATAAGGTTATGGCTTGATACACAGTTCGAGAGTCAAGATAGATGGGTCTAGGATAGGCTAGATTCCTTTGAGTTGAGGATCCCCCAATAGTTGAGTAACGGGAAGACACTCGATATTTAGGGGATATAGACTAAAGTTGATGAAATAAAATAGATGGTGCATGATATTATGATTTATCCGTGATTCCAGGGCCAATAATTGAGATGGTGGCGCCCACTGGCCATGTTTCTAATATTTGAGCTATTTTGGAACTAAGAGTTGAAAAGACTCAAGAATAGAAACAAGCAATAAAAAAGAAGAAGCTTGAAAAAAAAGAAGCCAAGAAGAGGGCCAAGATAAAGATCATTTAGAGAGAGCGATACCGGGAGATGATGGTTTGTGAGATGGCATCTGGAGACGGTGGTTCAAGGCTACCAGTTTTTAATATTGACAGGGACAGTGTTGCACTCCCAATTATTGCTGATGATTCTATCCCAGTAGCTGATAGGACGAGAGCTAAGGAGAGTGGAACCTGATATGAGGGCCTACCTGCTGATGTTGCTGATTCAGCACCTTGATAACCTAGGTATCACCTTTCTCCTTTATTTTTACATTTTTAGAATTGGGGACAGTGCAGGGATATTCATTTGGGGGTGGGGAATATACAGATTTCTGGGAGTAGCTAAAAAATTTTAGTAGCTGACAAGTCCGTTATGACTTGTAGGTTCGGGGTTGACAAGGTGCTGATATAGAGAGAAAATTGGTACCTATGGTAGAAGATTCTTTTTAATTGTTTTTATTGATTTTTGAGAGATTTTGAAAAAAATTTGTAGCGAATTCTGATTTTTTGAATCAATTTTGCATTCTGGAAACATTTGTTCAGATTTGAACTATGCTATGTTTTTTGCGTTTAATGAAATTAAGGTGAAAAAAATTTGAGACCCCTTGATCTTGGGCATATTTATATGTTCGAGAAACAATATTCATCCAGAATAGTTCTATTTGTATGAGCTAAAATGTGTATTTTATTGTGTTTAGTGTACAATTGCCTAATATGAGCTAATGGACATGATTAGTGATGTAGGATGAATTATTGATGCATTTTTGCTAAATTGGATTTACAATTGGAAGAACATGATCATTAATACTTTTAGTTGATTATTTGGAGTATTGTGTACATTGGAAGTAGTCAAAAAGAATATGTGGAAAGTTGGATTTTGTAGTGGAGGAATGAGCTGAAAGGAATGGATTTTTCCTTAGAAAAAGGCATGGAGTCAATTTCCAGTGAGGGCATGCGATTTGCGTGCATCGCATGCCCTATTTTAGGGATCCCAGGACTTAACTAGAATTATGAAGACAAATTCCAGTAGGAGCATGCAATTTGCGTGCATCACATACTCTACTTCAGGGGTCTAATGCCTTAGAAAGATTTGAAGAACTAAATTCCATTGGTTGCGTGCATTTAGTAGGCGACGCATGCTCCACTTCTGTGGAATACAATATGCGAAGCATGCTCTAGTGCTCCAAGATAAAGCATGCGATGAATGATATAGTTCACCCTAAGGCAAATTTTGGCCCAGTATAAAAGGAAAATGTGAATACAATTTCAACCACTTTTGGCATGCATAGCAGTGGCGGAACAACATAAAATTCTCTCTTTTAGGGTTCTTAGACATTCTTTTGAACTTCTTTAATTCAATATTTCATCTTGGTATGATTAATTATTTATTTTGGACGTTGAATTCAAACATGAGTGGCTAAACACACTTGTTCTAGTGTTGAAGCAAAGAACATGATTACTCTTTGCTAGTTTTTATCGTAGTTTCTTTTTGGATTATCATTTGGGTAGTTCTTAATTTTTTGATCTTACTATTTTGATGAGTGACCACCATTGAAATAAATCTATATTTCTATGTGAATTCAAGAGGAGAATTGTAAGATAGAATTGTAGGATAAATCTTTAACTTTATAAATATAGATGAATGGTTGTATATCTGTGGGAGTTGTAGTTGAAATAGTCCATAGATAAAAGATTTGAGGTTGGGATACCAAGATCATAGCATAAACTTTATGAATCAACAACCCAATAACCAATTAGACTGCGATAAGAAGAGAGATTCGTATGATTGATCAAGATGCCTCAACCCTGGAATTCTCGTCATTACTGTTTACAACTGTGCTTGTTTTACGATTGTCATAAATTGCTATTTCTTATTTATTAATTTACATTTTTATTCGTAAATTCCAAATAATCTTGATACTTTGCAACACTTAATAACTCATTGTCTAAAACTAAAAGATAGTTGAATTTCTAGTTACTTAGTCCTCGTGGGAATGATATCTAACTGTCCAAGTCACTATATTACTTGTACTATCGAATTCATTTGCGTGTGCATTTGAGTCGCAACAAGTTTTTGGCGCTGTTGCCGAGGACTAGTATAATTAGTAAATTGCTAAATTTTTGATTTTTTGATAATAAGTTTAAGTGTTAACGACATGATCTTAGCGGCTGAATTTTTGCAGGATTAGCAGATTACAGGACTAGCGAGAGATAAAGTGTAGGTAGAGCCTTTTTGCAGAACCAAAAATGATATTTCAACATAGGGGAAGAGCTCAATATCCCCTTCAATAGGTTCAAATGTCTTATCTAGTTGATCCAAATGAACCTATCGATTCAAATACCGGATATATCCCAGCTCAGCCTATCCCTACTATTCCTACTCAAGCAGCTGCTAGACTTGTTCATGAGGTGGAAATCCTACTCATGAACTATGTGACTAATAGTATTCGCAAGACCGAGTCTGGTGGTCAAGTTGAATTGAATTAGAATATAGTGCAATTGTTAAATTTAGTGCGGCAGTTCTCTACCCTTTCACATGAAGACCCGCAGCAGCACATACAGACTTTTCTGGAAATAAACTATACTTATATTCCTAAAGGGGTGAATACTGATTATGTCAGATTGACACTCTTCCTTTTTTCTTTAATTGGGGAAGCAAAAAACTGGTTACATACTAAACCACCACTCTCCATCACTTCATGGGAAGATCTAGCATAGAAGTTCCTTATTCGATTCTTTCCATCAGGAAAGATAGCACGTTTGAGAAGTGATATTCTAAGTTTTAGAAAGAAAAGAGAGAATCTCTACCAAGCTTGGGAGAGATTTAAAGGTATGCTCAGAAATTACCCTCACCACCATCAGTGTTATGATTTTCTTATTCATACTTTATTTGAGGGGTTAGAGCCAAATTCCAAGATTATCTTGGATTCAGCTGCAGTTGGACAAGCTCTTGAGAAGACTTATGATGAATTATACATATTACTGAATAGGTTTTATAAGGGAATCTTGATTGAAATAATGATTCAAGGAGTGCTCCTAAGAAGGTTGCAGGGGTATTGGAGGTATACCAATCCAGTACATTGCAAGTGTAAATTACAGCAATGCAAAATCATATGATTGCTCAGCTTAATATCATAAAGTTGGGGCTTCCACAAGCAGCAGCTACAACTAATGTAGTCTAACAAGCAAATTCTTGGTGTGAGGTTTGTGAAAGTAGTGAGCATGCAACATATGCTTGTTTGACTAATCCAGATTTTATCAACTATGTAGGGAATACGAATCGTCAGGGATAGTAGAATTTCAGAAATACGTATAATCCCAACTAGAGGAACCATCCCAATTTCTCATTGGGTTGAAATCAAGCATAGAACACTAATCAGTATAAGGGGCCAGTGCAATAAAATCAATAGCAGGATAAGAATAATCAAGCTTCTACTCAATCAAGTAATATGGAGGAGATGATAAAGAAACTTTTGCTCAACAAGTGTAGTTTGCAGCAAAAGTGAGGACTCAACAAGCACAGTTTGCAGAAAAGTTGAAGAGACAATAGTTGCTCACTAGAAATTTAGAGTTGTAACTCGGTCAGATTGCAGGAGCACAAAATACAAAACCTCAAGGAGGTCTACCTAGTGACATAGAGGCAAATCCAAAGTAGGTAAATACAGTTACATCAAAGAGTGGGTTGCAATTAAAGGAAGTAGTTCATGAGCAAGTTAGTCCCACAACCAATGATGATGATTCTAAAGACAAGAAGGAGAAAAGGGTCAAAGAAAAAGTTGTAAGTGATCAAATTTAAGTGGAGACGAAGACTTTACCTTTACCCTTCCCTCAAATGCAAAGGAAACATCAAGAGGAGGAGAGTTACAAGAAGTTCTTAGATCTTTTAAAGTAGGTTCACGTAAATCATCCTCTTGTTGATATTCTGCACAGTGTTACTAAATATGCAAAATATCTTAAGGAGATTATGGCAAAAATGAATTGGTTGATAGAGTATTTTATGGTTGCAATTACTGAGGAGTGCACATCTAAGATTCAAAACAAACTGTCCATAAAGCTGAAGGATCCAAGATGTTTTACTTTTCAGATCACCATTGGCCAAACCATCAGTGCTCGTGGATTGTGTGATTTGGGAGCTAGCATAAATCTTATGCCTACATCGTGATACCCAAATATGGTTCTTGGGAGTCCCAAACCCACTACTATTATTTTGAAGTTGGCAGATAGGTTCCTTGCTAGGCCAGATGGTATTATTGAAGATATTTTGGTACAAGTGGGTTCACTAATCTTTCTGGTGGACTTTTTAATTATAGACTATGAAGCTAATCTGATTGTCCCATTTATTTTGAGATGAGCTTTCTTAGAAATAGGACAATCATTAATTGATTTAGTAATAGGGAAAATGACAATGAGAGTGTACGACAAAGTTGAGGTTTCTGATGTGTACAAGGTGTTGAAATTGCCAACTATATATGAGGAGTTGTCTGCTACATCCGTTATAGATCTTGAGTCTGATCAGAGGCTGTTATTGTTAAATAATCCACTATAATGAGCCTTGGTGGGTTGTGATCTTTATAGAGATGTAGAGGTGTTGGCATTAGTTCATGTCATGAATTCGGTGGTCATTGAAACAAGAAAATGGCCTTATGAGCCATTGAATAGGCCAATTGTACCATCCCCAAAGCTTCAATTGATGAAGCTCCAAAATTGGAGCTTAAGGTTCTTCCTTCATACTTGAAATATGTTTACCTTGGTGATAGTGATACCTTGCTTTTTGTTTTGTCTATAGGTTTATCTGATATTCAAGTAAAGAAAGCAATGACAGGATTAAAAAGAAGGAAGAAGGTGATTGGATGGAAAATATCTGACATTACAGGAATAAACCCAGCTTTTTACATGCACAAGATACACATGGAAGAATGTTTCAAACCAAGGGTGCAGCAACAACATAGGTTGAATCTAGTGATTAAAGATGTGGTGCGAAAAGAGGTTATTAAGTGGCTCTATAATGGGATTGTTTATCCAATTTTGGACAGCAAGTGGGTAAGACCAATACATTGAGTTTGAAAGAAAGATGCGATGACTGTGGTAACTAATGAAGAAAATAAGCTAATTCCCATTCATATGGTGACTGGGTGAAGAATCTGTATTTATTACTAGATGCTAAATGAAGCCATAAGAAAGGACCACTACCCTATTCCATTCATATATCAGATGTTAGATAGGTTGGCAGGGAAGGAGTATTATTGTTTTATTGATGGTTACTTGGGATATAATCAAATCACAATTGCATCTAAGGATTAAGAGAAGATGACTTTTACTTGTCCATATGGCACATATGCGTTCAGATGCATGCCTTTTGGCCTCTCCAATACACTTGCAATGTTTCAGAGATACATAGTGGCAATATTCTATGACATGGTTGAAGAATTTCTTCAGGTATTCATGGTCGATTTCTCTATTTATGGTGATTCTTTTGATTAATGCTTCCAGAATCTAGATCGAGTCCTAGCTCGATATGAAGAGATAAATTTGATGTTGAACTAGGAAAAGTTCCACTTTTTAGTAAAGAAAGGAATAGTCCTTGGCCATAAAATGTCATGTAAAGGACTGGAAGTAGATAGAACAAAAATTGAAGTCATCAAAAAGCTATAACATCCAGTAATAGTCAATGGAGTGTAAAGTTTCTTGGGGCATGTAAGTTTCTACAAGCATTTTATTTAGGATTTTTTGAAGATTGCTAGCCCGATGTGTAAATTTTTAGAAAAAAAGGCCAAGTTTTATTGTGGGGTGGATTGTCAAGAACCTTTTGAGAAGATGAAAAAGAAGCTGATAGAAGCTTCTATTTTGATCTCTCCTGATTGGGAATTCTACTTGAATTAATGTGTCATGCTAGTGACGTGGCTGTACGAGCTGTTTTGGGGCAAGTAAAAGACAACGTATTTTGCTCTATTTACTATACTAGTAAAGTCTTGAATGATGCCCAAATGAATTATAGTGCCACTGAAAAAGAGATTTTAGCGGTGGTTTATGCATTTAATAAATTTAGAGCATACTTGGTGGGCACAAAATTTATTGTTCTCATAGACCATGTGGCCATCAAGTATCTCTTCAGTAAAAAAAATGCAAATCCTAGATTGATCCAGTGGATTTTATTACTTCAAGAGTTTGACTTAGAGTTTTGTGATAAAAAAGGAGTAGAAAATCAAGGTGCAGACCATTTGTCAAGGTTAGATACTCATGACCATGTTGGTAATAACTTTCTCTACATTCGGGAAGAGGTTTTAGATGAAAATATATTGTCTATAAAGGAGTGTAAAGTTTCTTAGTATGAGGACATTGTGAATTTATTGGTGGGTGAGTTTTATCCTCCAAAAGTTATAATTCAACAAAAGAAGAAATTGCTTCATGATTCTCATGCTTACATATGGGATAAGCTACATGTTTTCAAGTAGGGTCGTAAAGGAATTATACGCAGATGTGTTCCGGAATTTGAATTCACACAAGTGCTACAAAAGTGTCATTCATCACCTTATGTTGGCCATCATGGAGGTGAAAGAACAACCCAAAAAGTGTTGCAATCCAGTTTCTTTTGGCCAACATTGTTTCAAGATATTGTAGCTTTTGTAAAAATTTGTAATCAATGCTAGAGGTTAGGTATAATTTCAAAGTGTCATGAGATGCCCCTAAAAAACATTCTTGTAATTGAAGTATTCAATGTTTGGTGTATTGTCCTCAAATGGTAACTTATACATCTTACTGGTGGTTAATTACGTATCTAAATGGGTAGAAGCTTCAACTTGTCCTACTAATGATGCAATAGTGGTATTAAAATTTATACAAAGGCACATATTTTCCCAATTTGGCACTCTCCAAGCTATAATCAGTGATAGAGGTACGTATTTCATTAACTCTTGGTTTAAAAATATTTTAGCTAAATATGGTGTTAGGTACAAGGTTGCCACTTAGTATCATCCATAAACAAGTGGTTAAGTTGAGGTGTCCAACCGAGAGATAAAGCCGATACTGTAGAAGACTATTAATGGGCAACAAAAGGATTGGACCGAGAAGCTAGATGATCCAATATAGGCATACTGGATAGATTATAAGATGCCTATTGGAACCTCACTATATAGTTTGGATTACAAAAAAGTGTGTTATTTTCTTGTAGAGCTAGAACATCAAGCTTATTGGGCCGTTAAAAAGTTAAATCTTGAGATAAAGGCATTTGGAGAGAAGAGATTGTTGCACCTTGTTGAACTTGATAAGTTTCATATTCACTCTTATGAAAATTCCAAGTTGTAAAAGGAGAAAACCAACATATGGCATGACAGGCAAATTCAGGACAGTGTTTGAACTCGAAAAACTTGTTTTGCTATTCAATTCAAGGTTAAAGTTGTTTCTAGGAAAATTGCAATCTAAATGGTCTGGGCCTTTTGAGGTGGTGCAAATGATGCCTCATGGAGAAGTAGAGCTATGGAATAAATAGAGCACTGACAAGTTTTTTGGTGAATGGACAACGTGTGAAGCATTATTGGGCAAGTCATGAAGATAAGGATAATGTGTCCATCACCTTTGAGGATGAGTGAGGCTGAGATGAGTCGTACCACAATGTGAATAAGGTGCTGCATGGGATGCAACCAACAAATGTAATGTAATAGAATAATTAATGTCTATTTTAGTTGTAGAAAAGAAAAAGATAACAAAAATACAAAAAAATACGTCGTGTCACGACCAAAGCTAAGGTTCTAAGTGGGAGGCAACCCATGTTTCTTACGTTAGTTGTTTTTTTTGGTTAAGCATGTAGGAATTAGAAACATGGAAGCAAGAAGATAAATAAGAGGTAAGTGAAACACTATCAGAAAAGCATTCAGGTAAGTAACATACTCCCTAATAAAATGTGAAAGAGTGAACACGAAAAAGAGGAATTAGAAACATGGAAGAAAGAAGATAAATGAGAGGTAAGTAAAACACTGTTAGAAAAGTATTCAGGTAAGTAACCTACTCCCTAATAAAATGTGAAAGAGTGAACACAAAAAAGAGGATGCAATACTGCCCAACACTGTGTTTACATTTAATTTGTGGATGAGATAATGCTAAATATAGTAGCATCGTGCGATATCATGTGTCGCATGCACTATTTTTGTACACTGCATTGGGTGTCGCGCATACTATTTATGTGCACTGCATCGTGTGTTGCGCGCTCTCTCTATCACTAGATCCAATTCTGAGTTTCGGGTTATACCATTCCCCCACCTCTTTATATACCCCTTTAAATCTCTAAATTTCCTTTATTTTTTACACTACTAGCACCGCCCCTAAAATCCCTACAACCAAATCTTGTCAACCACCTTAGCTCTTGTCCCATAGGCGTTGTTGAGGTTTTCCCTTATCTTTTATTTCAAGATTATTGAGGTAAGTACTTCAGTATTCTTTTCTTTTCTCCTATGGTTTTCATAAATTGATGGAATTTACCAAATAGTTAAAGTTGTGATACGAATTGTGCCATAAGAGTATAATAGTGAATGTGGTAAACTCTGATAATTATTGATTTGTGACCACCCATTATTGTCAGTGACTTATTGTTATGAATTTACATGCAACTTAGGGATTTGGGTATGATGAATAAATTGTTAATGTAGTATGGTGGCATATGGTGAAGTCATTCTTGTTTTTCACATATATTAATTGAATGATGTTTGCGGATCAAATATGTTGATAAATTTTTCCTGAATTTGTTATATAATGATGATTGTGATGTGGTTAGAGTGGGAACAAGTGTATGCATAATTGCTAAAAAGTTAGTTATGGTTCAATTTTTGTGTTAAGGGGTGTTCTGAGCACTCTTCACTGCTTGTTCTCATATTGTGATATGTATACTCATTGTCTGAATTCATGGGAAATCATGCACAAATGTTGAATTGAAATCTTGCATTGATGAAGTAAGGACTATTATAGGCACTAGATATTGAATAACAGATGAGCTTGAAGTGTTATGATATTTGGAAAAATGTGCTTATGCTGATTTATAATTGAGGGAAAATCTGAGTACCCTAATTCTTATACCAAAATAATTATGTTAGCAACTAAGCGTGGGGTGTCCTAACCACCACACATTTGGTGTTTTGTAGATCAACATAATTGCTTTATTTGATGAGGGTGCATGTTTTTTGTGTTCAGTAGTTATTCAGTTGGGAGTAGGATTCAGCTTTGAGTGTGCCCAAAGATAGGAACTCACCTATTAGTAAAGGGTGTGATTCTTAGAAGAAATCCTTGATCTCCAGAACTATGTGGACAGTATAATTTAAGACATCAAACCTATTAGACGAGGGTTGATGAGGTGGCTTAACCTGTTTGATGAGGGACCCACCATTATCATTTGAGTACCTGATAGATGCGGGTCACTAAAATCTTGTCTTTACCCGTGGCATGGTACTATACCTTTCTAACTTAGGTTATAGGTTGGACCCCAACTTAACTAGAAGGGGCATGTCGGTTAGATGACTACCTCCCACAATTTCAATTTCAGTCTCAGTCTTCAAGATAGAATTCAGTTCACTTTAATAGAAGTCAAGGTTGTTAGATACAGGCCATCAAGTATTAATACCTAATATAAAATTCATGGCTATTAGTTACAGGCCATCAAGTATTATTACCAATAGATTCAGATACCACCTGCTAGATAGGGTTGATCTCAGGTTTAGTCAATTATTCTCATTATTAGAAAATTCAGAGATCCCCCACTAGATAGGGCCTGATCTCAGCTTCAGTCAATTAGTATTAGTATCAATACACTCAGTTATCAGAAATCACGTTATTAGAATTTAGCATCCAGTGTTATTATGATTTTAGTTATAGTTTATACATTCATGCATGTATCCTCATTCAGTAGTCTCATGATATTTAGTTAGTATTGTTCATGCATATGAACCCTTGTATTCAACCTTACCTCATCTAGCATTTCAGTACATTCTCACGTACTGATGTATACTTTTCTCTTGCGCTATGGTGTCTTGTACCATATGTTCAGAAACACAGGATCCAAAGCATCCTTAGTAGTTTAGATTTATCCAGCAACAGTAAACATAGCAGTGATTCCTCATCATGCGAGGATGATCCTTATTTTATTATTGTATTAGATTAAATATTTTAGTAGATGGAGTTAGTTGGGGGATTGTCCCATCAACTCTATACTCAGACAGTTTAGAGACTTTTTTAGACTAGAGTAATTTCAGACAGTTATTTTGGTTTAGGTATCATTATACTTTATTCAGTTTTATTTAAGCATTGAACCTTATGGAAAGTTTTTGCTAGTTTTTCATATTTTTATAACATGTATTTCAGTGCTCAGTTACAGATATCAGTCAAGGGTTAGCTTGTGGTCTTTTGTGGTCATAAGCACTGTGTAGTGTTTAGGGTTCAGAATCTGGTGCGTTATAATACATGAAAAATATTTTCTCTTATAGTCTTAGTAAGGATTGATAAGCCCTTTGGTATGATTTTAGCTAACCTAGCCAAATTTGGGTAGAAGTTAGTATAGGAACTTTGGCATTATTAGGATTTAGGAGTGGGACTTGACCCACTTAAGGTTGAACTATGTAGTTCCTTAGTGACCTAGATAATTGAGGAATGTCTATGTTACATTATTTAGGTTATAACGGTTAAACTTGGTTTTCAAATATGAATGTGGTCGATGGTTGGATAATTGTCTACTTGATTTATTATCTTGTTGTCATGATATGTATAGTCTTGGAACGTCTTGTAAATTAAACCTATGGTTATGCTATCGCTTGGATTATTGATGTGTTTACCAAGTGAACCTCTAATTATGTTACCACTCTTGCTATGACCCAAGCCAAATAATTAAGCTAATGTTTATGTGAAGGATTTTCCTTTGGGGTTAGTGTTGTGAAAAGTAAGAGTAAAAGAGGTATCTAGACAGTATGCACTTGACTTATAATTGATTTGCTAATAAATATGTTAACTTGGAAAAGTGGTGATTGCGTAGATCATTTAGAAACTCAAGCTCATGCATCTACTTATATTATCTAGCGATGATTAACAGTAAACTATGATGTTATGTGTTACCTTACATTACTTATACTCTATCATTATGGGTTGTATGTTATATAGAACTGTCTATATATATGTGTATAATGATGATACCTGGTGAATTCAGAGGATATAATAATGTTATGATGATGCCTGGTGAATTCGTAGGATATTTTGATGTGATGAAGATACCCGGTGAATCCAGAGGATACATTGATGTTATGATTATGCCCGGTGAATTCGGAGGATATATTGATGTTATGATAATGTCCAGTGAATTCGGAAGAGGTAATGATGGTGTGATAGTGTTATGTGTGGTAAGTATATATATGAATGCATGGTTGTATGTGAGGTTATACATGTGTTGATAAACCCATTTGTGTACTTGGGACATGATGTCTTCTTTGGTAAATTGTTATCTATTCTTTGTCATTAACCACTATATAAGAGGTGTGACCCTTGTTAACTCTAATTAGTAACTAGAAGTGGATTATGCCAAGTATTCGTTAAGGCTAATTGATATGTGCAATCTTGTGTAGAACCTAGTGCTCACCTAATATATCTACTTGACTTGGATAAATAGTTACATTACAGAATTTTGCCTAGAAAAGTTGCTTATGTGATAACTAGTTGCCTTTAATAAATGACTATGACTTATAGGCTAGAAACCTAGTACACTCGTTAGTGGACTATACTTAGCTAAAATATAGAAACCTATCCTTAAGGTTGCGATAGGCTCACTAATAATAGGCCTAGTATTTTGTAATAAGTGGTTAGGTTGACATCTAGTATCTGATGTCGGTGTTGCTTAATTGATGACTTATATAATTAAGAGGCTAACTTGAAGATGGCTTTTTGATGGGTGAATAAATAATAGTGTTGGAAACTTGTAGATTTTCCTTATTTGATGAGTAGTAAACTATTAGACTTGCAAACTAGTGGCTCATGGAAATAGAGGCTAGCTAGTATAGGCTATACAAGAACTTTATTAATAAATTAGAGATCAAATAACTATATAACTATGTTATGGTGATATCGGCTTTGTTGTGTCTTATTAGGGTATTAATGATGATTGTAGACCTCGATAAGAGGCCACAGTGGGAATGTACAATCCCACAACTTTAGAAAGTTGCTTGTGTGTTTGTTCCTTGATATGTTAATGGATTGATCTATTGGTGTACTCTCCAGTGGAATGGGATGCTGTGACGAGTTCTTTTTTTGTTTTCCTTCAGTGTACATCCAGACGGTATGGGACATCATGGTAAGTTCCTTTGCTTTATACTCTAATGATGGAAGTTGTGTTGATTATGGTAATTAAATGATTGCTATTGTATATTTGTGGCTTTATGCTTCCAAAATAATTACTCATGTGTACAAAAGTTATGGTATATGTGGATATGGAATATCGTACTATTATTATAGTTTATTATTTATTTAAATAGTGATATCAAAGAAGATTCAGGTTCTGTTTTGTACCTTGACTTTATGTTATTATCTTACTTTATATTGTCCTTATATTATAATTTATCTTAGCTGGCCGATGATACCTATTGAGTACTCGTGTTATGGTACTTATACTTTACTTATGTACCTTTTAGGTGTAGACCCGAGTTCTAGTTTCCATCGTTGAATTGAGGTCGTGCAATGTTGATCATCATGAGACATGGTAAGTTCTTGGAGTTCGAGTTTCCCTTTTTCCCTTCTATCCTTATTCCATATTTTATATTTAAGATGAATGTATGAAACTATTTAAGACTACTAGATATTGAGTTGTAATTTCAATTATCAAATATAGAGATGCTCTTGTACTAATACTATCAGGTCATGGAATTGGTATTGAAATGTTAGTTGTTTCTTTGTGGAATATCTTTGTTATATTGTATTCCTATACAGGGTCAATGTTGAACTTTCCTACCAAGGTAACCCATTGTATTAGTTCTATGTTATGATATTGGCTTACCTACTTATGGGTTATGGTAAGTGTCATCATGACTCAAAAATTGGGTCGTGACAAATTATTAGCAGAGCCTAGGTTTCACCGATATTACTGGTACAAGAGCAAGTGTCTAATATAGTCCTGTAGATCGGAATGTTAATGTTTGTTTCCTATCTTCGGGAGGCTATAGGACATTCTTAGGATTCCCTCACTTCAATCACTCATATCATGCTAAGATTTTGAATTGGTTTGTTTGGTATACTCTTGACTTTACTCTTTCACAAATGCCCAGGACTCTTGCTGCAGTTATATGTGAGGAAGGTCTCGAGACCCATACTCATGATATGTCCTTAGATGTAAATCAATATGGCTTCCCTAGAACCCCAAACTTTCACTTGAGCTAGAGACTCGTCTACCTCAGCCAACGGTGGGTCAAGGACCAGCCCAGGCTCTACCAAGATTCATCCCCTCTTCTCGGCTTAAAGATACTTTAGTTTAGCTATTGGGTTTTATTGATGGTTTGTAGACTACTGAGATAGGAGTATAGCCTACAGCTATAGCTCCTAGATTTGAGGTTCCCTCTATTCCGACAGTTGTTCATCGACAACTGCTCAGATTGTTGTCACCCAGCTTTCTATGTCTGATGAGGAGAAGAAGACACTGGATATATTCTTGAGGTTAGTTCCACCTAGGTTTTCTAATTCTCCTGGAGAGAATGCATTTGAGTTTCTGACTGCTTGTGAGGATAGGCTTCATGGGTTAGGCCTTGTTGAGACCCATGGTATGGATTTTAATATATTTCAATTAGACTTGTCTACTCGACACTGGTGGAAGGGTTTTTTTAGTTCTAGGCCAGTTGGATCTTTACCTCTCTCTTAGGCTCAGTTCTCTGAGATTTTCTTGGAGAAGTTAATATCGCACACCTTTAGAGATTGTTTTAGAAATTAGCTCTCTAGATTGGAGTAGGGTTTGATATCACTCACTAAGTATGAGGCTTATTCTATGATTTGGCTATGCATGTGACTTCCATCTTGGATGCAGAGTATAATAGAGTTTGCTTCTTTGTGAGAGTATTAAGACTTCCTATTCAAATAGCTACGTAGAGTTTGGTTGTTGTGGGTAGGACCTTTACTGGGGTTGCTGAACTTGCTAGAGTAATGGAGGACACAAAGCGTTAGGGCCATAATAAGAGGTTTAAGTATCAGGGCAGATTTGATGGGAGTCATAGTAGTTTCCAGTTTAGGGGTGGTATTCCTTATGCTGGACATCCTCTATATTTATATTTTCAGCGTCAGAGTCAAACTAGTCTACCAGTTCAAGTAGCTCTTTAGACCGGTAATAGGGGTCGGTTCATTACTAGCAGTTGTCCTAGTAAGGACGGTGATCAGTCTTTGAGAGGTTCAACTTAGGCCATGTTAGGCTTAGAAGTTATGTCGGATCAGCTAGATCTATGAGTTCTGGTTCTGCTAGTGATTCTTGTTTCACTTGCAGACTTCCCGGTCATTTCTATAGAGAGTGCCCTAGTCGTGGGGTGATGGTTGTTTTAGCCTAGGGAGCTACTTCTATTATAATAGTTCATCCTTCAGGTAAAGGTGGTTTACGAGGTTGTAGGGGTGGTTACCAGGGTGCTCGAGGTGGTTCTCAGAAAGGCAGGACAATAGGTCAGCCAGGTGCCCAGCCAGGTAGCGGGCATGGTCAGTTGTATGCAGTACCTACTAGACCCAAGTCTCAGACTTTAGATTCTATAGGTATAGGTCCGATTTTTGTATTCTATAAGTCAGCTCTTGCTTTATTTGATCCTGGATCCACTTATTATTATATATATGCTTATTATGCACCAGAATTTGACTTGACTAGTGATTTATTATCTGTGTCGTTGCATGTATCCACTCGCGTATGTGATTCTTTTGTAGTGGATGAAATATTTAGATCATGTGTTATGAGAGTTAGTGATGTTGATACTTGTGCTGATCTTATTATTCTTGATATGTTGGATTTTGACGTTAATCTGGGCATGAAATGGTTATCCCACTATTATGCTATCATAGATTATTTTTCATTGATAGTTACCTTAGCCATGCCCGACGTAACCCCAGTCGTGTAGCAGGGAATGATTAGCCACGGATTGATGAGGATTCTTTCTCATGTTTGTTCTAGACATCTTATCTCAAGGGGTTGCGAGTCTTATCTTTCTTATGCATGTGATACCCGTGTAGCTAGTCCACACTTAACTCCTTTCCTATTGTGTGTGAGTTTCTTGATGTGTTTCTAGCTGATTTTCCTGGTATTCCCCTGATCATAAGATTGAGTTTGCTATTGACTTTGAGCCTGGTACCCAACCTATTTCTATGGCACCTAACCATATGACTCATATTGAGCTTAAGAAGCTGAACTCCCATCTCTAGGATCTTCTTGGTAAAGGTTTCATTAGACCAAGTGTGTCCCCGTAGGGAGCCCCTATTTTATTTGTAAAGAAAAAAAATAAGTCGATGCAAATGTGTATTGATTATAGGCAGCTTAACAAGGTGACGGTGAAGAACCATTATTCGATGCCTCATATTGAAGATATATTCGACCAGCTTTAGGGTGCAACTATATTTTCTATGATAGATTTGAGGTTTGGTTATCATCAGTCGAAGATTTGGGCTGAGGATATCTTGAAGATGGCCTTTAGGACCCGTTATGGTCACTATGACTTCTTGGTGATGTCTTTTGGGATAACTAATGTGTTTAGGCCCTATCTAGACTCCTTTGTTATCGTGTTCATTGATGATATTCTTGTGTATTCGAGGAGTAGTGAGAAGCATGCACAACACTTAAGGATTGTGCTCTAGGTTTTATGAGATCATGTGCTTTTTGCTAAGTTCTCCATGTGCGATTTTCGGCCTGCGCCAGTCGAGTTTCTTGGACATGTGGTGTCCAAGATGGGTATTATGGTAGAACCGGGTAAGGTTTTAGTGATTCATGATTGGGCTAGACCTTTTTCTCCGACGGAGATTCGCAATTTTATTGGTTTGGCTAGTTATTATAGGCACTTTATTAAGAGATTTTCTACTATGTCAGCCCCTATAACTAGATTGAATCAAAAGGAAGTTCCCTTTTGATGGTCCGAGGAGTGTGAGTTGAACTTTGGAAAGCTCAAGAATTATCTCACTTCAGCCCCAATGTTTGCTCTTTTAGTAGATAGACAGGGATTCTCGGTGTGTTGTGATGGATCGGGTGTTGGTCTTGGATGTTCTTTTATGTAGCAGGGTCGTGTTATTGCCTATTCTTCTAGACAACTTAAGGTGCATGAGTGCAACTACCTCGCTCATGATTTGGAGTTGGCAGTGGTAGTTTTCGAGCTCAAGATTTATATGGTGTGCATTGTGAGATTTTCACCAATCATCATAGTTTTCAGCATCTTATGACCCAGCGAGATCTTAATGTTCGCCAATACAGATGGATGGAGTTCTAAAGGTCTATGATATTTCCATCTTGTATCACCTTGGTAAGGAAAATGTGGTGGCTGATGCCTTGAGTCGCAAGGCAGTGAGTATGGGTAGTTTGGCATGTCTATCAGTTTCTTAGAGGCCCTTGGCATGGTACATCCAGTCCTATAGTTTGCCTTGATATTTTGGATCCAGCGAGGATTTTTGCTTGTGTGGAGGCGAGGTCCTTATTATTTGAGCAGATTCGTAATTATCAGTTTGAGAATAGTAAGTTGTGCCTTTTCTGTGATCGGGTGGTGAGTGGTAAGTCTGTGTAACGCCTCAAATCTTGTACCCGAAATGCTACACGATTCGTATAATCTCGAAGGACCACAAGCTAATCCATGACTGATTTCTGTAACTGAGCCTTGAATAATAATGGTAATATATAAATGCGAAAATAAGAACTGAAAGGCCATAATGTTCAATATTGATACATAACTGAAAATATGCTATAACAATACCAAAACAACTGAAATAACTACCTGAACATGATATAGTCTGAAAGCCTCTAAAATTGAACTGTCTGAATAAAGAGTTGATGGGACAATTCCCCAACTAACCCCATCTGCTAAAATAAACTAAGTACTAAAAGAATAAAATAATCAAATAATAACATTCTCGAATGATAAAGACTCACTGCTGACTCTGACTGCTGAAAGTGGAATCCTACTGATACTCTGGAGCACGTGCTTCTGAACCTATGGTATAAAACACCATAGCACAAATGTGTCAGTACGATTAAATGAACTAGTATGCAACTGAGAAAGGCTAAATACAATGGGTCATATGCATGAACAATACTAACTGACTGAATAACTTGAACGTAAGAATATATGCTTGAATACATAATTGTATCTGAGATCGTGATAACACTAAATCATGAATTTTGATAATGTGGATTTAGTGATATATGGGTACTAATACTGGGATACTGAAAGACTAAGTCTATTAAATACTGAGGAACTGATGTCATATTACTGATAAAGGAATGACTGTTTCTGATAAGTCTGATTATGAAGAACTGGTCTGATTGATTGTATCTGACAATCCTAAAATATGAATACTGGTAACATGAATTTTGTATAATTAATATACTATTAACGGGGTGACTGTGTTTGATAGTCCTAGCTCTAATGGAACTAGATGAGTTCTTTACTGAGCTAAGTGACTGTATCTGACAGTCCTAAATCTATAAAACTGAACTGAGTTCTATACTAAGTTGTGTGACTATATCCGACAGTCTTGATTCTGTGGAACTGAACTAAGTTCTACACTGAGTTTGAAACTGAAACTGTGGGAAGTAATCATCTAACCGACATGTCCTGAAACTGAACTAGTGGGGTCCAACTTGTAACACCAGCTGGAAGGGTGTTAGTACCGTGTCACGGGTAAAGACAAGCTGTGAGTAAACCCTCTCTTATAGGGAGCTCTTCCAACAACCCCTTCTAGTAGGAAAAACTCAAATGAGGTGTCTAATCCCTAAACTCGTAGGATACATATCAACCTATGCTGGATACGTAGTTCTGGAACACAAAGATTGCTTCGAAGGATCACACCCTCTACTAGCTAATAGGTGAGTCCCTATCCTTAGGTTCACTCGGTGCTGAATCCTTCTCCCAACTGAAGAGACACTGAACAAATTTAAACTAAACTAAACTATTACTGATAGTATCTTTTAGCTGATTTGAACATAGTTCACTAAATTCCATTGAATGACAGAATACTACTAAGATTTGATAACTGACTGAGATTACTGAGTTTTCCTGAGTCATATAACTGACTAAATTCTAATGATCATGGCTTGAATAGGAGTATCATGAAAAATGACACCTTCTCGAGGCACAAAGCTAAATTTTTGGGTACAAGTACGCCCAGGACTCGATAGCATGAAACTGACAAGACTTGACACTTCGTGAACAGATAACCAATATCAACAATTCATAATACAATAAGTTAGGGATTTAATGAAACACATGGCTGTCATAATTGTGTACATGGATGGAGTTGCATATAGGCATATTCTTTCATCAACCTAATCTCGTGAACATTTCATCAAACACTCATAATGCACACAATATCATAGAAGTCAGTCTTGGTCACAAGGGTAAAGCATTCATTTATTATTTGAGTCACAATTGAGCTATAATACCCAATTTCTATCCTCCTAACCATTTTTTCAAACACCCTACATGCACAACTTAGGGAATAGGTGAAATGATCAAATTACACATCATAAACAACTCAATTCATGGATTTCATCTTGCATAGTAACGTAGTTTAATGAAAACACATAACGATTCCAACTTGGGAATCATACAACAATATAACCATGCTTACAAACAACCCACAACATAAATATCATGTTGTATAATTTGAAAGAGGGTTCTTGGACTTCATGGATGAAAGGAATCCATAAATCAACCCTTGACATACCTTAGTTCCTGATTTTACTAAGATTGATGGAGAGATTCTTGAATTTGAGTCACAATTGAATTTGAATCCTTAATTGAAAACCCTAACTTGTTCTTGAGAGAAACTCTATATTTTGGGTGAACTATGGCTGAATCACGTGTTATTGGGTTTATCTAAGGATAGAAAATTGACCCTTTTGCCCTTTAAAACACAGACATTAAATGACTAAAAAACTGGGTGCCGATGCTATAAGCGACGCGGTGTGTTGATGGTTGTGACGCAATACTCGCTGCATTTCCATGATCGCATCGAGCCTCAGAAGTTTTGGCTCTGGCAGCTTGCACAAATATTTGACCAATGTGATTGGCGTCGCGGTGCACCATGATCGCGTTGGTCTACTATTTTGGGACTCCAATCTAAATATGTTTCAAAAAATCCAAAACTTATCCGGGAACTCCTATTGACCTTCCTAATCATGAACTAATAAAAATATGGACCATTAAAGGATGTTAAGGAGGCAAAATGAGTTTTCCTACTTTCGAAGGCCAATAACAGGCTAAGTCTGAGAACTTAGCTAGAATTTTCCAAGTCTAGGACCCCTTGACAAGCTTAAAGGAATGAATTAATCTTTAGGATTTTACAGGGTCGAACAATATCTTCCCCTTGAGAATATTCATCCTCGAATGAGACTACCTGAGAGGAAGAAAAGATAAAATCACGTACATACTGAACATGAACAACTGGAACATGATTCCATGACTAACATAACTAACAACTAAATGTATCATACTAAACATGCATATCTGATGCATGGTTAACTGGTTCATGAATGCATGGCTGAATATCCAATGATAATTGATATCAAGTTTATCATGGAAATCTGAGCATGAAACTAGATAAGTTTAAGGAAGACTGTTTCCTTAAATTGAAAATGCTAATGAGTTTAAAATTAATTACTAGATATGCATGAGCAGAAACACATGAACGTAACTGATTTTGGAATGTGATGCATGAGCTGGATATCATGATTTGAACTGAGTACCTTGAATATGCGGCTTACGGCTGAGGTTAGTGTTTAAGGGTCAACTTAGAAGTACCCCCTTACTCCAAACTATATTCATTACGAGAAGAGATAATGGCATGTTTTATGTCATGAAAGTTTGGGGAATTATTGTGTATCTGCCCCTTATGACACTAGGTCCCTCGAAGAATATTAATTTTGCTGAGATACTGAGGAAAACTAGTGCGATGCAAAGGTACCTACGAACTGAATCGCAGCTGAATATGTAGGATCTAAAGCTAAGACAAAGTTATTATACCTTACGCACTGCAACTGAGACTACTGAAAGATTTATGTGGGTGCAGAGCACAACTGCATAAATATATACTAACTTTATCTAATTAACTGACTAACTTATATCTGAATACTGGGCGTGTAAGACTAAATTATACTTAGTATGGATAGTTGGACTGAGACTATAGGGTATTATACATAGGCGGTAGTGACTGAATGGGTAACATAAGGTAATTGAGCATGAGTGAGGGAAAACTGCATTACCATAGGAATGCAAGATCAGACGTCTAATCATGATTCAAAAATATTCTATAAACTAAGGTACTGTAATACTAATAATTGAGTAACTGATGGCCATATTCTATGGTCGGGTAATCTTAAAAATGGACTGAGTTTCTAATTTTACTACTGGACTAGGACTGGGACTGAGATTGTAGCTAAGACGGTAATTGATACTATAACTATAACTAAGACTATAACTGAGACTGAATGCTGGTTTTCTATAACTGAGGGTTAGAATAGTACGGGAGTACTAAATTCTAATGGCTAAGTAACTGATATCTAAAAGCCATGGTTCTGTAGGACTATTTGAGTCCTTTTTTGAATATTGATTACTGAACTGACAATGTAACTGAGGCCTGCGGGATGGAACATTAACACTACAGATTCACTGAGGGATCAAAACTGATAGTATACGTGGCATAATTTGAGTTTGATTGAACACTAGGAGTGAAGTCATGAATCATGTGGGCTAAGCATATTGTAAAGCATGACATGAGTGCATGAGTCAGGAGCTGCATGAACTAGGTTTGGAATTTTTTAATTCGTGGAACATGATCTGTAATATTGGATGAACTTGGACTCCTCATACGAGGAACTTGAAACACACACTATTCTATGAAAAGTACATGGATATAAGTTACATTTGTGGGACTAAAATAAAAAGCATGCATAATTATCACGATGGTTAAAGTACAAACTTTGCACTGAGATAGGAATGGGTCGGGCATCATCTTCCTTATGGATTTCCTACACAGACTGGTATTACTACTGGAACCTGAAGTCCTGACTGTCAGAGATTTTATAATCGGACAGTTTCGGTATACCTGTTGGGTTGTGTTAGACTGACTTACTGGGGTGGGGACTGGAAAAAGGTCCTGTTAACATTTGGTCAAACCTTAAAGTTGACTGCTATGCAAAGAGTTACAAAAGAAAGAGGAAGCTCCTGAATCTAAAGAAATGTGAACATGTAAATGAGGGATCTCTAACATATCAGTGGCTACATCAGGAGGACTTTCCTGATCCTATCGGGACTGAAGTACATAGAGTCTATTTAGGCATTGACCACTGATAGAGCTGGAATTGGCACCCTGCTGATTTGGGGGACCGGACTGAGTTGAATAACGATCTTGCTTACTTCTAGGGCCAGGCCTAAGACAATCTCCAATCTTGTGACCTGTCTTACCACATCCAAAATACACATCACTATCAGCTTTACATATACCCTTATGATGCTTACCACACTCTTCACAATAACCCTACTTTCAGTACCCTAGGACTTAAAGCCTGGTACCCCATCTTTATGGTCATTTTTGAACTTTGGTACTGGTGCACTAGCAAAAGATAGAACTCGGGTTAAAAACTTCTGCCTATGCTGAGAATGGTTACCACCCTGCTACCCTAGCTGAGAAAAACTATAACTATAAATTTTGGACTTCTTATTTTCACTCTCCTTCTTCTTAAGTTTAAGCTCCTCAATCTGTTGAGCATGGACCATAATCCTAGATATGTTCATCTCCTTAATCAACATTGCAGTCCTGCACTCCTTAACCACTCTACCTGATATCCTAGACACAAACTTATTTATTGTAAATCTACTATATGCTACTTCATGAGGAGCATACCTGGCTAACTGAGTGAACTTGAGGGAGTATTCTTTTATGCTCATGCTACCTTGTCTAAGGTTGATGAATTCTAATGCTTTGGATTCTTTCTTTTCTAGGGGAAAGAATCTACCTAAGAAAGCAGTAGCAAAATCTTCCCATTCTATGGGCTTTATATTTGCACCCCTGTCTACCTTCCACTGCTTAAACAACGTATGGGTTACATCTTGTAGATGATAGGCGGCTAACTCTACACTTTCACTAGAAGTCACTCTCATGATATCTGTGACTTTTTGAACCTAGTCGAGGAACTCTTGTGGATTCTCTTCAGACTTAGAATCGGAGAATAGGGGAGGTTTTATTCTGGTGAAGTTCCGAATCCTGGTTTCAGCAGAATTAGCCACTGGGTTGGCTAGAACAGCAGTTGTCCGGTCATTCTGAGCTGTGACTAAATTGGCTAGAGTAGTGAATGCTGTTCTGAATTTTTCATGAGAGATGTGCTTATCCAGAGGATCTTCTTGGAAGGGATGAGGTGCTGACTGATTCCCTATTCCTCTTTTGTTATACCTTTTGGGAGGCATATTATAATGTCCCGCAAAATCCTCTACCAGTCTGAGCCTTAGAGCATATTTGGTAAAGAAAAAATTTAAGTCTAAATGTTTCAAAAATATCTTCCCAAGTATGAAATACTTGGAATCATGTGGGAATCTATTTGAGCGTAAATTAAGATCATAGAGGTCCCCTAACTTAAGGATGAGTTGAAAACTTTCCTATCGTTTAAGTTTTACTGAGCGTCAATACTTTGGTTAACTTCAGTCGACTATAAATCCTTGTATATATAGAATTAGAGGACCTACTATATATCAAATGAAATCTCTTTGAATTATCTTTCCAACAATACAAATTTTGTTAAAACTTATATAGAAGCAAAGAGTTATGCCCCTTTTACTCCACCATGTCAGGCTGAGAAACTGAGTGACGACATTCGTGATAAACTGTCATGAGAGTGATGACCTATCACCAATGTCATCATCCCTAGGCATATTTCTACCTTTGGTGATGACATTTTTTGACAAGTATTCATGCCCGTGATGGCCTATCACCATGTCATCAACCTTAACCTGAAACTCAAAGTTTCACCCTTTTGTGATGATATTTAATGACGGCTTATCACCAACTTGACGGCTTATCACTGATGTCGTTAGCTATTTTTTTCCAGTAATTTAAGGATGTTTTTGCAAGGGTATTTTGGTTTTTTCTTACCTTTTGGAGGTCTCTATAAATATGACGAACCCCATCCAAACCCTAATTTCTTCATCTACTCTTTCAATTCTCTTAAGAGAAACTATCTAGGATTTCAATTTAGGAACCCTAATCTTCAAAAATTCATCCATAATTCTGTAATATTTCTTCAAGAGTTAAGTTCCTCATAGTGTGGGATTCGATAATTATTTATTACAAATGCAGATAGAGTCTCAAGCATTAGAATTCATCCAATTTCAAAGATTAAGGTATGTAGATATTGATTCTTGGGTCCCTTTCATCCAAGAAGCTCAAGAACCCTTTTCAAAAATCAAAGATTTTTATGTTTATGAGTTTTTAATGATTTGTATGAGTTTAAATTGATGTTACATGTGTTGTTAAGTTTTGATTCATGTTTTTTTATAAGAATCATAAGCCTTGACCCTAGTAGGTGGAATCCATGTGGTATTTGTGATGAATCTTACTTATGTTGCTTTCTATGTGATATGTTCATGTCAAATGGGTGTATAAATGGTTGAATAAGCGAATCATGTTCCCCCTAGGTTTTATAAAAAGCTTAGGTGAAGCATAAGGGCCATTGTAGCATGTTGAAGATGAAACGCCAAATTGTGAGTTTGTTTATGCATGCCTAGTGTTTGATAAAACACCCAAGTTAATGAATTATTCCATGGTAGTAGGAAATCCCCAAATAAGTGTGAGCCCATGCATGTCTAGTGTTTGTTCAAGGACCTTAGTGAATAAGTGGAGATGTGATAGTATTAAATTCCCTAATTATGTGCTCTTGATATATGCTAAGTTTTTAATATATGCCAAATGGTTTGCAAGTAAGTTATGACATGATAGTATGAAGTTTCCCCAAGCAATGTGATATCCAAACACATGTCAAGACTGATTTAGGTATGAAATAGTTGAGGTAAAACCTTTTTGAATGGAGTAAGATCTAGTAGCATGTTTCCCCTACATTATTAGATGATTTTGACTCAGAGATGCTTAAAGCGACCCCTTCGCGATTGTGATGATAAATAGATGTTTCTGATCCTTAAATGCTTGAGGTGATGTCTTAATGACTGTGAGATGCTTTAATGATTGTGATGATAAATGAATTCTTGTGATAATGAACGAATGCTTATGATGATGAATGAATGATTGTGGTGATGACTAGTCAAGAATAATTATGCTTTACTTTTATGTTATCGAGTTCGGGGAGTATTTATACCCGACAATAGAGATGTTGTCTAGAGTTCGCGTTAGTTTCTTGATAATTTCAGTTGAGCCATGATTCTCAGAACTCAGTGAACTATAGAACTCTATATCCTCAGACAAGTGCAGAACTTAAGAAAGCTTAGTAATCTCAATTATCTTTGTAATCTCTGTATCGCTAGTAATCTAGCCTCAGTCCTGTAATCAGCTCAGATCTAATAGTACTTAAGTGATTCAATTCTAATCTCAAAAACAATTTGAGTAATCTATTTAAGCTCTGTGTCATCAGTCAGATACCATAATTCGATACCTTTTCCATTAGATATAGAACTAAGTAATCTCAGTGTAACTCAGTCAGATCTTTTGAGAAACATGACCAATATTAGATTAAGTTCAGTCATGTTTAGTTAAGATTTTAGTTTAGAGTCTTTTAGTTGGGAGGAGAAACTAGCACCGAGCAAGGGAAGGGACAGCGGTTCCCCATTAGAGAGGCTGAGTCGTTAGGAGCAATCCTTGAACTTTAGAACTGCATAGCCAACATAGAATACAGGAGTCCCCATTAGTAGAGGCTATCACCATCAGAGAGGTTTGACTATTATATTTCCTCGGGCTGACTTCCTGCGAGGGTCATCCCGTCAGAGAGGCTTGAGAAGAGAGGTCTTTACCCGTGGCACGGTATTGACACCCTTCCAGCCGTGGTTTTAGATTGGACCCCACCTATGGTAGGTTGGGGTATGGTGGTTAAGTAACTACTTCCCACAATTGCAGTTTCAATATCAATCTTCAAAAATCAGGGCTGTGTGGTACAGCCGTCTATCTTAGTGAGAAACTCAGATAGTTCCATTGATTCATGGACCATCCCGTTAGATAGGCTTGGTCTCATATACAGATACTTATTATCATATCTAAAGATCTTCCATCAAAGAGGCTTGATCTCAAGTCTCAGACTATGTTAAGTATTCTTATTATCATATCTAGAGATCTCCCGTCAGATAGGCTTAATCTCCATCTCATATTCAGTTGAGTATTTTTGTTGTCAGATTCAGAAATAATCATAATTCTTATCATTGATAATATCTTCTGAAATAATATGTTAGAAAAGATGATCTCTAATTCGGTCAGTCAAAAGCAGTAAGCTCAAAATTTAGTCCTTGATGTAAGTACACCTAGACTCTCAGTTATCAGTATTAGATGAGTCAATAATTCAGTATCTCAGTGTTAGTAGTGAGTTCACTCTACAGTAAAGTGGTATTCGAGTTTTAGTATCTAGAGTTGTGATGATTGTGTTCATGGTCTGTGCATTCATGTATGTGTTCTTATGCGGTATCTTCATGATTATTCAGTTTAGATATTATGCATGTAGAGCAATTGCATTAGACTACCTCATCTACATACTCAGTACATTTTTGTACTGACGTATTTGTGCTATGGTGTTTTATTTGACATCATGGGTTCAAAGGCACAGAATCCAGAGTATCCTTAGCAGTTTAGTCCTAGTAAGCAGAAGTAACAATAAGTCCTTTCATCGAGGATGAATATCAATTTACTATTAAAGCTTCAGTCTTTGTTTATTTTCTATTGATGAAGTTAGTTGGGGACCTATCTCATCAACTCCACAGTTCAGATTGTTTAGAGGCTTTTCAGACAGATGTACTAGATTCATTTTTCTGTATTATGAGTATTCATAGATATGTTGAACCTTATGGCTAGTTTCCACATTTATTTCAGATATTATGCAGTGTACAGGTATAGATATCAGTAAAGGGTTATCTTGTAGTCCTTCGGGGTCATAAGTACCGTGTGACGTCTCGGTACATTAGCCTACCTCGTCTATATACTCGGTACAATCCTGTACTGAGACATTTACGTTATGGTATTTTATTTGACACCATAGGTTCAGAGGCACAGGATCCAGAGTATCCTTAGCATTTCAGTCCTAGTTAGTAGCAGTAGCAGTGAATCCTCTTCATCGAGAATAAATTTCAGTTTACTATTATTGCTTTAGTCTTTGTTTATTTTTAGTTGACGGAGTTAGTTAGGGACCTGTCCCATCAACTCCATAGTTTAGACAGTTTAGAGGATTTTCAGACGAATGTATTAGTATTCATTTTTCTATATTATGAGTATTCATAGATATGTTTAACCTTTTGGCTAGTTTCCACATTTATCTCAGATATTATGCGATGTACAATTACAGAGATCAGTAAAGGGTTAGCTTGTGGTCCTTTAGGGTCATAAGCAGCATGTTACATCTTGGGATAATATCTCGGGGAGTTATACATATTTTGTAAATGGAACAGAAAAAGGGATTAAATAGAGAGTTTGACTAGAGCTTATGCTCACTCACATGACATAAATACTGAAAGAAGCGAAACTGATCCTAAAACATCTCATAACCTCTTGCACATAAGTGTGGTGCACAACACACCCATGTACAAGAATCAACTAGATGTGGCTTTTCAGACTTCCTAGGATACTGTTGAACCTTAGGCTATGATACCAAGTTTGTAACGCGTGAATCTGGTACCCGAAATGCTACACGGTGCTCATAATCCCAAAGGACCATAAACTAACCCAGGGATGACATCTATAACTGATTCCTGAATAATAATGGTAATATTATAAATATAGAATCATAAACTAAAAGGTAATAACGTTCAATACTGATACATAACTAAAAATATGGTATAACAATACCAAAATAACTGAAATAACTATCTGAACATGATGTAGCTGAAAAGCCTCTAAAACTGAACTGTCTGAATAAACAGTTGATGAGACAATTCCCCAACTAACCCCATCTGCTAAAATAAAATAAGTACTAAAAGAATGAAATAATCAAATAATAACATCCTTGAATGATGAGAATTCACTACTGACTCTAACTGTTGAAACTGGAATGCTACTGATACTTTGGAGCACGTACTTCTTAACCTATGGTGTAAAACACCAGAGCAAAAATACATCAGTATGATTGAATATACTGGGGTGCAAGTAAGGTATCCTGAATATAATGGTTAATATGCATGAACAATACTAACTGACTGAATAACATGAACATGAGAATACATTCATGAATACGTAACTGTATCTTAGATCGTGATAATACTGACTCATGAATTTTGATAACATGGATTTACTGATATCTGGGTACTAATACTGGGATACTGAAAGACTAAGTCTATTGAGTACTGAGGAACTACTATCATATTACTGATAAAGGAATAACTATTTCTGACAGTTCTAATTATGAAGAACTGGTCTGATTGACTGTATCTGACATTCCTGAAATTTGAATACTAGTAACATGAATATTGTATAATTAATATACTATTAATTGGGTGACTGTGTCTGACAGTCTTGATTCTGATGGAACTAGCTAAGTTCTGTATCGAGCTGAGCGACTGTATCTGAAAGTCCTAAATCTGTAGAACGGAACAGAGTTCTAAACTAAGCCAGGTGACTATATCTGATAGTCTTGATTCTGTAGAACTGAAATGAGTTTTATACTAAGTCTGAAACTGAGACTGTGGGAAGAAATCATATAACTGATATGCCCCAAAACTGAACTAGTGGGGTCCAACCTATAACCTAAGCTGGAAGGATGTCAGTACCATGCCAAGGGTAAAGACAAGATATTAGTAAACCCTCTCTAACAAGGAGCTCTTCCGTCAACCCCTTCTAGTAGGAAAAACTCAAATGAGGTGTCTAATCCCTAAACTCGTAGGGTAAATCTCAACCTACACTGGAAATGTAGTTTTAGAATACAAGGATTTCTTCTAAGGATCACACCCTCTACTAGCTAATAGGTGAGTCCCCATCCTTGGGTTCACTCGGTGCTGAATCCTACTCCCAACTAAAGAGACGCTGAACTGATTTAAACTGAACTGAATTGTTACTAATAGTATATTTTAGCTGATTTAAATAGAGTTCACTAAATTTTGTTGACTGATGAAATACTATTAAGATCTAATAACTGACTAAGATTACTGAGATTACTGAGTTTTCTTGAGTCATGCAAATTACTGAATTCTAATGACCATGGCTTGATTGGAAGTATTGTGAAAACTGATATTGGCTCTAGGCACACAACTAAATTGTCAGGTACAAGTACCCCCAGGACTCAATAGCATGAAACTGACAAGACTTGACACTTCGTGAACACATAACCAATATCAATAATTCATAATACAATAAGTTGAGGATTTCATAAAACACATGGTTGTCACAATGTTGTACATAGATGGAATTGCATATAGACATGTCATACTTTTATCAACCTAATCTCATGAAAATTCCATCAAACACTAATAATATACACAATATCATGGAAGTCAGTATTGGTTGTAAGGGTAAAGCATACATTTATTATTTGAGTCACAGTTGAGCTATAATACCCAATTTCTATCATCCTAGCCATTTTGTTAAACACCCTACATGCACAACTTAGGGTATATGTGAAATCATCAAATTACACATCATAAACAACTCAATTCATGGATTTCATCTTTCATGCTAAAGTATTTTCATGAAAACACATAAAGATTCCAACTTGGGAATCATACAATAATATAAACATGGTTACAAACAACCCAAAACATAAATATCATGTTTTATAATTTGAAAGAGGATTCTTTGACTTCATGGATGAAGCAAATCCATAAATCAACCTTTGACATACCTTAGTTCCTGATTTTACTCTTGGATTTGAGTCACAATTGAATTTGAATCCTTAATTGAAAACCCTAACTTTTTTCTTGAGAGAAACTTGAGAGAAACTCTATATTTTGGGTTAACCATGGCTGAATCATGTGTTATTGGGTTAAGCTAAGTATGGAAAACTAAGCCTTTTTCCCTTCAAACATGGAATTTAATGACTAAAAATTGGGTGCCAATGCTACAAGCAACATGACTCGTTAATGGATGTAATGCGATACTTGACGTGTCGCGCCATGACTGATTCGAGCCTCAAAAGGTTTGGCTCTGACAGTCTACATAAATTTTTGACCAACATGATTGGAAATACGGTGCACCATAATCGCGTAGATCTACTATTTTGGAACTTCAAACATGATCTAAACGTGTTATAAAAAATACAAAACTTGTCCAAGAACACCTATTGACCTTCCTAATTATGAACTAATAAATATACAGGACATTAAAGGACGTTAAGGTGGAAAAATGAGATTGGCAACTTTCGAAGGCCAATAATAGGCTAACTCTTGGAACTTAGCTAGAATTTTCTAAGCCTGGGACCCCTTGACAAGCTTAAAGGACTGAATTAATCTTTAGAATTTTATGGGGCCTTATAGTCTGGGAGACACACCGTAGATTCCGAGGGTATCTTATCGTTTCAAGGTCATCTTAGTGTTCCCCGACTTGATGACTTAATTCAGTTGAGTTTGCAAGAGTCTTACAGCTATAGATATTCTAATCATCCCAGTATGGACAAGATGTATAGATATTTGAGGAAAATTTATTGGTGGGATGGTATTAAGAGACATATAGAATACTTTGTAGCTCATTGCCTATGTTGTTATTAGGTTAATATTGAGCATCAGTTTCCTAGCGGTTTGACTTAGAGGTTACCTATTCTCGAGTGAAAATGGGAAAGGGTTACCATGGATTTCATTAGTGGTTTGCCTTGTACTACCTATGGTCACAATTGTACTTGAGTTATTATGGATTGTTTGCCCAAGTCAGCACATTTCTTTCATATTTAGATGACCTTCAATATTGAGAGGTTAGCCCAGATTTATGTTTGAGAGATAGTTCATTTACATGGGTCCCTGTGTCTATCATATTAGCTAGTGGTTCTGTATTTACATCACGGTTTTGAAGAGCATTTCAGGAGGAGTTGGGTACTCAAGTGGATTTGAGTTTAGCTTTTCATTTGTAAATAGATGGACAGTCCGAGCAGACTATTCAAGTGCTTGGAGATATACTCTGAGCCTGTGTTATGTACTTTAGAGGATAGTGGGATCAACACTTAGCATTGATAGATTTCTCATACAACAGTTACGATTTGAGTATTGAGATGATGCCTTATGAGGTCTTATATAATAGAAGATGTCGTTCACCTATCGGAGGGTTTGAGACTTCTGAGGTTAGACCCTGTGGTACATATTTTCTTCAGGACTCATTTGATAGGGTCAGGGATATTAAAGATAGGCTGAGAGCAGCGAAGTGTGGGCAGAAAGCCTACGTCAATGGTAGACTCTGTGCCTTGAGATTTGGAGTTCGTGATCATATGTTCCTTAGTGTTTTACCTATAATATATGTGATGAGATTTGGGAGGAAGGGTAAGCTTAGCCCTCGCTATATTAGTCTTTTTGAGATCCTTTGTGTAGTGAGCGAGGTGGCCTATGAATTAGATTTACCTCCAGAATTTATCGTTGTTCATCTAATTTTTCATGTCTCTATATTGCAGAAGTATTTTCTATATCCTTCTCATGTACTAAGATGGGATTCGGTCTAGTTAGACAAGCAGTTGACCTTTGTAGAGGAGCTCATACTTATTTTAGCTAGTGATGTGAGGAGACTGCGTACTAGAGATATTTTGGTAGTCAAGCTTCTGTAGAGGCATCGCCCAGTACAGGAGTATACTTGGGAGATTGAGAGTGAGATGTGAGCACAGTGTCTTTATTTGTTTGAGACTTTAGGTATCTTCTTCATCTTTAACTTTTAGGGATGAAAGTTCCTTAGTAGTGGATGTTGTAGTGACCCTTCCAGTCATTATCTGTGTTCTTGCTTATTTTTACTGATAGTACTTCTCCATAGCTTTCCCAAGTCATTAGTGACTTACTGGAATTGATAGTTCGGTTACCTGGTAGTTCATTTGGTTTTTAGAACCACTTTCCTAATTTGAAGACTTCATTGGTTCTAATTGACCATCGAGAAAAAAAATCAATAAAATGAACTTAAATGCAAAATCTGACTATGCTAAAATGTCTAAAACTATATGGTTACATCTCTTATTTGCTCAAAACGAACTCTGGATGCATCTCGAGGCATTGACCAAAGCTCGAAACTAAGATCCAAACTTTAGTTATGCTTGGCATAGGGAGAGATACTGTGACCACGATGTGAAGGGTGCGAATACAGTGTCGAAACTGCGTCCAAGAGGGGTTCATGACCGTAAGTCCCGAGGACTAGGAAAAACCTATTTGAAGGCTATTTTTCCCAAAATATTAGCCATTTTGTGCCTTCCTCTTGAGCTCTAAACCCTAATAGTGTGTAAAATCTCCAAAGTGAGTCTTGTGGGTTGATTAGGATCTTGAATAACTTATATAATCCATTTTTCTATAAATCTAAGGTAAGATTCCTTCTAGTTTGGTATTAATTTTTTTATTTCTAAACCTAAAACCCCTAAGTCTTTGAGGCTTAATTGTAGCGACAAATGTGATTGATTTTCTCTAATTTCTTGAGGTTTATAGCTCCCTAATAATGTATGAACAATGGGTTACTCAGAAACTCATTTTCCAAATGTGGGACCCACTGGAGGTTTGGTGTCATTTTTGACCTATGGCATAATGATGCCGTAATGAGTATTGTTAAACTTGTAATGATTCTTAGATTATGTTGTTGATAGCTTCACTCATGGAAGAAGCTTCAAGGAAAAGAAAGGTGAAGCTTGTCGATTCATGAGCAATTTGGACTCAAGGTAGTTTAGGGTTACTCGTCATTAAATTGAGCTTAATTTTAGTATAATTATTGATATCTTGTGAGATTGGGTAGGGTCTTAGATGATAAATAAATAAATAATAGATGGCATTTGGGATTAGTTGATTCTTGTAGGCTATTACACTTGTGAAATGTTATTCTTTACTATAACTTAGAACCTTGGATAGTTCTACTTGTAGTCTCATGAATTGTATGAGAATACTTTAGTTGCTCTAATAGTTGAGAATGATGTTTTTGACTAACCTTAAGAGTATATTGACCTACATATGACTAGTTATGAATTGGCCTTAGTGTTTGGCGTTTCTTAGAAAGGATACTTGAAGAAGATTTCCCCTTATAGGCTTAGTAAGGATTGGTAAGCCCTTATAGTGTGATTTAGATAAACTAGCCTAATTCTGGGTAGAAGTTAGTCTTGTAGAAGTGAACTTTGGCATTATTGGGCTCTAGGAGTGGGACTTGACCCACTTTAAGCTTGAACTATGTAATTCCTCAGTAAACTAGATACTTGAGGAATGTCTAAGTTATGTTATTGAGGTTATAATGATTAAACCCAGTTGTCATATATGCATGTGATCGATGGTTGGATAATGCGTATACTTGATTGATTATCTTGTTCTCATGATATGGATAGTCTTGGAAAGTCTTGTAAATTGAACCTATGGTTATGCAATCGCTTGGCTTATTGATGGGTTCACCAAGTGAACCTCTAATTATGTTACCACTCTAGCTTTGACACAAGCCTAATGATTAAGCTAATTTTTATGTGAAGGATTTTCCTTTGGGGTTAGTATTGTGAAAAGTGAGAGTAAAAGAGGTATCTAGAGAGAATACACTTGACTTATAATTGACTTGCTAATAAACATGTTAACTTGAAAAAGTGGTGATTGCATAGATCATTTAGAAACTCGTGCTAATGCATCTACTTATGTTATGTATCAATGATTAATAGTAAAATAAGATGTTATGTGTTACCTTACATCACTTATACTCAATCATTATGGGTTGTATATACTTATTGAATTATCTACATATATATGTGTATAATGATGAAGCCCGGTGAATCCGAAGGATATAATGATGTTATGATGATGCCTATTGAATCCAAAGGATATATTGATGTGATGATAATTCCCGGTGAATCCAGAGGATACATTGATGGTATGATGATTCCCGGTGAATTCAGAGGATATAGTGATGTTACAATGATGCCGAGTGAATCCGAAAAAGTTAATGAAATGTGATAAAGTTATGTGCGGTAAGTATATATGTGAATGCATGGTTGTATGTGAGGTTATGTCTTGTGTGGCTAAACCCATTGGTGTACTTGGGACATGATGTCTTCTATGGTAAATTATTATCCATTCTTTGTCATTAACCACTTGATATGAGGCATGACCCTTGTTAATTCTAATTAGTACCTAGAAGTGGATTATTCCAAGTATTGGGTTAAGGCTAATTGATATGTGTAATCTTATGTAGAACCTAGGGCTCACCTAGTACATCTACTTGACTTTAATAAATAGTTACATTATGGAATTTCGCCTAGAAAAGTGGCTTATGTGATATATAGTTGTCTCTAATAAATAGCAATGACTTGCAGGCTAGAAGTCTAGTGAACTAATTGGTGGACCATACTTAGCAAAAATATGGAAACTAGACCTTAAGGTTGCGATATGCTTAATGATAATAGACCTAGTATTGTATAATGAGTGGGTTAAGTTGACATCTAGTAGGTGATGTTGTGGTGGCTTAATTGATGACTTATATAATTAGGAGGCTAACTAGAAGATGGCTTTGTGATGGGTGAATAAATAATAGTGTTTGAAACTTATAACTTTTCCTTATTTGATGACTAGTAAACTATTAGACTTGCAAACTAGTGGCTCATGGAAATGGAGGCTAGCTAGTATAGGCTAGACATGAAGTTTATTAATGAATTAGAGATCAAATGACTATATAACCATGTTATGGTGATATCGGCTTTGTTGTGTCAAATTTCAGTATTGATGATGATTGTAGACCTCAGTAAGAGGCCATGGCGGGAATGTACAGTCCTACATATTTGGTAGGTTGCTTGTGTAGTTACGCCTTGATATGTTGATGGATTGATCTTTTGGTGTAATCTTTTATTCTATGGGATGCCATGACAAGTTCTTTGTTTGTTTTCCTTGAGTGTACTTCCCGGCAGTATGGGACATCGTTGTCAGTTCTTTTTATTTATACTCTAATGATGGTAGTTGTGTTGATTATGGTAATTACATGATTGTTATTGTATATATGCAGCTTTATGTTTCTAAAATGATTAGTCATGTTATATAAAAGATATGGTATATGTAGATATGGAATGTTGTACTATTGTTATAGTTGATTACTAATTTATACAGTGATATCGAAGAAGATTTGGGTTCTGTTCTGTACCTTGACTTTAAGCTATTGTCTTACTTTATATCGTCCTTAAATTATAATTTAGCTCAGTCGGCCAATGATACCTAGTAAGTACCTATATTTTTGTACTAATACTACACTTCTGTACCTTTTTTGTGCAGAACCGAGTTCTACTTGCCGTCGTTAAGTGGAGGTCATGTGGTGGTTATCATCAAGAGACAAGATGAGCTCTTGTAGTTCGAGTTGTCCTTTTTCCCTTCTATCCTTATTATGTCTTTTGTATTCGCGATGAATGTATGCGACTATTTAAGACTGTTGTATGTTGAGTTGTAATTTCTATTATTGAATATAGAGATGCTCTTATACTAATACTATCAGGTCATGGGATTGGTATTTGAATGTTAGTTGTTTCTTTGTGGAATGTCTTTGTTATATTGTGTTCCCATATAGGGTCCATTATAGTGTCTATGTTGGACATTCCTACCAAGGTAACCCATTGCATTAGCTTCGGGTTTCAGTGTTGGCTTACCTAACTGGTGTGTTATTGTAGGTGCCATCATGACTCGGAAATTGGGTCGTGACAATTTTTTATATGGAGGAGTTCGAAATTTTCATGACCTAATTTACGAGTCATGATGGCACATACTCTATCCCGCTAGTAGGTAAGCCGAACCATAGCTCGGAGATAGATGCGATGGGCTAACTTGGTGGAAAATGACTTGAAAGCGGAAAATTAGCAATTAAAGATTCAAATAGTAATAATACAGTAATAAAGGTCTAATAGATAGATAGGAAAACCAATAAGCACACCAAGACTTAGTAATGTCGGTACAAGAGCTACTACAAAGAACAACGAGCACTAAATAGTCAAATACAATCCGTCTCGAAGATGAAAGATTAGACATAGATAAATAGCAGGGAAAATGTTTACTCTGACTCTAAGAGCTCACCCAATCTCCGAAATCAACTCTACACGAATGTCCAATCAGCGGCGACAACTAGTACTCGAAACTGTACCATATTATTTTCCATATTCAGAATTTGTATCAATACTAGTGTTTATAAGCGATACTATTAAGCATATCCAAAATTCATACTAATAGTCACATCTACAAGCCATTAATCGTATCTATAAGTCACATCATATCTATGAGTCGTAGCATATCCATAAGCCATATTATAAATATACATAAGCCATATCATCTATAAAAACCATATCATACCCATAAGACATATTATATAAGTACATAAGCCATATCATACCCAAAAGCCATATTAAATATGTACATAAGGTATATCGTACCCACAAGCCATATTATAATGTACATAATCCATATCATCTATATAAGCCATACCGTGCCCATAAGCAATATTACATATGTACATAAGCCATATCATCTATGTAAGCCATATTGTTCCCGTAAGCCATATTATAAATGTACATAAGCCATTTCATCTATATAAGCCATATCATACCAATAAGCCATCTTATATATATACATAAGACATATCATTTATATAAGCCATATCATACCCATAAGTCATATTATATATATACTTAAGCTATATTATCTATATAAGCCATATCATACCTATAAGACATATTTTATATATATACATAAGTCATACCACCCTTATAAGCCATTAACCTTTACTCATGCCGATATCTATAGCATTAAGCATATCAATGAACCATATTATTAATCATATTAGAAAGCCATACCAATAATCACATGTATACATCATAAATCATACTAATATATTATATCCTTAATCATACGTATGAGCAATATCATTAGCGATACGCGGAATTAACATCAATCGTTCAATATCAAACTAACATACTCAATAATTATATTCAACCTCCTCAAATGTGAAATCAACAATTAATAAGAGTATATCATGCGTAAATTAGCCTACAAGGTTATCACAAGTCTGGACCTAATGTAGGCTAGAGGGGGCCCACTTCTAATCCCTAAAAATCCTCTTAGGCAACTTCTACCTAGGACTAGGCTAAGGTATCTAAGTTCATTCCTAGATGTCAAGTAAGCCACTCTTATTCCTAAGATAGAAATCCGTCGAAAACATGAATAACTAAGGCAATCCTACCTAGAACAATAAAAACTAAGGTAATTCCCTAAACTTAAGCAATTAAGGAAAATTCTACTCTAACATGAATAACTAAGGCAATTTCACCTATCTTGAGTAATTAAGGCATTTCCATTCTAAATATATACACCACAAAGCTCAATCCACCTAAGACATGAATAACTATGCTAACTACCTCAAGTCTATGATTTAGAGAAATCCTAACAGCCCAATTAAACCAAATACTCTCATTTATACTTCGAACACCTAAATCCCACCCCATATCTAGCATAATATCATAAGCATATTATGAAATAGCTCAATATATGAAGAAGGTAAACCTAGCACGCCTGGTCAGAGAAGAAATCTTAAAGAATGTGGTAAATCATCAATATCTCCTTCCGAGAAGCTTCCACAATGTGCCACGGCATCAAAATTACAATCTACTCATATAAACAAGAACAATGATTTCCATATTGCACTAATGTGCTTCGGGTCCAAAATTACATAAAAATCCCATATGGGGCCTCTTTATGGAAATCACATTTCAAAAACCAATCAAAGACTCTCTATGCTCAAGGAATATTTACCTTAAAAAATGGGTGAATTCCGAGCTAAATGGTGCTAAAATAATGTCACCAAGCTTTTATGGATTTTATATAAGAATGGGAAAATTAACCCTAAAAATAATGAAATCTTACCATAAATTTGAAGCAGAATTGGATAAATAATCCTTATCCTAGCTCCAAAATCACCCACAAATGTTATTCCTGATCTTTCCTATTTTTTTGGGTTTAAGATTTTAGAGAATTGATGAGAAACGGTGAAAAAGGGGCTAAATGGGGTATTTTGTACCCTTTCCATGTACACGGGTATTGCTTAAGCGAACTTAGGTCACTTACGCGATACCTGACTGTGGCATAGATATTGCTTACATGATAAGCCTATCGCTTATGCAATATCTCGCTATCTAAGCAAATGTTGCTCACCCAATAATAGTATCACTTATGCACTACCTACTCTATTTCTAAGGGATCCGATTACGCAACAAAAGTGTCGTGTATGCAAAAAATATCTCTTGTATGTCATATTTGTTGTTGGTTGGTAGATCACGCAAGAGATCAAAGGCATCACGGTTGCAATGCACCATTATTAGATAAGATGCCAGCCCCTCGGGATTCATCTAAAATGCCATATACACAAATGGACTATGCTATCCTATTAAATTAGATGTTCCAAACTCAATGTCACAGTCAAAATTTCCATCCTAGGTCGTTTTGATAAAAAGTGGGTCCAACATCCACTTGCCATTTCTCTTAACTTCAGGCCAATGGCTCAAAATGACCCCAGGTGCCTCGGGGCCCAAACCAAAGGTCCTCTTAGCCTACAAATGACATTTTGGAGCTTTTGGAATAGTAAAATATAGCATACAATATCATTTGACTAATGTTTTTGCCTGGTAGCCAATTTGAACAAGAAAAAAATTCAAAGTAGGAAATTGGCTCTAAAAACCAAATGAATTGCTCAGTAATTGTACCATCAGTCCTAACAAGTCATAAATGACATAGGGAAACTATAAGAAATCTATAAATGGTGAAAATAAGCGGACATACAGAAAATGACCTGAAGGGTCATTGCAATATCCACTACTAAAAGAACATTCGTCGGCGAAAGTAAAGTATTAGGATGTACATGAAGCCTCAAACAGGTGAGGATACTGGGTCTGCATCTTGCTCTCGATCTCCCAAGTAGACTCCTCTACTGGGCAATGCCTCCACTGAACCTTAACTACAGAAATCTCCTTTGTGTGCAACATCCAGGCATCACAAGCCAAAATAAGCACAGAAAGGTCAATCGCTCATTCAACTGGACTGAGTCTCATCTAAGCAAATGAAATGGATTAAGAATATATCATTTCAACATAGAAACATAGAAAACTGGATGAACAACAGCAAAATCTGGGGGTAAGTCTAACTCGTAAGTTACCTCACCAATGGTGTGAAGAATCTCAAAGGGTCCAATATATCTGAGGATGATCTTTCCTTTCCTCCTTAACCTTATCACACCCTTCATGGGCGATACATGAAGGAATACTAGATAAAAAACTCCAAATATCAAGGAACAAAGTCTATGGTTTGTATAAGCTTTTTGCGTACTCTAAGTTGCCCTTAACCTATCTTGAATCACCCTAACTCTATCTAATAACTCTTGAAGCAAGACAGTACCATGAGGTCTAATCTTGGAAGTCTCAAACCATCAATTTAGGGAACGACATTGCCTACCATATAAAGCCTCAAAGGGTGCCATCTTAATATTTTAATGGTAAGTATTATTATATACAAACTCTGCCAAGGCTAAGTACTACTTCCATTGACCTGTAAAATCCATAACACGGGCTTGGTGCATATCCTCAAGAACCTGAATGGTCCGCTCCGAATGGCTATTGATATATGGATGAAAGGTGGTACTAAGTTATTAAATGATAGATATAGGGACACCTTGCAACTTTACCCAAATCCTCCTGGAAAGCTCTCTAAAACATGGAAGTAAACATTGAACCACAATTTAAAATGATAGATATTGGCACACCATGCAAATGGACTATCTGACACACATAGATACAAAACATCCTCTCGACACTAAATGACATCAAAACAGGAATGAAATATGCCAACTTGGTCAATTTATCCATAATGACCCATATACCATAAAAACCAAGGGAAGAACCAGGTCACCCACTAATAAAGTCCATGGTGATCCGCTCACACTTTAACTTAGGCATGGGCAACCTCTGAATTAATCCACCATGTCGCTGATGCTCCACCTTCACTTGATGGCAACATAGGCAATAAGCTACAAAGTATGCCACATCTCTCTACATGCCACTCTCCAATTGAATTATGTCATCAATCCTTAGAACACAAATACTGCTATCAAATCTCAAGACATTCTTAGAATTTATGGTTTCACCCTTGGACTCACTACTAAACCCTAATCATGAATAATGCAAAGCCTCTTAGTCTCAAATTGGAGATCCCGAATCTGCTCAAATAATAAGGAACTCACCTCAATACTAATAAGAATCCTCCTAGAGTTTGAAATGTCAAGTTGCATCATCAAGTTGGCTAAAGATTGAATATCCCATGCCAACTCTGATAAACTGATATACAAGCCAAGCTACCCATACCCACAACCTTTTGGCACAAAGCATCTGCTACCATATTTTTCTTGCATAGATGATACAAGAAAGAGATATCATAATCCGTAAGCAAATCTATCCACTATGCTGCTTGGAATTAATTTCTCTTTGCGTCATGAGATGCTGAAGAATAGAATGATCTATGAAAATCTTACAATACACATTATAAATACAATGCCTCCAAATCTTAACCGCAAAAACTACCGCTACCAACTCCAAATCATGAGTAGGGTAGTTGCGCTCGTACACCTTTAGCTGACTCAAAGCATAAGAAATAAAATAACCTTGCTACATTAATACACAACCCAAACCAACACCAGAAGCATGAAAGTACATGGCGAATCCCTCACCCTCAATAGGAAGAGCCAAAGTAGGAGCCAAAGTAAAAAACTTCTTAAGCTTTCCAAAGCTCAAATCACACTCCTCAAACCATCAGAAAGGAGCCTTCTTCCAAGTGACTCTGGTCAAAGGTGCTAAAATAGTAGCACAACCCTCAATGACTCATCTATTATTATCAAGACCCAAAAATCTAAGTGTCATAATGACACTGTCACAGTCAACCTTGATGAGTAAGCCTATTACCCAAACTAATACACAACGGGGAATAAAATAGAAATACCCTCAAGGTAAGGCTTCTAAAACAAAGCCGAACCATATAAGTTTAATAGATGCGGAAAGAATATAATTAACAACATAACTGTAACTTCCAAAACCTGATGTCAATAGTATAAGAAAAAATCTAGTAAAACTCAAATCAAAATAAAATATATAAGATATCCAAATATATGAAAAACTGTGCCTCTGAAATGAAAATAACAAAATAGTCTATAAGAAAGATAGTAGAATACATTTGAATGCTTGAAAGTCAACCACTACCTTGAAATCACCAAATATCACCCGAATCAACCAAGTTAGGGAACACTCGATCTAGGACCAACACCGAAAGGGCACAGTAGGCATGAGTATGATCCATTTGTACTCAGTAGGTACCATAGGTTGAGTATGCAAAATAGATAATAAAACACGTAAGTTAAACGTAAAGCGCATGTCACCTGCAATCAAAAAATATTCCACAATGGTAGCCCACACCACTTGCACTAATAGTTCTACCATATATATCACGTATATTCCAATAGCATGACATGGTAGAACTATATAAGTACAATAGATGCAGAAAGAATATAATTAACAACACATCCATAACTCTCAAAATTTCAAAAGTATAAGAAAGTATCTAGTACAACTCGAATCTAAAGGAAATAAATAAGATGTCTAAATACAAAAGAAACTTTATATCTGAAATGAAAATAAAGACATAGTTTATAATAAAGGTAGTAGAATACATCCAGACGCCTGAAAGTCAACCACTACCTTAAAAGCACCAAATATCGCCCAAATCAACCAATATGGGGGTGTGCTCAAACTAGGATCTAGACCAAAAGGGTGCAGTAGGAGTGAGTACAATACACTTATACTCAGTAGATATCATAGGCCGACTGATCAAAGTAGATAATAAAACATACAAAATACACATAAAGGGCATGCCACCTGCAATTAAAAAATGTCCCACAAAGCTAGCCCACACCATTTGCAATAACAGTTCTACTATATATATAAATATAAATCATCAATATATTACAACAACACGAAAAGGTTTAACATAAACTTATATCATAATACATACAAGAAGAAGAAGGAAGAACATGTATATATAAGAAATCCAAGTACAAATAAAAAAAGATAGAGAAAATAGGCATATGACAAGTCAATATGGTAATTCAAGCACAAGATAAATACAAAGTGCAATGTATAAGTAATAATGAAGATAATGCATGAGGTTGTCGTACAACCTCCATATACACCTACGGAGGTAAGCCTCTTGATGTGGGAACCACGAAGGTTTTGTCAACCCATAGATAATTTAGATATATATACATATATATATATGAATTAACTACCCAATTCAATTTGAAGAGTTAAGCCATAATCTACATCGAAGGTCAAAAGTGGTCTGCTACGCTTCAACTCACGATATTACTTCTCACAAATGATCTCAAAATCAACCAAAACCAAGAAATATAGAGTCTATACACCAAAACAAACCCAACGATACCCATATTACCTACTTTTAGTTTGTGGTCAAAATAGACCCCCAAAATGGGTTTTAAAAAAAAAAAGGAAAATCGTAACTTTATTTAAAAAATATGTTCTCCATACTTTTAAGAATAAACAGCTGAAAACCCAAGTTAAAATGAGTTTCAAATCAAACAAACACCATTATTAAACTTTACTGGGTAAAACCTTTGAATCCGCTTATAAATCAAGAATCAAAGTTATTTTGAATCCTTTTAATGATATAACTAAATCAAGAATCAAAGGATAACTTACTTGAATATATAACTAACATCATAGTCCATAATACATTTATAGAAGCATTCCATCAGAACATATGATAGGCATAACTTATACATACATTGGGATTTCATGATATCATACTAGTTGGGCGTTGTTCCTTCATCTAGGAATTTAATAAATCATATGGTAGGCATAGTACATATGGGCAACATTATACAATAAGTAATCACCATGATTCATCTCTAATACCATCTTCCTAGGGTTTATTCATAGATTCACATAAATATATATCTAAAGAAATAAATTCCACATAAAATTGATCACCCACCATGGAATTCCTATAAATATCTATAAACATAAACTTACAAAAGAGATTTTTGGGCTTCATGGACAAAAGATGTCCATGAATAAAGACTACGCATACCTTAGTTTATGGTTTCATGATGATTAATGGTGAAACTTTCTTTAAATCTGATCTTCTATGAAAACCTAACTTGTTCTTGGGAAAAACTTGAGAGAAGAGAGTGTACTTTGGATGAAAAGTGGCTGAATTACGTGTTAAAGGGCTTAAATAGGGTTGGAAAATTGACCTTTTTAAACCTGGACGTGTCTTGTAATTTCAGTAAAATTTCATGAATTGAACACCAGGAATGATACGGCTCTATCGTACCATGTCACTGTATTTTGACAATTGGGAAACTGAGGGATGGTGCGATGAGGAGCCATAGCGTTGCCCTTTTTTTATGACCTTGAACTTTGGCGCGACACGGAGAAAATCACGCTAAGACACTAGAAAAGGATCAATCTAAATTTGGGCCCTGGTGTGATGCACCATAATTGCAGACCCCTACTAGAATTTACCAAATGCTATTTCCTCTAGTCGCGCGGTTTGCCACTGACTAATATGGCATTATTTTATGATAGGCACTTGAAATAGTCATAACTTCTTATCTGGTTATTGGATTTAAGAAAATCATATATCGATGGAACGCTTATTGAATTTTTCATATGGGAAAAGTAAAATCATGAAAATTCCTCATGTAATAATCATCATTCAATTTGAAGCTAATACTAGACATTCTTGAGATGAAATTTGCTAGGTAAATTACAGGGTATTACAGTCATAATGACCATATATTATACTTATGAGGTATATGTTAATACCCAAAGTTACACTTTTATAAATGAATCATGGAAAAAAAGGGTATATTAAAATCCCCAACTCCTATGGTATCTCCAGTTCGCGCAGCTACATGCATCATGGCCCATCCAGGGGGTGACACTGGACCCCCATATAGCCCATAGGTGGATTATGATGGTTAGTCTACGCATACCCAGGTTAATGGCTCTAAAGTCATACTAAACCCATTTCTCTTTCCCAGCTTGGTTATCTATATATATGTATAGTTATGAATACATATGGTTGGTTTACATAGTTTTAAAAGGTTTATAATATTTTATCCTTATCTTGAATTCATACTAGCATTCACCCATTAACCCGACTTTGGATGGTTGTATCCCCATACAATGTAGAAATCGGCTATACTTCTCCTGTTCATTGATCGAATTCGAGGGTTGCCGATGTTGGATTGATGTGGTGTGCTTCCATAGTTCAGAAGGCATCTATTTCATGTCACAGATTTCTATACATGATTCTTTTCTTTCTATATACTAGATTTTGTATATATTTGAGGGCATGTCTCGACTAGATACCTTTTAGTTTAGTTTAGAGGCTTTATATCGACAACAGTGTATGGTTATGATACATATATTACATTGGGTTTTAATTTTTTGTTTAGTTGGTTGTTTATTGGATTGATTGACTTGGGTGGGTTGGTCTCGGAGATTGACTTACCCTAAAATAATCACATCATTAAATATGTTATCTTGTTATATGTTCGGAATATATATAACATAGGGTATATGTTGGTTGGTTAAGTTGGGTATTGAGGGTGCTCTAGTCCTAATTGGACTTGAGATTCCCATTACGATAAGGTCCCAATTTTAGTTATATTATATTGGTATCAAAGATTAGGTTTTGGTATCATAAGGTGTCCGTAAAGCTGTTTAAAGTGGAGTCTTTCTTATGGGTATGTTTTGCACCAAACTTATACTAAGAAGGCTTGAGACATTTAGGAATATTTCACTTTCGTATTGTTATAATTTTGGTTCATCTTCCAGATCATATCCTTTTAATGATATATAGTTCGTGGAAACTTATCTATCCCACTCAAGAATAACATGGAAGGATCTAGTCTAACTTATGGGGCACAAACTCAATCAAGGGTCGTAGTTTATAAATTTTCCTATGGATTTCCACTGGTCCCACTATGATAAATGACACTAATGCTTAATTACCTTAAGAAGCGGTTACAATTGCTGAGTTTAAACATTCTATTCATATATTAACCCATATAGTGACAACTCTATCATGCCAATCTAGTCTTATTAGTATGGGGGAGAATAAGGCATGGTCAGAAACAGGTAGAGTAAGAGGTCTTAGTTTTCTAAACAAATAAAAGGCACATACTATAGTGATATGTAGTTCAAAAGGAACAGTTGAGAGAGGGGTCCTATCTCCTTCTCTATAGCTAGTGCACCCTACCTAAATCCATTGGGAGATAGTCATTTTTAGATTAGTAATCCTTTTAGAAACAAGGTGCCCAATCTCAAGCTGGATAGGCACAATCCATACCATCCTACCTTTTTTGTTAGTTTTTTGGTTGTTCACACCGTGATAGTTATGAGGAAGGAAGAAATCATTGTTTTAATTATGGTTAGTTGGGTTATATGCAATGGGAATGTCCCATAAGGATTTGTGCTTGGGAAAATAGAACACCAGTACCACTTCTCTAGTTCTTTCTCTAAGGGATGCTACTTTTGGTTCTTGCACTAGTTGGGATTGAGTTTAAAAGATTCTAAATCAAACATTCTTTCTTTGATTTCCTTCTAATGGGGAGATTGAGTTTGGGATATACTTTGTTTCAAATGCTTGTCCAATTTCTATTCTTTCTTTATAGAATGGTTCCAGTTGGGTTGATAACTTAAGGAGAATTTATAAAACCCTTAGATAAAGATTTCATCTATCCTAGTGTTTCTCTATGGGGTGTTTCTATTTATTTATGTATAATAGGTATGGTTTCCCCTAGAAATGAATAGGTTGTTAGTGGGTGAATAAGGCATTTATGGTGTCCTCCTTGTGGGGTAGACCATATATGTGTATTCTATATGAGGTGCTTTGTTAGGTAGTGCATGGTGGTTGATCGACACAGTGTATATCATAGATGTTAATATTGAATAATGAAGTATGTTAGCTTAGGGATAACAATGCAAACATTATGGAGGTAGAGTGGTAGGTTTGATGTGGTGTGTGAAAGGGGAAAAGGTTGATGACTTAGGAATACAATAGTGGGAAACTTATGATATATAGCCCGGGTGTTCAGGTTTAACTGGTGGGTTGGTTGATAGGTCCCTAGATGGGTTAGAGCATGGAGTTTGTCTGACTATACTGGACTCTAGGTGGCATTTAGGTGGATGAAGTTTTAGGTATAGGAGAACCAAGCATCCCTAGTAATTATCCTTGGAAATACCCTTTAGAGCAGAATATTATGCTTATAGGTATGGTAAGATAAAGTTCAAGTATTAAACTTAAATTTTCTTCTAGCAGTGGACTTATAGGGTAGGTCGGGGTGTATATTCTAGTGATTCTCTCAGTTAAGAGAGCACCCTCCAAGTATTTCATGCATTCTGTAGTGCTTATGCCTAAGGTTCATATTCTGCATTCCCCTTGTTCTCTGGATAAGAATCTTTATCTTACATTGCATTACCTATGACATATATATTCGTGTGTCTTTTTATATCCAATCCTAAGGACTCCTATTATGGTATGATTTTTTTGGGATGGTTCTTTATTTATGTCCTAGGTGGTTGCGATGAAGCACCTGGTACCTATGGTGTCGCATCTCTTTTTGGGGGTCTCGCTTGGGTGGCATGAGTAATTCTTGAACATTAGTCCCTTGATGAGCCTTCTTATGTTCTAATAGTAGTAGTTGTGGAAGTGTAGTGATGCTTTGAAATGGTGGAAAGGTAGAAGTCCTTAAGTGGGAGAGAGTCTACGGTAACTACTAGAGAAAAAGTTTTTGAGGGTAAGGTAAGGTTGGTGTCATAAGGAATTGTTCGGAGAGGAATAGGTGGTGAAAATTTTTGTGGTAAAATGGTAGAGGTTATTAAAATATTTGAAGGGTAGATCATACCGTGGGTACAGAAAAAGTAGGATTGAATGTTTTGGTTGATAGATATACCAATCGTTGTGTTGGGTAATTTAGAATCTTGGTGAGGCATGATACTTGGCTTCAATGGTAGGAACAAAATAGGGTTTTAGGTGGATGTAAAAAGTAGAGCTCGATGGCCTAAGTCAACTCTCTTTTTCTTTGGATAGGATTGAACATTGAAATAGTGTATTGTTAGACTCGATCTTTTGTGGTGATGTGTCTCTGCGGAATTGTAAGTTAAATTTTAATTGTCATCTGGCATGGGTTCTATTTATTTCGTATTCCATGTATTTATTTTGAGGTAAGGTATGGATGGTCTTTCATTGGTTGGTTCCTATGGGTGGTATTGATATATCAAATTCTTTGTCCTAAGGAGGTACCGATAAGGATCTTGGGTTGGTAAGTTCACCGGTTATAAATAAAAGGGTGTGACTCAGGAGAAGGTTCTATAGTGGAACCAAAAGTCTGAGAAATCCATTTAGGATACGAAAGAGGACATGAAGTTCAAATATCCGCATTGGTTCTTCATTCTGTAAACTCTTGTGGAAGGTATGTATTCTTCATCACATAATCACTTCCTAACTTGTTTAAAGGAAGGGTGGATTTCCTACTATCCTTGTTTTCTAACTTAGTTAATGGTCAGAATTATGGTGTTAGGAAATAAATTGTGCTTGGGGTATATGATGATCTTCTTATCTTGATTTATGTCTTTATCTTTTAATTTGGTTGGAGGGAAGTTTGAGCTATATTAATGTGTTATCTTATGCTTGGGCTTTCCTTTACTTGGCATTCGAGGATAAATGATCCTCAAGTGGGAGAGAATGAAACACCCTAAACCTTGGTCCTAGAAAAAAATTCTTTAGTTTTGGACATTCTAGAAAAGGTACGGCTGGAGCATACTTCTCATATGCGATGGTATGGCTTGGTGTCCCTATCTCATATGTTTGGGGTTGTTTTTTATCCACGATATGACTAAGCACCATATTAGTCATATGGGAGGATATGATGTGTATGATGCCAAGTCGTATGATGCTTATTGGTTAACCTAGTTGAATCTATCCAAGGCATGGGTTAGGGGTACTTCTCATACCTTAGGGTATGAGTTTGGCATGTTTTTTCATATGATGATCTGTTTGGAGGTCCATGGTGATGTCTAGGGTACGATTGAAGGTACTACCCGAACCCTAGGGTATGAGTAAAGGGGTGATCATACCCTTCTATGCGCTTGTCTTTAGTTTTTAAGCTGGGGGTATTTTGGAAATATCCCAACATAAAACCCTTATGTCCCCAAGTTATATAACATGTTCTAGCCTCTCATATTACTTATTGGAAGATCAAAACACTCAAAATACTCTCTCTAAACATTATCTTGAAGATTGAGGGTAGGGTTTCTAGAATGTTCTTTAAAGTTCTCAAAAGTCAAGTTTCCTTCAGTGAATCTTCTTGTATAAGGCATGAACTCCTCTCTCATTGTTAATTCTAACAAAAGGCATGATTTTACGTCTTTTAAACAATGATTATGAATCCTAAATGGTGGTTTTGAAAATCAATGTTGAGGGTTTTGGTGCATACTGTTGGGTATTGTTTACTCTTAGTTTAAATTATATTTTCACATGTTTTTGGTGGTGGTTTTCATATGGGGATGCTTGTTGGTTGTGGTTTAGTAAATGGGTCATGATTAACCATAATCTTGATGGTTTTTGCATTGGTTTTAGTCTTTGTAAAGGTATGCCTTCAGCATGTTTGATATAATGCCTATGAGAATGTTTTACTCTATTATTGAAGTTTCATTGAAGCTATTGCATGGTATGGATTGGGAATGGAACCTTAAACTAGTTTAAATGGTTTTGATTGGTTTAGATGGTTTGGAATGTTAAATGGTAAGGTCTTAGTGGCTATGACATTGATTTTAATAAAAACCTTACGGGGTACACGAGTATCCACAGTGAATGAAATAATGAAATTTGTTTGAATGATAAACGTCTTGTAGGGTACATGGGATTCCCCCATGAAAAACTTAATTTGGAAGTACTTGTGGGGTACATGGGAATCCCTCAAGTAAGCCTAATAATGATGAACTTGTGGGGTATATGGAAATCCCCTTAAGTAAGAAAAATAATGTAACCTATGGGATACATGGGATTCCCTTACGGTTGGCCAAAGACATTATTTGCAAGCTATAGTCGGTAAGACGATACCACTAATGATAGCCTTGTTTACTAATAAATGGAATTTATAGCTTGGTTGTGTGGTAATGTCTTTAATTGGGAAATAATGGTGTTGTGTGATAGCTAACAGTTTACGTGTGAGTCCAAAGGATGGACACTGGAAACTCATGTTTACTGACATTATGATTGGTCATGACGACTATATATGTTACTTATGGGGTATATGGGAATCCCCTAAGTTACACTTTTATATATGTATCATTGAGATTGAAAGGTAAATGGGAATCTCCTAATCCTATGGTATCTTTTGTTCGTGCGGCTACATGCATAGGGGCCCATCCAGGGGGTAACACTGGACACATATATCCCATGGGTTGATTATGATGATTAAGATACACATACCCAGGTTAATGGTTTTAAAGGCATTCTAAACCTGGTTCCCTTTCCCAGCATGGTTATCTATATACATATATATGGGTGTGTGTATTTGTGTGTATATGTAGTTGTGAATGAATATCATTGGCTTACTTGGTTTTAAAAGGTTGGCATTATTTTATCCTTATATTGAGTGCATGCTAGTGTTCCCCTGCTAACACATCTTAGGGCGACTATATCCCTACATGATGTAGGAATCGTCCATAATACTCCTCCTACTCATTGAACAGATTCAGGGACCACCGATCTTGGATTAAAGTGGTGAGCTTCAATAATTCAGATGTCCTCTATTTCATGTGATGGATTGCTTTACATACTTCTTTTCTTTTCATGGACTTTAGATTTTTGCTATGGTCGGGGGAATGTCCCAACTAGATACTTTTTGGTTTAGTTTAGAGGCTTTGTATGGAAAACTATGGCCTTGGGTATGAAGCAGTTATGATATATATATATATACACACGCATACACACATTGGATTTTAACCTTTGGTTTGGTTGGTTGGTTATTGGAAGGATTGTTTGGTTCGGTCGGACTCTGATATAGACTTATCCCAAAGCCATCATATTTTAATGTGTTATCTTGTTATATATTCAAAATTTATCTAACATGGGGTATATGTTGGTTGGTTGGATTGGGTATCGGGGGTGGTCTCTAGTCCCAGTTGGACTAGAGATCCCTATTACGATAAGACCCTGGTTTGGGTGGTGTCAGCACCCTTGTGAGGATTATTACTAATACAGGAAAGTCCTTAGCGTCTGCAGTAGCTAAGGAAGCAAGCAAGACATAGAATATCACAATTCATGCGGCAACAATGATCTAACAAAACCTCGTACTTCCCCTACTTCATTAATCTACTAAGGTTCCCACAACTATAGTTATGGAAATTAACCACTCATGGTTATGCAGAAATTCATGGAATTCAATGAAGAAAGAATAAAATTAATAGCACAATGATGGAAGAATAAAATCCAAAATCTCAGATTAATTATGAAGCTAAAAAACCAAGAACAAGCGTATCAAAGATGTCTAAGTGCTTGAAAGTATCTCACGGAATGTAACCTAAGAAAATAATAACCCAGAGTATTTTTAGTGTCTTAAAATAATAAAGGATACTTAACTAAAATAAAATAGCAAAACTATGTTGGTAATGGAAACGCATCTAACAACGAGTCATTAGGACTGGCAACGACTCATTGCCTGATTCCTAATTTCAGTGGTAACGACTCATTAGGTGAGGTAACAAGTCTATGTTGCAAGTCATCATCACTCTAGTAGATTTTCACTTTTAAAAATTTTGAGTCTGTCGTCAGTCTGGCTCAAAGCCACGAGTCATTGTTCGTTATGACGACTCATGGGCTTCATTCGTTACTACTGGAGCATCTTTTGTCAATCTTTAAGACTTTTAGCCACTGTTCTCAAAACGACTTTACAGCACGACTTGTAGTCACACATAATGAATTATGGTCAGTCCTCACCTTACTCCTGGAACTCAGCTTTGGCAACTGTTAACATAACAACCCTAGAACGACTCGTTAGTTGACTACATGACTCGTTGCCTGGTTGGTAAATTAAATTTTCAAAACTTGTTCATCCTTTTTAGTTAATCACCACTTCAAACTTAATTTGCTTACAACATACACAAAACACATATCATATTTGATGAAACGACCTAAATAAATGATTATTTTCACCACTTAATGCATTAAAAGTTCCATGAAATAATAGCACATCAATCATACCAACAATAACAACATTGAAGACTCATCTACGGGTCTAGCATGTACTACATATATCTAACCACACCCACTACCTGGCTGGGATCCTAATCAATATTTTGTCTTGACTTCCTAAGAACTTCCTTAAGTACCCTAGAAACTACCCATATGACCTTAAAACCACCACTAGTATATTGATGAACTACTCTAATAGGGGACACACTCTAAGCTAATAGTACAATCACCCCACTACTAGGGAAGTAACAAAATTAATGGCCAAAATATCAACAACAATAACATACTCCCTTAACTGAAAAAGAACCAACAAATCTGACCAACCAGAGTAACCACCACATAGAATATCCAAAAGATGACCCATTGAAGATTGTCGCCAACCCAACCAAGGAAATCACTAGCACTATAATTACCTCTTTAGTAATTTAAAGATTTTCCTAAATTGATAAACTAGGCTGACTCTGAGGGTGATAGGATAGAATTAGAGAATAGCTATAATGAGAGCTACTACCTTTGAATTAGGAACTATTACGGTTTCAACTGAAACTACATTGATATTAGGCCTCTAATTATTGTCCGTTGGGCCTCACGATACGTCTTCTTCATCACTTGAGCATGATTCAAAACCTTAGAAAAACCTACTAACTACAACCAAACGCTTAGTATACATAAGAAGGGGATGTCATAATCGAACAAAGTAATGAACGATCTTACAGTTAATATCTAGAATACATGTTTAATGCCTAACCAACTCATGAAATTAGACTCTTACTTACTAATTGTCATAAAAAGTGCTCCAACCTCTAGAATTGATCTCTCAAATAACCCATAAGGTTGTAAGGCATGTACTTCTCCAAGAACATCTCAGAGAACTGAGTCCATGTAAAATAAGAAGATCCAGCTACTCTAGAATTTGTATAACCTCTCCATAAAAGTCGAGTATCCAAATCAAACTAAAATATGGTGTAGTCTATACTAAGAGTCTTAACAAGGTCTAAATTATGGAGCCTATCCACTTAAACAATCAGAAACGTATACGCATCCTTGCCCGGAGCACTATAAAACTTAGGTGGAGCTAATCTCAAGAATCTACCCAACATCTTCTTCTCCTCAAAAGACATAATAGGTTGCATAACCACTGCCTGAGCAAATACCAGCTGAGAAATTGATGACACAGAAGGAACCTCAACACTATAAGCTACAGCTATTGACTGCCCCCACCTCAGTACCACTCTAATTTCTAGATTCTGTACCATCTGATAACGTACCACCAACTATACCTAAAAGTTGAACCAAATCATCTCTGAGCATAAAATAAAAAATAAACCCTAGTGTAGCCTGGCTGGTCCCTAGCCCACTACTGGCTGAGGTAGAAAAATCCATGGCTCGAGAGCAGGAATAGGGTCTAGTGAAGGCCCTCTTTTCTATTCCCAAGATGGGGACACATCTCCATATTGTCCATGAGCTCTTGGTTTTCCACGAACAGGGGTATGATCCCCAGTCTCGATCTTGGGACCCTCATCTCATATAGTGGTAGCACATGTCCTGGCTATCAATAAAATAGTGATATAAAAGGAATGCTCGATAAACCAACTCAATCTCTTAGTATGAACTGAGTGAAAGAAGTGATAAACTCCTAATAATGTCCTATATCCTCTAGAAGATAGTAAATGGATACCATCGTTTTGATCTGTAGGACTCTACTCGGGACTTTCTCTTGTAACAATAATACCCATGAAACCTAGGCTCTAATACCAATTTATCACAACCTAATTTATGAATCTTGGTGGCACCTACTAAATCTCGCTTGTAGGTAAGCAGAATCGTAACTCAGAGATAACATAATAGGTTAACCCATAGGAAAAATACCAACATAGATGGAAACCAACAATATATCTTATAGATAAACATTGTATATGAAATAGATAAAGACAGTTAACATAGATACCATCCTACAACCTGGTAAATCTAGTACAAAAGCATCTTGTAATAATAATATAACCCAAGTATCTATAGAAGTTGATACACCTATCTTAAAAGTAAAAGACTGAACATAGAAAAATAAAAGGAAACACTTGACTCTGACTCTAAGAGCTCATCCTATCTACAAATATATACATCGTACGAACATCAATCAACGGAGGCAACTAGAACTTGAATTTGCACCAAAGAGGTAAAGAAGTGTAGTATGAGTACCAAAACCACGTGTACTTAGTATGCATCATCAACGAACTTAGCCAAATTATGATATAAGTATGATAAAATACAAGATAACATAACTAAGTCAAGGTAGAAATGAACCTCAATCATCTTTAACATCATTGTCCATAAATAGATAAATAAACTGAAATAATAGCATAACATAATATAAATTATCAGCACACACAATCATAACTATAAAATTGGCTCCCATACGCTAATTAGTATGGAAAAGTAAATAACACATTGCAAGACCTCATAAGCCTAATAGGTAAACATAAGATAATACAACCCGCCACCGTTAGTTAAAAATTTCCAACATTCCACTAGAATACATTCAAATCATTCCACATTATAGACATTTTTTTGTTTTTTGACTTAATCAAGATTATAATTTCAATCTCACACCCCAGTATTGTCATACAATAAGAATTATATCATCACAGTACAATATGTATATCTGGACATGAACCCGTATATCTAATCAATAGCCAGAATTTAATCAATAAATATATTCAATAGCCAGACGTGAACTGATAAATATAATCAATAAGCAAACTCAAACAGATATATTTAGTTACTAGCTGGACTCAAACCGATATTTAAAATCAATAGCTAAACTTGAACAAAAAAATAAAATCAATATTAAACAAGCCTTAGTTATCCCTAATATAGGAAATTAACCTAAAATATGAGCAATTAGGTCAATTATGCCTACATTACTAAAACACCATGGGTTCTGGCCCTTGCTTAATTTTGTGAGTTTTAGACTTCTGTTGGTTATACGACATGGGTCTAGGGACGCTAGTCATATGTTGGTAAGTTTGATGTTGACCAAGTCCAGTTCTTTGTATGTAAAGACTCCACAAGAGTTATATATAAATAATACAAGAGGTAGGGTCCTACTCTATGTTGTCCAGTGTCTAGCCGAGATGTTTCTACTTGGGGTACTACATGATGGGTACTAGTCGTATGGTTAGAGAACAAGTTAGGCTATGGGGTCGTATATTGGACAGAATATGCTATCCAACTTTCTGAGTACCATTGGAATTTACCACTTGTATGATGTGCGTATAAGTGAGGGGTTAAAATCATACCCAGATGAAGAAATTTTTACTGCTTAAGTTGGGGGTGTTCTGGAAATTTCCCTCTTATAACTTCTCCTAACCTACTAAATAAAAAATCTTTGGAGGATTCCTTAACCTATTATTCAAAATCTAACACTCTTAAATCTCCCTCAAGCTTTTGGTCATAGAAAAGCTAGGGTTTTCTTCAAGGCAATCTATTAAGGATCTAAATGGGTGGTTTATCTCCGTATTATTAGTTTTCTAAGACTTGTTACTCCTTCCTCATTGTTATTTATACTAAATGCATACTTTAATGAAAGCTTTTCATGGTGTTATTGTGATATTATGAGGGTTTTAAAATATATGTTTGGGGTTTAAAGATATATGTTTGGGGTTTTTATGATCTAACAGGGCACATGCTAAGAAACTATTTTATTGGTAAGGTTGCCTCTGGGCAAACAAAGTTCTAATTGTCTCTTCATAAACTCTGGCACCAAAGGGTGTGCCATCTAGTTGCGGTACTCATCAGAACCATATTTATGCTCTTATTACCCAACAGGAGTCTCAGGTATCGCCTGATGTCGTGATTTTTATGTTGAAAATTTTTTCCTATGATTTGTACTATTTACTTGTTTTGGGGTCCACTCTCTCTTATGTGACCCCATTTATGGTTGTGCATTTATATTTTTGTTCATAGTATGTTTCAGACCCTATTATATTTCTACCCTGGAGGTGATTCTATGATTGCTAAAAGAGTCTATAAGGGGTGTGTGACATCTATTGGTAGTAAAGACACTATAGTGAACCTGTTTGAATTAGATATTATGGATTATGATGTCATATTAAGGATGTATTGGTTGCAGTTATTTTATGCTTCTCTTGACTGTCGATCTCATAAGGTCATCTTTAAATTCTCTAATGAACCAATTGTTAAGTGGGAAGGTTGTTCTATAGATCCTAAGGGAAAGTTTATATCTTATCTTAGAGCTTAAGGATTAATCTACAAGGAGTGTCTCTATTATCTAGTTCGGGTTAAAGATTCTATCTCGAATAGTTACTCTCTGCATTTTGTCCTTATGATGAATGAATTTCCTGAGGTCTTCGTTGATGACCTTTCTGGTGTTCCTCCTTATAGAGAGATCAAGTTTAGGATTTATCATGATCCAAACACTCATCTAATTTCTATTCCCCCATGTAGAATGGCTCCAGCTTAGTTGAAGGGGCTTAAGAAGGTACTCAATGATCGTTTAGATAAGGGTTTTATCCATTCTAGTGTGTCACCATGGGGTGCACCTATGTTATTTGTGTATAAGAAGGATATTTCCTTTAAATGTGATTGATTACCGATAGTTGAACAAGGTAACGGTAAAGAATAAGTATCCTCTTCTAAGGATGGATGATTTGTTTGATCAGTTGGAAAGTGCTAAGTTTTTCTCCAAAATTTTTCTTCAATCCGGGTATCACCATTGAGGATTAGGGAGGTGGACATCCCTAAGATTGCCTTTTGTACCTGATATAGGCATTTTAAGTTTTTGGTTATGACTTTTGGGTTGATTAATGCCCCAGCTATATTCATGGATTTAATGAATAGGGTTTTCCAGCAGTTTATGGATTTGTTTATCATTGTTTTCATTGATAAATTTTTGGTGTACTCTAAGATTAAGGTGGATTATGTCAATCAACTCCTCATTGTGTTGCATACCTTGTAAGAGCAGTAGTTGTATGAAAAAAATTTAAAATGTGAATTATGTTTGAACGCTGTCATTTTTATAGGTCATATCATTTCAAGTGAAAGGATCATGGTGGATCCGCAGAAAGTTGCAGTGGTGAAGAAGTGACCTAGAACCACAACTCCAATTGATATTTAGAGCTTCTTTGGTTTATCTTTTTACTCTACCAGGGTTGTGGAAAGTTTTTCGACTCTAGTTGCCACATTAACTATGTTGACTTAAAAGTAGGTAAAGTTTTTGTGGTCTGATGCTTGTGAGGGGAGTCTCAAGAAGCTGAAGGATAAGCTAACTTCAGATCCGATCTTGGCTTTACCTAAAGGAACTGATGGGTTTTTGGTCTACTGTGATGCATCCCATGTAGGACTTGGTTGTGTTTTGATACAGCATAGAAAGGTGATAGCTTATACTTCTAGAAAGTTAAAGGTGCATGAGATGAATTACCCAACTCATGACTTAGAACTATTAGCTGTAATATTTGACTTGAAAATATGGCATCACTATTTATATGGAATGAATATAAATATCTTTTCAAATTATAATTTCCCACAGAAAGTGTGTACTCAAAAATATCTTAACCTCAGGCAAAGGTTATTGCTTAATCTTCTCAAGGATTATGATTTGTGTCTTCACTCATCTGGGTAAGACTAATGTGGTTGATGGTCCTCTTAGTAGGTAATCTATGGGGAGTCTGGCTTATGTTGATTTGAGAAGTGGGAGTTGGTAAAGGATATTCACTATTTGGCTAACCTTGAAGTTTGCATTTTTTACTTCGAGGATGGTGGTGTGTTGGTGCAGGAAGTTGTGAAATTGTCTCTCAATGCTAAAATCAATGAAAAAAAGATGTTAGATCTTGTCTTGAGAATGATCAAGGATGATATAAGTGGGCCGAAGGTGATGGCCTTTGAAATTATGGGGATAGTACATTATGGTACCAAGGGAGGTTATGTGTTCCTAATGTAGATGGTTTTCATGAGTGGACCTTGGCTGAGGTGCATGAGTCGCTCTATGTTGTTCATCCCTATTCAATAAAATTGTATCATGACATCAAGAAGATGTATTAGTGGAACAATATAAAGTGGGATATGGCTAGTTTTGTTGGTAAGTCCATGGTGTGCCAACAAGTGAAAGTTGAGCACATGAGGCTCAAAGGATTGTATCAAGAAATTGAGCTACCTGAATGGAAGTGGGATGTAATCAACATCGATTTCATTATTAGTATCCCTCTGACTCGAAATCAATTTGATTCAGTTTGGTCATTGTGGATAGGGTGACAAAGTTGCTTTACTTTTTTGCCTATGAGGATGTCATGCCTCAAATCCTATTGGGGTGGACAGGTACCCGTAATCGTAAAGGCCCGAGAGAACCAATCTGTAACCTTGTACTTCTCAAGCATGTAACTATGTCAACAAAATGTTCTGACAAACATGATATTATGCATCGATGAGAATAATTACGTAGGTAAGCACAAATTTATATATACAACACTTGGCCGTTGGGGCCAACACATCTAAAAGATAAGACACTACTATGTTTAACTTTGCATTAATCTACAAAGTGTCTAAAAGATACATAGACTTAGATAGGTTTGGGATAAACCCCCGCCCTACTCTTGACTACTGCACAATACCAAAATATATGGAACAGACTCGAAAAGCCCAAAATGAACCTAGAGCTCACCAATAGTCACTGAATAGCCAGTGTTTGTGTTAGTGAGGTGTATTAGTTGTAGCACATGTGCCTGTAGCTTTAAATATAGGTCCCCCATGAGGGAAGTCAGTACAAAAATCTGTACTAAAGTTGAAGGTAACAACACATGATATAAGAGCTCAATAGAAATCAAATACAAGCGTATAAGTAGTACTAGTAGACCACCATTAAATATACTTGTGGGACGACATACATTACATTGTTTTCTTCATTTTTTTAACTTTCTAACTTTATAATATTTGTAAGCCATATAATGCAAATAACCAATTGATCACTGGTAAATAGATAAATTGGGATCGGCCAATGCTAGGCTTATGCCCCTGAGCTGGAACTCGTTTTACAGATTTATGTTACTTAGTTGATTTAGCCTTTGAGATTGCTACTTTGGTGTTCATTACATTATGGAACCTTGAAACAATAATCTACTAATAAGATACATATAAATGGGAAATTAATGCAACAACAATGAGGTAAGGAGTTATTGACACACAAATAAAGTGTTTAGAAGCTGAAAATACACATGGCTCTTATTTGAGTAAACGGAGAACTTCTGAAATTTTCTAGTGAAAATAGACATGCAAGTTCAACAATAAGCATGTATTTAGGTGTTTTAACACATTAGAGAGTCGGAATAAGGTCATTGGCTAAATTAAATGTAATGTGCTGCTATTATGTATCACTTGTTATAGGATAACCTTGGAAGCTTACTTGATGGAACAAATGTCTGATTTCATGCCAAAGAGTGCAAGATAGTGTATGCCTTACATACCTAGTTATATAAATCCGAAACTAACCTAACTTGAGTTTTCATCTTTTAGATTACTTATCTACAATAGAATATATGGTAAAATAGTATTATCAACCAATCAACTCATTTGGGCCACTTAACTTCACCAAAATAGTAACCAGACAGTAATTAATTAATCTATCAATCAAGGGTGTTATTTTAACCCTTTTCTTTTTCAATTATACCCACATACCATACATGTTTTTATAGAATTTACCGAAACCACTTTACCTTTATTACACCCTACAATCTATCAGTAAACATATGCAATAATTAGTTCAGTGGTGTTCTGCCACATCTTACTTTTATATTTCAATTCAATTTATTCACACCTTTCTCCAACATCAACCTGGCTGCCCATAACATATACATACAAAACAGTCCTAAAAAATGTCCCAAATCCCTTTTATTATTGCAATCAAATATTGAACTCATTATCTCATGAGGTCTCAATAACAACGGATCCTTAATTGTAACAAAAAATCATACAAAAGGAGAACAAAATGGATAGCCGCCTTACCTTAATTATACAACTTATTCTTTAAATTTGAACTCCTCAAGAACTTCAACTTTCACTTTCCTTTAAACTTTAAACCAAAGAAGAGAAGAAATCTCTTAATAACAAAGAAAAATTGAACAAGTAGCTTGTTCCACATTCTTCCATGAATTAATAATTAAGCACTTATAGCATGTTGTCCTAATCTTCCATGAGATAATTAAGCTAAACCATAAGTCTTTTCACTTGCCTTTGGCTGCAACAGTTAGTGTTCCTCCAAGAAACCTAGAAATAAAAATAAGGCTACTCCTTATTGTTTAAAAGAAAGTAAAGAGAATTTTAGAAGTAACCCTTTTTTTGTTACTTAATAATGAGGGAAAATGACCAACAATTTGGCCTTACAAAGTCCCTAATTTTGGTCATCCACTTAGCTGATTTTAGACAATAAATTTAATCAAATTGGTCCAAGTAGGTGATCCACCTAATTAAGGAGTTCAAGCAGCTCAAAATGTCAAAGTAGGAGATGTACCTACTTGCTTTATTTCTTAGTTGGGCTCAATTATATTTGATCCTTTGAAGATTTGAGCATTGTACCTTTTCTCCATTTTCCTTCTTCTTTTACTTAATTTGGGCTTAAATAAATATAGTAATAGAGGCCCAAATCTGATTCGTGGACTTGGTCTATTAAATTGACTCATATAAACGAAGTAGGTGACTCACCTATTAGATTAATTAAGTCAAGAAACCACCTCAATATTTCATTCCATTTCCAGCTCCTAATCACCTTAATCTAACTTACAACTTGTAGACACCTAGTTACTTTTAACCTGAGATTCAATAACCGATTTGTGATTCTAAGTTAAATAGTTGTATCAAAGTTAACTTTATTGTGTCACATAAAAAGGTATAGGAAGCATCTAGAATTCCATCTACACAATTAATATTTGCATAACAAATCTCATCTATTACCTACAACAAGTCTATACCAAGGTACATATAAATAGAGAAAGTACATGTAATGTACGGGGTGTCACAGAAGACTAACTTCTCAACTAAGGATTATGCAAGGTTGTATCTCCATAATATTGTGAAGTTGTATTGGGTACTTGTTCCTATCATCTCCGATTTTGGTACACTATTTTTAGTACACTATTGTCAGTCATTTAAGAAAGTGTTAGGGACTAAGGTAAGTCTGAGTACTGTTGTTCACCTACAGTCGGATGGACAATTAGAGAGGACTATCTTGATATTGAAGGATATAGTTCGGCATTGCATGATTGACTATGGTGGTAATTGGGTTAATCACTTTCCTTTTGTAGAGTTTTCTTAAAATAATAGCTACCACTCTAGATTTGGGATGGCTGCATTTGAAGTGTTGTACGGTAGAAGGTATAGGTATTCTATTTAGTGAGTCAAGCTTGGTGAAGCGAATATGTTTTGCCTTAATATGGTTCACCAAGCTATGGAGAAGGTGAAGGTGATTTGGGATAGGCTTAAGTCTAACTAAAGTCATCAAAAGTCCTATGCAAACGTGAAGTGAAGGGACCTGGAGTTTGAGGTTGGATTTAGGGTTTTCCTAAAGGTTTCTCCTATGAAAGGAGTGATGCGATTTGGGAAGAAGAGGAAGATTAATCCCCAATATGTGGTTCCTTATGTGGTTTTAATGAGGGTTGGTAATGTTTCGTATTAATTACTAGTGCCTTCAAGTTTAATCTCTATTCACCAGATATTCCACGTCTCTATATGGAGAAAGTGTATTAATGATCCATCACAAATTATTCCTATCAAGGATACTGGTATTTCAAATTTCCTATCTTATGAAGAGATCCCAGTTGAGATCTTAGATTGTCTGGTTTATTGTTTTGCAGACTAAGGATGTGGCCTGGGTAAAGGTTCTATGGTGGAACCACATGGTGGAATAGGCTATATAGGAAGATGAGAAGGACTTGAAGTCCAAACACCCACTATGATTTTCTTCTCCGTAAATTCATGCGGAAGGTATGTGTTCTTCATAACACCTTTATTTATAAACTTTGTTTAAGGGAAGATTGACTTCTTTATCGTGGTTTTGTAACTTAGTTAAAGGTAAGGGTAGAGAAGTTTTGGGGTTTAATCGTGCTTGTATTACTTTGTTCCACCCTGGGTTCTTGACCATGCAAAAATTTCATGAGTTTGAGAATTTTATTGATCATACAACTCACCATACTAGTTGTATATTATTGGTACGAGTCTAGAGACCCTAGTCGTATGTTGGTCAGTGTGATGTTCGCAAATTTTTATTCTTTGTATGAGAAGACTCCACATGAGTCATATGTACATGATACGAGAGGTACGGTCATACCATATGTTATCCAATGTCTAGCCTAGATATTTCTTCTTAAGGTATGACTTGAAGGGTACTAGTTGTATGGTTAGGGTATGAGTAAGGTTAAGGTGTCGTATGTTCGACAGAATGCAATATAAAACTTCTAATCAAGATACTAATGGAACGTCCCACTCATATGATGTAGGTACGCACGAGGGGTCTAAACTGTACCCACCTACGGGAATATTTACAGTTTAAGTTAGGGGTATTCAGGACATTTCCCCCTTATAACTCCTCTCGACCACATGAAATAAAACATCTTCAGAGGATTCAATAATCTATTATTGATAATCAAACACTCTCTAAACACTCTTGAATCTCTCTCAATCTCTTGGTTCAAGAAAGTCTTAGGTTTTCTTCAAGGCAATTAATTAATTCTCTAAAGGGGTAGTTTCTCCTTGTCTTCCTTGTTGTCTAAGTGTAATACCCCACACTTTTCCTAGCTTAAATTCATTCCTAGAATATTAAGAAATAGCTTCCACACTGAAGAATATTTATTTCCTGTTCAATTCGCCCAAATCCGACATGTTGTTGAGAAGTTATAGAAATTTTAAGTGGATAGAGTGCCACTTGGGCACTCAGCACATCATGAAGAAGGCAAAAATGGAAATGGTCAATTCTAGTAGACCTCTGTGATTTGGCGCAATCCAGAGTGGTCTATTTTACCATTTTTCAAAATCTAGTAGCCCAACACGATCTTATCGCATCGCTCCAATAGCAAAAATGGCATTCCAAAGAGGTACCGCGATGGTGGCATGTGCCAGAGTCTGCGTAGTACCCAATTGTCCAAACTCCAGTGAGCCACCGCAATAGTAGGACGTTGCGGTGGTCTGCCAGTTCAGAAAAATATTATATGTTTTAGTTCTAACTTAAAGTTTAATAGGGGTATTTTGGTCAATCCCCAAGTCCCCAATACATCCAAAACAAGTAATTAAACATATTCCTAGCACCTTATTCTCATTTTCAACATTCTCTTCAAAAGTAAAATGTTCTCCAAGAAAGCTTAAGATTGAGGATTTCCAAGACAAGATAATCAAGTATCCATCTTCAAGAACTCAATTAGGAATCAATAATTCAAGTCTTCATCTGATCATCAATCAAAGTACGTGGGGTTTATAAACAAGGATATTCTTCCATCCTTGTGCCCAAAACCAAAATTTTATTTCAAATTCATTTGATTTTGAATGATTATTCGTGATATTTGAATTAGGATTCATACCCATTATTGCTCTTTGCAAGATTTTGAGATTTCAAATGTGTTAGAAGTTGAATTGCATGTATATTTCATATTTTTCATGCCTATTGTAGTAATTTACAGATGTTGAGATTAACTATCATTGTTTTCAATATCAAGCATGATTATTATGATGTTATTACATGAGATTGAAGCATGGGTTATTACCCCAAAATTGAATATTATTATTTTAAGAAAAATGATGCTTTATGTATTCTATTATCAGATTATTAATAGATTTTTAGTAAAACTTTAATCTTTCAATCACCAATTAAGTTTTAGAATCCACTTTACAGATTTATTATAGATTACAAAAAGCAAAATAGTTTCATTTATAGATTGATTCAAATAGGTGCATAACTGGTTTTTTAATAAACCCTTATGCTAGTTAAAGTGGATTTCCAACGAGATGAGCATAGCAAATTAAAGAGAGTAGTATTTAGCACTGAGTTGGGTATCATTCCAAGGTTTCGTACCCCAAAACTACGTGCCACCATAGAATTAAGATTAAAGTGCCCATAGTGCGCTGAGATAGTGATCACTTAAGCTTAGGTTATACTCTCTGGCAAGAGTATGACACCTCTCCCTAACTTGAGGTTTCTTCCTTAGGAGGACGAGACGTTGGACTACATGTTGCTCGGATGGTTTATTTTGGTAAATAGAACCTCTCTACTAGTAAAAGTAAATAAACAGTTTTTATTATTTTCCTACTAGTAAGAAAATCTTTTAGAAAACTAAGTGCAAATGCTCACAGATTTACTTAGATTATGCTTTACAGAAAGATAACAGCTACAGTCTTTAGCTTTTAGATTTCAAATTTTAGAAGTTAGCTCTTTCTACTCTTAGACAATATGATTTATAGCCAGAATACAAGCACAACTTTCAAAATTAAATATTATGACTCTCTAGATTTTTAAAGTATGATTTGCTTCTTATTATTTTAGTATTTTAGATACTCCAGCTTATGTGAGTCATTTATATTTAACATGCATTGTTTTATGAATTATAATAATGAGATAAAGTATTACTTATACATTTCACCCTCATATACTCAGTCATCCTCAAAGTACTGGTCTATACATATGTCTATTTACTATATTATGTTATAATGTAGGTTCAGGTGCTTCGTATTAGTAGTGTGAGTCGCTCGAGCGTCTCAATTGACATCAAACAGTTGGTAAGTCCTCATAGTTTTGGGACTTATTTATTTAGATTCTTTAGCTTAGTAGTTTTATATAATTCAATATTCTTTTTATGCAATTAATTTAGTTAGGGGATTTGTCCTAGTGGCTCTCTAGTTATTAGTAGTAGAGGCTTGTCAGACTACTAGAATTGATTCAGACTTACAGTTTTTGATTTTCAGACATTTCTTTTAGATTATTCTCAGTTATTTCAAATATTTTCCATATTCAGAATGACTTTTATGTCTATATTACTTTGATTATGAGATCTATACCTAGAAGAAGGAAGACACGATTAACTTAAGGCTACTCATAGTCTTGAGCACCGTGTGACATCTCAGGATCAAATTTTGGGGTGTTACAAGCTTGGTATCAGAGCCTAAGGTTTTTAAGAGTCTTATAGTGTCAAATAAGCCGCGTTACGTAGAGTCTTGATCCTGGGTATGAAGCGTGCCATATTTATGAACAAGAGGCCATGGAATGTTCTTAGGAAATCATCTCTTTCTTTTATGATCTATTATGCATATAGTATCTCTATCTTCTTTTAACTCGTGCTCTTATGTGACAAATAAATATGCCTCCTCGTTGACGAATTCCTGCAGAAATAATAACCGGCTACCCCAGCCCACCGATACTTTGAATGAGAATATCTCCCATACTAAATTTAGTACTACCTTCCAGGCCTTGGCCTAGGCAGTGACTGCTAATGTTCAGGGCAACAGTCAGAATTAGATTGCAGTCCCACTTCAGTAGAATGGGGATTTACAAAAGCTAGAATTAGAGACTTCATGAGAATAAACCCGCCAAAGTTCTTTGGCTCAAAAGTAGGTGAGTACCCATAGCTTTATCTAGATGAGGTAAAGAAGATCACCCAGATTATGTATATTTTTTAGGAGGATAGTGTAGAGTTAGCATCCTATCTGTTGGAGGATGTGGGATATAATTGGGCAGTATGTGGAAGAATGGTAGAGGTGAGAATGTCATTCTTATGAGTCGGCAGGTGTCTTAGGATGCTTTTCTAGATAGTTTCTTCCCATGTGAGATGAGAGAATCTAAGAATGAAAATTTTATGAATTTAAGGTTGGGCTCGATGATAGTGAAGAAGCATTGCCTTAAATTCAATCAGTTGTTTAAGTATGCCTCTGATACAATTGCTAATTATAGGGCTAGTATGAGTAAGTTTGTTACTGGAGTGTCTAGCTTAATAGTCAAGGAGTGTACGACTGCCATACGCATTGTAGACATGGATCTTGCGAGATTGCTGATGCATGCTCAACAGATTAAGGTAGAGAAGTTGAAGCAGAGAGATAGAAATAATCAGAGAGCTAGAATAGGGCAATTTGAGTATGGTTAGATTAGGACTCATAGAGGATATCATTTGTAGTTTCAGAATTATTCATCCATGTCAGCACCATCTTCAACTAGTGTTTCCACTCCCAGAGGTAGACATAATCAGTGGGGTAAGTCTTCTATGTCTAGATCTCAAAATAGTGTAAGTGGAAGACCTCATTATCCTCCTTGTGCTAAGTGTGGTAGGAATCATTTCGATGAGTACTTGGCTAGTCAGAAGCATTGTTTTGGTTGTGGTAAGTCGGGTCATTGAGTTAAAGAGTGCTCATATGCTAAGTAGGGAAATAGAGATAATCGTCCCTAGACATAGACTACTAGTGAACCAGCTCCTTTAGGTCACCCAATACTTCCCCAGGGCGCATCATCCAGTACTGGTGGCGGTCAATGCCAGAATTGATTCTATGCTTTACCATCCCATCAAGAGTAGGAAAATTCACTAGATGTTACTACTGGTATACTTCGTGTCTTTTATTTTGATATTTACATATTGTTAGATGCTGGGTCGAGTTTCTCTTATGTGACCCCATTAATTATTTGAGATAAGTTTTTAAAAGATCCCTAAGCCTTTCTTGGTATGTACCCCAATAGGTAAGTCAGTTATTGCTAATCAGTTTTATAGAAAATTTCCTATCACTGTCCATCATAAATTCATGTTATCCAACCTAATAGAGTTAGATATGGTTGACTTTGATATTATTCTTGGTATGGATTGGCTCCATTTTTATTAAGCGTCTATAGATTGTTGCACTTGAATGATGAAGTTTCAGTGTCCAGATAAGGCAGTCTTTTAGTGGTTTGGTAATTCAGTGTCTCCCAAGATTCATTGCATATCTTATCTTAAATCCTGAAAGTTGATTTCCAAAGGGTGTATCTATCATCTTGTTCGAATTAAAGACATTAGGTATGAGACTTCGAAAGTTTAGTTAGTCAGTCTGGTCAGTGAATTTCCTGATGTTTTTCCAAAGATCTGCCAGAGGTACCTCCCGATAGGGAAATAGAATTTGATATTGACCTTCTTCCAAATACTCAGCCTATTTCTATACCTCTATATCGTATAGCTCTTGCCGAGCTTATTGATTTTAAGGATCAACTCAAATATCTTTTAGATAAAGGTTTCATAAGGCCTAGTATTTCTCTATAGAGAACTCCCATCTTATTCATGTGAAAGAAAGATGGTTCTTCGCAAATGTGCATTGAGTATTGTCAGTTGAATAAAGTCACAGTCAAAAAAAATATCCTCTTCCTAGAATCGATGACTTATTTGATCAACTCCAAGGTGAAAGTTACTTCTCAAAGATAGATCTTAGACCATCTATCATCAGACTAAAGTAATGGAATATGATATTCCAAAGACAGCTTTCAGAACCCATTATGGTTATTTTGAGTTTTTAGTCATGTCTTTTGAACTAAAAAAATTCCCCAGCAGCTTTCATGGACTTGATGAATAAAGTGTTCAAATAGTATTTGGACATGTTTGTCATAGTCTATACCGATGATATTCTTGTCTACTCTCGTAGTGAGTATAACTATATAGACCATCTTAGAATTGTATTGTAAACCATTAGAGATCAACAGTTGTTCGCTAAGTTCATCATGTGTGAATTTTGGATATAATCAGTAGCTCTCCTTGGTAATATTGTTTTCAATAAGGGTGTTAGAGTTGACCCCCAAAAGAAAGAAGCATTAAGAAATTGGCCTAGACCAATTTACCCATCAGACATTTAGAGTTTATTGGGTCAAGCTAGTTTTTATTGATATTTTTAAGGGTTTCTCATCTATCTCATCTCCTATGACTAGATTAACCCAAAAAAAAGTTAAGTTTAAGTGGTAAGATTCTTGCGAGAAGAGTTTTCAAGAGTTGAAGACTCCTTATTTTAGCCCCAGTTTTAGCATTACATAATGGTACAAATGATCTTGCAGTTTATTGTGATTCCTCCAGAGTTAGTTTGGGTTGTGTTTTGATACAGAGATGTAAGTTCATGGCCTATTCCTCTATACAACTTATGCCCCATGAAAAGAATTACCTAACCCATAATCTTGAGTTAGCTACTGTTGTGTTTGCTTGAAAATCTGTCTTGCTTGAAAATCTGGAGACATTATTTGTATGGGTGCAATTGATATGTTCACTGATCACAAAAGCTTGTAGTATGTGTTTACTCAGAAGGAGTTGAATCTCTGTCAGAGAAAGTGGTTAGAATTACTGAAGCATTATAATATGAGTGTGTTGTGTCATTCGGGGAAGGCCAATGTAGTGGAAGACGCCCTTAGTAGACTATCTATTGGAAGTATTGCCCATATGGAGAATTATGAGAAGGAGTTAGTTTGGGAAGTGCATCGATTAGCTAGATTGGGTGTTAGGTTGGTTGACTCAGCTTAAGGGAGTGTTTGGGTTTAGAGTAGTTTTGAATCTTCCCTAGTTTCGGAGGTGAAAGAGAAACAAAAAGAGGATTCTTGTATTTTCAAACTGAAGGAGTAAGTCAAAGACCAAAATATAGAGGTTTTCCTCGAAGGGGTAGATGGTGTGTTGAGATACTAGAGTAGATTACGTGTGACTTGTGTTGATGATTTAAGGCAGTGGATTATGGCAGATGCACATGGTGCACATTATTCTATCCATCTTGGAGCCACCAAGATTTATCATGACTTGTAGGAAATCTATTGGTGTAGTAGTATGAAGAGAGATATAGCAGAGTTCGTATCTAAGTATGCAACTTGTCAACAGGTTAAAGAAGAGCACCAAAGACCTGGTGGTGTGTTGCAAGAGTTTAGTAGCCCCACTTGGAAATAGGATGAGGTGAATATTGATTTTTTGACTGGTTTACCCTATTTGCATTGTTAGAATGATTTTATTTGGGTTATAATAGATAGATTGACTAAGTCAGCATATTTTTTGCAGTTCATACATCTTACATGACAAAAGATTATGCTAAGTTGTATATTTGAGATTTAGTTGAATGACATGGAGTTTCTTTTTCTATCATCTAAGATAAGGGTACTCAGTTTACCTTTTAGGATTAGATAGCCTTTCAGAAGGGTCTTGGTAACCAAGTTCATCTTAGTTTAGCCTTTGATCTACAGACAGATGGTCAGGAAGAGACGACCATTCAGACTTTAGAGAATATGTTGAGGGCCTGTGTTCTTCATTTCGCTTATAATAACAGTTATCATGCTAGTATTTAGATGGCTCTATTTGAGGATCTTTATGGGCAGAGATGTAGATCACTAGTTGGTTGGTTTGAAGTAGTTGAGGCTACTTGTATTGGGCCAGACATTGTTTTTGAGGCCATGGAGAAAGTTTATATTATTAGAGAGAGATTGAAAGCAACCCAGACTCGTTAAAAATATTATGCCAATGTGAGAAGAAGAGATATTGAGTTTAAGGTTGATGATCTTGGGTATTTAAAAGTTTCACTCATGAAAAGTGTAAAGAGATTTTGTAAGAAGGAGAAGCTTAGTCCCCGTTATATTAGTCCCTACCAGATTTTGAGTCATGTTGGGAAGGTGGCGTATGAGTTTGAGTTACCTGGAGACTTATTCTCAGTTCATCAAGTATTCTATGTGTCCTTGTTAAATAAATGCATGGATGATCTAGCCGTAATAGTTTCTCTAGAAAGCACAGATATCCAGAATAGCCTTTCTTACGAGGAAGTCCTAGTAAAGATTCTTGATCATTAGATTCGTTGACTAAGCAATAAAGAAGTTACATTGGTCAATGTTTTGTGGTGAAATCAGTTCCTTGAGGGTGCTACTTGGGAAGTAGAAGCAGACATGCATACCAAGTATCCACATCTCTTTTCCACAAACTTAGATTCAGCCGAAGGTAATAGTTTTCCTTCATTCAGTTCTTTTCTAGTTTCAGATTAAGCCATATAGCTATTTTTTCATGAGAATTCATGCACTCATAGATTAGTTCAGTAGATCATTATATTTGAGATTCTGCCATATAGTTTATTCCAGTTGTGCATGAAAGTTTATATCCTGAGATTCTTCAGTATTTTTTGACTTAAATTAGCCACATTCAAGGATAAATGTTCCCAACGGGGAGATATTGTAATACCCCACACTTTTCCTAGCTTAAATTCATTCCTAGAATATTAAGAAATATCTTCCAAAATAATGAATATTTATTTCGTATAGAATTTTCCAAATTTAGACCTCCCATTGTGTGGGAAATTGAATAAGCTTTCCATCGATACCAAATTCGCCTAAATCCGACATGCGGTTGAGAAGTTATGACATTTTTAAGTTGATAGAGTTTCACTTGGGCACTCAATGCATCATAGAGAAGGCAAAAATGCCAATCATTAATTCCAGTAGACCTCCTTGATATTGGCGCATCGTGGAGTGTTCCATTTTTCCATTTGTCAAAATCCAGTAGCACAACACGACTTACCGCATTGCGCCAATAACCAAAATGGCATTCCAAAAGGGGCACCGCCATGGTGGAACATCACGTAGTCTACCTAGTTCTCAATTTTCCAAATTCCAGTAAGCCACCGCAATAGTGGCGCGTCGCGGTGGTCTACCAGTTAGAAAAAATATTGTATTTTTAAGTTCTGACTTAAAGTTTAATAGAGGTATTTTGGTCAATCCCCAAGGCCCTAATTCATCCAAAACAAGGAATTAAACATATTCCTAGAACTATATGCTCATTATTCATCATTCTTTTTTAAAATCAAAACCCTAGAGATCTAAAGTTTCTTCTCCAAGAAATCAAAATCCTCCATTGTTTCTCCAAGAAAGCTTAAGATTGAGGATTTCTAAGACAAGATAATCAAGTATCAATCTCCAAGAACTCTATTGGGATTCAATAATTCAAGTTTCTTCATGTAATCATAAATCAAGGTGTGTGGGGTTTACGAACAAGAATCTTCTTCCATCCTTGTGCCAAAAACCAAGATTTTATTTAAAATTCATATGATTTAGAATGATTATTCATGAGATTTGAATTCGGGTTCATACCCGTGATTGCTCTTTGCAAGATTTTGAGATTTCAAGTGTGTTAGAAGTTGAATTGCATGTCTATTTTCATATTTTCACGGCTATTGCAGTAATTAACAAATGTTAAGATGAACTATCATTGTTTTCAATATCAAGCATAATTATTAAGATTTTTTGACATGAGATTGAAGCATGGGTTACTACCCTAAGATTGAATATTATTATTTCAAGAAAGATAATGCTTTAAGCATCCTATTATAAGATTATTTACTGATTTTTAGTAAAGATTTGTTATAGATTACAAAAAGAAAAATAGCTTTAGTTATAGATTGACTCGTATAAGTGCATAATTAGTTTTATAATAAACCATTATGTTATTTTTAAAGTGGATTTCCAATAAGATGAGCGTAGCAAATTAAAGGTAGTAGTATTTAGCATCGAGTTGGTTATGATTACAAGGTCTCATACCCCATAACTACGTGCCACCATAGAATTAAGATTAAAGTGCCTATAGTGGGCTAATATAGTGATCACTTAAGCTGAGATTATACTCCCTAGAAAGAGTATGACACCTCTCCCCAACATTAGGTTTCTTAATTAAGAGGACGAGACCTTCGACTCCATGTAGCTCGCATGGTTTATGTCAGTTAAGAGAACCTCACTGCTAGTAAAATTAAATAAAAATTTTTATGTATTTCCCTACTAGTAAGAAATGATTTTACAAAACTAAGTACAAAGGCTCACAGATTTATTCTGATTATGCTTTACAAAAAGATAACAGTTACAGACTTCAGCTTTTAGATTTTAGATTTTGGATTTCAAGAGTGAGGTCTTTCTATCCTTAGATAGTATGATTTACAGACAGAATACAAGTATATCTTTCAGAACTAAATGTTATAACTCACTAGATTAAAAAAGTATGATTCACTTCTTATTATTTCAGTATATCAGATATTCCAGCCTATGTGAGTCATTTGCATATAGCATGCATTGTTTTGTAAATTATGATGATGACATGATATTTTACTTATGCATTTCACCCCCATATATTTAGTATATCCTCAAAATATTGATCTACATATAAGTATATGTGATACATTGTCTCATAATGTAGGTTCAGGTGTTCAGTATCAGCAGTGTGAGTAGTTCGAGCATCTCTATTGACATCTGACAGTTAATGAGTCCTGATAGTTTGAGAACTTAGTTATTCAGATTCGTAACTTAGTAGTTTTACATGATTCAGTATTTTTTTCAAACATTCGAGTTTACTGGGGTTTGTCCCAGTGACTCTCTAGTTATTAGTAGTAGAGGCTTGTCAGATAGTTAGATTTGATTTAAACTTGCAGTATTTTATTTTCAGACATTTCTTTAAGATTATTCTCAGTTATTTAAGATAGTTTTAGCATTTAGGATGACTTTCATGTCTATATTACTTTTAGAATGAGATTTATACCTAGCATAAGGTAGACAGGGTTAGCTTAAGGCTACTCGTAGTCTTGAACACTATGTGACGTCTCAGGATCAAATTTTGGGGGGTTACACTAAGGTATGTTACTCGTTTGTCATTTTTATTTAAACTAAAAGCATGCTTTAATGGATGGTTTTCATGGTGTTATGGTGATAATGTTTGGGTTTTGAAATATATGTTGGGGGTTTTGTTATTCTTGGTTGGATAATGCTTTCCCATGATTTTTATATTATAGTTATGGTTCGTAAGATGTGGTTACATGTGAATGATCAATTGATACTTAATTTCGGTTTTAGATCATCTTATTCGCTCAACGTGTTTGTTAAAATGCCAATGAGAATAATTTTGTCCCATAGTTTGACTATTATAGAAAACCTTTCATTGTATAATGTGGTGATAGAACTTAAATTGGTTTGGTTGATTTTAACTTGATTGGGAAGGCCTTGGTGGCCACGACTTTGGTTTAATTGGCAATCTTGTTGGGTACATGAGAATCCCCTAAGATTTGGCTAATGACATCTATTGTAAGCCATAGACGGTATGATGATACAACTTTATAATGCCTTAAAATTTGAATGTTGGAATTGGTGGCTTTGTTATGTGCTAAATGTTTTAGTTGAGCAATAATGGCGAGTTAAAATATCTAACTATGAAGGTGTGAGTCCAATGGACGGACACTGGAAACTCATGTTTGCCAATATGAGAGTTATTCAAGGTGATCTTATGCTTGTGTTGTACACGAGAATCCCCAAAGTTTATACCTGTATATATGTATTATGGAGGGTGAAAGGTACACAAGAATCCCTAGCCGCTATGATATCTCTAGTTTGTGCGGCTATACATACTAGGCCTGTTTAGGGGGTAGGGCTGGTAATTTTATCTCATATTTGTGAAAAGAGTCCATTTAACCCTTATTTATTGAATTGGATCACTCATATTTCAAATGTGTAAATATGTACTTCAACTCATTTTAAAATCTCATACAAATATGGACAAAATAGGTAAAATATAGGTACCCATTTAAACATAGAGATCACCAACCTATGCTAAAAATTCCATTTTTTTTTCTTATCTTGTGTTTTTCTTTCTTTTTTCCATTAATTTACTTTTTTGCTTTTTCATTTATTACTCGTTTCTTATAATTTCTTTTTTTTTTCTTTCTAATTTTTCATCTATTTTTTTTTCTTTTTTCTTTGTATTTTTTTCATTTACCCATTTCTCTTTCTTATTTGATCATTCATATTCGCTTGAGACCTACATGGGTTAATTAATTTAAGTTTCTAATCATTTCATTTAGTTTATACAATTTATAGCATCTCTTGTTATTAAATATAATCCATAGTCTCACTCCTTTATTGTTAATTTTTTATATCTTTTATTTCTCTTTCTTTTTTTTTCTTTTCCAGTTTATTTTTTGTTTTTTTTCTTTCATTTTCCTTTAATTTACTATTTTTTCTTTATTTTTTCCATTAATTTACTTTTTTTTCTTTTTCATTTTTTTTCACTTATTTTTTACTCGTTTCTTACACTTTTTTCTTTCTTCTATTTGTATAATTTTATTTGTACATATGTTTCTACATATATATACACAGTAGAAAGCTTCCATGTTTTTTGGTTTGGTTTTCACTAGATGTCCGAGTAAGTGTTGAGCTTCGATTAATTTTATACGTAATGCTTTCATGTGAAAACGTACAATGTCACACAGGTGTAAGTACACTTAATTTCTAAAGAACCAAAACAAAAATCTAGTGCATGACGTTAAAATTCACTTTTCACAACCGTACAAATAATAATATTGACTAAACCTTTCATAAGGTTACTCTGGTAGAACTCGTGCAAGTATGTTGTAATTGCGTAATTGAGTCTAACAAAGTTTACTAACCCATTCTAGTTGAAACCAAATAATTATTAAACAAGCAGTACTTTATGACAATCGAACAGTTACTTATGAAAAATACAAAATCAACATTGTTATCAATTCATAAAATTTGTACATATTCCTTAAAAAAATATTTTACGAAAAAAATTGAAGAAAAAAATAACAAAAAATCAAAAAGAAAAAATAATGAAAAAGGAAAAAAGGAAAAACAAAAAAATGATGGTAAATGCAAATATACTGAGTGGTTATGATATTTCAGTCATCATCCATAATATCTACTCGACTTAACCATGTTCTTAAAAAATAAAAAAAATATAAACCATAAAATACAACCAAAAAAGAAAAAAATGAGAAAGAAGTAAAAAGAAAACAAAATAAAAAATAGAAAAAAGGAGACTAAAAAAAAAAAGAAAATAAAGTAAAAAGAAAGAGAAGCAAGGGTAGAGATAGAAGAGAGAAAAAAATGAAAAAATAAAAAAATAAAACTAGAGGCTACATATAGAAGAGAAAGAGAAAAAAACTAAAAAAAACAAATGGAAAAAAAGTCAAGTCCATATAATGTAGAAGTTTTAATTTTTTGACTTTAGGAGTTAAAGTAGGTTGGAACCATTTTTACCCAATCCATATTTGACCAAATCCATATTTACCCATAATTATATGGGTAGATTACAATCCAAACCTTTTTGCTCGATCCATATTTAACCCATCCAAATCCAATCCAATCCGCCCATTTGCCACCCCTATCAGGGGGTTACACTTGACCCATATACTCCATCGGTGGATTATGATGTAAAGATATGTGACTCAAGTTAAAGATTTTAAATGAATGCTAAACCCAGTTCACATTCCTGACATGGTATATATATATATTTGTATGTATGTGATTGCATATAGTTATCTACTTTGGTTTTGAATAATGACATTATTTTATCCTTATTCCTGAGTAGATGTTAGTGTTCCTTATTATTGAGTACATGCTAGTGTTCACCCACTAACCCATTTTTGAGCACTGCATCACCATATGATACTGGAACCAGCCATACAACTCCTCCTACTCTATGATCTTGGATTCGGGAAAAACTTTATGCTAGACTAAGGTGGTGAAATTTCATACTCTAAAAGACACCATTTTATGTTATGGACTTCTTTTCATACTTGTGTTTTTTTCTTGGACTTTTATTTTGGCTATGTTTGATGGAATGTCTCGAGCGGATGGCCTTGGATTTTAGTTAGAGATTTTATGTGACTACTATGGGCGTGGACAGTGTCGGTATTGGTGTCAGACTTGGCATTGGTATTAGTATCGGGGCAGAAACCATTTAGATGTTTGGATGGTTATAGTTATTAACTTTATTAAATTTCTTTCAATTATAATTTTTGTATCTTGTCATATATTTAGAATTCATCCTACGTAGTTGTAAAAGACAGTAATGGTTTGGTATTGGGGGCAGTCTCTGGTCTAGGTCAGACAACTAGGCCCTGAGTTGGATCATGTCAGCTATAATTTTGTAATTGCCTAAATGATCCAACTAACCCAAGAATTGCAATTAATTATACCAACACCTACAACTCATCCCAAATCTAACATAATATCATAAACATACTATGAATTAGCTCAATCTGACAAGGGGTAAAAATTGGCCTACCTAGTTGCCGAAGAAAGCTCAAAGATCTGCTAAATAACCTTTTTTCCCTTTCAAGAAGCTTCTGCAAGATGCAACTCAATCTAAATAACATTTTACTCATCCATACGAGAATAATGATGCCTATATTCACTATTGTGATTCTGGTCCAAAAATCATACCAAAATCCTATCTAGGTCCCACTTACAAAAATCATGTTTCTAATACCAACCCAATGTTCCATCGTGCTCAAGGATTCGTTATCATTAAAAATGGGTGAAATCCGAGCTAATTAGGGAAAAAATCAAGCCTCCAAGATTTTGGGATTTTTTTATCAAGAAATGGAATCACCATGAAATTAGAGAAATCTTACCTCAAATTCAATGAAAAATCATGTAATCAATCAATATCTAATCTCCCAAGCTATCTATCTATTAAAGGTTTTAGCTCTCTTAAAAATATGTAGAAATGGACAAAATCATACAAATAGGGCCTATTTATACCCATACCATGTGCTCGGGTCTCGCTATCACAACTCTATGTTTGCAATTGCCACTTCTTATGGTGGCACTAGTGAATCGTGATTACGACAAGCCACCATGATCATGGAACTTGGTGCCTGCTAAAGGTATCATGATCACGACCTTTGGCTCACGACTGCGATGAATGATGTGCTAGATTTTTGTAGCATATTTAAGACTTTTTAACTTGAAATAATTGTAAGTTCTTAAGTAATTATTTATATTTTTAATGTTATTTCTTAAGATTTTGTAGGAAAGTCAAGGATGGGAAGAAAACATAGGAAAGATGAACAAAATAAGTAGAATCTGGTACAAGTGAGCTGATATGAGTTTGATGGCATTTCTTGCAAGCCGTCATAGATGTGGTAAGCTACCAGGAAAAGGCGTCAGGAAGAACAGTGAAGAAGAGTTGCTGGATGATGGTGATGACATTCTCAATATGTCGTCACAAGTGTGGTAAGCCGTCAAAATATGTCGTCAAGTGGGACAGAACATAGTGAAATAAGATGAAGGTCTGACGATATTTGATACACGCTGTTACACCTATTGTAAGCCATAAGAGGACATCGTCAGAGTGAGGCAGAACATGTTAAGAAGGAACAACTTCTGACAACATATCTGAGATACCGTCAGAAGCCTAGCGATCAACACCAATATGCCGTCACCTAAATCCGAGCCCAGCTGAGATTTTGTTATTTTATTACCTTAATTAGGCTTTAGTATAAATAGCAATTTTAAGGGTTTTTAAATTATCAAGTTTTCATTATTCAAAACAAGAACTTTTGAGAGAGAAACACGTACATGGTTCTCTTTCATCACTTATTCCTAGTTTTCTTTCTTATCAACTATTCTTGGGTTTCTAACTTGGGATTTAATTATAGAAATTGCTTGTTGTTTTCCATCTATACGTAAGTTGATTATTATCATCATGAATTCAACTTGTGATTTCTTTCATCATATCATGAGCGGCTAATTCCATTAGCTGGGGTTATGGGATCCAAGGATTAGGGTTTGATATGATGCTAGGTGTTTAACGAATTCACAGAGTAGTCGAACATCTTGAAATTTTGTAGTTTTAACTGTAATCTAGTGGTTGCATACATTAGATTACGCCTTAGAAATTATCAGTAGGGAATCGGAAGTTACCAACCTTCTATTTAATGATTAATGCCATAACTGAATTAATCTACCTGAGATAACATCCATTTGGATATAGATAAATTATCTAAGTTCGAGACAATTAGATAATAAATTGTCTATTGAGGTCAAGAGATAAGTCAGATAGTATCATAGTCAGGGATATTCTGTTTTTCTACTCATTCCGAGGGTCTCTAGCATTACCTAGTATCTGTCAATACCTAAAACCTTTATTACCAAGTATCTGTCAATACCCAAAACCTTTGGTGATCATAACTCTGGCTTTCCATTTATATTGATTACAAACATTAATACTAAAACCCCATTTTATATTTTTATATCATTTGTTTGAATTTAACATGTAGCTATAAATTCAAACTGCTTTAATTTCCACTCACATTGTTCCCTGTGGATTCGACCCTGACTCCAAAGTTGGGTAAATATATTGACGACGACCGCCTTACACTAACTTGCGGTGTAAGTTGAGCATTATCAATGCACCATATACAATTATAGACTTGGAATTTTCCAAGTCTCTGCAAGACACTCAAGATTAATTCAAAATCCAATATACACACACAAACTATGTAACCATACCAAATTAGATGTTTTGAACTCAATGGCGTTGTAAAAATTTCCATATAAGGTCTTTCGATGAAATGTTGGTCCCACACCTAATTTTTTATTTCTCAACTTTTTGACCAATCGATCGAAATGAGCTCGGGTATCTTGGAATCTGAACAAAGAGTCCTCTTGGCCAAAATTGACATTCTGAAGCTGCTTGAGTAGTCAGAAATGATTCAAGGTCATTTAGCAAACATTTTTGCCTGGTAGCCATTTAAAACCAATGAAGACTTCAAAAATTGGCTCTAAAAACCAAACAAACTGTTTGGTAACAGTACTATTAGTTCCAAAAAGTAATAAATGACTTGGGGTACATACAGAAAAGCTCTAACGGCACAAATAAGCAGAAATATAGAAATGACTTGAAGGGTCTTTATATTATGGAACGAATTCCTTAGTTCACATTATTGACCCTTATAATTGTATAATAAATAAATGATTACTAATTGCTTTTTTCATCTATATAAATATGAATATTTCAAATTATTCAAATAGCATTTCATTATATTATATATTTACTATTTATATGTACCTTAAGGGTGAATATCATTTAACATTTCTTTTTACTTAATTAGTTGACTTCTACATTTTCACATATCATTAGCTTACATATTATTGTTATATGTCTCAAATTATCATATTTTATCTTTTATGATACGACTTAAAATAATCACTATTTCAAATTATAACTACCACAAAATACTAAATCCTCATTTTAATCTAGGTAGTCATCTACTTCAAATCGAATAGTAAATAAATCACTGTTTTTTACTATCTCAAAATTACCCTGGGAGTGCTAATAAATTTTATTGTTTATTATTTTCTAAGGATGCAAGTTGCATAGTATGATAGTATATTATAGAAATGTTATTTTTTTATTTTTTGAAAGTACAAATGTTTGAGTTGATTTGCCTATCATAATAGGCAAATCATGTTTTAAATTGTATTATAGGTATTATAGCTTTTCTTTATTTATAATTGTAAAATTGTATTGGAAGTTTTATATTCTATGAATTTGTTTAATCATGTTTTAAATTGCTTAAAATTTTTTCTCTATAATACTTTTTTTCTATTTTATAAATTAAAAATTTAAAGATCCATGGGGTTTACGCCTCATCATCTCGAAACTTTTGCCCCACCATGTTATAACAGGATTTGTGCTTACTAAATTGTTTAGTCTGATTATTTTATTTAAAACTGGACCTATCGTAATTCGAATCATTTTGAGTGATGAGTATATCAAAAGAATCAAACCATCAAGAGGAGCACATATCTAAAAGTTGAGATTGTTTAGAAGAGGTTTGAGTTAGTAGGGATTGAAAAGATATCTCGTCATTGCAGAAGATGAATTTTTTTAATGTATAAATATTGTATAAATAGCATGTCGGGATATATATATATAAATATACACATCTTTAATACGTACTTATATTTATAATATATATGTCGTTATATACGATTTATACAATATCAATACATTAGATATATATGTGGTTATTTTAGTTTGAATTTTTTTGTCATATGTATAGTTAAGATGGAATCCCTTTTTTATTTTTTTCTTGAGACATTTTTCGACAAACTTTAAAGCCTGTATTTTTATTGATTTTTATTATGTGTGTGTATATATATATATATATATAAGATTTTCAGTTCCTCAGTACATGCAAGCTACTACATTGATGAACTGGTACACATTAACTTATCTCTCATCATAATTTTTTACTACTCAAATACTGCTACAAAAATATAGTCACTATTTGACCTAACCTTTTCATGGTAAAGGACGATGAACAAATGTTGGCATCTTACACTTTAAGAATATCATTGGCATCACCCTCCTCATTGAAGCTTGCACTTGTTTAAGATGAAATAATATCTATATCAACCATTTTAGAGTTGTCATATACGATTTATTTATTTCATAACATGTATATATATGGATTAATTATTTCCATAATCGAGAAAAAATTACTAACCATACCTGACAATTACAAGCAAAAATCTATTTCTCCATTAGCATACACATGAAAGTTAACAACAAAAGTATCAACCAGCTAACTTACCACCACTTTGCAGAAAAAACGACAAACACAAACTAGAATTTGTTGTTGTCTTAACCTTATCATAATTAACTTCAAATAAATTTCTAATCTTACTATGCATTAATACTATAGGTACAAATATTTCCTGTGGAAGGTAAAATATCATATTAGTTTGACCGTTCCTAGTCATTTTACCTTCTCGCTAGCTCACACTATAATCACTTTGTACATAGAAAGACAAAATAATTGGTTTGGTGTTTCAAATATAATCTAGAATGGATGTTAATCCCCTGGTAACTACTTTCACCAAATCCTATAAATTCTTTGTTGTGCACTTTCTTTTTTCTACCTTCTACAGTACAAAAATCTAAAAATTGCTATTTAAATTAATGGCGATATAATTTAAGAAAATATACCAACAAAAATATGTGTGTCTACACTATTAATAATCATCTATTACTTTATTTTTAAATGCATATCCTTATTATTTTTCCTTTCATTTGACTAAGTGCCTTGCACTAACAAGAAAATTATAGCACGTTCCCCTTATGTGGCTTGTAGATCTCTATGCTATCAATTGTTTTTTGGTTTATCTTAAATTATGTATAGCCTGATTAGAGTAAATCTGCTAATCAAATGCTCTTCTTGTACAAGTGATATAAATCTATTGTAATCTAAATTTAAGGATTAACATGAAAAAGTTTTATGTCTTATATGATCCTTAGTCTTGTCTATGTAGTTGTGCTATTAAATATTAGATGAAAATTTATATAATGTTCTTATTTTTCTTATGATGCCTTATGATTCTAGCTAAAAGATATTTCTAATGGTTAAAGTTTTCATTGTCAAAATTGTTGTAATGTGTACATATGATTTTTTAAAATTCAAAAAAGATTATAGGAGGCTCTAAGCATTTATGGAACCAGTTCTTTTGGAGATTAAATTTCTCTACGATATCTTACAACATCCAGGCCATTTATTGAGAAAAATCTCTTTTCCCTGCAAATTTTGGTTTATCAAAGACTGTCTTTTCCCATGCAATTCTTTATTCCTAATTTTTGCATTAATTCCCAGTATCAAACCAAAATGCATGCCACTTCACATTACCTCACCGGACTTTTATTCTCCTAATAGTCTTAGCATTTGGCACTAGCTTAGTGTTTACTGGTTTCCTGCCAAGCTCATACCTTCACAAAAACAGGATGTACAATGTTAACCTCAAAATTTAACCAACAAATATATAAGTTATTCATACATATGAATCACTAATACCTAAAAAAATAAACTTCTGGTGAAGTGAGAGAGACAAACTGATAATTAGGAAGAAAGAAAACCAAAATTTTCAGTAGTACATATCATTTATTTTTTAGTTTTTCTTTTCTTTAGGTTAGTTGGTTAGAATAATATATCATTTGAGAATAGTGAGCAGCGACTATGCTCTTCTTAGTTCCTTTTAAGTCAGTTAGATTAAGCATTGTAAGTAAGGGTGTCAAATAGGTGGGTTGGGCTGAAACTGGAGAGACTAAATGAGTTCAATTTGATAGCTCTAATTGTTTGGCATGATTGAAGAGAGATCAACCCCCCTTTACATGTTTTTCTTCTCTTCATTTACAGTTGACTTTAGATTTTCATTAAGCTTTCTCTTCTTTATTTCTTTCTTAGAAAAAGATAATTTTATTTTCTTTATGTTTTCCTCCTTGGATCAGCCCATACGTAAGACTAAATCCTTATCATTATGCAAAAAAAAAATAGGGAAAACACAGCAAAAGATCTAACTTTTAGCGGTCATTTGGAAGGATATAATTGAAAAAATAGAAATACATTAATTATTCATAGTATTATTTAATCCTATATTTAGTAGGATTTTTAGCCTACATACAACTAATACACCTTATCAGTATTAGAGGGTGCAAAAAATATGATAGAGAAAAGCAATATACTACATAAAATCTCAATTTCTACATTTAGATTTATATTTTTTAGACCATTTGTTACTTGTTTTCTGCCAGACCTAACATTTCTACTAAAAAAAGGGTGGCTGAGAGACGTTAAAAGCCAAGAAAGTGACCATTTGATATTACATTCTAACCTTGACTTCCATACATAATTAATATTTTTTGGTTACATATCTAGAATTTGAGTTAAAGTTATGTGTTCTATCGAACCCATACCGTTATCTACCTCTCCTTGATATGCATTCTTCATTTATGATACTATTAATAATTAAGTAAATTCGCTATATGAGTGTGCACATGGTGGAACTTTAGGGCTGCTATTGTTTACCTTGTGATACTATTAATAGTTAAGTAAAATCGTTATGTAAGTGTCTCACTAAATGAACATTTTAGGTTTCTTCTATTTTAATCATAGGTGCCACTTCGAGATTGACATTATGGCTGCCAGCAATACAATTATCATAATAGTTTAAGAAATTGTGGTAGAAACAATGTTGTCCCTCACTTCCGAATATATATATAGAAGTGTTGTTCCCAGGTACACAAATACATACTACTAAAAATGGAAAAAAATACATTTTCATAGAAACCTCTTATAAAAGAAATAAAAATAACGTATTACTTAAAATATTACACAATGTGCCTTCTTTCATCGTTTTCACTCAGAAGAACCATTATTTATTATTCATACAAATTAGCAACTCACGCATAAATTGTTTACACTCTAACTACAAAAGTTGATCCTCAGATTTCCCAACCAAATGCTTGATATGCTAGTTGTCGCATCCTTCAGAAAAGTAGAAACCTGGCTTTTGGAACACTACTTGCAAGGACCTAAATTTTATTGTTTTGTGTGAAGTATGTGTTACTATATGATTTGACTATTTTACCCCTCTTTGTGGTTGCATTGTGCTATTTTTAGGGTACGGTGATATTTTGCATGGTTTCTAATGCATTTTAGTGTGACATATACGAAATTTTGGTTTTTAATGTCTTAAAAAGCTTTATAGTTGACTTTGGTCAACATTTATTGATTTATGTGTCAAATGAAAAAATAGAGTGTTCTAGCAGGTCCGGAACATTGATTTTAGGTTGGTAACATAGTTGGTTTGATTTTATGTCTTTTATACCTCATTCCAACCCTCTATTTGAAAAGTTAAAAAATTGATTTTTGGATGGTTAATTTTTGAAAATGAAGTCATTTCAAAAATCTTATATTCATATTAAGTCAAAAGCATTCAATTTGATAGGTTAGCATAATTTGTTTGCATTCTCGGGATTCTAATTAAATCCTAAGGGGGCCGCAATGACTTGGAATTCCCTAAGTCTCCAGCCGGTGCACCTCAGTTTTTTTAGCCGCCAAAGTTCCACCAGCTAGGCTAGAGATAGAGCCCTCCTATACCTTTATCATAGGTATCAACTCTATTTTTTCATAGTTATATTTGTATTATTTGATCTGGGGTCGACTTTCTCTTATGTGTCTTTGGAATTTTATTTTTATTGTGATCCTTTTGATGTTATTATTCATGTATCTACCTCCAGAGGAGACTCTTTAGTGGTGGAACTGGTGTACTAATCTTGTGCTGTGACTTTTGCTGGAAGAGAGACTTGGGAAAATCAGATTGTATTAAATATAGTAGATTTTGATGTCATCTTTCGTATGGACTGGTTAGCCTCTTATCATGCTATGCATTATTGTAATACTAAGACTGTGAGTTTAGCTTCACTGAGTGTTCTAATGATAACTTAGAATGGTGTGTTTCATTCGAGACACAAGAGTGACATCCATCCTTAAGGATCATTGTTTGGTTGAAAGGGGAAGTTATTCTTATTTTGCTCATATTCATGGTACTAGTGTTTCTTGACCTCCTTTGGATTTTGTTAATGTTGTTCACGAGATTGTGGATGTTTTCCTCATGGATTTTCTTGGTATGCCTTAGGATCATAATATTGACTTTGTTGTTGATATTGACCTGGGCACCAAGCTTATTTATAATCTTTTTTATAGGATGTCCCAAGAATAGTTGAAGGATTTAAAGTATCAGTTGCAGGATTTGCTAGATAATGGATTTATCCAACCTAATATATCACCTTAGGGTGTCCTTGTCTTGTTTGAGAAGAAAAAAGATGGGTCTGTGTATATGTTTATTGATTATCGGCAGTTGAATAAGGTGATGGTTAAGGTTATTACTGATGTTTTGGTGAGGGTTTTAATCCATCGTAATCCATTGACAAATTTTACTCAGAAAAAGATTTCTTTTTAGTGGTCATATGCTTGTGAGGCGACCTTTAAAGAACTCAAGGATTGTTTGACTTCAGCTCCTATCTTGACTTTTCCCAAGGAGGGCATGGGTTTTACAATTTTTGCCATGCTTCTGGTGTTGGGTTAGGTATTGTGTTGATGTAGGTGAGTAAGGTGATTGCTTCTACTTCTTTTCATTTGAACCCCATGAGAGGAATTACCCTACCCATGTTTTTGAGTTGTGTGCAACTATTTTTGCTTTAAAGTTGTAGAGACTACTTTTATGGAGTCCTTTTTGAGATTTTCTCAGATCATCATAGCTTTCAATATTTTTTCACCTAGTGAGATCTTAATATAAGGCGGCAGCATTGACTTGAGTTGCATTAGGATTATGCTATAACAATTCTGTATTATCTGAGCAAGGATAATGTGGTTACAGATGCCTTGAGCTATGATACAAGATCTTCTATGAAAACATAAGAATAAGATGAATCTAACATAAAGAAGAAAGACAAATCGAAACTTAAGAACACAATAAGCAAAACATCAAACTAATGCAAGAAATAAAAGGATATATAACTTTATATAACAGTATACAAGCAATAAGAACCAAAGTGTGCATCAAACACTAAGACCCCTAAGACTTATATAAGCAACACCAAGTTCTTACGTTAACCCAAGAGGGAATCAATTCACCTTAAAAACTAACATTTCTTAGACAAAAGATCAACACAAGTGAAATCCACACTTTCCCCAGTTATAATCTCACTATATAAGTGAAAAGTATTTAAATATATTTCAATATCAATGAGCAACTAAAGAGAAAATAAGCCTACTAGAGTCTATTTATAGCCTATTACATAAAATAACCAAAACACCCTTAATGAGTGTAGGCAAGGGGCAGCCTTGGGGTGTAGAAAAAAGGGAGACCTTGGAGTGTTTACGACCCTTCTTCACATTTCAATGTATGGAGCCCTTTGGAGTTGTTCAAAATAACTTCACACACTTCTATCTTCATGATTGTGAAAAGTTTTGTACTCTTTGAACCCTTATCATCCTCTCCATCTTGAAAGGAATTTGACCTCAAATTCATATTTTGCAAATCCAAATAAAGGACAAACAAGCACAACATCCTTATTGCATGAGATTTAGGGTTAGTACAACAAATAACATCATTATTCCAATGTTGTACACACTTGAAATATAACCACGAATCCTCTCTTTTAATCATGAAAAGCATAGTGTAAATTTTACAAAGGAAGTGGCTATGATAAACACAAAGATATAATGAAGAACTTTGTTTTCCTTTACTAGCATCTAAAATCAAACCTTTCTTGTCTCCTTAACCAAGCATCATGTTTTATATGGAGAGATGTCCACACCCCAAGAGGGCACCGGGATCAAATAGGAGAAGTAGCCAATGACATAATCTGAGGATATTCTTCCTCCTCCTAGAGTGTCATCCCCAAAATCACACAAGACATTTTTCTTTAAAAGATGACTACTATTCAAAGATAAGGATTTATGGCCTAAAACTTCTCCCTCAAAAAGATACATGACATTCTTCCCAACATTTCCATTTCCATGATTTCTATGAACAAAACTAATAGAAAAACTTTCATCACACAATATTCTCAATGAATCATCCCCATTCTCATGATTAACTCTATAGACACCATTACTAAGTTTAGACTCTTCAAACATAGCTATATATGCACAAGTAGTGAACTGCATTCATGAGTGAGTTGATCATCATACACGCCCTAACTAGTTATTGGCAACTCACATGCCAAAACAGATTCACCATAGATCTCACAAGGGTCAACTAGTGTGTGATTACTCTTATCACTTGGCAATGTAACCTCATTTAAATTACAAGTGCTAGCACTAGGTGGACACAAATCCATCTCATGAAAAGAATTAATTTAGTCATTAATAGGATCAACTATTGCTTGCATACTTACAACAAGAGTTTGCTTTTCATGTAATCTATCAACACCAAGAGTATCACAAAGGGAAGACTAATGCAATTCTCTTCTCGAAAAACCTGCAACAACTTCCACTTGCCTACAATTTGCCATATCACAATATTTTAACTTTACAAAAGTGAAGGTGACAGAATTATTACCTTGTATATCACACGAGGTATGTTCTTTACCTTGGTGTATGTCATGGAAGCCCACTTTCTCATTTGGGATGATTTTATCATAAGAGAGTTTTTCAAGTCTTTTCCCTTCAATCATCTCTTTATCACATTTTCTTCAATTGGAATTCTTAGCCAAGAATTCTGTAAGGTCATCAAGCATGTGTTTATGAGGAACACTCTTTGGATCTTTCATTGAAAATATATGATCTTGAACCTATACACAAGAAGAGTTGATACTAGGTAAATTGCTAGTATCTAAGTTAGTGAATAACAAGGGGCTTTTATGGGCAAGTCCTACAATTAAAAACTACTTTCCCTATGGTTGCATTGATTCCTTCGCTTATTCACCCTTTTTACTCTCAGCTTTCTATTCCCTATTACTCTTTTTTTTATCCTTTAACTCTCTCACTTGTTGATAGACTTCATTTACTTATGAGGGGAAGAGAGGATAGAGGGTAAAATTTTGGCCCTTGAGTTCAATAGTGTACTTGTTGGTTCTTTTATCATGCTTAGTATACCTATCTAATTGCCATGGTTTACCCAATAACAAGTGAAAAGCTTACATAGGGATCACTTCACAAAGTACCTCATCTTGGTAGCTTTCTTACTTTAACTGAATCACCACTTTTTTGGTTTACCTTCAACTGTCCATATGCATTCAACCATTAAATATTGTAGGACATGCATTATTGGAAATGGGTAGTTTCAATAAATCAACCATGGTGGCACTAGCAATATTATCACAAATACGACTATCAATGACTATTGAGTACACACCATTTTTAATGAGGCATTTGGTAAGAAAACATATTCTCCCTTTGACTCAGATTAGCCAAAACCTTACAAATCATGGATTACCACAAATCTAGGCACTTCACACTCACCATTATGTAGACAAGCATCTTGTTCATCTCCTTCATTTTGTACCTCAGTTTCTCCTCGCTCTCTATCCTGCGATTTTTCACTATTCTCATCTAATTCAATTCCCACCTCTTCTACAAGATAATAAAATTTCCATTCCCTAAAGATCACATTTCTCTGATTTGGATATTCACTAGCCTTGTGTCCCCACCCTTGACATTTGAAGCATTGAAATCTCTTAGAATGAGAAGGATAATTTGGTTTGTCGTTATTTTTTGAAGGATAGTGTTGGGTAGCCATGGTCACGTGTTGAGGAGAACTGGATTTAGGATCTTTGTTCTTATACCATATCGAGGATGATTGAGCCAAGTCCTTATCCTTAAACAAACCTAAGGGTGGTTGATGAGCTTTCGATTTGTAGGTTCCTTTCTCTTTGATCTCCCTTTCAATTTCTAATGCCGCTTGGAAGATACCATTAATGGTTTTATACTTTTGAAGAGTCATGCGGGAAGAGATTTCTTTGTTTAACCCAACCTTGAAATGTATGATGACATGGCTCACTTGCTCTCCTCGGTGATAAAGCTTCAAAATAATTGTTGGAACTCATCATAGTAAGCCATGACACTCTTGCTACCGTTCCTCAAATTTTACAACTTGGGAAGGAGCTCATGCCTATAATTGTTGGGTAAGTACCTTTGCCACATATCGTACCTCAATATAAACCATGGGAAGGGGGGAGGGGTTGCCCCTCATTCAATATATTCCCAAAACTCTGGAATTACTCCCACTAAGTGTTGGCATACCTTTTAAATTGACATAGAGCATAGCAACTTTTCTTTTCTTTGGTGATATCCTTAACTTGTAAGATATTGTCATAAGAGGAATCCTAAGAAAGATATGCTTTAGGATAACTCTCACCTTTGAAGATTGCAAGGCTAACTTTGATTGCATTTATGCCCACTTCTTGATCTCGGTTTCCATGTTCATTCAATTGACCAACTCTCCCTCATCACCCTTGAAGTTCCCTTTGATTAACATGTCTACCTCTCATCTCTTCTTCCATCATGTAAGGATTATTATAAGCTCCATATACCTCTTATTAATTCCCTCTATCATATTCCTCTACATGGATGGTTTGGTTTTGGTTAAGTGGAGCTTGGAATAGGGAATTTGGTGGAGGACAAAGCCTTTTCTTTAGTGGATTTTTGAATGGAGGTTTCGGGTTTGGTGGTGGCATTTAGCTTTCAGGACGTTTTTGTTGGACTTGACTGAGTTGAGGATCTAGTGGTCTATTGAGGTCTAAATTTTGGGGACAAGGGGAAGATTGGTTTGTGACATTTTGAGAAGGCCTTGGTGGATTGAACATTTGATGGAAGATTTTAGGGGTGATGGTGGTAGTGGTTTTTTGAGCATGTCCACTTGGAGAAACATGGTAATGTTGAGTAGTAGAGGGTTGGGATTTTTGTTGGATTTCCACATGATCCAACCTCCCACTCATAGTAGACATTTCCCCATCGATTAACACCACATCCATTTCTAACCTTCCAAGGCTTCATTGGATAGCCTCAAAAGTGGACATGAGAGTATTATTGGCATTGTTTTCCATGGTTTGAGAGGTTGTACCCTTGGTTTCTATTGAAATTATACCTAAGAAGACACCTACAAAATAAAAAACAAGTTAGTTCAAAAATATCCTTACCACACTCTCGCGACTTGGCTTCACAACTGATGAAAGTCATCTTGTAGTTTTTGAGAAGTTGAGACATGAGTCTACTCTTATCTGAAATGGATTCTCATTGGGAAGAATCAAAGAATCTTATTCGGACTTGAGCCAAGAACTACAACAAATTATAAATGATAAAAGGCATACAAAGAATGCAAACATGAAGAAAACGGATTCAAAACTAACTCATAACCTACTAAGTGATTTCTAGTTTGTCAATTAGTACTAGAATCAAGAAATGAAATTAAACAAACAAGTAAATAAAATCAAGAATCAAAAATCTTAGCCTAAAAATGAGTTGTACGAAAATGACGATGTGGAATCCTTTGGTTGGTTGTGATTTTTGAAAATTTCTTATTTTCCAACTTTGAATTTTTGTTCAATCATTACTCTAGAAAGGCAGCAATCGGTTTTGAGGGGGAAAATACAAGAATTTGAGCCTTTTTTAAGCTCAAAAGATTTTGAATTTGTAATGCCTCCCCCCCCCCCCCCCCCCCCCCCGTACTTTCCCTTGTACTTGAATATTCCTGTTGTTGCTTTCTTGTTTTGGAAGACATGGAATATGCTTGGAGTATTCTTTGAACAAACAAGTACTACACACTCTTTCTTCCTTTTTTTTTAGATCAAATAACAACTTTTTCAATGTTCTTCAAAATTACATGAAGAGCATGAAGAACACAAGAGCATTTAAAAATGACAACTAAACCAAATGAGCTCGAAATTAGGTGATTTTTGATTCCTAAGCTCACGTTGAAATACTCAACACCAACAAAACACTTTCACATACAAATACCTAAAAAAACCTTTCCCAAAATCGAGATCCAACTACAAGTTTCATCAAGTTCAAGTTCAACAATGATGGGTGGCTCAAAACAACCCAAAAATGGCACAAAATTTAGGTCTAGACTCTATTAGTGCTAGGGAAAAGGATCTAACTCTACAAACTAAAAAAAAAAACAAAAATTACAAAGATCTAAAAGATATAGTCTTGCTAAAAATCAAAATGTGACACACCATTTTTTTGTGATTTTTGGATTTTTGAGTGTCTATTTTTGTTAATTTTCTCAAGGTAACAACAATCCAAGACATACAATTGTAGGAATAGTTCTAAACATGGATCTTGATACCAAATGATATGATATCTACTATGAAAACACAAGAATAAGATGAATCTAACCTAAAGAAGCAAGATAACCCAAAACTAAAGAACACACGAAGCAAAATAACAAACTAATGCAAGAAAGTAAAGGATGGATAAATTGACATAATAGTATAGACGAAATGAGAACCAAAGCGTGTATCAAACACTAAGACCTTTAAGACTCATATAAGCAACACCAATATCTTATGTGAACCCAAGGGAATCAATTCACCTGAAAAACTCACGTTTCTAAGCCAAAAGATCAACACAAGTGAAATCCACACATGCCCTAGTTACACTCTCACAAGAGTAGGGGAAAATATTTAAATGGTTTTCAATATAAATAAGAAAATAAAGATAAAATAAGCCTGCTGGTGTCTATTTATAGCCTATTACACAAAATGACTAAAACACCTTTAATTAGTGTAGGCAAAGGGTGTCCTTGGAGTGTTAAGGACCTTCTTCAAATTTCAACAAATATAATCCTTTGAAGTGGTTAAAATACTTTCACACATTTCCATCTTTATGAATGTGAAAGGTTTTGTACTCTTTGCACCCGTATCAAGTTTGAAGTCAACCAGCCATAATGACCCTTAAGGTTATCTTCCAAATTTCAACTTATTTTCACTGTTAGTGTTTTCCTATAGCTGCCCAAGTTATTTATTACTTGTTGTATATGAAATTTCTGTCACCGAGTTGTTCATTTATTTTTTAGAGCCAATTTTCTATTTTGAAGTCTTCGTCGTTCCAAATGGGCACTAGGAAAAAGCTATAGTCAAATGACCTTATATTCTAATTAACTATTCTAGCAGCTCTGAAATGCCAATTTTTGGCTAGATGGACTCTTGGTTTGAGTCCCAAGGAACCCAGCCTAATTTCAACCTACTAGTCAAAAAGTTATGAAATAAAATATGGGTGTGTGACCCTTTTTTACTCAAAAACAGCCTCAAATGGAAATTTTGACTATGTCATACAATTTGAAACATTGAATGGTAGCAAAGTCTATTTGCATATATAAGATCCCGGATTAATCATTAGGTGTTGGCGGAGACTAAGAAATTTCCAAAGTCTCTTATTTCTTTTGGTGCGATCTCTAATAGTGAGCTAACGGGGTACGATTGCGACTCCCTATTTAGGCCAACTAAATGTCATGTAGCGACCTAATTTTCTAGAACTAGAACGTCATATAGTGACCATTATCCCGAAGAACCACAAGCCAACCCTCTACTGATATCTGTACCTAAACACTACATAATATAGTTAATAAATGCTGAAACTGGCCATATGGTTCAAAACATCTAAAAATTCTTAAAATTTAAAACTGAATACTGATACACCTGTTCAAAAAGCCTCTAATCTGTCTGAACTGTGGAGTTGATAGGACATGCCCCCAACTAAATCTGTCTACTAAAAATAAACTAAGTCTAATACGATAATAAAAATACGGATCATCCTCGACTGAAGAGGACTTACTGCTATGTCTACTACTGCTGACTAGGACTGAGCTGCTAATGGTACTCTGGATCTCGTGCCTTTGAACCTATGGTGTCCAATAAAACACCATAACACAAATATGTCGGCACGAGAATGTATGAGTATGTAGATGAGGTAAGGATAAATGCAAGGTCTTATGCATGAACAATTACTTAACTGAATAATCATGAGAGTACTGAATGAGAATGCATGCATAGATACACAAATCATAACTAAATCATTGCAACTCAAAGTAATAAAACTTGGATACTACTTTATTTCCATCTAAACTCACTACTAATGCCTAAGATACTAAACACAGAATCATCTAATACTGATAACTGAGTATTGGAGTTGAGATCAGTCTTATCTATCGAGTGATCTCAAAAACTGATGATACAAAAATTGATTAACTGAATCTACTCATATCAATGAATGAATTCTGAGCTTTCTACTCTCGACTAGCTGCATCAGAGATCAAACCTCTCTAATGGATGATTCCAAAACCCTCTATCAATTATTAGAAATGATCATGCTTGAATCTGACAACAAGAATTCTCAACTGAATCTGAGACTGAGATCAAGCCTATTTGATGGGTGATCTCAGGATCTGATAATGAGATTACTCAAATGAATTTGAGACTAAGATCAAGCCTATCTAACGGGTAATCTATAGATCCGATAAAAGAATACAGAACTGAATTTGAGACTGAGATCAATCCTATCTGACGGTGATCTCTAGATCTAATATTGAATAACTTTATATGGGACCAAGCCTATCTAACGGGTGGTGCATGAATCAGTGAAACTATCTGAGTTCCTTACTGAGATAGATAACTGTATCTGACAGTCCTGATTTTTAAAGATTGATACTAAAACTGTAACTGTGGGAAGTAGTCACTTAACCGACTGCCCCAAATCTCAACTGGTGGGTACCAACTTGTAACCTTAACTGGAAGGGTGTCAATACTGTACCACGAGTAAAGACCTCTCTGGTCAAGCCTATCTGATGGGGGACCCTCAAAGGAAGTCAAGCCTAAGGCATATAATAGTTAAGCCTATCTGACGGATGACTAACCTTTCCTGATGGGTGACTCCTGTATCTTGCACTAGCTACGCAATTTTGGAGTTCAGGGATTGATCCTAATGACTCTGCCTTCCTAACGCGGATCCAGCATCCCAGCCCTCGCTCTGTGCTTGCTCCTACTCCCAACTGAAAGACTCTGAACTGATTCTTAATTGAACACAAACTAAGCTGAATCTGATACTGATTATGTTTCTCGAATGGTCTAATTGAGTTAAGCTTAATTCACTTAGTTCCATATTTGACAGAATATTACTGAACCTCGTTATGTGAGTAAATGAAACTGATCTTTGAATAGTGTACTCGATTACTGCTGAGGTCAAAACTGAACACTTGAATACTACTAGATCTGAGCTGAGTATAGAACTGAAGCTAGATTACTAGCGATACTGAGATTACGATGATTACAGAGAATACTGAGATTTTTTTAAGTTCTATATCTATTTGAGAATATAGAGTTCTATAAGACATTGAGTTCTGAGAATCATGGCTAGACTGGAATTATCATGAAAATTGGCATGGGCTCTAGACAATAACTAAATTGTCGGGTATAAATACCTCCAGGACTCGATAACATAAAAGTAAAACATAAACATTCTTGAATAATAAAGACCATGGACAATCATCCACCATCACAATCACTAAGGCATCACTTCAAGCATTTAGGAATCCTAAACATGTAATAACATAGGGGGAAACATGTTATTGGATCATACTCCATTCAATAAGGTCTTGCATCAAACACGTGGCATGTATTAAAGTCTTAGCATGCATCAAAGAGCACATAAGTGGGGAATTTCATGCTATCATGTTACAATTCATTTACTAAGGCTTTTCAACAAACACTTGACATGCATGGTCTTGCAAACAATTTGGGATTTCTAGTCAGTACTCTATAATGTCTCTAATTCCTTTACATGAGCATTTTATGAAACATATGGGGAGCATGCTTTGTTTATTAAAAAATTTTCTTCACTTAATTGTCAAGAATACATCACATAACAAGAAAATTGAAGAGCATTTATCATGAATATCACCTACTAGGGTCAAAGCTTGCAAACCTTGAAAACAAACATGAATCAAAACTCAATAATTGCATGAACATCAATTTCAACTCACATGAATCATGAAAACCCAATAACATAAGATCTTTGAATTTTAGAAAAGGATTCTTGAGCTTCTTGGATAAAAGGGACCCAAGAATCAACATCTACATACCTTAGAGAAACTCTTTCTTGAAAGCCCTTGTAGAGATTATTGATTTCTTAATCTCTGTTAATTTTTCTTGAATAAGAAGGAAGGATTTTGATTTTGTAGAAACCCTAGATTTTGAAGTTAAAGATGAAAAATGAAGTTGTGAGCCTTGATTGGATATAAATAAGGGATGAAAAAAGTGGGAAAAAGACTAAAAATCCATTTTAAAAATGAGTTAAAAATTTTGAATGGCGTCTGCGATGGTCAAAGTGACCGTTCGTCGCTTAGTTTGACGGTCCATCGGATTGTTCATCGCACAGCATTCAAAAAAAGAACATACTGCTTTGATGCGATAGTCCGTTGCAAACCAATGGATCGCCCGTCACACATTGTCTAGGATGAGGCCACACTACCTTAGCGTGATGGTCCCCGCGATGGTCTATTGCAGCATCGATGGTCCGTGGTCCTGGCCATTGGCCTTAGGCTAGAGAAGGAATTAACTTCCTTGGTTGCGTTGGGCTGGGTGATGGTCCATCGCAAGCTTGATGGTCTGTCAGCCTGGTCATCACACCTAGGCAATTTTGACTGCTTTCTATAAAATGGCCATAACTTCCTCGTCCGATGCAAGATTTTGATGAAATTAGTATAAATGGAAAGCTTATTCAATACTTTAAATGAAAAAAAGTTGATATTAGGGAAATCCTACACGGTTCAAAATATTACTCACTTAGGAAGACACTTCTCAACCTTTTTAGACAGAATTTATGCTTCATTTGATACGCTCTAAGGCTCAGACTACAAGAGAAACTTGTTGGGTCTTACATTATCTACCCCTTGGAAACATTCATCTTCGAGTGTTGATTGATAGGCTAAGAAGACTGATCAACTAGACTTAATCAAGGAACAAGAATATCTGAAACATGACTATGTAATTGGAACCACTGATACTTTGAGTTCTCATACTGGACATGCATACCTTACGCATAGAATACTCTACTGAAGCTACTCATAAGCTGAATTCTTATAATGGACATGCATATCCGATGCAAGGATGCATAACAGGGCTGATCTCCTAAAAGCATGACTGAATACACTGTAAAACTGAACTCTTTTTACCAAACATGCATATCTAATGCATGAATATCTGACTGAACTGACACTCAAAAGCATGACTGGCTATGCAATGACAACTGACGTTAACTTCATAAGGAGAGTCTTAACATGCAAATGAATGAGTATAAGAACATCAGATCATCAAAATATCATGGGGTATCTCTCCCTTGGGACTCTATGTCCCTTTCCAAACACCTTTCTGAAATAATGGGGCGGTGCATGGGACACCTACGAACTGGGTCATAATTGACCGACTTAGATTTGAAACTCATGCATGACTCATACTGACATATATGATAAAAATGGAAGCAAAGGATCTAGAAATGCATATCATAATGATGAAGGACTCATAACATACCTTTGTTTATATCAGGGAACCTTTCCTAATTATAGAGAGCCAGAAATGCATATTGACTATTCTGACGCTGACCATTATTGGCATTGGAAGGGGAACTATGCTAAAGAAACTCTCTACCCCTCTGAGCTAGCACTTTAAATTCTCGTATCCTGTGCCCTAGCTCACCATACCCAAAGGACACATCACTACAGACTCAAGACACACCTAGCTAGCTCTTGCCACACTCTTTACAAAGCGAATTAGTACGAATATCACTAGCACTAATCAGGGCTTTGGGGCCTGGCACCCCATCATAACTGACATCCCAAAACTTTGGTGTGGGTAAACTAGATAAGGATGGAACTGGGACTAAAAATCACTAACTATGCTGAGAACGACTACCACCCAGGGATCCTACCTGAGAGAAACCATGACTACCTGTCCTGGCTCTCTTACTCACTCTCTCTCTTTCTTTCTTTTTATCTACCTCAATCTACTGCACATGCATCATTAGCCTAGCAAGGTCCATATCTCTATGAAGCATAGCAGTTCTACACTTTTTCAATACTAACCTGGTCATACCAGTCAAAAACTTACTCATAATCACTCTAGGGTCAACTATCAAGTCGGGAGCATACTTAGCTAAATGCTTAAACTTAAGACAATACTCTTTCATTTTCACAGAGCCTTGCTTAAGGTTCACGAACTACTCTAAATTTTCCTCTCTCATCTCTTACGGGAAAAACTTATCTAGAAAGGCATCCTGAAATTCTTGCCAAGTCATGGAAGCTGCATCATCCCCTCTACCCTTCTGCCACATCACTACCCAATCATAAGAAATATCCTTCAGCCTATACGATGCTAAATCTACACTCTCATGATCAGAAAATTGCATAATTTGGGTAATCTTCCCTACCCCCTCTACATAAAGTTGTAGGTCCTCATCTACTACTGACCTAAAGATTTTTGGTGGGCTCATTCTCAAGAATTCCCTAATTCTGGCTGTAGCTAAACCCCATCTTGCTGAGGTAGGGCCACATCCTGATGGTTCCCCTAAACATTAGTCATCTCAGCTTGGGCTAGCGCCTCAAAAGCTGCCCAAAACTCTGTGTATGAAACACTCTCATTCTCAGGATCTACTAGCGGAGTGGGATGGTCATCCACCCTACGGACAAATCTCTATGAGGAGGCATACTCTGTAAATGAAAGAAAGAGGTGTATTAGACTGAGGATCAACTCGAGCTCATGCTCACTCACACGGCATGAATACTAAAAGAAGGGAAACTACTCCTAAAAACATCTTATAGACCCTTGTACATAAATGTGGCGCACAATACACCCATGCACCAGACTCTACTTGATGCGGCTTTTCATACTCCCTAGGACACCATCGAACCCTATGTTGTGATACCAAGTTTGTAAAGACCCGATATTTTGGAACCGAAATGCTCATACGATGCTCTAGGTAGCGGGTATAGTTAGTTGTATGTTGTTCCAGCTGGACCCGAGGCTAACTCTTTAGATGTTGTTGTCACAGGTACAATTTTTGTGTGCCATCAGTTTTCGTTTTTTTTATTTGATTAGTTATCCATTTATTCTTATGTGTTACATTATTATGATCGTGGTTAGAGTTATCTTGGGATTTATTATCCATGCCATTACATGTATTACTCTCGTGGGTGATTCTTTCATAGTGGATTGATCTTTCAAATCATGTGTTATGACTGTTAGAGATGTTGATACTCATGCTAATCTTCTTATATTTGACATGGTTGATTTTGAAGTAAATCTGGACTTGGACTTGTTATCCCACTATCATGTGGTCAAGGATTATTTTGCCAAGACCATTACCTTATCCATGTCTGGTATACCCTGGTTGTGTGATAGGGAGTTGTTAGCTGCGAGCCGACGGGGATTATTTCTTATATGTATGTAGGAGGCTCATTTTGAGGGGTTGCGAGTCTTATCTTTCTTATATTCATAATGTTAGTATGGAGAGTCCATTGCTTGACGTTTTCCCTATAGTCCATTAGTTTTTAAATATTTTCTCTATCAGTCTACCTAGTTTACCTCCTGCCCATGATATTGAATTTGTTATTGATCTTGAACTGCCATCCGACCTATTTCTATGGCACCTTACTATATGGCTCCTTTTGATCTTAAGAAACTGAATTCTCAGCTTTAAGATCTTCTTTGTAAAGGTTTTATTAGAGAGAGTGTGTCTCCGTAGGGAGATCTTGTGTTGTTTGTGAAGAAATTTGACTCTATGTGCATGTGTATTAATTGTAAGCAGCTTAATAAGGTGGCAGTAAAGAACCGTTATCCTATGCCTCAGATTAATGAGTTGTTTGACCAACTTAAGGGTGCTACAGTATTTTCTAAGATTAATTTGAGGTCCAATTACTATCAATTGAGGATTCTAGCTGAGGATATCTTGATGACAACCTTTAGGACCCATTATGGTTATTATTAGTTCTTCATGATGACCTTTGGGTTGACTAATCCTCCAGCCGCATTCATTGATTTTATGAACGACGTGTTTAGGCCTTATTTGGATTCCTTCGTGATTGTGTTCATCGATGACATCCTTATGTATTCAAGGAGTAAAGAGGTACATGCACAATATTTTAGGATTGTGTTCCAGACTTTGAGAGAGCATATGCTTTTCACCAAATTCTCTAATTGTGAGTTTTTGCTTTAGTTGGTGACATTTCTTTGACATGTGGTGTCTTTGGATGGGATTATAGTAGTCTCGGCAAAGATTGAGGCCATTCATAATTTGGCTAGGCCTGTATCTTTGATCAAGTTTCATAGCCTTATTGGTTTAGTTGGTTATTATAGACGATTCATTGAGGGTTTCACAAGTATTTCAACACCTACTACTGGATTGATTTGCAAGGAGGTTCATTTCCTAACATGACCCTACTGAGGGCCTTGTCGTAATGGGCATCCCAAGTCTAACTAGGACCGGGGACCACCCCTAATACCTAACCCAACCATCCAGTTTATACCCTAAGTCGGATAAATGCCAAACATATAACAAGATAGTATATAATTATCGAAATCCTAACTTTAGAATAGTCCAATAACTGTAACCGACCTAAACAAGTCCAATTATCCCAAACCAATCGATAACCATGACCAAAACCGTAAACCAAAACCAAAGCAATAACCAAACCAAATTCCATAACATAACATAAAAGGATGGAACCGCCAATAATACAGTCAACCGGTATCAACCCCAATACCAATGCCAATACTAAGGCAGACACCACTACCGATCCCGCACATTCCAACCCATAGTAGTTCCACAAAGCCCCTAACCAAATGAAAACAAATATATGGTTGGGACATGCCCCCAACCATATCAAAAACCAATATCCGTAAAAAAAATAAAGTATATGAAAATGTTCGTAACATGAAATGGAGCCGTCCGAGAAGATGGAAGCTCACCACTTTAATCCAATAGCTTATCTCAAATATGATTGTTAAGCAGGAGGAGTAGAACGGCCGGTTCCTATATTGTATGGGGATAAAGCCGCCCGAAGATGGGTTAGAGGGTGAACGCTTGCATGAACTTAAGATAAGTATAAAATAATTCCATTTAATAAAACTAAGTAAACCATCCATATGCATACAAACTATACATATATAAATAACCATGCCAGGAAAGGGAACCGGGTTTAGCATGCATTTGAAACCATTAACTTTGGTATGTGTAACTTAACCATCCATAACCACCCATAGTCTATATAGGTCCAGTTTAATCCCCTAAATGAGCCCTAACCCGTGTAGCCGCATGAACCCGAATGCCATTAGAGTAAGTGATACAAGCATAAAGAGCACAAAAGAGTACAAGGCATTATCAAAGGTTCAAGCTTCGGATTGAAGACCCTTTTGGAGCTTTTTCAAGACTTGTTCATGTAAATAGGAGCTTATAAGAGCATGATGCCTTCAACCAAGGGAGTGTATTTGCTAAAACGTGAAGAAGATCTTTGAATACACTCCAAGAAAGCCTTAAATACACCCCTAAGGAGCCTCAACTTAGGGATGTTATGGTCTTTTGAGACTCCGTTTTTGCACTCCAAAGGAGCACCTTTAATTAAGGGTATTTTAAACATTGTCTTGTAATAGTATAAATAGACCCTTAACTTTTATTTTTCATTAAATTTGATGAATATTAAGAGAATAATCTTTTAGATTGTAATTTTAGTCTTTCTTAGCTTAGTATAGCCGAAACTTGAGGGATTAATACATTTGATGGATTTCACTTGTGTTGATCAATTTGCAAGAACGGTGTGATTGAGGAGTGTGAATTTATTTGGTCCACCTAAGAGTAAGGTTTAATCTAATGATTGTGAGGTACTTTTGAATGTTTGATACACAATTTTTTGCTAATCATTGGTATTAGTAAGGGTCTCATTACCTATCCTTTTCATTTAATGGATTTCTTCTTCATCTTCTTTCTTCTATGTGTTGTTTTCCTTGTCTTGTTATAGTTTAGTTGATGATTTTTGCATTTACTAGTGATATTTTGTATCATTTGGTATCAAAGCCATGTTTTAGAGTTTTTCTCACCACTTTAAGTCTTGGATCTAAGAGAATCTCCACAAAAAAAGAGTTAAGTCCAAAGAAAAATTTAAAAAAATAGGTATTTCACATTTTTGTAAATCTAGATCTATATTTTAAATCTTATATCTACATGTTTTTGTGTTGTTTTATTGGTTTAAGTTTTAGATTCTTGTTCCCTAGCACCTAGGGAGTCTAGATCTACGTTTGCAACAAGATTTGGTTATTTTTGATCTAGATCCACCAATGTTGTGACTTATTTGAAGCTTTTTTTTAGGGTGGTAAGATATGACCTTGTAATATTATGGGTGTTTGTGGCTGATTTTATGTTGGTTGTTCTTGTCTTGGCTAAAGGAACCTAGATCTAAAAAAAAATAAAATTTGGGGTTCATTTTCCTAGTGGTTAGACCGTAGTTAACTCTTGAATATTCATATTGTTCATCCACCATCTTCAAATCTTATTGAAGAAGAATATTCAAGTAGCTTGTTTGATCTAAAAAAGGAGAGGAAAGAGAGTGTACCAAGTGATTGTTAAACAATATTCCCTAGAATATTTTAAGTGTTCCAAAAAGGAAGCGGGGACAAAGGGATAAGCAAGTACAATTGAAAGTACACTTGAGGAGACCAATCCATTTTGAATTCATTTAAAGCTCCAAAGAAGGCTTCAAACCTTCATTTTTTCCTCTAAAACCAAAATTCTTCTTCCCTAAAGGAGTGTTTGGCTGTAAACAAGAATTGGGAAGTTGAAAATTTTCGAAAAGTGACACCCAACGACAAGCTGCCACGTCATCACTTATATAAATGACCAAATTGAGTTCATAACTAGATTTCTAAGATTCTATTTGTTGCTTATAGTTTATTTTTGGGTTGATTCTACCACTAATTAGCAAACTAGTAACTTCCTACTAGGTTTGTAATTTGTCTAGAGTTTGTTTATTTCGTGTCTTCAATTTTTTGTGCTTTTCTCGTTTTTAATTCGTAATAGTTTGTTGGTTCAAGTCCGTACATCATTTTTATTTATGTCATATCAAAAAAAAATTGATTTCGAGCCAATGTATAATCACCACTCATTCACTTGCCAAGTATTGCCAAATTTTCAACCCTTGTGAGACCAAGTGTGAGGTGAGATTCGAGTGTAAGTGTGCTGATGTTTATTGAATTAACTTGTTTGTTCGTTTTGTAGGTGTTTACTTTGATTTTTATGTTTTTTCTTTAGGTACAATTGTAATGGAATCAGAAGTTACCACATGCCAACCTTTGGGAAATGATGTTTTTGGCGTCTTGATGGCTTGGTTGGATGCACTAAACTGAAACTTAAAGGGAGATTTGGACCTTATAAAAGGAGACTTGAATTCTATTAAAGGTTATATGGGATCATGAAGGGTGATGAGATTAGAATGAAAGCAAGGGTTGATAAACTATGTCCACCAAACTCTCCACAAGTTAAAACCTCTCAAAACCAAAGATCCTACACTCTACCAAATCCAAGGCCACCAATTCAAACCCTCCCTCAACCAAATCCGGTTCCCCCTCTCCAAATTTCCCTAAACCAAACTCAATCGATCCATGTAGAGTAAGTTGTAGGGTTATCACCCAATGAGAATAAGTCTAAGCCTCAATATTGAGAGAAAAAGAATGGTGAGGTACAAGAATAATGTGAATAAAGGAGAGAAAAGCAAAAGGAAGCCACGGGTAGTGAAATTGGAAGTGAAAAAGAACACTTGGTCGTGGATCTTGTCCTCAAAGGACCCTTGTTATGCAATAACACAAATTATTGCACTTTGACTATATTTTATTCTTCTTATGTTCAGGTTCAAGATCATACATTATCAAATAAGAACCCAAAAGGAGTTTCACGCACACACATGGTTGATGAGTTAATGGAATCCTTGGCCGAAAATTGCAATCATGGGACAAGTGATGAAGAAATGAATCCAAAAGGAAATCATGACATATTCCATTGTAATGTGTACTATGAGGGCTACCATGATACAAAACCAAGTGAAGAACACACTTTCCATGATCTACAAGGTAACTTCTGCACCCCTAGAAACTTGAATTGTTGTGATATGGCTAGTACTGGCCAAATTGGTATAGCTTCGGATTTGCTTAGTATAGAAGTGTATGAATCTTCATTTTGTGATACTCTTCGTGTTTTTAGGTTGCCTAAGAACCAAACACTTGTTGTAAGTACGCAAGCACTAATTGATCCTTTAGATGACAAAATCAATTGTTTTCATAAAAATGATTTGTGTCCATCTAGTTCTAGCACTTATAACTTTAATAAGGTTCCATTACCAAGTGACAAGATTATTCACAAACTAGTTGACCCTTGTGAAAACTAAGGTGAGTCTACGTTGGTATGTGAGTTTCATACACTTAGTTAGGGTGTGCAAAGTGATCAATCGGGTGGAGTTGACCTTGATTTGCTAGAATGTTTAGGAGACCCGAATTGTGATTGTACTTGTACAAATGATCTTGATTATTATCACTTTACTGCCCATTATGGTTTGAATATGTGTGTGGGATACTCTCTTAAAAGAGAAGGTGGTATTTGTTTAGGTATTCTATCTACTCCTTCAATGTGTGTTTCCTATGATGAGCATACTAATGGTGATGAGCTTGAAACTAGTGAGTACATGCGTAAGGATACTAAAGTTGAAGTTGACTTGTGTGACACCTCTTTCAAACCTTTTTTATCTTATGAAATTTCCAATAGTGATAGAGAGGTTATGATTAACTTTGTGGATGGAACATTAGGGGAAAATGGGAGTGGCCAAGACTTAAGCCCTTGGTTACTAGTTCCATTTGACCCCAGTGATTTGTTAGGTTGTGGAAATTGCAACACAACCAACTTATTTCTTGGTCAAGACAACAATAATAGGTTGATTAAGGATATTGGAATCCTTCCTTATGATGTAAAGTCTTTCTTGGGGGTTTACAACCCACTTGATAGACCCAAGTTATGCATAGGAAGAATTTCCAACAATGTTAAGTGCTCACTAAAGAAGGGAGAGTAATAAAAAGAGTCAAGAGAGCTCATCCTTGAGAGATTCCATTCTTGACCAGGGTATCACTACTTGCAGGTCAAGAAGAGAGTCCCCTCTTGAAAACACTTTAGATGAACTCCATTTTTGTGATGCCCTTTTTTGTGACTTGGTTTTAATGAGAGACCACTTTCTCAAAGGTTGTTTCATGGTTGAGGACCCTAAGGAAAATGTGTCATTGCCTCTTTGGGGTATCTCTTATACATGTGCATCTTTGTTTGACACACTTGTGTTTAAGTTTCTTGAATTTTAACATGTGGATGCCAAGTTTATGTTTCTCTTTAGATAAAGAAGTCGTTTGAGTTTAAATGACGTGATTCCATCCTTATATGCTAAGTCTTTTAAATCCATTGGCATTCTTATAGATGATATCACCTTGGATGATTTCATTACACTTGATGCCTAACTATACTACATTTTTTCTTATGATGATATCCATGCTAGTCTTGGATTTGTTTTGTGTAGGGGTAGGACATTTGTTTATTTGTCCACTTGGAGTTACAATGCTATATGGCTTTTGTGGACCCTTGTAGTTACCTTATCTCTTAATGTTTTCCTTATTTGTGTCCTTTGTGATGCTTATTTTATATGTTTTATGATCACAACAAAGGATTATTGGTTGTATTCCAAAAGTGTACCCCCTTAGCATGATTACGTAACTTGTGGTGCTAATGGTAACCCTCATACCATGAGGAATGTGTGCTTGTTTTCTTATCTCTTTGGTGTTTCTAGATATGAATTTAAGGACAAATTACTTTCAATATGGAGAGGATGATACATTCATAAAGAGGACAAAAGATTACAAGGCATTATCAAAGGTTCAAGCTTTGGATTAAAGACCCTTTTGGAGCCTTTTCAAGCTTAGTTGCTGTAAATGGGAGCTTTTGAGAGCACGATGCCTTAAACCAAGGGAGTGTATTTACTAAAACTTGAAGAAGAGAACTGAATACACTCCAAGGAATCCTTGAATACACCCAAAAGGCACCTCAACTTAGGGATATTATGGTCTTTTGAGACTCCCTTCTTGCACTCCAAAGGAGCACCCTTCATTAAGGGTATTTTAGACATTGTCTTGTAATAGTATAAATAGATCCTTAGCTTCCATTTTTCATTAGCTTTGATTAATATTGAGAGAATACTATTTTAGATTGTAATTTTAGTCTTCCTTAGCTTAGTATAGCCGAAACTTGAGGGATTAATACATTTGATGGATTTAACTTGTATTGATCAATTGGCAAGAAAGGTGTGATTGGGGAGTGTGAATTACTTTGGTCCACCTAAGAGTGAGGTTTAATCTAATGTTTTTGAGGTGTGTTTGAATGTTTGATACACATTCTTGTGATAATTATTGGTGTTGGTGAGGGTCTCATTACCTATCCTTTTCATTTAATGCATTTCTTTTTCATCTTTTTTCTTCTATGTGTTGTTTTCCTTGTCTTGTTCAGGTTTAGTTGCTGATTTTTACATTTCCTAGTTAGATTTCGTATCTGTAAAGGATTCCAAAGTACCCTCATCCTCCATGATACATATATACATTATACTTAGAGGATTCCTATGTACTTCGTAGCATCTTATAAGGTTTCCATGACCTACCCCTCATTTCTGCAAACATGAATTTCTAGTGTTCATTTGTTGGACTCCCACCTTCACGGTTTTCTATTAAACCCCGCCTTTATTTCCTAATTAAAACCATTTCAAACCAACCAAACCACTATTCCATGTATTATTAACCAAGGATATTAATAGTGGTATCGTCATACCGACTATAACTTACAAGTATTGTCCATAGCTAAACCTTTTAGAGATCAAGGGATTCCCATGTACCCATAGATCACATTATCCAATTAACTTGGGGGGCCCCCATATACCCCACAAATGTTCCATTATTATGATTACTTAGAGAATTTCATTGTACCCCACAAGAATGATTGTTGAACCTAAAAACATTCCATTTTGACCATTCCAAACCATTTAACCATTTTGGGTTTCATTACCAAGTTTAAACCATGCATAAGTTCCATTAAAAACAAACATTGTAGTGAAAATATTCTCATCGGCATTTTGTCAAACATATTAGGGGAATAGTATTCAAAAACCAAAGCCAGTTACCAAATAACCATTTCGATACAACCAATTATCCAAAACAACCATTAAAACATATAAAAGTATAATTAAAACATGGGAAAGCCATAACCAAAACCCCCACCTTATATTTGAAAACTCAAAGCCATACAATAATCTGACCATGAAAACATTCTATAAAACCATGTCTTTAGTTAGAACTTACAAGAGGAAAGTGAACGTGCCTTAAACCAAGAAGATGATGGAGAGAAATCACCAACTGTAGCCCCAAATTAATTCATAAGATTAAACCCTAGCTTCCTTTGTGCAGGAGTTTAGAAAGGATTAGAGAGTGTTTTCTAAGTGTTAATGAATAGAATAATAGGGAAAATAACTTCCCAAGTAAGTTAAAAGTAGTGTGACCTTATTAGGTTAAGTAGGTAAATATCCAGATTTCCCTCACTTAAACTACACAAAAATCTCGTCAGAGGGATACGACTATCCATACCAGTCATACCCTTTAATATGAGTAGTACTCACCACTCGTACCTAAGGCCATCTCCCTTGGACCCAACACTATCCAAGGCATGACTCGCCCCAAACCATGTCATATCTATGCATATGACTAGTTCGCATAATCCATACCCCCTAACAAAAAAGAAGCCCAAGATGACTTAATAATGAGTAGTATAAGAGTAAGGTACGACACATACCCTAGCTTATGGATTTTCATGAGCCACTCATACTCAAATCCAACATAAGTTACAATGTCTAAGATTAAGTGAAGTAACTAAACAACCTGTGTCCATTGGTATGACTCGTACCATCCAAGTCGTATCCATTCCAGAAACAAAATACAACCTACCAACCAATGCTGGTTAGCATACAAACAACACATACCACTCGTATCCTAGTGTAAGAGTCATTTCTCCTAGTTGTATCCTATACAGAGTCCAAAAATCCAGGAAATTTTCTAAGGGCCAGAAACACAGGGTTTTTCAGTATCCCTCACTAGGAACATTCTTCCTCGAATGATGGACAAGTCAGGGTAACCACAAGAATGATTCATTTGCATTATCAAATATCAATCCAACCCTTAACCAAGTTAGAAAATGAAGATGCAAAGATATAAATCTTTCCTTTAACAAAGTTCGAAAATAAAAGTGTGTTGAAGAAATATACCTTCTGCACAAATCCCAGGAGTAGAAAATAGATATGGATACTTGGACTTCATGTCCTCCTTAGTTTCCCTTGTAGCCTCTTTCACCTTGTGGTTCCGCCATTGAACCTTAATCGAGGCCACATCCTTGGTCCTTAACCAATGAACCTACCTATACAAGATATCAATCGGGACTATTTTATAAGATAGCAAATTTAAGATACCCAACCCCTCCAAATAAACCACCAAAGAAAGATCACCAAGCCACTTTCTCAACATAGATTCATGAAGCACCGAATGAATGGAGGTCAAACCATAACGCAACTCCAATTCATAAGCCGCATTACCAACCCACCACAAAATCACATAAGGACTAATAAACTAGGGACTAGAAAACCCCTTTTTAACATACCGCAATACTCTCTTCATAGGAGATACCTTTAGGAACACCGTACCCCCAATCTCAAACTCCAAGTCTCTATACCTTACATCCATATAGGACTTTTGGTGACTTTGGGCAGCATTAATCTCATCCCAAATAGGCTTAACTTTTTCCATCGCGTAATAAGCCAAGTCAAAACTAAACAAATTCACCTCACAAAGCTCAAAATACCTAATAGAAGATCTACACTTCCTACCATACAATGCCTCAAAAAGGGCCATTTCTATACTTGAATGATAGCTATTGTTGTAAGCAAATTCTACCAAAGGTAGATGCTCGATCAAACTACCACCATAGTCAATCACACATGCCCTAACCATATCCTCCAATGTTTGAATAGTCCTTTCCACTTGCCCATCCATTTGCGGATGAAAAGCAGTACTCAAACTCACCTAAGTACCTAATCCTTTTAGAAAATACCACAAGAAGTGAGATAAAAATAGTGTACCACGATCAGAGATAATCAAAATAGCTACCCTATGCAGCTTTTACTATATCATGAAGATACAAATTCGCATAGTCCTTTACCAAAAAGGCAATCCTTACTAGAAAGAAGTAAGTAGACTTTGTCATCTTATCCATAATGACCCAAATCAAATCAAATTTGTTCTAAGATCGAGTAAAATAAGTAACGAAATACATATTGATTACTTCCCACTTCCATTCAGGCAGATTAATTTCTTGATACAACCCACCGACCCTCATGTGCTTAATATTGACTTGTCGGTACACCATGCACTTGTCTACAAAATCAGCCATATCTCTTTTCATGCCATTCCTCCAATATATCTCCTTAGATCATGATATACTTTTGTCAAACCAGAATGAACAACATAGAGTGATTCATAAGCCTCAACCAAAATCCTTTGTCGCAAATCATCAACATCAGGAACACACAACCTCTTTAGGTACCACAAAGTACCATCACCACTAATCTCAAGTACCATCACTTGTTGAATAAAAACATCACTCTTGATTTTTATCAAGACACGATCTATCACTTGCTTCTTCTTGATCTCTACAAAAATAGATGACCTAACCACTTCCTATACCATCTCTCTGCCATCCTTGTAGTCTTGGAGATAAACCTTAAGATTGGCCAAGTGGTGAATATCCTTTACCAATTCCTATTTTTCATTCTCCACATAAGCCAAACTCCCTATAGACAACCTGTTAAAAGCATTCGCAACCCTGTTAGCTTTACCTGGGTGGTAGTGAAGACTCATATCATAGTCCTTGAGAAGCTCCAACCATCTTCTTTGCCTGAGATTTAGATCCTTTTAAGTGAACACATACTGTAGACTCCTATGTTCAGAAAAGATGTCCATATGCATTCCATACAAATAATGCCACCAAATTTTAAATGCAAAAACAACCATTAAAAGCTCTAAATCATGAGTAGGAGGGTTTCTCTCATGCACTTTTAACTTCCTTGAAACATAGGAAATAATCTTCCCATGTTGCATCTAAACATAATGAAGTCCCACCTGAGATACATCACAATAAACCACAAACCCATCCGTACCTTCTGGCAAGGTTAGAACCGAAGTCAAAGTTATCTTTTTCTTCAGCTTATCAAAAATCCTTTCACAAACTTTTGAGAAAGAAAACTTTACCTTTTTCTGAGTTAACTTAGTTAATGGAGCAGCTATCAAAGAAATCCCCTCCATATACCTTCTATAATACCAATTCAAATCCAAGAAGCTCTGAATGCCAATTGAAGTCCTGGGTCTAGTCCACCTTTTAACCACAACCACCTTTTGCGGATCCACTATGGTTCCCTCGCTAGAAATAATAAGACCCAAGGAAGTTACAGTATTCATCCAAAACACACTTGGAGAACTTGACATAGAAATGTTGTTTCTTTAAGGTCATTAACACCACACGGTGATTTGCATAATCCACCTAACTATGAGAATACACTAAGATGTCATTAATAAACACAATGATAAAAAGATCTAAGAACTACCTAAAATCCTATTAATCAAATCCATAAATGTTATTGGGGCATTAGTCAATCCAAATAACATCACAAATAATTCAAAGTGCTCATGCCAAGTACGAAAAGCCATATTAGGCATATTCACCTCCCTAATCTTGTGTTGATGATACCTATACAAAAGATCTATCTTATAAAAGAACTTAAAACCTTGCAACAGATCAAATAGAATATCTATCCTTAGAAGATAATACTTGTTCTTGACCGTTACTTTATTTAATTGTCAATAGTTATTGCATATCCAAAGGGAACCATAATGATTGCGCACAAACAACACCGGTGCACCCCATGGGGTTACTCTAGGATGAATAAACCCCTTAGTCAAAAGATCCTTAAGATTCTCCTTGAGTTCCCTCAACTCAACTGGACCCATTCTATAAGGAAGTATAGATATTGGACGAGTGTTTCAAACCAAATCAATATCAAATGTAATTTTCTTATTGAGGACCGCCTGGAAGATCATCCAGAAAGTCCTCACGAAGCTCACTTACTACTAAAACCAAATAAAAAAAGGACCTTCTGAGTTAAAATCTTTGAGTCGAACCAATAATAGAGATACCTTATGGAGATTAATCTTTAAAATATAAGATAAGATATAAACATTTCCGTAGGAGCTAAGGAACCACTCTCCTACTCTATAACTGGTTCACCGGGGAACCTAAAGGTAACCTTATGAGTCCAAAAATTTAAGGATGTGTAACAAGAGTGTAACAAATCCATCACCAGAATAACGTCAAAAAAATCCACCATATCTAGCTCCAAAAGATCTACCAAGGTCTACCTACTACCAACAGATACCACACAAACCCGATAGTCCCTTTTAGTAACAACCATATCACTGACCAGGACAGAAATAGAAAAAGGATCTAAAATAACCTCAGGATCAAAACCAAAACATACGGCCACATATGGGGTCACATAGGAAAGAGTGAACCCCAGATCAAGCAAACAATACATGTCATGATAAATGAGTTGTAATATACCAGTACTAACATTAGGTGATGCCTCAAATTCCTACCAAGATGCAAGAGCATATAACCTATTTGGGCTTGTGTCAGTACCAGAATAAGGAGCAGACACAAAAGCCGCACCACTAGGTGCAGAAGTAGAAGATGAAGAAACTTGAACTTTAACCTCTCCTGAAGCACCCTTACAAATCGAACATTTTTTAGCATATGGGCTGACTTGCCATATTTAGAACACCCTTCCCTCCTTTAACACAAAAACTCCAATGAAGATGACCACTAAACTGACAAGGAGGGAATAAAGTAGTCTTATCCTTAGTCTTGAGATTGGGCACCCTGTTCCTCAAAATTATCACCACCTTACAGACTTCTACCACCGGACAACTTTGGTTAAGAAGCACTAGATATAGTAAAGGAACCCACTTCTTCTTTGACTGTTTGCCATAATCCCAACTACCCTGCAGCTGTGCACCACCTTATTCAGAGAACCTACTTCTCTAACTCTGTCTTTCCCTAAACTCTACCTGTTTTCTCTTTTCATCCTCAACTTACTATATGTGGATAACCAACCTCAAAATATCTATATCCTTAAACAACAAAGCAGTCTTACTTTCAAGGATCAAATCCCAAGTTAGCCTAAAAGTAAAATTTCTCATACTCGCTCTATATCACCTACTAAATTTGAAGTACCATGAAAGATGATAAACTTCAAGGAATATAAATTGACAGACATTTTTCCCTACTTATGATTCACAAACTCCTCTATCTTCACTTCTCTAAGCTCTTGAGGAAAGAAGTAATCTAGAAAAGTATTAGAAAAGGCCTTCTATAAGGATAATGCCTTAATATCACCTCTATCCCTATCTCACTCCTTATACTATTGGTATGCAATATCCTTGAGTTGATAAACTATAAATTTTACCCCTTCTACATTCGTGGCCTATATCACTCTAAATATTTTCTCTATTTCATCCAAAAAAGCATGAGGATCCTCCTCCACCTTCACAGCAATAAAAGTTGGAGGATTTATCTTTATAAACTAGTTATCCCTTGTGGCCTTAGCAGATAAAACACCAGATGCATCCTACTCAGCCTAAGTAGCAACCAACTGAGCAATAGTATGAATTGATTGGCAAAATTTTGCATTAATCACCTCACCTTGAGAAGGACTAGTAGTAACTCTAGGAACTTTAAAACAATTAGGGATAGCACCTTATGACCGAGTGTGAACTCTAAGTGTAGGGTATGCCCTATCAACATCATTCCCAGATAATACAGAAGAATTTCTTTGTGTTCCATATTAGCGAAGCACGATTAGAAAATCTAACGAACAAGGATTAGAAGAAATTCCTGGACTTAGACTCTATGCTTGAAAATAGAATACCAAGAAGGTTAATTATTATAAAATGCCTTGTAGCTTCTCTCTTATGAGTGTGGCGCGCATTACAACCTAAAAAAAATCTACTCGACATGAATTTATGGGCTCCTAATTGACTATGAACCTAAAGACTTGATACCAACTTGAAAAGACCCTACCGGGGGCCTTGTCATAATGGGAATCCCAAGTCCAACTAGGACTGTGGACTACCCCCAATACCCAACCTAACCATCCAGCCTATACCTTATGTCAGATGAATTCCAAATATATAACAACATATCGTATAATTTTTAAAATTAATAGTCTGGGATAGGTCCATAACTATGACCGGGCCAAATGAGTCCTACAGTCCCAAGACAACCGATAACCATTACCAAACCGTAAACCAATACCAAAACAAAAACCAAATAAAATTCCATTACATAACATAAAAGTATAGAATAGCTAATAATATAGTCAGGTGGTATCACTCCCAATACCAATGCCAGTACTAATGTTGACACCACTATACATCCCACCCATTTTGACCTATAGTAGTTCCACAAAATTCTCTAACCAAAAGAAAACCAATATCCTATTAGGATATTTCCCAAACCAAAGCCAAAACCAATATCCATAAATAAACCAAAGTATATAAAAATTTCCATAACATGAAATAAAGCCTTCTAAAAAGATGGAAGTTTACCATTTTAATCCAATATCCCAAAGTATGATTGCTAAGCATGAGGAGAAGAAGGGTCGGTTCTTGCATCACATAGGGATTCAGTCGCCCGAAGAACGATTAGTGGATAAATGCTAGCATGAACTCAGGATAAGGATAAAATAATTTCATTTAATACAAAAACTAAACCATCCATATGCATACAAACCATACATATATAAATAACCATGTTGGGAAAAGGAACTGGGGTTAATATGCATTTAAAACATTAACCTTGGTATGTGTTGCTTAACCGTCCTTAACAACCCATGGGCTATATAGGTTTAGTGTAACCCCTGAACGGGTCTCTATACATGCAGACGCATGAATTAAAGATACCATAAGAGTAAGGGATTCCCAAGTACCCTCTCCCTCTATTAGATATTAGTACATTATACTTAGAGGATTCCTGTGTACCTCTTAGTACTATATAATGTCACCATGACCTACCCCTCATGTTGGTAAACATGAGTTTCCAGTGTTCATTTGTTGAACTCCCACCTTCACGGTTAGCTACCATACCCCATCTTTATTTTCTAATTATAACCATTTTCAACCAATAAAACCATTATTTGATTTATTAGTAACATACGTTATTAATAGTTATATTGTCATACCAACAATAAATTGGAAGTACTATCCCTAGCCAAACCTTTTAGAGATCAAGGAATTCCCATATACCCACAGATCACATTATCTAATTAACTTGGGGGAGTCCCATGTACCCCACAAGTGTTCCATTATTTTGATTACTAGGTGGATTCCATTGTACCTCACAAGAATGCTTGTTAAACCTACATAAGCCCCAAATTAATCTTTAAGATAAAATCCTACCTTTCTTTGCCCAACAACTTTAAAGAAGATTAGAGACTGTTTTCTAAGTATTAATGAATATATAATAGGGAAAATAACCTCCCAAATAAGTTAACAGTTGTGGAGCCTTATTAGGTTATGTAGGGAAATATCCAAATTCCCCTCACTTAAACTAGACCAAAATCCTATTAGAGGGATGCAACTATCCATACCAGTTGTACCCTCTACTATGAGTGGTACCCACAACTTGTACCCAAGGACATCTCTCTTGGACCCAACACTTTCCAAGGTATGACTCACCCCAAACTATGTCGTATCCAAATATATGACTAGTACCCATGATCCGTACCCCTGGTAGAATAGAACCCTAAGGGGACTAAACACTAGCCACCATACGAGTCCATGGTATGACTCGTACCATGGCTTACGGCTCTTAGTGAGCCACTCATACTCAGATCTAACTTATGCTACCAAGTCTAAGATTAAGTGAATTAACAAATAACTCATATCCACCATACGACTTATACCACCCAATTCATATCTATTTTATTTTTGATGGTCTAAGGAGTATGAGTTAAGCTTTGAAAATCTCAAAAAGTCTCTCACTTTAGCTCCTATTTTTGTTCTTTTTATTAAGGGTGAGGGATTCACCATGTTTTGTGATGCTTCTGGTGCTAGTTTGGGTTGTTTATTGATGCAGAGATTCATGTTATCATTTATGATTTGATGCATCTTAAGGTTGATGAGTACAACTACTTCATTTATGATTTGGAGTTGGTGGTGTTAGTTTTTGTGTTTAAAATTTAGAGGCATTATCTTTATGGTATTCATTGTCAGATTTTTGCTAATAATCATAGTCTTTATCATCTTATAACCCAGAGATAGCTTAATGATCGGTAGTTTAGATGGATGGGGTTGCTTGTAGATTAGCTTAATGATCGGCAGTGTAGATGGATGGGGTTGCTTATGGATTATGATATCTTCATATTGTATTATCTGGGCAAGAAAAATATAGTAGTAGATTCCATGAGTTAGAAGACATTAATTATGGGTAGCCTATCTTATATATTAGATTCTTAGAGGTTTCAGGCATGGGACATATAGTCTTTAGCCAACTTGATGGTGCAACTTGATATTTCAGACCCCCAGAGAATTCTTGCTAGTGTTAAGGCAAGGTCTTCTCTATTTTATCATATTTGAGATCACCAATTTATGGATAATAGGCTTTGTATCCTCTGTGATAAGTTATTGAGTGTTGAGTCCAAGAGGGTTGCCCTTGTTTTTCAGTGTGTTTTGATATTTGAAAGACGTATTTGTGTTTCGAGAGTTGATGATTTGATTAAGTTGATTTTGCACAAGGCTCACAGCTCTAGATATTCTATTCACCCGGGTACAGCTAAAAAGTATAGAGATTTTATGCAGCATTATTGGTAAAGTGGCATGAAGATAGATATGACATACTTTATAGTTCATTCCATGTGTTGTCATTAGGTGAAGGCCAAGCATCAATAATCAAGTGTTTTGATTCAAATATTATCATTCCTGAGTAGAAATGGGAGCAGATTACAATGGATTTTTTTAGTGGTTTGCCCTATACTTCTTATGGATCTAATGGTATTTGGGTCATTATAGTTTGATTAACTAATTTAAAATATTTCATCTTTTTCAGATGTCCTTAAGTGCCTAGAGGTTGACTCGCATCCATGTTAGTAAGATACTTTGTTTACATGTTGTTCCTATATCTATCATTTCAGACCAGGGTTCCATGCTAACTTCCAAATTTTGGATAGCTTTTCAGGATGACTTGGGTACTTAGGTAGATCTAATTATGTCCTTCCATCCAAATAGATAGCTAGTTTGAGTAAATATTTAGGTTCTCGATGATATATTTCATTCCTATGTTATAGATATCGAAGGTTGATAGGAGGATAACTTATCCTTGGCAAAATTTGCATACAATAATAGTTATCATTTGAGCATTGAGATGGAGCCTTCTGAGGCTTTGTACGATTGGTGGTATTGTTCCTTGATTAGATGGTTCAAAACTTCTGAGATTAAACCCTCTGGTACTTGATGTGCTATGGATTTATTTTACTTTTGATGCTTAAAATGATAAAAAAATATGCAAGTTTCATAGGTTATTTTGTGAGAATGGTGTGTTTTGGGTATGTTTTATAGAAAACTAGGTTTGGAAGCTAAAACTGAATAAAAAGATAAAAGTTGAAGTTTTGGGCTACTTATTGAGGCACTTCTGGGCATAATTGCCACTTACCGAGCGTAGGTGACCAAAGCAGGTGTCAGAGCATGAAGTCCAGACACTCAAAAGAAGGAAAAAGAATACTCTATCACTTACTAATAAGGAGTAGCAAGCTATCCAATAAGTTCACAACCATTCACATTTAGCCAAGCTCGGGAGTTACAAAAACTACAAGCCTTGTTCATACAAATGGCCTTGTGTGAGTTTGTGATTGATCCACCTAATGGTCTAAATATTTTTAAGTGTGAAGAGTATCCTTAAAGGGTAATAAACTTACACTCCAAGGACGCCCCATGGCTAGCGCAATCTGGTAATTTTCTCCTTCATTTATGGTGTAATATAAATAGACAATATTAGTTTTATTTGGTAGCTGGTTCTTTCATAATATTTTAAGACATAAACACTTGTAATATTTTGGAACTTCTCTCTTCTATTGGAGAAGCCCCAAATCTGAAAACTCACAAGTAGAGTGATACTTGTGTTGTATCTTGGCTAGAAACAAGGATTTTGAGATCATAGAGTTCCTCTTGGTCCAAGTAAGAACTTGGTGTTAATATTCTCTAGTCTTAGGGTCCTCTATTGTTTTTAGGGCTCTTAGACTCTTGAATATTATATGTCAAGTTACTATCTTCTTGTAATCTTGTTAAGATTGTGTTTTGTAATCTTGAAGTCTAGTGAAGCCGTGTGGGGATCTTTCGATTCACTAGCACCTTGTTGACTTCCTGGTTCTTGTTGAAAATTTCATCATCTTGTTCATAAAATGTGATTCTTAAAGCCTAGTGAAGCCGTGTGTGGCCTATTTTGATTCACTAGCACTCGTTCAACTTGTTGTTCTTGTGTTAGTTTGTTCATCTTGTTGTTGTTGCTGGATTATTGTGTTGTAGACATGAGAGTGTATCATTTGGTATCAAATCCATCTTTGTTTATTCTCTAACAAGATCAATTTTGGGTTCAAGAGTTGAAAAAAAAAATTGCTGAAAGCTGAAAATTCCAGAAAAGAAAAAAACAGAAATCTGTCTATCTTGTTCTTAGCAGAGAAAATTGTGTTGTGTTGTTGTCTTGGCCGAGATTGGTGTTTGTGTGGTTAGATATAGGTGTTATTTTACTTGTTTATTGTGTTTCTAGTGTTGGTCTCTTTCTCACCAACACTAAAAGTGTCTAGATCTAAAGTTGAGCTTAGAATATTGACCATTGTTGTGGTGACTTGAAGTGGGCAATAGGTTGTACCTTGTTGATCACAATTGGTGGCTTTGTGTTGTGTTCTTGAAGGATTTATTGTTTTATTGAAGGTTGTTGTGGTTTTCATCTTTTTCTTTTTCTATTCTTACAACTTAAGACAACAAAAGTTTAAAATAGATTCAAAAGGTTGTAAGACAAAAGTTGTAAAGTTGATTATGAGAAGACTTGAACCATCACCTCCTAGACTTGACATCTACTTTCCACCCACCTTTCCTTAAATCAAGGGACCTTGTTTTGTGGGACTAGTAAAGTAAAATCTCACCTTTTTGAGTTTAAAAAGTTGGAAAAGGCTACAAGACTTTTACTTTCCCTCCAAAACCAATTGTCATCCTTTCAAAGTTGTGTGAATATTGAAATTTCAGATCTGTGACTAAAATTTGTGTAGGACCAAGATCAATTGCATGCTTCCATGTCACCATTGCTACTACCAAATCACTAATAAGCTCAAATTTAGATTTTTCTGTTTTCTAATTGTTGATTCTTGGTTTCCTTACTTGGTTCTTGAACTAATTAACAAACTAGTACATTCCTACTAGGTTATCAATTAGCCCTTTGAATCCGTTTGTTCATGTGAACGTTTACTTGGGTACTTTTATCTTTTGAATACATTTTTACTTCGTGGTTACAGCCTGACAAGAATTCTTTGAGTCTTCAAACAAGAATCAACTCTGGATAAGATCTTACTCATTACTTAAGGATTCATGGGTTACTATCCAAACTACAATACTTGTGGAACTAAAGTGTGAGGTGATCCAAAGAGTGTGAGTGAGGAGAGGGATTAGTTTCACTAACTTGTTTGTTGATTTTGTAGGTAATAACTTTGTTGATACTAATTCTCTGGACTCTATGGGGGACACTCTTGAGGCCGTTACCCGAACACTTGAAAGGCTGAATATGGAAGTTGGAGTCATAAGAGGGGATTTGACAACAATAAAGGGAGATATGTCGGCTATTAGTGGAAGATTAGAACAAGTGGAGAGTCAAAGGAACTCTCACTCTTCTACTTCTCTACGTGTTTCTTCAAGTGGGCATGATAGAACTTCCTCCACAACCATCACTCCTGAAACATTGCACCGAATGCTAAATCTACCCCAAGCTCCACTAAATGCGACAAGTCAAACCACTCCTTTCCCTCCAAACCATGACCCCAGTAGACCAATTCATTCCAAAACTCCTCAATTCCCACAACAGGGACTTGGGCGTCAAGTACTTTCGCTAAATCTGAACCCTCCCTTCCAAGCTCCATTAAGTTAAAGACCACAACCTCCACAAAATCTAATTCCACAAACTCAAGATTAAAATTTCCAAAACCATCCATCCTACTTTGAGGAGTATGGTAGAGAGGAATATAAAGAGTATGGAGCCTTTGTTGACGCTTACATGAGGGAGGAGTACATGATAGAGGTCGTAGAGAATCAAGGTGATACCGAGGGTATAGATAAAGGGGAAACTGACACTAAGAGAGAGATATTGGCATCAACACCATCAAGTTGAGCCTACCAATCTTTAAAGGTGAAAGTGACTCCGAAGCCTACTTATCTTAGGAATCGACTTGTGACAAAGTGTTCCAAGTTAGTAATATCTCAGAAAAAAAGAAAAGTTGTTATGCCATAGCTCATTTTGAGGGTTATGCTAACACTTGATGGGAGTGTGTCAAGCAGTTTTGTAATGAATTAGTTTATGGGAAGCCACCAACTTGGTTTCGATTAAGGAACTTGATGAGACAATGGTACGTTCTCAAGAGTTATCGCCATGAGTTGCTTGCTAGATGTACAACTTATGGCAAGGTAACAAAACTGTGATGGCATATTATGATGAGTTTCAACAACTCATGTTGAAGCTTGATCATCGTGGGGAACAAATCAGTCATGATATCATCCGGTTTAAGTGTGGGTTGAACAAAGAGAACTCCACTCATTTAACACTTCACAAGTTTGATACCGTTAAAGGTATTTTCCAAGCGGCTCTTGAGATTGATAGGGAACTTAAAGAGAGGTCATCGTTCAAGGCAAGGGGACAATCCACCCTAGTTTGGCCTAGAAGCAAGGAGATGGCCCAATCCTATTTGAGTTGCCCTAAAATCAAGGACCAACCTACCACTACAAAGCTTTCGAGCCCAAATCAGTCCACAAAATTCTTCCAAAAAAGAAGTTCACATGTATCCCAACCTAAAAGGATTCTAATTTTTCAAGTGCCAAGGTTGGGGATATAGAGCCAATGAATGTCCAAACTGATGCAATGTGATCCTACGGTAAGGGATACTACCTTGGTGAGGAGGTGGGTCTTGAAAAATTGGAGGATGAGGCCGAGCCTCAAAATAGAAAGAAACCCATAAATGGACCATATGATAATGATGATGGTAAAGATGTTTATCTGTAAGAAGTGGAGTGTGTTGTTCCAAACTTTGTAGTTAGGCTCATCATGATTAGTAAGGAAATAGAAAACCCAAGTCAAAGGTATAATATATCCAAAATTAATGTCTTGTAAAGAGGAGTGTGTGCACTTTGGTGATCGATAGTAGTAGTTGTGCAAATGTTGTTAGTGTTGCTATGGTAAAATTCTTGAAGTTACCAACTATACTGCAAACTAGTACTTACAAGTTACAATGGTTGAATGAATATAGTGAATTAAAGGTCAGAAGGAAATGTGTGATACGATTTAAGGTGGGGAAACTACCACGATGAAGTGCTTTATGATGTGATACCAATGCAAGCCTTCAATTCCACAATTCACATATTCAAGTAGTAGACAATATATTGGAGCACATTGATCATGGTGCAAATTAAGAAAGAAATTAAGAGAAGAAGCATGTATCCCTATGTCAAGCAATCCCGAGACCACTACACTAGATGACACTTCATAACAAGTCAAACTCAAAGAAGTGTATGGAGTAGCGTTAGGGGTAAGTCGTTCATGGTCCATCACAAAAGATCTATTATGGGAACAGGTATGCATTTGAAAACCCAAAACCACTTCATTATACACTATATCACACTATTTTGAGTTCAAGGGAGTGTATAGAGTGGTGGGATTACCTTGGGTTAGGCTTGGATAGGCCACCCCTTTGGTGCTCTCGACCAAGGGTACCATTAGATCATTTCTCTTGTTTTTATGTGGAACTCCTTGTAGATCCTCCTTGGATAGCATATCATATTTCACCTCCATGTAATAAAAATCAAGGCTAGGTTAAATGCTAGCCTTTGAGTTAGTGAGTATCAAGGGACCTTTGTGGGAAAGTCCCACAAACAAAGCTACCTTCCTCTTTCCCACAATATGAGCCCTCCCCTCTCTTTTTCTTCTTTCTTTTCTCATCTAAATTCTTGGTTTACTCTTGGATTTAACTAACAATAGATGGTGGATGAGGCAGAACTGTGAACTTTTGGCCTCCATGATCAAAGGTGTTCCTAGTAGCCCTTCCATCATGCTTAGTATGTCTATCAAATTGTCAAGTCATTCCTAACAATATGTGACATACTTTCATAGGGATTACATCACATAACATTTCATCACGATAATTCCCTACTTTGATTCTAATCACACATTGTCGTTTAACCTTCAATTCACCACACTTGTTTAACCATTATAGCTTGTATAGATTCAGGTGAGGGATAGTGGATAGTTTCAAGACGTCAACCAAGGTGATACTAACAATATTCACACAACTCCCACTATCTATGATCATTGAACTCACACTTCCTTTAATAAGGCACTTGGTATGGATCATCCAAGACCTTACTAAACAAATTCCTCCAAACCAAATAACTAGGGACATCACATTCTACTTCACAAGGCAACACATCTTCTTCACTACCCTCACCGAGAGTTTTGGGTTCCACACACTCTCCATATTGAGAGTTGTCATTATTCCCCTTGGCTTCCAATTCAACTTATTCACCAAGATAGTATAACTTCCCCTCTTTTTGGATCACAATACATCAGTTAGGACACTCACTTGCCCTATGACCCCACCCTTGACACTTGAATTATTGTAGACTCTTAGAATAACATATAGGAGTTTGTTTACCTTCAAGATTTTGAGAATGGTTTTGGTCATCATTGGTTACTACTTGAGGCGGAGCTATAGATGCCGAAACCATGTCCCTTTCCTTTGATAAACCCATAGGAGTGTAGGAAGCCTTTGGCTTGTATCTTTCCTTGTTCTCTTTCTCAATTTCCAAAGCCACTTGAAAGAATTCAACCACGGTTTCAAACTTATGAAGAGTCATATGAGATGTGATGTCTTTTTTCAATCCTACCTTGAAACGAATGATTTCATAGTGAACTTTCTCACCTCTATGATCGAGTTTCAAGATTAGTTAGTGGAATTCATCATAGTAGGCCATGACACTCTTGCTTCTTTTCCTCAAGTTGAAGAGTTTGGAAAGAATCTCATATCTATATTATTCCGTGACATACCTCTCTCTCATTAGTCTCTTAAACTCCTCCCAAAGAGGTGGTTGACCACCAATCAATACATTGCCAAATCTTTTAGTGTAATCCAACTATGTATTTGCATAGCCTTCAAAGTGATAAATGGCATAGCAACTTTTCTTCACCTCTGTTAAGTCAATCACTTGAAATAATTTCTCACAAGATGACTCCCAAGATAGGTACACCTAGGGATCACTCTCTTCTTTGAAGGTTGGAATGCCAACCTTGATAGAATTTATGCTAATATCTCAGGTTCAATGGTGATTACCTTGGCCATGCCATGCCTCCTGCCCTTGGATTCTACCATAAGGTTCTCTTTAGTCATACCTTCCCCTCATTTCTTCCTCAAACCAATAGTCATCATTAGGTACCTCATAACCTTCTTGCTTCTCTCTATCATGATCTTCAATTTAGGTAGGGTAGTTTCAGTTTTAGGGTCTTTGTGTATGGTTATAAGCCCTTTGGTTATTTGGAGCTTAGGCTTATGGCATTGGATGTGGTAGAGGGTAAGGTCTTTGGTCCATGGGATTTGGTATTTGGTAAGTAGCATTTTGTGGAGGTATTTGGTTATGTGGAGGAATTGGTCTTTGGTCAAAGGGATTTGGCACTTAGATATTCGGGTTTGGTGGTAGATTTTGAGTTCCAAGTCCTTCTTGTCGGACTTAGTTTATTTGAGGAAGTAGGGGTCTTGGTATATTTCAGTTTGGAGATGTTTGGACTTGGTTTTGTGGGGGTTGTGGAGGGTATAGCATTTGTGGAGAGTTTCGGGTGTCATGGTCATTAAAGATTTGTTGGATTGGATACTTGAAGATGCATGGTAGGGATTAGGAGTAGAAGGTCATGAGTTTATCATGATTTTAAAGCTATCAAGCCTTCCACTAATGATAGACACCTCACCATTCAAAGAATTCAAGTGTCCTTTCATAATTTCCAACTCACCCTTCAAGTCTCAGGTTAGTGTATCAAACCAAGCAATCAAGACTCCCAAAATATCATTACCAAATAAGGGAGAACTTCAACTCTTAGGTTCCATGCTCCTTGTGCCCAACAAACAATCAAGAAAACCTACAAAATGAACAAACACGTTAGTTAAATAAACCTTACCACACTCACTCTTAGATCTCACCTCACACTTGGTCTCACAAGTGTTGAAAACTTGGAAATACTTGGCAAGTGAATAAGTGATGAATATGCTTTGGACCGAAATTAATTTTTGTTTGATATGACTCAAATAAAAATGATGTACGGACTTAAACCAACATACTACTATGAATTAAAAAATGAGAAAAACACACAAAAATCGAAGACATGAAATAAACAAACTCTAGACTAGTTACCCACCTAGTAGGAACTTATTAGCTTTCTAATTAGTGATATAATTAACTTACATGAACTATAATCAAAAATTAGAAACTTGGAAAATCTACATAGAACTTGATTTGGCTGTTTACACTTGATGACGTGGCACAATTGGATTGGACATTGAGCTTCAAAAAAATTTAAATCCCAAAATGTCAACTCTCGGCCTAACATACCCTTGGGGAAGAAGGATGATGATTTGAGGGGGAAATAACAAGTTTTGGAGCCCTTTTCAAGCTATAATTTATATTAAAAAACAATGGCCCCCCCTTGTACTTGGATTGTACTTCTATTTGTACTTTGATTATTCCTTTGTCTCTTGTTTATTTTGGATGAATATAAATATACCAAGGAATATTCCTTTTGCAAACACAAAGTACACCCTCTTTCCTCCGCTTTTTGGATCAAACACCCGTGTTGAATATTTTTCTTCGACAAGATTGCAAGAATATAGAAGAACAAGATGAATATTCAAGGGTTGACCAACGTTTGACCTTCTATCAAATGAACCCTAACCGTAAATTTTTTATAGATCTAGATTCCTTGTGCCAAGATGAAATAAATTATAAAAAACCAAGCTCAACCAACATCTAAAATTCAAAACCACTCGGATCTGGCCCTTTTTGAGCTTCAAGACGCCATAGCTATGGAGTTCTTAGCTTAAAATAATCCAAATTATGTTACAAAAGTAGATATAGACTCCCTAGGTGCTAGAGCGCAAGGATCTAGAACAAGAAACTTCCAAACAAAACAAAAATGTGTAGATCTAGGGTTTAAGTTTCAGATCTACAACAAGAAACTACTAGACATCATTTTTTTGTTATTTTTCTTTTGATTTGGACTCTTTTGGGGGGGATTTTCTTGAATAAGACACTAAAACCAAGACTTAGGGTCGTAGGAACAATCCTAAACAAGGATCTGACACGAAATGATATACTAAAAGCTATCTAGAAACTAAAAATGGACACAAACCACAAAAACAAACTACCACAACAACAAACTATGGAAAATAACACATAGAAGAAAAGAGATTAAGAAGAAATGCATTAAATGAAAAGGATAGGTAATGAGACCCTCACTAAAACCAACGATTAGCAAAAGAATGTGTATCAAACATTTAAATACACCTCACCAACATTATATTAAACTTTACTGTTAGGTGGACCAAAGGAATTCAGACTCCTCAACCACACCTTTTTTGCCAAATGATCAACACAAGTGAAGAACACCTCACTTGCATCAAATGAACAAGTTTTAGATATCTCTAAGCTAAAGAAATACTCAATTACAATCTAAAAGAGTATTCTCTCAATATGTCAAAACTAATGAAAACACCCACTAAAGTGTCAATTTATACTTTTACATAACAAATATCAAAAATGCCCTTAATAAATAATGGAAAGTAGGCACCTCTTGGATGTCACATTGGGATGTAAAATGCCTTCAATACCCTTCACTTGAGGTGCCTCTTGAGTGTAGTGGTTTCCTTCTTCTCCTTAACCTTGACAAGGATTTAAAAGGCTCCAAATACTTGCCAATTTCGAAGCTTGAACCTTTGATAATGCATGGTACTCTTTTGTGGTCTTTATACTTGAATCAATAAGTACCAGAAATCCAACTCCATAGAGCTTTAGGAGTTGTGCAGTAGGTCTGTTACTTACCAAGGGCCACCTACGGTCCTTAGGTTGTACCATGGTCGATAAGTGATCTTAGTAAGTGTGAACCAACCTTAATTTACCTTTTCTATTTGTCTTTTGATTTTGGGGTGTCCTTGTATCCTATAAATACCTTTTTGACATCTTTAGTTAGTTTATGCACTCGTAACACTTACAAATATATATTTAATTCCAGGATTTGATATTGACCTTGGGATTACTTTGTTCTTGATTTTTGTTGATAATTTAGTTGCAGTGCTTGGGTTTTACTTGTTGATCTTTGTGATATTGTTTAATTATTTTCTCTATGAATGTTTTTGGTCATTTCACAAACATGAGTGGCGAAATCCCTTAGCTAGGGTTGTGGGCCCTTGCATATTGATAAATTAGCGAAAGTGCTATGTAGTTCTAAACCAGTATTCTTGTATGTATTATATTATATTTAGTTTAACAGATGTCTTAGTTATTTCAAATGGTAAGATCTCACCAAGAATATCACTACTCACTCCAAAATAGGATTAATGACTAGGAAAAGATAATCACAACAATAATTTGAAGATTAGTTGTCGATTTAGGCTAACCAATACCATCTATGTAATACAATTATATATTATCTAATAAATTGAGACTAAAAAGGTAATATTTAACTCGGATCTAGGATAAGGGTTAGTAATGTGACAGATTGAGACTCAAAAGGTAAAGGATGAAATTTGTCAATTAGTCCACAAGACAGTTTATGGTACATAACTTATTAGATTTAGCATAAACGGTACTAGGTTAGTTCAATAAAGAAAAATAATCCTACTAAGTTGATAAGTCAGGAGGAATATAAATCTAGTATTCGTCTCCAACTAATTACAATCAAAGTTAAATTATGTTACTTGATCAAGATTATGACTATAAACCCCCTATTTGCTTTCAGTTCTGCCGGTTGAGTTTGGAATGCTAGAGATACAAATCCACGTCTTCCCTATGGGTTCAACCTAAACCTTAAACCTAGTTGGGTTAATTTACCTAAAAGTAAATGCATTATCTTTTAGTTGGAGGTGTAGTTTGGGCGTTGATAAACATTTTAGTGTTATTTTCAGGGAAGATAGTGTAACTATTGATTGAACTTTATTGGAGTTTTTAGGTCTTTATTTTTCAATTCTTAGTTGTGTATAAGATGGTGTATGCCTAACACTAGGAGTCAAGGCAATCCCTTACTCCTACTAATCCTAACCCAGAGATACTCTTAAATCCTAATCGTACAATGATATAACACGAGTGTGATGTCCAGCTTGAAGGGGTTTGATATAATCCCAATGCAGTACCTCCCCTTAGTCTAGGTGATCCACAAAACATTATTGGTAGAAAAATAGAGTAGTTGTTTGTATATCCATCTAACCAAAAAATGGATGCTAAAGTTTAATGATTAGCTCAGTAGGCAGAGCTGGCCAGAACAAGACTAGTAGTTGATCGTTGTGCAACACTTAATAGTAATCTAGATAGAGTTTTGAGGATTTCAAGCTCAAGTCATCCCATAATTCCAGTACTTTCACCCATATGATAATGACAAGGATATGGAATATGTTAAGCCGACAAAAATAGGAGATATCATTCCTCTTGCACTGCCCCCCAATGTGAAATTTGGCATATCTAATGCCATGAAACTATTTTTATATTTTAATGATTTATTTTTAGGATCGACTACAAAAGATGCAAATATGAATCTTCCTAATTTTTTTGGGATGCACTTCTTATAATATTCCAAGGGTAGAGCATAAGGCACTCAAATTAAGGTTGTTCCGTTTTTCATTGACTGAAAAGCTTCTTTTTGGTTGGGGAACTTCCCAGAGGATTTGTTACCACTTGGAATGAGTTGTGAAGGCAATTATTAAACCACTCATTTTATCCAGCTAGAATTTTTTAGTTAAAAGATAAGATATACAACTTCAAGCAGATATTTGAAGTCAATGTATAATGTTTGGTTCCAATTTAATAAGAATTTGATCATGGTACCCAATCATTGTATTTCTGGTTTGAGTTTAATGTAGATATTATATGGAGCCCTGAACATTAGTTCCCAATATATGGCAGACAAAATCACTAGAGAAGCATTCATGATATTATACTGGGAAGCAACTTCTGAGGTTCTAGACAAGATCTCTCTTACTAACTGGTGGTGGTATGCTCGAGGAGCAGGGAAAGGTATTGGCACTTAATACATTAGATATTTTGGCTACCATAGAGCAGTGGATGATTTTGTAGTGCAAAAGATTACACAGCTGAGAACTAATATTAGGTTGCTAACTAAAAAGTTCGCAACAGTGAATTTTTAGAAAGTAAATACGGTAGGTGCACAGGGTTCATCCTTTAGAGCATATGAGTCTAGCTTGAAAGATGAGGATAAATATATTGATCATGAATTCATGGGTTTTCTAGCCAAATGGCAAGAAACAAAGGTTAAAAATACTATAGAGATAAATACAAAGATTGCAGTAGGGAGCATGATAGTAACTGGAGATAAAATTACTATAAGAGAAGAGAGATAGGTATATTTCACTAGACAGTCAGATACTAAATCGAGAATAGAGGCATTGTTTTCAAAATTGGTAAAGGGTTAAGAAAATCAGGATACATGCCATAAGGAGATTAAGGTTAATATCTTAGTCAAACATAGATGGTTGACTCTAATGCAACAACGATCAAGCAGTTAGAGACATAGTTTATAAAGATGTTTTTTACTTTAAATTAGAGGCAGTTGGTAACGTTTCAACAAACACAATTTAGAATCCAAAGAATAATGGTCATTGTCTTGCTATTACTACTTGGAGTGTAAGTCTACTATTGATCCCCCATTTCGTTCCATGGATGTGCTGAAGGATGATAGTATTGAGGTTGATAAGACACCTACCGTGGACTTAGATAAGGAGAAAGTTACTGATTTTCGTGTTGGTGAGGATAAGGGTTAGGGAAAGGTTGATGAGTCCATAGTGAATAAAATTCCACAACTGCCCCCACCTTTTCCTCAAATTCTAAAATAAAAAAAAAAGGAGGGGAAATTCGAAATATTCATTAAGATGCTAAAAGATTGCAATTAGTGTCGGCTATTCATTGTATTGATGACCTATGAGGGTAATTTTTTTTGTACATTTATGAATTCTTAGTAGTCAAGGTACCCACATTGTGTCCCGTCATTAAATCAAGATGGGAGGAAACTTATGAGTTCATTGGTAAAGTTCGAGTAACCATCATAGCCATGTCATATTGATACATTAAAATCATGTTGGGTTGGAGGCAACCCATAATTTAGTATTCACATTTATTTAACTTTTTGTAGGAAAAACAGAATAAGGAAAGAATTGGAATATAATAAAATTGGTTAATTTAGAATATTCCAAGTAAGGGGATATTGTGACCAACTTATGAAGGTCATAAGTCCCATGTGAGTCCGTAAGTATGCATTAATTAAAAAGATGGAATTTTTTGAATTTCTTTAGGAATTTCAGTTCTTTAATCTACAAACTTACTTATAGTACTTACGGGGTCGTAAATACCACTTACAACATTGTAAGTAGTAAAGTAAGCATTAATATACAAAGTCTAGAGAGTAGAGAATAAAGGTAAAAATTTGGGCCTACCTACGACTCGTAGGTGGCTACCATAAGTGGCCAGGTTTTGGGTCCTTTTTTTGTTTAAAAATTTGGGCCCACCTTGCCTTATATTAACCCTAAACCAACCCTCCATGGGTATTTAAGCACCTTTAACCTATTTTAAACATATAAATCCTCAAAATTCCCTCTCTCTTCTTAAAATTTAAACTACCCTACTTACCCACACATGAGCAAAGGCTAAAAGGTTACTTGTTCTTGGTACAAACTTTCCCAACAGAACTAAGTATGCGTTCAAGCTTTGTTTTACTTCACTTTTTCATAGTTCACTACCGTTTCTTTGAATAAAAAGTGATATTATTGCAACCTAATAGTAGTATCTCATTCTAAACCTGAAGCAAGTAAGTTTGTATGTCTATGTGCATGCTAAATACGTAAAATCCATTATGCTTGTAAATAAGATCCTTGAATTAACCTAAAAATTTAATATGGAGATTCGTTCTCTAATTAAACCTTAAGATCATACCCTAAATAGAAGTTGAATATAAAAAGAAATAGGAATACCAAAAGTTTTGAATGCTAGTTTGGACTGAAAAGTTGATTCTAGTTGAATGTGTGCATATTAGACTTGTTGAGATTGAGTTTAAGTTATAGGGATGCCAAAATTTAGGAAAAATTTGAAGTTTTTTAATTTTAACTTTTTCTTCAAATTATGCAATTATTCACAATCATTCGGACACTAACACTTGATATTTTCGGTACACATGGCCTCATTGGACTTAAAGAAGAATGTTGCATCTTCTATTTAATGAGATGACTTTTCTAAGAGTACTAGCTCCGAGGAGGAGTACCTGCCTTCCAGACCAGAGTAGCCTCGAGCAGAGTAATGTAGCCAATGAATAAAAGCTGGAATCATACTTCAACAAAGATTAGATGGCCTACTTTTACTCAACCTACGACCTAGACTGAGGTTATCTGGTTCATATTCAAATCAAATATAAAGTTATCCAGGAGATTACCACCATACTCTTCCCATCCTATTGAGGGCGTGATGATGATGATAAGAAAGAGGTAGAGTTGGACATAGCACCTGAGGTACGTGTACAGGACCCCCAATCTAAGATGGGTTTATGAGATAAGGATGAGTCTGAGGCTATAGTTCGGGATGAGTCATCAGCAGTACCCTAGTTTGAGGATTGTATCCCAATTCAGGAGAAGCCATTAGTTGTACCTTATTTTGAGGAGGTTACTAACCAATCTTCATACCATGGGCCAGCTTTTGATTCAAAAGCACCCACTCAGCAAGATCAAATGATCGACTCCATACATGTCTTAAAAAACCTATTGATGAGGTAAACCCAAGATGGTATATAGAGGGGATTCAACTATTGTGTGAGAGATATAGTTTTGTCTCTGAGATCGACCAAAATATAAGGGATATTTATTATGAGAGATAAATTGACTTGTTCGGGTTGGCTGGAGCACCATTGTTGTAGAATACATTTAATAGATATTAGTTGGGGTGGATGACTCAACCCCTAGGTTTGAATAGTTGGGCATTAGTATAGGAATTCAATGCCTCAAATCTCACCACAGTAGCTTTTTCTACAACTAGATGTAGGGTTCTTTTGAGGAATACTAAGCATCCCCAGCTAGAGTAGACACTTATGGGAGTGGATATGGTTTATATTTTAGTAACGATTATATGTCGAGTTCTCTATAATATTTCTCTAATATCCACATTAGTGTGTGATTATTGATTAATAATTGGATAAGACAAATGTATTATGTGTGATGCTAAGCATAAGTGAGAGAGTGTTGACATGGCGAGATGGATCATCAGCTATAATTAATCTCTGGGCAATGATACCTCTTTGATTGAGGGGTGGGGTGTGATTAAGAAGGTGGCACTAAATTTTGCCAAAAAGTTTTGTCATTTTTTGTTTGATATGGATTATATTCGACTGTTGTGGACAATTTATTAACTTGGTAAAAATCTGCACTATTGTGATCATGATGGTTGAATACGATATTAACTTTGTAGCTATTATTTTGAATGAGCTTCCTGAGAGAGATTTTGGTGAGATGACAATTGTGTCATTCTTATGTATTATCTAGAGATTATGTGATGAGTCCAGTGTGCCAGAAGTACTAAGTGATGATGAGAGAGTATAGGTGACAGTCGTGGTACAACCAAAGATGATGAGGGGTGGTCATGTTATGTAAGGACTCCTTCTTCACACTTCAATACATGCAATTCTTTAGAACCTTGGGTAGTCATCAAGACAAGCCTCTAAGCAACCTTCCACACATGAAATCTCTTTATTGAGTGTCTGAAATAACTTCCCCATGCATACTTCCTGGCCTTCAATGTGTCCAAAACCATATTCTCCATGTGTTGGCCTCAAATGATGGCATCAAAAGCTATGATAGCCATTTGGATCATTTAACTAAGAGACCTTGTCCACCTACTATAGTGCCTCTGACAAGAACATAGGGCCCAATATTCCTTTAGGAGCCTAGTGATACACAAAGAGGTAATGTGGGAGTTAGTATGGAGTTTGAAATGGAGGAGCATAAAGAGGTCCGCTAAGTTAAGTACATATGGTGAGGAGACCCAAGATATATCTACATTATCCCAAGCTTCTACTTTAGAGCTGGTGGGTGCATCTTCACTGCCCCCTCTCCCATCTGCTGCGGTAAATCCTTTAGGTCTAATGTTAGCTTCATGTGTGTTTTTTCAAAGCTTAATGGATGGTAAGAGCATTACCAACATTAATCAACAGAATGGTGAGATCCAGGTGAAAACTTTAATGGGCAGATCTGGCCATAGGTCCGGACTATACTAGAAATAATTGAGGCTAGATTAGAGTCTACATGCTGGGATGTAATTTTAGACCTACGAGATGAGTTGCATGTATGAATAAATGCTTTTGAGGGTTGAGTATTAGCTTGTTTTAGCATTATGGAGACATCGGATCTAGGATATATAAGGATGAGGTGGATGTACTTAGATCAAAGGTATACTCACTCACTGAGAGCCATATGTCACCCATCCTCTAGTTTTTCCCTCATTTGTCCAATTGTAGCACCAAATTTGTTTGATTGACTAAAATTTCTTGAGGGTTATAACTCCCTAAAGATAGTTGAACAATGGGTTGGTCTTGGAAACTTTTTTTCTAAAGGTGAAACCCTTTTAGGGGTTTGGTGTCATTTTGAACTGATGCCATTATGGGTATGGTTTTTCTTAATTTAATTCTTAGATTGTGTTGTTATAGCTTGTCTTGTAGAAAAGGAAAGGAAAATCTTGTTGGTTCGTGAGTTGCTTGGACTCAAAGTAGGTTAGGCTTACTTGTAGACTAGATTGAGCTTAATTGAGTATAATTATTGATATCTTACGAGATTGAGCGAGGTTTTAGATGATAATTGATTAAATCATGAGAGTTTTGGTAAGTTGGTTATCATAGGATATTAAACTTGCAAAGTATGATGTTTGACCTCTAGCCTAGAACCTTGGATAGTTCTACTTGTAATCTAATGGCTAGCATGAGAACATGTTAGTTGCTCTAATAGATGTGGGTGATGTTGTTCGCTAGAATTCAAGGTATGTTGACATATAAATTGCCTAGTTAGGAAATGACCTTGGTGATTGGGTTGACTTAGAAAGGATACTTGAAAAAGATTTCCCAATAGGCTTAAAAAGGATTGATAAGCCCTTATGATATGACTTACATAACTTAGCCTAATTCTAGGTAGAAGTTGGTCTTGTAGTAGTAAAGCTTGGCATTCTTGGGATTTAGGAATGGGACTTGACCCGCCTTAAGCTTGAACTATGAAATCCCTTAGAAACCAAGATACTAGATAAATTTCTAATTTACTTTGTTAAGATATTAATGGTTAAACTCAATTGACGAAGTATACATGTGGTCAATGGTTGGATATTGTACATACTTGATGGATTACCTTCTGGTCATAATATGGATAGCCTTGGAAGAGTGGTGGTTATGTATGTGTATATATATATATGTATCATATGAATACTCATGCTTATGTTAACACTTATTTTATGTTAAGATGATTAATAGCAAGGTAGAACAGTTGATATCATATTGCATCCTTATTACTTCACTATTGTGAATTTATATGTGTTCTTAGACGTAGCTATGTATTTGTGTACATGTTATTTCCTTGGGAAATATTGATGGTATGATGATACTTTGTTAATCCAAATGATATATTGATGTTATGATGATACCTAGTGAATCCAAAGGATATGTTATGTTGTGATAATTCCTAGTGAATTCAGAGGATATGTTGATGTTATGATGATACGCATGAATCTGAAGGATATGTTGATGTTATGATGATACTCAGTAAATTTGGTGGATATGTTGATGTTATGATGATGCCCGATGAATCCAGAGGATATGTTGATTTTATAATAATCCTCGGTGAATTTGGAAGAGGTAAAAAGGTTATGATGCCATGTGTGGAAAATTTACGTAAAGGTACAAATATTTGTGTGGTTAGGCCATGTGCGGCCAAATGACTTATGTGCTTGGTACATGATGTCTTCCCTGATTTAAATAAATGATTATTAATTCCTTTTATCTATTCACTAAATAAGAGACGTGAACAATGTTGACTCTATTTGATAACGAGAGGTAAATTATGCTAAGTATTGGGTTAAGGCTAATTGGCATACGTAATCTTATGTAGAACTAATGGCTCAACTAGTAAATCTACTTGACTTTAACTAATGGTTACTATTATTAAATTTTACCTAGAAAAATGGCTTAGGTGATAACTAGTGGTTTATACTAAATGTCTATGACTTGAATACTATAGGTCTAGTAAACTAGTAGGTGAACCTTACTTGCTTAAAATATAAAAACTAGTCCTTAAAGTTGTAATATGCTTAATAAAAATAGACTTAGTATTGCATGATGAATTATTAGTCTACTTCAAATATGTGATATTGAGGTGGTTTAATAGGTGACTTATACAATGGAAATGCTAGTTAAAGAATGGCCTTCGGATAGATGAATAATGAAGAGTATGGGAAAGTTGTAATCATTCCTTAATTGATGACTAGTAACTATAAGACTTGTAGTCTTGTGGCTTATGGAAATGGAGGTTAACTTTTATACACTAAAACATGAATTTCATACACTAAAACATGGATATAACTATGCTATGACAATATTGGTTTCGTTGTAATTAAATTATGGTATGTCTATTGAATGTAGTTCTCAGTAATAATCCATAGCGGGGTTGTGCTACACGAAGCTTTGGCAAGTGTGGAGTATTTGTTCTTTATTGTATTATTGGTTGATCTTTTATTGTCTCTCCGATAGTATGGGATGTCGTGATGATTTCATTGTGATGTATTCTTTTAATGTACTATTCGGTGGTATGGGACGTCGTGACGAGTTCTTAGTTGTGTTCTTTTGCATTCACTTCCCAATGGTATGAGACATCGTGGTAAGTCTTGTGTTTTATACTTTAGTGATGTGTATGTGTTGAATATGAAATGACATTTTCTATATTGGGTATGTGACTTTACGCTTCTAAAATGATACTCATTTTATATATCAATTATGAAGTCTATTGATATAATATATCGTGCTATTTACGTAGTAGTATAGATATTCTTACAATGATATTGGAGAAAATTCAGGTTCGATCCTATACCTTGACTTTAAATTACTGCCTTACTTTATTTCGTCTTTATATTTCAATTTAGCTTAGTCGGCCGATGATGCCTACTGAGTACCCATTTTTTAGTACTCATACTACATTTCTATAATTTTTTGGTGCAGACCCAGGTTTTAGTTCACTTTGTTTATTCAGATTCATGCTGTGTTGATCATTCGGTGACCGGGTGATCTCTTGGAGTTTGAGTTATCGTCTTTCCCCTATATCTTTATACGTCTTTTGTTTTCAAGACAAATGTTTGAGATTATTTAAGACATCTTTGACTTGAGTTATAAATTCTATTTTTAAGTGTAGATGCTCATGTACTAATACTATCAGGTCTTGAGGTTAGTATTTGAATATCGGTTGTCTTTAGTTGTGGAATGTTATTGTCTATATTGTATTAACATATACAGTCCATGTTGGACATTTCTGCCAATGTAACCCATTATATTAGCTTCAAGTTACGGTATCAGCTTACTTACCGGTGGGATATGGTAGGTACCATCATAACTCAAAAATTGGGTCGTGACAAATTAGTATCAGAGCCTAGGTTTCACCGGTATTATTGGTACAAGAGCAAGTGTATAATAGAGTTCGGCAAAATGAAATGTTGATGTTTATTTCCTATCTTCGGAAGGCTATGGGACATTCTTAGGAGTCCTTCAATTATTGCACTCATATTGTGCTAAGAATCTAAGTTGGTTTGTATGATATTCTATTGACTATACTCTTTCTTAGATGCCTAGGAAACACGCATCAGTGATATGTGAGAAGGGTCTCGAGACCTTGACTCGTGATGTGTCCCCAGTTAGGGATTAGGGTATACCTCCACAGGGCCATATTTCTTCACCTAAGATAGAGACTTCTCCATCTTAACCAGCAGTGGGCCAAGGACCAACCTAGGCTTTATTAGGATTCATCCTTTCTTCGTTGCTTAGAGATACTTTGGTTCAATTAATGGGTATCGGTGATAGTTCACAGTCTACTGGGGCAGAAGTATAGCCTGCAATAGCAGCTCTTAGATTTTAGATTCCTCCTATACTGAAAGTTGTTTAGCCGACTGTTCTTTAGCTAGTTGTGACCCAGCCTACTATGTTTACTAAGTAGCAAAAAATGCTGGGTAGATTCTTGAGGTTGGCTGTACCTAGGTTTTCTGGTGCTCCTACAGAGGATGCATTTGAGTTTTTGACTACTTATGAGGATAGGATTCGTGGGTTAGTCCTTGTTGAGACTCGTGGTGTGGACTACATAATATTTTAATTAGACTTGTCTGCTAGATACTGATGGAAGCATTTTATGAGTTCTAGACCAGTTGGATATTCCCCTTTCTCTTCAGCTCAATTCTTCTAGATATTTTTAGAGAAGTTTATGCCGCATAAACTTAGAGATTATTTGAGATATTATCTCTCTAAATTAGTGCAAGGTTCTATAACAATCGCTGAGGATAAGACTCATTTCCATGAGTTAGCTAGGTATGCGACTTCTATCTTGGATACTGAGTATGAGAGAGTTCGCTACTTTGTGAGAGGATTGAGACTTCCTATTCGGATGGCTACTTAGAGTTTAATTGCTGATTGTACTACCTTACTGAGGTTATTGATAATGCTATAGTGATGGAGGACATGCAGCGTAAGGGTCTTGATAAGAGGCCTAAGTTTCAAGGTATATTTGGTAGGAGTCATAGCAGTTCTCGATTAAAATATGGTATTTCTTATGTTGGACATCCTTTGAGTCCATCTTTCCAGCCTCAGAGTTAGATCACTCGACTAGTTTAGGAAGTTCTTCAGGCTGCTGATGGGGATTAGCTTATTTCTAATAAGCGCCCTAGTAAGGGAAGTGATTATTATATGAGAGGTTTATCTATAGGCCATATACTAGATGTGGTAGCTATGCCGGATCAGCCGGATTTGTGAGTTCTAGTTTATCTTATGAGCTTGTTTTACTTTTTGACTTCTTAGTCATTTCTATCGAGAGTGCCCTAGTCGTGGGGTAATAGTTGTTTCAGCCCAGAGAGCTACTTCTATAAGGGTAGTTCATCCCTCAGGTAGAGATGGTTCGCAAGGTCGTAGAGGTGGTTACCAGGGTGATCGAGGTGGTACTTAGGCAAGTAGGACAGATGGTCATTAGGTGACTAGGCAGGTGGCGTGTGTAGTCCGTTGTATGCAGTACCTGCTAGGCCCGAGGATGAGACTTCGGATATTGTAGTCACAGGTGCAATTTTGGTATGATGCAAGTCGTCTATTGCTTTATATGATCCTGGATTCAGCTATTCTTATATATCTTCTTATTGTACACCACGATTGGAGTTGTCTAGTGATCTGTTATATGTGTTATAGCGTGTATCTAATCCCATAGATGATCTTTAGTAGTGGATCATGTATTCAAATTATGTGTTATGACAATTAGTGATGTTGATACTTATGTTGATCATATTATTCTAGAAATTCTGTATTTTGATGTGATTCTTGGCATGGACTGGTTATCCCACTACCATCGTTCATGGATTTTTTTCCCAAGACCATTACCTTAGCCATGCCCGGTGTACTCCCAGTCTTGTGGCAGTGAGTGATTAGCCTCGAGCCAACAGGGATCATTTCTTTTGTTTGTGTCAAATAGCTTATATCGAGAGGTTGTGAGTCTTGTCTCTCCTATGTATATAATACCCATGTATGGAATCTAATGCTTGACTCTATTCCTATTATGTATGAGTTTCTGTAACGGCTCGGATTCTGAATCCTGGAGGCTACACATTGCTCATAATCCCGAAGGACCATAAGCTAACCCTTTTTTCGGTACCTATTGCAATAACTAAATAATATACTATAAAATGCAAGAAATTAGATAAAAACTTGCCATAAGGTTCAAACTGAATTACAACTGTATAAAATATATCAATACCGAAACTAAAACAACTGTCTGAACTTCTAGTCTGAAAGCCTCCAAACTATCTGAACTTGGAGTTGTTGGGACAAACCCCCAACTAACTCCATCTACTGAAATACTGAATGTAATGTAATACTGAAATAAGGAACATCCTTGAATGATGAGGACTCACTGCTAAGTCTATTATTGTTGGATGAGTCTGAACTGCTAAGGATGATCTGGAGCTAGTGCTTCTGAACCTATGGTATAAAATACTATAGCGAAAGAGAGAAGTATGTGTCAGTACTTTGAATGTATTGGTATGCTAGATGAGGTAAGGCTAAATGCAAGGGTTTACATGCATGCACAATACAGACTAAATATCATGAGACTACCGAATGAGGATATATGCATGAATGTATAAACTATAACTGAAGTCATGGAAATACTAAATATTGAATTCTACTAACTGGACTTCTGATAATTGAGTCTACTGATACTGATATCAGATTGACTGAGGTTGAGATTAGTCCTGTCTAGCGAGTGATCTCTGAATATACTGATGATGATAATGATTGACTAAATCTGAGATCAATCATATCTAGGGGGTGATCTCTGAATCTACTAATAATGAAGATGATTGATTAATCCACACATCATTCCTATCTAGCGGGTGATCTATAAATGTATTGATGATGATACTGATCGACTGTATCTAACAGTCCTTAATCTGTGCTACTGAACTAAATTCTATTACTAAGACTGATTCTGAAACTGAGATTGTGGGAGGTAGTCATCTAACCGATATGCCCCTTACTAGCTAGTTTGGGGTCCAACCTGTAACCCCACTTGGAAGGGTGTCACTACCATGCCACGGGTAAAGACAACTTTTGTGGAGTCAGGCCTATCTAACGGGTGACCCCTGGGATCATTCCTATCTAATGGGTGTCCCTGAGTATGCCAGTCCTGTCTAACAGGTGATATCTCGTACTTATGCTGGCTACATAGTTCTGGAACTTAGGGATTGCTTCTAGGGACCTTAGTTGGGTGAGCCCCCATCCCTAGATTCGCTCGGTGCTGAATTCTACTCCCATCGTAAAGACACTGAACTAATTACTAATTCATACTAGGCTGGACTGAACTGTTACTGATCGTACTTTTTTGACTGAGCTAAACTAAATTTACTGAGTTTCATTAACTGATGGAATATTACTGAGTTCTGAATCGATTACTGAACTGAAGTGGGAATGCTACTGATACTGAGATTACTAAGATTTCCTAAGTTCTATAACTGTCTAAGTTCTACTGAGTTCTGTAACTGACTGAGAGTACTACTAATCATGGAATGACTGAGATTATCGTGAAACTGACAGTGGCTCTAGATAAGCAGCTAATTTATTGGGTATAAATACCCCCAGGAATTGATAACATAAATAATACAAGACAAGACAACTCGTACATAACATGGCAATAGGCTATCATTCACAATACAATCAATGAGGCAACTTCTCCAAGAACTTGGAGGTCTTAAACATATAATTGTATAGAGAGGCATGTTGCGGTCTCATAACTCATTCAATAAGGAATACACATGAATAGGAATACATGTAACATATCAGAATTCATTCACTATGGCTTTTCAACAAACACTTACCATGAATGAACTTATACATCATTAGGGTTTCTTGTCAACATGCTATAATAACTCTATTTCCTTCACACAAGCATTTTATCAAACATATGTGAAGCATACTTTGGTTATACAACATTCAATCCACCTAATTAGCATAGTTACATCAATCAACACGCATCTTGTAGGGTTTATTATGAATATCATGAAATTCACCTCATACTAGGACCAAAGTATGGAACTTTGTAACCAAAACATAAATTACTCAACAATATCATAAACTTTAATCTCAATTTGCATAAATCATGAAAACTCATAAACAACAATCTTTATATTTTAAAAAAGGATTCTTGAACTTCTTGGGTGGAAAGAACCCAAGAATCAACATCTAACATACCTGGAAATCTAGATTCTTGAAGTTCTTGAAAATTCTTGGAGGGATTCTTTAAATTGCTTTTGAAACTTGGGGGCTAGGGTTTTCTATTTTGGAGAGAGAATACCTTTGTTCTTGAGGAATAATGAAAATAAATGAGCAATTTTGGCTATTAAGGGTTTAAATCCCATACATAGGACGATTAACAGATTTAGGAAATTACCAATTGGTCCTTGAAAATAAATAACGGAACTAGAAAAATCCCTATTATACATGCTGGCACGACGCAGTGAAATCGCGCCAGCTCATTGGAAATTGGACAATTGGAAAACTGGTTGGTGGCACGACATGGTGAAAATCTTGTTGCCACCATAGTTGCGAACTAGAAAGGCACCGCACGTGATGGAATCACGTTGGTGCATTGTAAATTGACAACTCTGAAATTTATCGTTGGTATGGTGTGCCATAATAGCAGAGGATCACTGGATTTTGATAATTTCCATTTTGGCTGACTCCGCAATGCGCTAAAGTACTAGGTGGTACACTCTCTTACTAAAATGTCTCTAACTCTTCGCCCGGATGCCAGATTTGGGAGAATTTTGTATCGATGAAAAGCTTATTCAATTTACCACATGATAAAAAGTCAAAAACTTGAAAATACCATAATGAATAAAAAGGTATTCATCTATGAAGCAAGATCTTTAACGTTCTAGGGATGAATCAGAGCTAGGTAGAAGTATGGGGTATTACATTATCTCTCCCTAGGGATTATTTGCCCTCGAATGAGACTGATTAAGTAGAAAATACTAGCAGTCTAAACTTACTTACTCGATATGAGCATCTGAAACATATTTATATGATTAGAACTACTGGTATAATGAGATTTTAAACTGAACATGCATATCTGATGCATGGGTACCTGACTAAGCTGACTCTAGAATGCATGACTGAATATGAAAAGATAAATGATACTAATTTTGTAAGGAACATCGAAACATGTGACTGAATGGGTTTAAGAACATGAAAGCACCAGGGAAATCTGGGGTATCTCCCCCTGGGGACACTATGACTCTCTAAGAAGGCTTACTTCGCTGAGACACTTGAGGAAAACTATGGCGATGGACAAAGCACCTATGAATTGGATCATAACTAAACATCTGGGACGTAAAACTAATGCATGACTCATGAACTGAGCTGAACTTACAACTACTGGGACTCTCTATCTTGGAATAGTTATATTATCAAGATTTCTGATAGTCTGATAAGATAGAAAAATAGGAAAGTAAACCACATGAATTTGACTGCCTTACTACTAAACTGACTAACTCGCTGGTCAATCTAACTCATACTGAAAACTTATGCTTAATTAGAGTAATTCTTCTGCACTTTCTCAACAACACATTCCACTTTATCCTCAAGTCATCACTGTAAGTCTGTAAACACTTTACTAAACTCTGAACTGAACTACAATCAATCTACTCTAGAGTCTGGGGTGCTATAATGTATATAAATGAAAAAATCATCTTGAAAGACTGCAACTGATAGAATCAAACTCACTGTTAATACAATATCTTGGGATACACTCTTAACTTTCTTTAGCTCCTGCAATCATCATCACATACATGCACTATTTTAAACACATACTTGGCTCACAAAACACATCATCTCCTTATATTTCTTCATAGACTACTAAGATCACATCTCCTAGCTGATATACACACCTTTATTTTTAAATCAATAAACTAAAATTTTTGCATGTACTGTTCAAGCCTACTCAAATATACAATATATATATAGCCACTTTCACACCAACATGATATTCAAGTCTATCTTCATGACTAAATCCTCATGTAAATAAAGCATACTATAGTCTTTCCTTAACATAAAACATTTACTCTTTCCCATCTAAGCAACTGTTCATCACTAAGTAGGGTTCAGTAGAAAGTTAAAACACGGGAACCTAAAGCATGAATGGACACTATACCAAACTTAGCACATAACTGAATCCTTGAGACCTAACTAAGCATAAACATAAAAATAAAATACTCACACGTACCTATAACTATATCAGAAGAATTTTTTTAACCTTTTCTGGACTGAAGTGCATCAAGCTTATATGGGCGTTGCCCACTGGTGGTGCTGGAGGTGGCACCCTGATGACACAAACCTTTATCCCTCGGAGCTAGAAATCCGCACTCCCACAGCCTGTGACTTGGCTTACCATATCAAAAACATACCTCGCTGCCTGCTATACAAGAACCTAGGTTGTTCTTCCCATATTCTTCACAAAGTGGATAGGTAGGCTCACTTCTCACACTACCCTGGGTTTTGGAGCCTAGCATCCCATCATGACTCATATTCCTAAAATTTGGTACGGGTACACGCTAAAGTACCAGGTGGTACACTATCTTACTAAAATGGCTCTAACTTTTCGCCCGAATGTCAAATTTGGGCGAATTTGGTATTGATGGAAAGCTTATTCAATTTTCCACATGATAAAAAGTCAAAATCTTGAAAATACCATAAGGAATAAAAGGTTATTCATCTATAAATCAAGATCTTTGATGTTCTAGGGACGAATTAAAGCTAGATAGAAGTATGGGGTATTATAGTTTCCTGATGTATTTTATAATAATTTGTCTGGTATCCCTCCCGATAGTGAGATTGAGTTTGCTATTGCACTTAAGCCTGGAACCCAACCTATTTCTGTAGAACCTTATTGTATGTCTCCTGCAGAGCTTAAGGATCTTAACTCTAGCTCCAAGATCTTCTTGGCAAGGGGTTCATTAGACCGAGTGTATCCCCGTGGGGAGCCCCTATTTTCTTTGTAAATAAGAAAGATAGTTTGATGCGGATATTTATTTATTATAGGAAGCTTAACAAGGTGACGGTGAAGAACTGTTATCCTTTGGCTCGCATTAATATAACCAATTTAGGGTGCAGTTGTATTTTCTAAGATAGATTTACGTTCCGATTATCATAAGTGGAGGATTCATACTGAGGGTATTCCAAAGACATCCTTTAGGACCTATTATGATCACTACAAGTTCTTGGTATCTTTTGGGATAACTAATGACCATCCGCATTTATGGATATGATGAACCGTGTGTTCAAACCTTATCTAGACTCCTTTGTTATTTTTTTTATTGACGATATTCTTGTGTATTCGAGGAGTAGTGAGGAGCATGCATAGCATTTAAGGATGGTGCTCTAGGTTTTTCACGAGCATGTGTTTTTTACCGGTTCTCTAAGTGAGAGTTTTTGCTTGAGTCAGTGTTTTTTCCTGAACACGTGGTGTCCAAGACAGGTATTATGGTACACTCAGCTAAGATTTCAGTAATTTATGATTGGGCTAGGCCTACATCTCCCACTGAGGTTCGTAGTTTTGTTAGGTTGGCTTATTATTATAGACAGTTTGTTGAGAGTTTTGCAACCTTATCAGCCCCTATGACTAGATTGACCCAAAAGAAAGTTCCATGTTGATGTTCTGAGAAGTGTGAGTTGAGCTTTTTAAAGCCCAAGGAGTCTCTCACTAAAGATAGTAGAGTGACCCTTACTTTCACTAGATGATTAACAAAAGCAGATGTATCAAATCTCTAATCATACCTCACAAATGAAAGTTCAAACCACTCTTTTAGGTAAACAAAAAGAGAGTCACCTTCCCCAAGCACCAACCTTTCTTGCCAATTTGTCAACATAAGTGAAATCTATCACTTAGTCTAAACCCTAATTTCAGATTCTCTCTCTAAGTGAGGAAGAAAACTACAACTAAAGAGTATCTCTCAATAATTTCATCAAAGTCTAATCAAAAGAGAAGCAAAATGGTCTATTTATACTATTACATGCTAAATGACAAAAATACCCTTAATGAGCTAACGGAATTGGGCACCTCTTAAGTGTTTCCTTGGAGTGAAAAATGTCTTCATTAACCTTCACTTGAGGCACCTATTGAGTGTATAAGTTCCCTTCCTTCATTATCTTGACCAAGGCTTTAAAATACTCCGAAAAGTCTTCAATTGCTTGCTAATTCCGAAGCCTTGACCCCCTTGATAATTCGTTGTAATTTTGGTGCTCTTTGTGCTTGTATAATCCTATCCATCTTGAAGAAAATTTTTCCTCAAATTCAGATCTTGCAAAAACCAAAGAGAGAGCAAAACAAACACACAATTCTCTTAGTAGGAGGGTTAGTATTAGTAACACACTGATATCATCAACCCATGGTTTCTCACACTACGCATATAGCCACATATCCTAAGTATTTGACATGAATAGCTTAGCATAAATGAAACCAAACACATCCATAATATTAATATCAAAGATATGGGAGCATGACCAGCAATTATAACCTTACACCTCAAGAGTATTCTGGGGTCAAATGGGATCCAAGGATAAGGACTTAATCCGAGACGGCCCACTCCTTTCACTAGGTTACCAAGTCCATGATCATTCAAGGCATTACCTACCATTTGGAAAAACACAAGGCCACAATGAATAAGATATTTATAAGGGATTTTAGCACACAAGTTCAAAGGACCATGTTCCATATCAAGACCATCATTACTAGCATCAACACTAACTTGAAAGTTTTTTAATCACACCCTTCTCATGTTCAAGTAGTGAACTAGTTTTAAGAGCAAGTTGATCATGGTACAAATTAAGAAAGATATTAAGAGAAGAAGCATGCACCCCTATGTAAAACAAACCTGAACCCAACACACTAGAGGGTATATCACAATATTTCAATCTCAAAGAAGTGCATGGACTAGCCTTAGAAGTTTCTTTCATAACTAAAGAGCTACCAAGTAAAGAAGAATGCACTTGTAAACCCATCACCACTTCACAAGACACGAAATCACAATATTTTAAGTTCAAGGAAGTGTAGAGTGTAGGAATGTCATCTTGTGGATCATAGGAAGTGTGTTATTCACTTGATTTTGTGTAATGGAAGCCTTCATGCTCCACATTACAAGGGAATATTTCAAGTTCTCCCTTTGCACTCACTCCTTCATCACTTGTCCCAAAATAGGGACTTTCAACCAAAGGCTTGAAGGGAACTTTCTTGGACTTCTCCTCGGGACTTCTAGGGTCTTGAACCTACACATGAGGAGAGAAAATACTAGGAAAAATTCTAGTATTTGGGTTAGTGAGTAATAAGGATTCTTTGTGGATAAGATCCACAATCAAGCATTCTTTTCCCCTTCCAACTTAACTACCCACGGTTTCTCTTTCCCTTTCTTTCTTTTCTTTACACTCTTATTGTATCTCAACAACAAGCTTCTCTTCATCTTGAGGCTTGACCTCATTCTCTTTTGATTCTAACTTGTGAATAATAGGCATTAGATTTTGTGAAGTGTGGGATTTTGTGGGAGTATTTGGCTCGCATTTGTGGGTGGAGTTTGGGTTCCAAGTCTCTCTTATTGGCTTGGTTAATTTGGGGATGTAATGACCTTTGTAGGGTTTGGTTAGGAGAAGTTTAGGGTTGGTTTAGTGGCTGCTTTTGGGAAACTCTTGGAGGGTTAAGCATTTGATGGAGGGTTTTGGGTATTATGGTCATGGAAGAGTTATTGGATTGGATACTAGAGGATGCATGGCAGGGAATAGGAGTAAAAGGTCGTGAGTTCCTCCTACTTTCAACACGATCAAGTCTTCCACTAAAAGTGGAAATTTTAGTCCGCATAGCATCTATATCATTCTTCTCAAGGCATATCATGACTATCTTCGATTCTTTAAGCAAAGTCTCGACCCAAAGCATCAATTCGAGCCATGAAGGCTCTAATAGTATCATTTCCCAATGGTTGGGAAGTAGTACCCTCAGTTTCCAACTCACACCCTTCTCATGTTCATGTAGTGAACTAGTTTTAAGAGCATGTTGATCATGGTACAAATTAAGAAAGATATTAAGAGAAGAAGCATGCACCCCTATGTCAAACAAACCTGAACCCAACACACTAGAGGGTACATCAAAACATTTCAATCTCAAAAAAGTGCATGGACTAGCCTTAGAAGTTTTGTTCATAACTAAAGAGCTACCAAGTAAAGGAGAATGCACTTGTAAACCCATCACCACTTCATATGACACGAAATCACAACATTTTAAGTTCAAGGAAATGTAGAGTGTAGGAATGTCATCTTGCGGATCATAGGAAGTGTGTTATTCACTTGATTTTGTGTAATGGAAGCCTTCATGATCCACATTTCAAGGGAATATTTCAAGTTCTCCCTTTGCACTCACTTCTTCATCACTTGTTCTGAAATAGGGACTTTCAACCAAAGGCTTGAAGGGAACTTCCTTGGACTTCTCCTCCGGAATTCTAGGGTCTTGAACCTACACATGAGGAGATAAAATACTAGGCAAAATACTAGTATTTGGGTTAGTGATTAATAAGGATTCTTTGTGGACAAGATCCACAATCAAGCATTCTTTTCCCCTTCCAACTTCACTACCTACGGTTTCCCTTTCCCTTTTATTCTTTTCTTTAGACTCTTATTGTATCTCAACAACAAGCTTCTCTTCATCTTGAGGCTTGACCTCATTCTCTTTTGATTCTAACTTGTGAAGAATAGGCATTAGATTTTGTGAAGTGTAGGATTTTGTGGGAGTATTTGGCTCGAATTTGTGGGTGGAGTTTGGGTTCCAAGTCCCTCTTATTGGCTTGGTTAATTTGGGGATGTAATGACCTTTGTAGGGTTTGGTTAGGAGAAGTTTAGGGTTGGTTTAGTGGCTGCTTTTGGGAAACTCTGGGAGGGTTAAGCATTTGGTGGAGGGTTTCGGGTATTATATTCATGGAAGAGTTATTGGATTGGATACTAGAGGATGCATGGTAGGGAATAGAAGTAAAAGGTTGTGAGTTCCTCCTACTTTCAACACGATCAAGTCTTCCACTAAAAGTGGAAATTTTAGTCCACATAGCATCTATATCATGCTTCTTAAGGAATATCATGACTATATTCGATTCTTTAAGTAAAGTCTCAACCCAAAGCATCAATTCGAGCTATCAAGGCTCCAATAGCATCATTTCCCAATGGTTGAGAAGTATTACCCTCAGTTTCAATAGTAAATGTACCTAAGAAGAAGCAAAGCATAGTAAAGAGAAAACCTACAAAATGAACAAACAATTTAGTTCAAGAAGGCCTCACCACACTCTCACTTAACCTCACCTGACACTTGGCTTCACAAGTGTTGAATAATTGGCAATACTTGGTAAGTTATTGAGTGGTGAGAAGCTTTGGTCCAGAATCGATATTTTTTAAAAAAAACTCAAATAAACTGATGCACGGACTTGAACCAACAAAACACTACGAATTAAAATGAAAAAAGCACACAAAAACTGAAGACACAAAACAACAGACTCTAATCTATTACGAAACTAGTAGGTAATTACTAGCTTACTAATTAGTGATAGAACCAAAAAAATTGAAACTAGAAACAACAATTAGAAATGAGGAAATCCAAATTTGAACTCAATTTGGTTGGTCACCAAAGTGATGATGTGGCATCTTGTAATTGGATATGACTTTTCAAAATTTTCAAATCTGAATTCACTTATTTCGGCCAAACACACTTAGGAGAAGAAGAATTTCGTTTGGGAGGGAAAAATTGAAGGTTTGGAGCCCTTTTGGAGCTTCAAATGAATTCGAATAGATTGGTCCCCCCCTTGTACTTTCAATTGTACTTTGATATTCCCTTTGTCCCCTCTTCTTTTGGAAGATTGTGAATATGCTAGGAAATATTCTTTGTACAAACAACTTTCACCTTCTCTTTCTTTATTTTTGTGGATAAAACTAGGACTTAGAATATTCTTCTTCAACAAGTTTTGAAGATGATGAAGAACAATATGAATATTCAAGAGTTGACCAAGGTTTGACCACAAGGCAAATGAACCCTCAACTCAATTTTTCTTTTAGATCTAGATACCCTTTGCCAAAAAAGCTCAAATATCAACAAATCAGCTACAAATCATCAACAATACCACAAGTCACACGTTACCCTCTTCACAAAATCTTCAAAACGCCACAACAATGGTAGATCTTAGCTCAAACACAATCAAATCTTGTTTCAAACTTAGATCTATACTTTCAGTGCTAGAAAACAAGAATATAACACTTGAAACCAATAAAACACAATAAAACTTAGTAGATCTAACTTGTAACTCACGGATCTAACAAAAATAACAAGACAACACAATTTTTTTTGAGATTTTTGGTTATTTTGACCTTTTTGTGAGATTTTCTTGATAAGACACTAAAACCAAGATTTAGGGATGTTAGAACAACCCTAACCAAGGATTTGATACCAAATGATAGGCTAAATAAAGGCTAAAACATGAAATTGACACAAGATATGAAAAAATCAGCAAGCACACAAAGAGAAAACAACACTTAGAAAGGAGATGAAGAAGAAAGATTTCATAAATGTAAAGATAGTAGAGTGACCCTATTTCATAAATGTAAAGATAGTAGAGTGACCCTTACTTCCACTAGATGATTAACTATAGGAAATGTATAAAATCTCCACTCAAACCTCATAAATAAAAATTCCAACCACTCTCTTAGGTAAACTTAAAGGGAGTCACCTCCCCAAGCGCCAACCTTTCTTGCTAATTTGTCAACACAAGTGAAATCCATCACTTAGTTTAAACCCTAATTTTAGATTCTCTCTCTAAGAGAGGAAGAAAACTACAACTAAAGAGTATCTCTTAATAATTTTATCAAAGTCTAATGAAAAGAGAAGCAAAATGGTTTATTTATACTATTACATGCCAAATAACAAAACTACCCTTAATGGGCTAAGGGAATTGGGCGCATCTTAAGTGTTTCCTTGGAGTGCAAAATGTCTTCATTAACCTTCACTTGAGGTGCCAATTGAGTGAATAAGTTCCCCTCCTTCCTTCTCTTGACCAAGGCTTCAAATTACTCTGAAAAGTCTTCAATTGTTTGCTAATTCCTAAGCTTTGACCCCTTGGATAATTCCTTGTACTTTTGAAGATCCTAGTATTTGTATCAAAGGTTGTGTCATTACCTATGATTCTAGACAGCTTAAGGTGCATTAGCGCAACTACCTCACTAATGATTTGGTATTGGCATCGTTAGTTTTCGTGCTTAAGATTTGGAGGAATTACTTATATAGTGTGCGCTATGAGATTTTCACCAATTATTGTAGTCTTTAATATCTTAAAACTCAGTGAGAGCATAGTGCTGGCTAGTGTAGGTAGATGGAATTTCTAAAGGACTATGATATGCTTATCTTCTATAATCCAGGTAAGAAAAATGTTATGGCAGAATCCTTGAGTTGCAAGGTTATTAGTATGGGTAGTTTGGCTTGTATTTTAGTTTCTTAAAGGCCCTTGGCATGGGACATATAATCCTTAGAAAATTTGATGGTTCGCCTTGATATTTTAGAGCCCTCAAGGATTTTGGCTTGTGTAGAGGTGAGGTCCTCCCTGTTTGAGTAGATTTGTAATAATCGATTGAGGATAGTAAATTATATCTCTTCCATGATCGAGTGGTGAGTCTGAGAGACACATCGTGGATTTTGAGCGTATCTTAATATTTTAGGGTCATATTTGTGTACCTTAATTTGATGTCTTGATTAAGTCAACTATACATGAGGCTTACAATTCTACATATTCTATTTATCCCAGTATATCCAATATGTATAAAAATTTAAACTAGTTATACTGGTGGGATGGTATCAAGAGGGATGTGGCAGACATTATAGCTCATTGCCTATGTTGTCAGTAGGTTAACGCCGAGTATCAACATCTAGGTAGATTGACCCAAAGATTGCCTATTCCCGAGTAGAAATAGGAAAGGATCACCATGGACTTCATTAGTAGTTAGGCCTCATACTTTCTGTGGTCACGATGGTATTTTGGTTATTGTTTATTATTTAACCAAGTCGGCATATTTCATTCCTTTTTAAATGACCTTCAATTTTGAGGGACTATCCCATATTTATGTTTGGGAGATAATTTGTTTATATGGGGTCCCTATGTCTATCATATCAGATCACAGTTTTGTGTTTACCTGGAGGTTTTGGGGAGAATTTTAGGAGGATTTGGGTACTCGAGTGGAATTAAGTACATCCTTTCATCCATAAATGGATGGTCAATTTGAGCAGACTATTCAGGTGCTTGAGGATATGCTTTGAGCTTGTGTTACAGAATTTGGAGGTCAGTGGGATCAACAATTAGAATTAACAGAGTTCACCTACAATAATAGTTACTATTCGAGTATTGAGATGGTCCCTTATGGGGATTTGTATGGTAGGAGGTGTTGTTCCTCTATAGGATGGTTTTGAGACTTTCGAGGTTAGACCCTGTGATACATATTTCCTTCAGGACTCATTGATTCAAGTTAGGGTGATTCTTTAAAGGCTGAGAGCAACCCAGATTAGGCAGAAGGCCTATGCCAACCATAGACTCCATGACTTGAGATTTAGAGTTGGTGATCATGTGTACCTTTGTATTTCACCTATGAAAGGTGTGATGAGATTTGGGAAAAAGGGTAATCTTAGACCTCGCTATATTAGTCCTTTTGAGATTCTTTGAGTAGTTGGTGAAGTGACCTATGAGTTGTCTTTACCTCCATACTTTGTCATTTATGATCCATTTTTCCATGTCTCCATGTTTTGGAAGTATATTCTTGATCCTTCTCATATGCTTAGATGGGACTCGATCCAATTGGATGATCAATTGACCTTTATGGAGGAGCCCGTTCTTGTTTTAGCTAGTAATGTGAGGCAACTGCGTACAAGGAAGATTCCAATAGTCAAGGTTCAATGGAGGTATCGCCTAGTAGAGGAGGCTACTTGGGAGATCTAGAGTGAAATACGATCCCAGTATCCTTACTTGTTTCAGGCTTCAGGTATTCTTTTGTCTTTAACTTTTAGGGACAAAAGTTCCTTAATAGTGGATGTTGTAATGACCCTTCAGGTGCTTTGGAGAAACCAAAAAGTAGACTATAACTTGCTAGCAATATCCTTAGCCAATATTTTTATGCAAAGGGAATCCCATGTACCCATAGATTAGATTATCACGTTAACTTAGGGAAATCCCGTGTACTCCATAAGTGTTCCATTATTAAGTTTGCTTGGGGGAATTCCATGTACCCCATAAGTTGTTCATTAACATATTTACTTGGGGTATTTCCTTGTACCCCACCAGGAAGTTTAATTAACCATAACCATGACCACCAAACCTTACCATTTATCCATCCAATCTATTTAAACCACTTAGGGTTCCATTACCAAACTTTACCATGTAATAGTTCCATTAAAAGTCCAACAATATGGTAAAAGCATAATCATAAGAATTTTATCAAATATGTTGGGGGCATAGTGTTTCCAAAACCAATTTCAATTACCAATTTACCATTCTAATTTAAACAATTGTTTAAACCACCATCAACGTATGTAAAAACATAATAAAGCATAGAAAAACCACAGCCAAGCATTTAATACCAAAACCCCAATATATATTTGAAAACCCCAAAACTATACAATAATCATGCCATGAAAACATTGTATAAAATATGCATTTAGTTGAAACTAACAATGAGGAAGGAGTACATGCCTTAGATTATGAAGATGATGGAGATAAATCACTTGTACAATCCCTAAATTGATCCTCTAGTTGAAACCCTAGCGTTCCTTTACCCAAGAGCCTTATAGAGAATTAGAGTGCGTTTCAAAGTGTTTAAGATTAGAATTATAGGATAAATGATGTTCCAATGGTGATATAAGTCATAGGGCCTTAAGTGTCTAAGTTGGGAAATGTCCAGATTACTACTAACTTAACTTCTTAAAGTTTTCGTCAGATGGTACGACTCTCCTATATAAGTTGTACCCTCTTATATAAGTAGTACCCACAAATCGTACCCTAGGCCTCCTCTTTGGATCTAACACTGTTGACCATATGACCTACCCAACCCAAGTCTTACCCAACCATATAATTAGTACCTCTAAACTATATCTCTAGTATAATAGAACTAAAGGAGGTTTGATCTTTGTCTTCCATATGAGTCAGTGGTATGACTACCCTATCTTATGGCTCATGGTGAGGCACTCATACTTAGATCCAACCTAATTTACTAAGTCTTAGATTAGGTATAGGAAAACTCACAACTATAGGACCCGTCACCAACCATACAACTCGTACCAACAAAGTCGTACCATTTCCAGATTCTAATCCAACCCACCTACCATCACTACCAATACTAAGTCTTAGATTAGGTTTGTAACATGGTTGTTTTGGTTTTATGGATTTTATATGTCATTTCAATTCTTGGATTAGAAAGTTAAAAAATTAGATTTTAGGGGTCAACTGAGTGAAAATAACATCTTTTCAAAAATATGATATCGCCATTGAGTTTAGAGCGTCGAATTTGATAGGGTAGCAAAGTTTATTTGCATTCTCGATGTTCCAGATCAATCTCGAAGGGCCCATAGATACTTGGCTCCCAGTATCCAACTAGTGCACCCCAACTGGTGTAGCCGCTGAAGTGCCATTTTGGTCGGTTTAGCGGTAGGTGCTAAAGCACCAACTGGTTGGTTTAGTGGCCAGCTGCCAAATGGGTAAGGATGACTTAGAGCCCATTTGGGATTGATGTTACGAAAAATTTTATTTAAGAAACACTTTTATAAAATAGCTTTTTAGAAAAGTGGTTTTTAAAAAGGCAATTTATGTTTTCGTAAATTCATTTAAAGAGTACTTTTGATAAACAGATTGTATTTGGATAATTTTTTTCAAGAAATGTTCTTTGGAGACAAATGACCAAAAAGGACATGTATCAATATTCTTTTACTACTAAAATTAATTTATAGAGAAAATTTATTTTAAATATATATTATAATATTTTTAATTAAATTTTTATTTTTATTTAATCAAAAAGCACGTACTCTAAAATTTTCAAACAATATTTATTTATATAAATAGATTAAAAAATTAATAATGATATATTACTTAAATAATTTAAATATCACTTTAAAATATCAAAAAAAATTTATAAATAATTATTTCATAAATTAAATTGTTATTTTTGAAAAAATTAATGACAAAAATAATTAGTCCTTAATACATCACAAAATTCTCAATGATTTAATCCCTAATTTTATCATGCAATATCTCCATACTAGTAGAAGATCTGTCTTATATTTCTGAAAGTATACCAGAAGGTTCATCTTCTTCTTCATATATGTAAATTACATGGTAACAAATATGTCACTTTTCATGAATTATTTATTTAAAATTAAATATTGGAAAAAAAAATTACAAGTGTTGTCGAAATATAATTTATTCATGTATGTGATTCATTTGTCATTTTTTATCATTGGTAAGAAAAAATAAAAACTTATATATTCTTCGGATCATCATCAATGATTTTTTAAAATTTATTTAAACAAAATCAGTGAAAATAAAATAATTATATATAAATCATAAATAAAATAAGGAAATAAAGAATTATGATGTAAATATGAAGTATAAAATATAAAAATCAATCTTTAATTATACTTATAATATATATATATATATATATATATATTAGTATGTGTGTGTGTGAGAGAGAGTAATAGGGATATTTTAGTCATGAAAAAAGTAATTTTCTGCTTCTGCTTCTGCTTTTTTTGAAAAGCAGAAATTTTTTGCTTGTTTCTAGAAATCGAAAAGCAGTTTCTGCTTCAGCTTCTTTTGAAAAGCACTTTTGCAAGTTTACCAAACACTCTTTTTTAAAAAAAATAAAATTCTCAAAATAGGTTCTTTTCTTTAGGAAATAAGCAATCCTAAACAGGCACTTAGAGGCCCTTGTATGCTTTAGCGGAGGGCACTAATGTGACCCTTACCTGCTTTAGCGCACTAGCTGCCCAGAGATGTACAACTAAAGCATCACTTGACCGCTTTATCTATGACTGTCAAACATCCGTTTGCGCGCTTTAGCGACACTTGTGCTATTTCTTCACCATTTTTTAGACTTGGAGCATGGGTTTTGAGTTTTTGAGTAATTCTACTATTCCTAAGCTTAGGTAAGCTCCAAATCCCTATTTCAATTACTTTTCTTTATTTTGATCATCCAAACTTTGTTAAAACTTGGATTCAAAAGTAGAATTTGGGGATTTCAGCCCAAAAGGCATAAAAATTATATTTCTTTCATTTAAACCCCAATTTTAACCTATTTTCACTTGGATTTTCTTCTATGAGTTTCTTTAATCATGGAAAATATATTTTTGAACAAAATTTTTTGTTTTACCCTTCTTTTTTGAAAACCCATTTTGGGGTCCATTTTGATCTTGATTTGAAAATGGTCGATATAGGTACCAATGGCTTATTTTATGCGTTGATTCTTTATTCATGTGTTTTAGCTGAGTTCGGATTCGTTTGTTTGGGGATAGCTCTCGATTGAAGGATTTGGTACCCATTATTGGAATTTGAGGTAGGTTATAGCTTAACTTTCTTCAAACTGGTTGGATAGTTAATAATAATGTAAAAGGATGTTATAGGTATGGGGTTGTATTACTGAAAATATGTTAGGTGATTTATGTGCCCATGTGGTGGCTTATGTAAAGAATATTTGATGGTTTTGGGACATAATTTTCTTATGTATGACCATGTGGGGTCTTTTAGGCCAGGTAATAATATATGTATGTTTAGTTATGCTCTTTTGGTGCAAAAATTCTAGATTTTGGTATTTATGTGGTATCAGTGACATTTTTCTTGCATATTTCACTTGATGGTTTCTGGATTATATTGGTGACACGAATTAAAGCAGGGCCTAATCATGTCGGGCGTCTCATTCCCAACTAGGATCGAAGACAACCCCCAATAACCAAACCATAATCGCCCTACACCCTCTATCGAAAGAATTTCGAGTATATAACAAGATAAAATAATAATGATTTAAAGACATGAAATAAAGTTCATAACCATAACCAAATAGTCACAATCAAGTGTCCAACAAATACCAATCCCAATGCCAATACCAATAACAAGGCTAATACTAACACAAACACCGCACGTTCCCATAGTAGTCCGACAAATCATCTAACTAGAATTACAGAACATCCAGTAGGGACATACCCCCAACCATAGCCAAAACCAAGACCAAAGAAATAATAATAATAATGAAAAGAAGTACATAGAATGAAATATAGTTTTCCGAAGTATGGAAGCTCACCACTTCAATCTGAATCAAAGATGTTCCCAAATTCAAGTCACTGAGCAGGGGAATGGTAGTATGGCCAGTTCCTACTTTGCATAGGATACAACGCCCGAAGACGGTCAGTAGTGTGAATGTTAGCATGTAACTCAGGGATAAAGATAAGATAATGACATCATTTCAAATCCAAATTAATAACCATATGCAATCACATATATACTTATACATATATCGTGTTAGGATAGGGAACAAGGTTTAGTATGCATTTAAATCCTTAACCTAGGTTGTGTAGCTTGGCCATCCTAAAACCACCCACAGGCTATATGGGTTCAGCTCCCCCTATGGAAAGGGCCCCAGTGCGTGTTAACCGCAAGACCAAAGAAAAGAACCTGAGATGAATAGTATATCCCAAAATATAAAGTGTTACATCATTAACACCCTCACATCGGCAAACATGAGTTTCCTTTGTCGGCCCACCGGGACCACCACTTTCCATGAATTCACAACTCCAACCCCCTTTAAGCCCATATTAAATCATTTATATATTCCCGACCATTTACCAAGGATTCTTTTAATTAGGCATTAACCATTGGTATCGTCATACCAAAATTATATCTTTCAACTCCATTACCATATGCTATATAAACTATTAAACCTAATTAGACTCCATCACTTCAAATTAACCAAAACCATTTAAATCAAACCATGGCCTCCAAAGCATTTCCAATTCATATTCCTTAAACCATTGATGCATTGCAAAGATTCTATAAATAGTCAGACTAAGTGATAAAATCATTCTCACCGGAAATTTCACAAATTGGTTAAGGACATGCCATTATCAAAGCCAAAATCATCAAATTTGGGGGATCAACCATGACCCTTCAATGAAATCACCATTCCCATGCACCCACACGTGGAAAAGCATAATTAAAATATGAAAAACCATAAGTATATCATGAGGAACATTAAACAACCATGAATATCCAAAACCCAACCTTTATTTCAAAACCATAACAATGCCATGAAAACAATACACTAAAACATATTATTTTAGTAAATTAACAATGAGGGGCGAGTCACATACCCGAATTACAAAGATTTATGGAGAGAAATTGATCCTTAAGCCCTTAGCTGACCACTTTGGCGAAACCTTAGCCAATTTTGCTTGAGATGCTTTTAAGAGGGTAAAGAGGATGTTTAATCTTGTATGTATGGAATGAATTACCAAAAAGTGTTATAGGGACATGGGGTCTTAAGGGTTTTAAGTGGGAAATATCCAAAGTTTCCCCAGCTTAAAGCTGTAAAAAGGTCACAGGTGGTTACGAGTCGACCCCCGTAACTCATGACCATAACTTACGACTCATACCCCTGAGTCGTCACCAAGTTAGTGATCTAGACATCTATACACTATACAACCTACGAATCCATGACTCCACTCATTACCAGACCATACGACTCGTATGGTCTAGTTATTTTCAAGACAGTACCCAAAGGGGTGCACACTTGAAAACATACGACTTAACCTTAGCACTCGTAATATATCCTCATGGCTCTTAGTGAGGCACTCGTTCTCAGAGCCAAGTCAAGTCACTAAGTTTCTGATTTGATTAAGGATCATCCTAATGACCCATTACCAACCCTAAAAACTCATACCACCAAGTCGTTACCACTACCGAAAACCCAACCACCATTCACTAATAACCTAACGACTAGGGTCAACTAACCCATACCCACAGCATATGACTTATATGGTTAAGTTATCAATAGAAAAGTGAGCTCAAAGCTTAGGAAATTTCCAAGGGACAAAACCAGGGTGTTTTGATTCTTCCCTACTTGGATAATTCATTCTTGAATAATGGGACAAGGAACTGACTAGCACGATTAAACCCCTAAACATCTTTGCTCTTACCTTTAAGATAGAAAACAGATTACTAAGGAATTCACAATCTACCTTAAAGATAGAAAACAAAGATGTCAAGATTAACACATACCGTAAGAGTGATTTTCCATAAGGGGAAATAGGAATGGATACTTGGACTTCATGTCCTCTTCAGCTTCCCATGTAGCTTCATATGCAACATTGCCAACCCTTCTCAAAACCAAGTACGAACCAACATACCAGAGACTAAGCTCTCTTTCCTAGCAAACCGCATCACTCTCTTTATGGGAGACACCTTCAAGAATACCCTATCCCCAACCTTAAACTCTAACTTCCAATACCTTACATCCGCATAGAAATTTTAATGACTTTAGGTATCTTTAAGTATACCCCAAATTACCTTCACCTTCTCTATGGATGGGTTTACAAAAGTGGGACCAAATATCTCTGTTTCACAAACCTCGAACCACCAAATAAAAAATCTACACCTTCTACCATACAAAGCCTGAAATGGAGCCATCACAATATTGGAGTAATAGATATTATTATATGCAAACTCTATAAGAGGTAAATTCTCAAACCAATAACCATCATAGTCAATCACGTAAGCTGAAACAATATCTTCCAATGTCTAAATAGTCCTTTATTCTTGCCCATCAATTTACGGGTGGAAAGTAGCACTAAAACTCACCTTGGTCCCCAAACCTATATGAAAGAACTTCAAAAAGTGAGATGAAAACTATGTACTACGATCTGAGATGAAAGAAACAGGCACCTCATGCAACTTCACAATCTCGTGGAGGTACAACCTCACATAATCCTCTGCAAAAAAAATTTTCCTCACTGGCAAGAAATTAGTAAACTTCGTCATTTTATCCATGATGACCACAACCAAATCAAACTAATTTTGAGACTGGTAATTAAATCTATGTTGATCACTTCTCACTTCCACACATGTAACTCAAATTCTTAATATAACCCTTTGGGCCTCATGTGCTCAACTTTTACTTGTTGGAACACCATGCACTTGGCCATAAAATTAGCCACATCCCTCTTTATATTGTTACAACAATAAATTTCTTTAAGGTCATAAAATATTTTCGTCGAGCCAGGATAAATAACATAGCATGACTCATGCACCTCAACTAAGATCCTCATTCTCAATCCATCTGCATGTGGAATGCACAATCTCTCTTGGTAGTGCAAGGTACCATCACCACTAATCTCAAAAGAAATTACTTTCTTCCTACCTACATAACCCTTGATCCTCATCAACATAGGATCTAATATTTGTTTCTCCTTTTCCTCAACACCCAGGTATGACTTCACCACTTCCTGAACAAACAAATCACCGTCTTCAGAGTCTAAGAGGAGAACTCTAAGGTTAGCTAAATGGTGAACATCTTTCACCAATTTTCACTTTACCTCATCCACATAAGCTATACTCACATGGATAACCTGCTAAGAGCATCAGCAACCACGTTGGATTTACCTAGGTATAATAAAGGCTCATGACATAATCCTTAAGCAGCTTAATCCATCTCATTTGCCTTAGTTTAACTCTTTCTATGTAAATATTGCAGGCTCTTATGATCTAAAAAGATATCCACATGCACTCCATAAGAATAGTGATGCCAAATTTTCAATGCAAACACCACAGTCAATAGCTCCAAGTCATGAGTCAAATAATTCCTCCCATGCACCTTCAATTGTCTAATGGTATAAGCTATCACCTTACCATAATGAATTAAAATGCAACTAAGCCCCACACGGGATGCATCATAATATAACACAAAACCATTAGTGCCTTTATCCAAAGTCAAGATTGGTGCTAATGTCATCTTATCTTTCACCTTCTCAAAGCTACCCTCACAAGTATTAGGCTATGAGAACTTTCTCTTCTCTGAGTTAACTTAGTCAATGAGGCAGTTATAGTTTAAAAATTTTCCACAAACCTCATATAGTAACTAGCTAAACCCATGAAGTTCCAGATATCAATTAGACTCCTGGGTCTAGGCCACTTCTTAACCATAATTCACATTTTCAAAATATGACATATAGGTGCTGCTCTTTTAGGTTAGCAACACAATGTGGAGGTGATCGATATGATCCAACTCACTCTTAGAGTACACCTGAATATCATCTATGAACATAATGATGAACAAATACAAAAATTGGGAAAGACTCTATTTATCAAGTCCATGAATATTGTTGGGGTATTAGTGAACCCAAAAGACATAACAAGAAACTCAAAATGCCAATACCTGGTACATTAGGTAGTCATAGAAACATCTACCTCCCTAATCTTGAGTTAATGATACCTAGATCGAAGATCAATTTTGAAGATAAACTTAGCACCTTGAAGTTGATCAAACAAATCATCTATCTTTGGAAAAAGGGCACTTATTATTTACCATCACCTTATTCAACTGTTGATAATCAATACACATCGGAAGATAACTATCCTTCTTACACATGAATAAAACCTATGCACCCAATAGAGACATACTAGGACAGATGAAACCCTTGTCTAAAAAATCTTGTAGGATCTTTTTAAGCTCCCACAACTCAGATAAAGACATTCTATGCAGGGGAATAGAAATAGCACTAGTGTCAGGGACAAGATCTACCCTAAATTCAATCTCCTTATTAAGAAGAACACCAAGAAGGTTATCAAGAATGACCTCAGGAAATTCACTTACCACAAGGATGGAATGTAATGAAGAACACTGTGAGTTAGAATCTCTAACCTGGACTAGTTGATAGAGACACCCCTTTGAAATTGTCATGCCTCAAATCCTATTGGGGTGGACAGGCACTCATAGCCGTAACAACAACTAAAGGTTCTGACAAACATTATATTATCTGTCGATGAGAATAATTACATATGCAAAAATAAATTAATATATACAATACTTAGTCATTGGGGACACCACATCTAAAGAAAAAACACTACCATAAATTTACATTAGTCTACAAAGCCTCTAAAAGATACATAGACATAGTTAGGGTCGGCATAAACCCCCTCCCTACTCTTGACTTACTGTACAATACCAAAATATATGGAACAGACTCGAAAAGCCCCAAATCAACCTGTAGCTTACCAATAGTCCTTAAAAAGCTGCATTTCTACTAGTGAGTTGTATGACATGAAGTGCCTATGCCTGCAGCATGAAATGCAGGTCTCCCGTGAGAGACGTCAGTATGAAAATATGTATGGAATATGTAAGCCAAAAGGTAACAACACACTTGATACAAAAGCTTAATACAAATTTGATACAAGTGTAGAAGTAGTACTAGTAGACCACCTTCATAAATACTTGTGGGACAATGTACATTACATTCATTTCTTCGTTTTACCGTCTTACTTCATAAGCTTTGTAAGCCATATAATGCAAATGACCAGCCGATCAATGGTAAATAGATAAATTAGGATCGCCTTATGCTAGGCTTACGCCCCTGAATTACCACCTACATATAAAGATTGGGATCGGCCCATGCTAGGCTTATGCCCCTGAGCTGCCACACATAAATAAAGGTAACGAAATCGGCCCATGCCAGGCAAATGCCCCTGACTTGCCACTCATCATTTTACAGATTTGCATTACTTAGTTTATTTAGCCTTTTAGATTGTTACTTTGGTGGTCATCACATTATGGTACGTTGAACCAGTAAGACGCTAATAAGAGACATAAAAATAGACACTTAATACAATTACAATGAGGAAGGGAGCTGTTGGCACACAAATAAAGTATTTAAGAGCTAAAATAACACATGGGTCTTATTTGAACAAACGGAGAACTCCTAAAATTTTCTAGTGAAAATAGACGGAAAGATTTAATAATAAGCATGTATTGAGGTGTTCTACTGCGTTAGAGAGTGGGAACAAGGTCATTGGATACATGGAGTGTAATGTTCTGCCATTATGTATCACTTTGTTATAGGATAACCTCAGAAACTTGCTTGATGGAACAATTGTACGATTTCATGCCAAAGAGTGTGAAATAGAGTATGCCTTACGTACCTGGTTATTGACTCCAAAACTAAACCGACTTGACTTCCCGCCTTTTAGATTACTTATCCATAATAGAATATATGGTAAACTAGTATTAGTAACCAATCAACACATTTGAGATACTTAATTTCACCCAAAATAGTAACCAGGCAGCAACTATTAATCTATCAAGCAAGGGTGTTATTTTAACCCTTTTTTCCTCCAATTACACCCACATACCATATAGGTTGTTATAAGGTTCACCAAAACCACCTCGACTTCATTACACATTCCAAACAATATGCAAAATAGATTGGGCAACAAACATTAGTTCGGTGGTGTATCACCACATCTTTCTTCTATAATTCATTACAAACTCATCACACCTTTATCCAACTTCATCTAGGAAGCCCATAATATATACATACAAAACAGTCTACAAACCAGTCCTAAATCTCTTTTATTGTAGCAATCAATTATTGAACTCATCATATCTTGAGTTCTCAAAAACAAGACATTCATAATCCCCTCTCAAATTCATATATAAGAAAAAAAATGGAGCAGTCACCTTACCTCTATTTAGAAACTTATTCTTTTAATTGAACTGTTCAAGAGCTTGAACTTTCCTTCACACTTAATCCAAAGGGGAAGAAAAATAGTTCCTAAATAACAAGGAAACGTTAACAAACAGCTTGTTCTATAATGAGCCATATACTTATAGTCAAACACTTATAACTTGTTATCCTAATCTTCCATGAGATAATTAAACAAAACCTTAAGTATTTTCTACTTACCTAGGGCTGCAAAGGTGAGGGTTTCTTCAAGAACCCTAGAAGGAAAAATAGGGTTGTTGTTCTTGTTGTTTTAGAGAGAGTAGAGAGATTTGCTGAAATATACTCCTTTTTTGTGGCTTAAAAGTGAACTAAAATGACCAGCAACTTGGGCTTTTAAAGGCCCTATCTTTTCCACCTCCTTAGCTGCATTTTGGACCATAAAATTGGTCAAATTGGTCCAAGTAGGTGATGCATCTGCTGAAGGGTTCAAGCTGAACGAATTTTCAAAGAAGGTGATGCACCTACTTACTTAAATTCTTATTTTGGGCTTAAATAACTTGGGCCTTTGGAAGATTGGTGTGTTGGTCCACTTATCCATTTTCTCTCTTTCATTCAATTTGGCCCAAATGAGTATATTAGCATAGACCCAAATCTGATCCATAGCCATGGGTCCATTAATTTGGTCCAAACAACTTAAGTAGGTGACTCAGCTACTAGCTTAAATAAGTCAAGCAAGCACCTCAATATTTTGCTCCATTTTTAGCTCCTAATCACTTTAATCTAACCTTCAACTTATACACACTTGTTCACTTTAAACTTTAGATTCAAATACTAGCTTACAATTCCAAGTTTAAATAGTTATCTTAACATTAACTTAGTCGCATCACATTAAACTATACGGACAACATCTATAATTTCATCTATACCATTAATACTTGCATAACAATTCTCATACGTTATATATATCAAAAGACTATAACAAGTTCCATATAATTAGAACAAGTACAAGCAAAATACGGGATATTAAACCCTTCCCCCTTTAGGAACATTCGTCCTCGACTGTTAGCATAACTGTCCAACCAAAACAAGTTCAAACCTATTGGGGCGGACAGACACTCGCAGCCATAACAACAACTAAAGGTTCTGACAAACATGATATTATCTATCGATGAGAATAATTACATATGCAAACACAAATTGATATATACAATACTTGGCCATTAGGGCCACCATATCTAAAGACAAAACACTACCATAACTTTACCTTAGTCTACAAAGCCTCTAAAAGATACGTAAACTTAGTTAGGATCGGGATAAACCCCCGCCCTACTCTTGACTTACTGTACAATACCGAAATATATTGAACAGACTCAAAAAGCTCCAAATCAATCTGGAGGTCACCAATAGTCCTTGAAAAAGCCCGCGCTCCTACTAGTAAGTTATATGAGCTGAAGTGACTATGCCTGCAGCATGAAATACAAGTCCCCCGTGAGGGATGTCAGTACGAAAATATGTACTAAATATGTAAGGCAGAAGGTAAAAACACACTTGATATAAAAGCTCAATAGAAACGTTATATAAGTGTATAAGTAGTACTAGTAGACCACCTTTATAAATACTTATAGGACAATATACATTACATTCTTTTCTTTGTTTTACCTTCTTACTTCATAATCTTTGTAAGCCATAAAATGCAAATGACCAGCTGATCAGTGGCAAATAGATAAATTAGGATCGGTCCATGCTAGGCTTACACCCCTGAGCTGCCACCTACATATAAAGATTGGGATTGGTCCATACTAGGCTTATGCCCCAGAGCTACCACCCACAAATAAAGGTATCGAGATTAGCCCATGCTAGGCAAATGCCCCTGAGCTGCCTCAAACTCCTAGCGGGTAGGGAAAGCATAGAGTCTGTTCTGACTAGTGCTAGAGATAGATGGTGCACCCTTCAGTGTTCGAGTTGATGAAGAGGTGACAGGAACCTTTTTTCCCTAGAATCAACCTTACCAACAGATAATTTCTAATTGCGTGCCCTAGCTAACCATAGTTGAAGCACTTGTCCCTTCCTTCATCGCAGTAACCCCGATATAATTGACTACAAAAGCTGTAGAGATGATAGGATAGAGATGATTGGGCCCTACTATCCTTGGATTAGGTGCCCTGTGCCTTGTAATTATTTCCACCATAAAAATACCTACCACTCTATTATTTTGGGCAGGGAGCACTAGCGTCGAGTAAGATCCAAAACTTCCTTACTTTTTCTTGGACCACTTTCTACCATCCCTGCCACTCTGTTGTTGGCCACCACCCTGTTCAGAAAATCTAAACTTTTTGCTCTATCTTTTCTCTATCTCTGCTTATTTTTTTTATCTCCTTTAACCTGTTGAATATACACAACCAACCTAGAGATGTCCACATCCTTGTTCAACAAGGCAGCTTTACTGATACAAGCCTGAAGAGCACAAAAGAATACCAGGCATGGTGAAAGGCTCAAGGTTCACAATCAGCAACTACTTGGGGCCTTTTAAAGTCTTGTCAAGTTGAATAGGGATAAGGGAATCAATACACTCAAGAGGCGCCTCACTTAAAAGGAAAGAAGGAATTTTCACATTATATTCCAAACCTCAAGAGGCTCCATAAGTTAGGGCTATTATGGTCCTTTAAGACTCTCCTTTTACACTCCAAAGGAGCACCATTCATTAAGGGTATTTTAGTCAATTGGCATGTAATAGTATAAATGGACAAGTAGCCTTCTATTTTTATTAGCTTTGATGAATATTGAAAGATTACCCTTTAGAGTGTATTTCTTAGCCTTAGTTTACTATAAAATCCAAAATTATGGTTAATGCTAAGTGATAGATTTCACTTGTATTGACGAATTGGCAAAAAAAGTGTAATTGAGAGAGTGTGAATTCCTTTTGGTCACCTAAGAGAGTGGTTTGATCTTACATTGGTGATGTGTGTTTGAAGGTTTGATACACCTTCTAGTGTTATTCATTGGTGGAAGTGAGGGTCTCTCTACTATCTTTATTTTATGCATCTCGTCTTCATCTCTTTTCTTCTATGTGTGTTATTTTTCCTTTTGTGTGTTTGCTGATTTTTACTATCTAGTACCATTTTCGTGTTTTTGATAGTCCTTAGGATATCATTTGGTATCATAGCCTTGTTTAGAGGTGTTCTCACACCTCTAAATCTTGATTTTAGCATCCTTATCAAGAAAATCTCAATAAAAAAATGTCAAAAATCCGAAAATCTCAAAAAAAAAAAATGGTGTCTAGTTGTGTAGTCTTGTAGATCCGAACCTAAATGCTTAGAGCTACACGCTTTTACTTTTTTTTTTTAAGTTTCTTCTACTAGATCCTTGCTCTCTAGTACCTAGTAAGTCTAGATCTACATTTAGAGTGATGTTTGGTTGAGTTTGAGCTAAGATCCACCATGGCTATGGAGTTTTGAAACATTTTGAGATAGATTTGAATTTGGCATAGTGATTTAGGCTTGTTTTATGGCTGATTTTTAGTAGGTTGAGTTTGTTTTGGCCTAAGGAACCTAGATCTACAAAACAATCAGATTTGGAATCCACTTACTTGTTGGTCAAACTTCGTTAACACTTGAATACTCATCTTGTTCATCCATCTTCTTCAAATCTTAGTGAAGAAGAATATTCAAAGGTTTTGTTTGATCCAAAAAAAGGAGGGAAGAGAGTGAGAAAGTTGTTAGTCCAAAAGTATATTCTAAGGATATTCAAGTCATCCAAAAGGGAGAGGGAACAAAGGGACAACAAAGTACACTTGCAAGTACAATGGGGGTACCATTGCATTTCAATTTCCATTTGAGGCTTGAAAGGACCCTAAATTGCCTACTAACTCCGCAAAATCTAAAACTCTCTTCTTCCCAAAGTGATACTTGGCCGAAACAAAGAGAAGGGAATTTGAAAATTTGAAAAGTGACAACCAACCACATAGTGCCATGTCATCGCTTGTGATCAACCAAATTCATCTCTAAAATTAGATTTTCCTAGTTTCTAAATTTTTATTCTAGTTTCTTAAAAGTTAATTCTATCCCTAATTAGTAAGTTAGTAATTACCTACTAGTTTGGTAATTAGATTAGAGTCTGTTTGTTTCGTGTCTTTGGTTTTTGTGTGCCTTTTCTCATTTTTAAGTCGTAGTGTTTTGTTGGTTCAAGTTAATACATCACTTTATTTGAATCATATCAAAAAAATATCGATTACGGACCAAAGCTTCTTACCACTTAAGTAACTTGCTAGGTATTGCCAATTATCCAACACTTGTGAAGCCAAGTGTGAGGTGAGGTTGGGTGAGAGTGTGTTGAGGCTTTTTGAATTAATTTGTTTGTTCGTTTTGTAGGTGTTATCTTGCTGTTTTATGGATTTTTTAGGTACATTTGAAATGGAATCTGAAGGTACCTCATCCCAAATTTTGGGAAATGATGTTTTAGGAGCCTTGATAGCTTGATTTGAGGCCTTTTCCCGAGATATGGATGCGATTAGGAGATATATGAAGAGTTATGTAGGATCAATGATTGGTGACATGACTAGAATAAAAGCGGGGGTTGATAAACTATGTACACCAAACCCTCTACAATTGAACCAAGTCCAACAAAAGGGATTTGGTACTCAAATGCTACCCCAAAATCTGAACTACCAAATCCTATGCCGAATTAACCAAAGACCTTATCCTTCTCTCAAAATTCCACAAAACTAAAATCTCCCCATCCAAGAAGGAGAAGAGGAGGAGTTAGAAACTAAAGAGAGTGAGACTAAGCCTTAATATGGAGATAAAATGGGTGGAGAAGTGCAAGAAGAATGTCAAGAAAAGTGGAAAAGGGAAAGGGAGGCCTCAGATTGTAAGAAAGGAAAGGGGAAGGCAACTTTTTTTGTAGGACTTACCCATAAATGTCCATTGTTACTCCTTAACGCAAATGCTAGCACTTTTCCTAGAATTGATTCTTCTTATTTGCAGGCTCAAGTTCTTAAGTTATCAATGAAGAATCAACAATGATTTTTGCACAAAAATGACCGAAAGGCACCCTTGGCCGAGAAATCAAAAAGAGTGGACTGCCCTAGCCCAAACCGAGGTATCATTGCTACTCCTTTCATTTCCTTGACCTTAAATTATTTTTATATGACTTCTTGTGAAATGGTCACGGGTTGGGGTGAAGAACATGTACATGTTACCTTCCATAGTCGCTCATTAGTAGTGAACAATGATCAAGTTACTCTTAAAGCTACTCGATACACTTCTTTGAGCTTGAAATATTGTGATGTACCCTCTAGTGTGTTGGTTTTGGGTTTGTTTGACATAAGGGTGCATGCTTCTTCTCTTATTAGCTCTCTTCGTTTGTACTATGATCAATGTTCTCCTACGTATAGTCCACTATTTTAATATGTGAATCATGGAATTGAAAGCCTTCAAGTTACTATTGATGTTTGCGATGTTGGTCTTGTCAATGAGTATGGTCCTTTGAACTTGTGTGACGAAATACATAAAATTATTATTGTTCAAAGTGACCATATGTATGAAAAAATTGTGTGTAATGCCTTGGGAAGTTATGATTTAGATCTTCAAGTGAAAAGGGTAGGTAGTTATGGCCTTGACCCATGTCTACTACTTTTCTTTGACCCCAGGGTACTTGTGAGGTGTTGGAAGTGTAGTTTTGGTTCATGCTCATTATATTTTACTATTGATGTTGTTTGCTTCTTTTGTATCCTTTATCCTAAGATTTTCATATCAAATACGAAGAATATGTAGGTGTATGTCAAGTGTGACAACCTTGTATTGATGTACCTTGTGTTGCTAAGGGAGTTTTTCTAATTAGATCACCAATTTTGAATATTTGTCTTCCCTTGAAAACATGTACCAAATATGTTTGTTTTGGCTTGTGTTCCTTATTATGTGATGTTTGTTTTAAGGGTGTCCTTTGTGATGTTAGTGGTTGGTTTTTCTTACTCCTCACAAAGGCTGGTTGGTTGTATTCTAAGAGTAGACCTCCTTGGCATGTTTACCTCACTTATGGTACTAATGCTAACCCTCATATCATAAGGATTATGTGTTTGGTTTCCCTCCTTTTGGTTTTATAAAGTGTTAATTGAAGGACAAATTCCTTTCAATATGGAGAGGATGAAACAAGCATGAAGAGCACAAAAGAATACAAGGCATGGTCAAAGGCTCATACTTCTGAATTGGCAAGTGTTTGGAGCCTTTTAAAGTCTTATCAAGTTTAAGGGGGAGAAGTGAATCAATAATCTCAAGAGGCTCCTCACTTGAAGGGCAAGAAGGACTTTTCACATTATATTCCAACATCCAAGACGTTCCATAAGTTAGGGCTACTATGGTCCTTTAAGATTCTCCTTTTTCACTTCAAAGGAGCACACTTCATTAAGGCTATTTTAGTCAATTGGCATGTAATAGTATAAATAGACAAGTAGCCCTCTATTTTCATTAGCTTTGATGAATATTGAAAGATTACCCTTTAGAGTGTAGTTCTTAGTCTTAGTTTGCTATAGAATCCAAAATTATGGTTAATGCTAAGTGATGGATTTCACTTGTGTTGACAAATTGGCAAGAAAGGTGTAATTGAGGGAGTGTGAATTCCTTTGGTTCACCTAAGAGAGTGGTTTGATCTTACATTAGTGATGTGTGTTTGAAGGATACACCTTCTAGTTCTATTCATAGGTTGAAGTGAGGGTCTCTCTAATATCTTTACTTTATGCATCTCTCTTCATCTCTTTACTTCTATGTGTGTTGTTTTTTCCTTTTGTGTGTTTGCTGATTTTTGCGATCTAGTACTATTTTAGTATTTTTGATAGTCTTTAGGCTATCATTTACTCTCCAAAATCAAGTCTCAGGAAAATCCAAAAGTAAACTTTCTCATTCTATCCCTCATGCTAGAAACAAACTCCGAAGCATACCAAGACAACGGGTGGAACTTCAAGGGATACTCCTTGACTGACTTCTTGCATTGCTTCAGTTTAACAAATACTTCCACTTTTTCCTAACTTATCTCTTGAGGAAAGCACTAGAAAATTTATCCCATAGGGATGACTCGGCATCATCACCCGTAGATTGTTCCCATTCCCCATACTATTGGTAAGCTCCATCTTTGAGTTGGTAGGCAATAATTCCACACCCTCCATGTTAGTAGCATGCATAACACGAAAGATATTTTCCATCTCATCAATAAAACCTTAAGGATCCTCCTCAACCTTAATACCGGCAAAGGTTAGAGGATTCAACCACATAAACTAGCCAACCCTTGTGGCCTCAAAATTTGGAGTAACAAAAGCACCATCCTCGGGGAGAAGCTACAAAATTTACCAACATGTGAATAGACTGGAGAAACTCAGCATTCATCACATCAGCCTGAGGAACTTAACAAGGACTAAAGGGTACCAGCAAAACTCCAGGAGGGAAATCATGAAATGCACCCCTAGACTGAGTTTGAATCTCATAAGTAGAACGGGTCCCATCAACATTGTCATCGAATAGGATGGAGGAGTTCTTGTGAATTTTAGATCATCTGGGAGGCATGATTTGAAAAGAAAACAAGCATGTATTAGAGATGTTTTCAGGATCTTAGATTCTACAACTCAAAAATAGAAAACAAGAAAGAGAAACATTCCTAAAAGCCTTTAGCCTCCCCATTATGAGCATGGCGTGCTACACACCCTTAAAAGAGATTCTACTTGACACGACATTATCGAATACCCAGTTGACCATAAACCTAGGTCTCTGATACTAATCTAACATGACCCAAACTAGCGCCTAATTATGTCAAGCGTCTCATGCCTAACCAGGACCGGAGACCACCCTTGGTACCCAAACCATACTTGCCTTACAACCTCTATCGGAAGAATTTTAAGCATATAAAAAAATAATAATAATTTAAATGCATGAGATGAAGTCTAAAAACATAACCAAACAGTAACAATTAAGTATCCAACCAATCCCAATCCCAATGCCAGTACCAATACAAAGGCTAACACTAATACTGACACCACTTATGCCTGTAGTACTCCGACAAAGCCTCTAACTAGAATTAAAGAATATCTAGTCGGGCATGGCCCCGACTATAGCCAAAACTAAGATAAAAAAAATAACAATAATGAAAAGAAGTCTATAGCATGAAATGAATTCTTTTAGGGTATGAAAGCTCACCACTTCAATCAGAGTCAAAGCTATCCCCAAATCCAAGTCACTAAGCGGGAGAAATGGTATTTTGGTTGATTCTTACATTTCCTGGGGATACAACTCTCGAAGACGATTAGCAGAATAAATGCTAGTATGTAATTCATGGATAAGGATGAGATAATGCAATTATTTCAAAACCAAATTAATAACTATATGCAATCACACACACAAACACACACATATATAAATTTATTGTGTAAGGATAAGGAATAAGGTTTAGCATACATTTAAATACTTAACCTGGGTTGTGTAGATTAGCCATCCTAAAACTACCCATAGGTTATATGGGTTCAGCTCCTTCTGCTGAAAGGGCCCAGTGAGTGTTAGCTGCACGGCTAGAGAAAAGAACCTGAGATGACTAGTACATCCCATAATATAAAGTGTGACATCATGAACACGGTCACCAAGACCACCCTCACATTAGCAAATATGAGTTTCTAGTATCGGTCCCCCCATGACCCCCGCCTCTCACGACTTTACTACTCAACCTCTTTTAAGCCCATATTAAATTATTTACACATTACCAACTATTTACCTAGGAGTCTTTCAATCAGGCATTAACCATTAGTATTTTCATACCAAAAATAGAGCTTGCAAGTCCATTACCATATGTTATATAGACCATTAAACCAAATTAGACTCTATCATTTCACCTTAACCAAAACTATTTATAGTCAAACCATGGCCACCAAGGCCTTTCAAAAACCATATGAAACTAACCAAAACCAATTCATTTTTCCTTAACCATTGATACATTGCAAATATTTCAAGAATAGTCATACTATGTGACAAAATCATTCTCATTGACAATTTCACAAACAGGTTGAGTGCATGCCAATATCAAAGACAAAATCATCAAATTTGGGGGCTCAACCATGACCACTCAATTAAAACAACATTCCCATGAACCACACATGGAAAACCATAGTTAAAACATGAAAAACCATAAGAAATCATAAGGAACATTAATCAATCATGAAAATCCAACATCCCCCCAACCTTTATTTCAAACCCATAATAGTACCGTAAAAAACATAAAATAAGAAATATGATTTTAGTAAAACAACAATGAGGGGAGAGTACAAAGATTCATGGAGAGAAATTGATCCTTAAGCCCTTAGATGACCACTTTGGAGAAACCCTAGTTAATTGTTCTTGAGATGATTTTGAGAGGGCATATAGGATGTTTAATTTTGTAACGTGAGGAATTAATTACCAAAAAATATTATAGAGAGGTGGGGTCTTAAGTTTTTTAAGTGAGAAATGTCCAAAATGCCCCCAACTTAAAGATGTAAAATGGTCGCGGGTGGTTATAGGTCGACCCACGTGACTCGTGACCACAATATATGAATTGTACCCTTGAGTCGCCACCAAGTCAGTGAGTTGGATACCCATACACTGTCTACCTTACGGCTCCATGAACCCACTCACTACAGACCATACAACTCATATGTCCATATGTTCTACCTTCCTATAGTTTTATTTGATAAATGTGTATAATTATTCTTCTTTTCCTACCTGTAATTTTTTATGTGTTTTTAGTAGAACAATTAATAGAGATGGTGTGGGATACCTTTTGGAACATTATTTGATTGCAGGTGACATGCACAGAGTTTGTATTTATATGCTTTATTTTCTAATTTACTCAGTCGGTCTATAATACATACTGAGTACAAGTGGACTGTACTCATCCCTATTTCACCGTTTCAGTGCAGATTCAGGTAGAGTGAGCCACACGGATAGTTGAATCGTGCAATATTTAGAGCCCATTTGAGTTAGCAATTGATCTATGCATCCAAAGTTGACTTCTACCTTTTCTTATCTAGACTATGTATTACTTGTATTCAGAGATAGAGTTTTGTTACTATTTGGATATCTTATGTATTCTTTACCTCGATGTTTACTAGTTAGCTCTTACACGGTGACACCAAATTTTACGATTTTGTTGGTATCTTGATTATATTTTTGCTTTTACTATATACATGTGGTTCGACTCCACTATAGGGTTCTTGCCTTTGTTTGGCATTGATTTTCTCAATTTATATCAATTTGAGAGATAGACTTACTTGTCAAGGTTTACCGCGATAAGTCCCTTTATGACCCTTGATTTTTGGATCATAAAACTACTACTATCCACGGCTCCAAGAGAAGCAGGTAAGAAATAGAAAATTAAACCGATCACACCAACAAAAAAAGCTAAAAATAACAATACTTTCAACATTTTGTTTGCTATTGTACTCTACTTCTCCTTTACCTAAGCTCTACATTTACTTAGATCATTTACATAGAATTACATGTGAAAATTATTACACAACTAAATGAAGTAGGGGATTGGTTACCTATCTTCACGTCTTCTCCTATAATTTTTCAGGGGATTGGTTACCTATCTTCACGTCTTCTCCTATAATTTTTCATGCAGCTTCTAAGATGTGCTTGTTTAGTATTTTCTTCCGCATTGACAACAAGTGAAAAATGTTGTAGTTATGCTAAATCAGGTTCACATTTCAACAAGTTAGATGGAAGTCTTTCAATTTCTTGACTTCTTCAGTAATAGTATTACTGGTGCGAAATAGGCATGTCTAACATATATATTATAAGTCATTCCAACAGCTATTTCAAAGTTTGCTACTCAGGTGAAATTTATTTAACATACGTATAGTTGCTAAGAATTACATTTTATATATGATATATGTTGCATCTCCCTCTCAGCAGGTAACTATAATACTCATGCTCCCTTTTATTACATTTATCTACTCACAATAATCAAAATTATTTTTTTTCTATTATTCGTAGACTCTCAGTCTCGACTGGTAAATAGAATGACCATCAACCCCTTTATTACTGCTCTCCTTTATTACATTTTCTCAATACAACACTATATTTTCCTCCACCTTCTTAAATTTTTTCCATAGATGGCGTGTACACAAAGTTGAATGCAACCATGTTTACTCAGGTGACGCGGCGTTATAGCTAGATATTGATTGCCTCTACCAGCGTTATCACATGGTATAACTAGATTTTGCTTGCCTACACCAATGTCGTATAATCGGCCAAATCAACAAACTTCGTCCATCTTGGTGTAACTGACAATCGGCATCCTCAATGTGCATCCACAATTTAACATAGCAGACCTAAATGTTAGTATATATATATATATCGGCTCCAAGACCGAAATTTATTTATTTTTAAATCAAAGCAAATCATATTGAATTTTCTATGACATAGTCACTATTGAAAGAAAATAAGACCTTTGAAACTATTCTTTTTGTTTTGTATTATTTAATAGTTAAGATCATATTCGTAGGTGCTTATTAATAATATCATTAGTTGATTTGTGTGGATTTGAAATTGGGTCTTAGGGTATGATAACCCTAGTCGAAGAACATCTATCGAGTACAACTACACCAAGGGAAAATTTCATATATATATATATATATATATATATAAGTATATATACACACATATATATACACAATAAAATAACTAGTATGCAACTAGTATGCAACAAATGTAGTCATATTTTTTACATAAAAATCATCCAAAATTGGAGACACAAAAGATTACAACAAAAATGACTGCATGTATATGGACTGTATCGATATTGTATAAATAGTTATGAAATGTATATGGAATATATTGATATTATATAAATAATGCAATAATCATATTTATATGATGTATAACTATGTATCATAGATCTATATACATTAAGATACACTATTTATACACAATTCGTCTAAACCTAAATGCTATAGTTAACATAGAACTTTGAAATGCAAAGTTTTGGAGCAAAATCAGGTCAAATCCTTAAAATACTTTATTTATTTATTCACTACAAATGTTACCTAGAGATTCAGATGTAGTACCTGCTTGTTTCATGTGCGTTAGCTAACGCACATGGATGCAAAACTAATTATTTATCCAAATTTGGGTAAAAAAAAGCACTTGATATTATCCTAAGCCTCAATCAATGTAGGCAAATCATATGATGATTACTGAGTGACAACTGAGAAGTAAAAGAAAAAATATAAGACCTTTGAAACTATTCTTTTTGTTTTGTAGTATTTACTTGTTAAGATGATCATATTCGTAGGTGTTTATTAGTAATATCATTAGTTGATTTGTGTGGATTTCAAATTGGGTCTTACGGTATGATAACCCTAGCAAAGAGCAACAATCGGGTCACAATCAAACCAAGGGAAAAATTCATATATATGTACACACAAACACAATAAAATAACTAGTTTTCAACAAATATAGTCATCTTTTTAACATAAAAAGAGTCCAAAACTTCACTTGAGACACAAAAGATTACAACAAAAATGACTGCATGTATATGAAATATATCGAGATTATATAAATAGCTATGTAATGTATATGCAATATATTGATATTGTATAAATAGTACATTAAACATATTTAAATGATGTATAACTAACTATGTATCATAAGTGTATATTCATAAAGATACACTATTTGTACAATATTATACATTCCTATCCAAAAATATTCCTAAATGCTATAGTTATCATAGCACTTTGAAATGCAAAATATTGAAGCAAAATTAGCTTAATTCCTTAAAATAATTTATTTATTTGTTCACTACAAATGTTACCTAAAGATTAACAAGTATTACCTACTTGTTTTATGTGCTTAAGCCAACCAACATGGATGCAAAATAATCTATCTATCCAAATTTGGTAAATAAAAGCACTTGACATTATACTAAAACTCAATCAACATGGGCAAATCATATGATGATTACTTAGTGACAATTAAAACATAGAAGAAATATTTCAATATATTATCTGACAACCTAAACAACTATAGAAATTAGGCAAAGTTCTGCTATTCTTCGTATGTTCCATTCTGTAAGATAAAGAAGAATTTATCCTTCTCTACCATCTTAGTTTTCTTTTCCACCCGATGAAGTATAAAATACAATGAGCCACCGTGCGAGCAGCATACATTCATGACATAAATTGTATTTTCCCTGAACAAAAATTCTTCCACTTAAGCATGGGAAAAAATGCAAAAGAAAGGAAGGAAGAAGAACAAGAATGAGGAGGAAGAGGAGGAGGAGGAGAAAAGGAAGCTATTAATGGAAAAAGATGTAGGAAGAAGAGGAAGGTTGAATAACCAATTTAAGTAGAAGAAAATAGGAGGACTACTTCTTTTGTATGAAATTAAACCGAATGGATATTTTACCCAATTTTTCCTAACCCAAATATACTCGAAATATAATAGTGGTATATTTTGAATATTAACATATTGTCATAAATAATATACTTGAAATATATTAACGGTGAATTTTAAAATATGTCAACATAAAGATAAAAATTGAAGAAAATTATGAGCGAGAGATTAAAAAAAGAGCAAGTGCAATAAAATACATTAATGAAAATAGTTTCCTTAATTAGTGAAGGGGTTGTTTGAACGAAGTTTATTATTTTGTTTAGTCTTTTTCTTAAAATATTAGATTTGCTATGAAATGTGCTATATTTAGTTGTCACGATCGAAAACTCAATTATAATAGCACCTATCATACCTTCATAAGTAAGCCAACTCAACACTCAACAATAAAGTGATGAGTAAAAATATATAAAAGTGATGATAAAAATAAATTATGTTCAGTAGAACTCAAAACCATCCCAAGAATTGGAAGTCATTAAGTAAAGGCCTCTAAGAGTAGTATCAATACAATAAGAGTACAAGTATTTCAAATGTTAAAATAATCTAGAAGCTAAATATAGATGAGATCTAGTAGTAAGAGTCAAGTCAACCGCTACCTCTAATGTCAAGTCAACCGCTACCTCTAATGTCAAAGGTTGGCCAAGCACGCTAGCTTTCTTTTCCCAGGAAGAACTGGATCAATACTGTCACGCCTCAAATCCTATTGGGTCGGACTGGCATCCGTAATCGAGGAGGCCCGGGAGAACCAGCTCATAACCTTATACTTCCCATGCATACCTCAATGACAACCCGAAATTCGGACAGCATCATGTCGCATATAAAAGGAAATAATTACCTGTATAAACTCGAGCACACATATATATGTATATACAATACATGGCCGTTGGAGCCATCATGTCTATTAACAATACACCACCTTGACTGTACATTAGGTCTACAAAGCCTCTAGACAATACACAGAGTTTAACTAAGGTTGAGACAGACCCCGCTATATAACTAACTTCTATACAATACCAAAAGTGACCGGATATGACACGGAAAGCCCCAAAGCAAACTAGAGCTCACCAAAAGCAGCTGGATATCCTGGCTCCTACTTGTGCGGTGTATGAGCTGAGGTACCTGTGCCTGCAACATGAAATGCAGGTCCCCCGTGGGGAACGCCAGTACGAAACATGTACTTAGTATGTAAAGCTGTAGATAATCATATATGATATAGGAGCTCAATAGAAATCAGAAACAAGTGAATAAATCATAATAGGAGTGGACCACACTTAGTAGAACTTGTGACAACCTGTACATTTATTTATTCAATCACTTTACCTTCGTTCTTATCATCTTTGTAATCATTACTATACTGTACTGTGACCATTAGGCTGCCTCCAGTATATATCAACTGGGATCGACCCATGATAGGCTTATGCCCCTGGGATACCACCCATAAACACATAAATAGGGATCGACCCATGATAGGTTTATGCCCCTGGGATACCACCCGATAAGAGAGAACTTTCATCACTTAGTTCAATTAATCTTTGAGATTGTTATTTCGGTCGCCACCGTATTTTTGATACTTTGAAATAATGATACATCAATAAGAGACATATAAATAGACCATCAATGCAATAACAATGAAGTAAGAACTTATTGACACATAAATGAAGTGTTTTGGAGTCATCAATGCCATAACAATGAAGTAGGAACTTATTGGTATATCAATGAAACATTTTGGAGTCATTAATAGCACATGGATCTTGTTTGAGTAACCGGATACCTTCTGACATTCATTAGTGCAATAAACATGTAACATTTGGAAAACAAGTAAGTATTGGAATGTCTTGACATCTTGTAAGGTAGAAACAAGTTCATTGGTAATGTAGGACATCATACAAAACCATTATGGATCACATGTTACTGAATAACTTTGGAAACTTTCTTAATAGAACAATTGTTCACTTTCATGCCAAAGATATGGTATAGAGTACGCTTTACATACCTGACTGTTAACCTTCAATACTAGTCCCAAATGGACTTTCCGTCTTTTTAGATTACTTATCTACAATGAACATATATAGCAATCTAGTATTAGCGACCAAACGTCACAATTCAATTATTTGAATTCACCAAACTAGTGGTTAAGTAGTAAGCCTTAATTACACAATAAATGGTGTCACTTTAAACCTTTTATACTCTAATTACATTCACATGCCATGCATATTCATACAACATCCTCCAATATCAAGTTTGGATTAATTTATCCTTCCAACCAATCCATTAAACCAAATTGAGCCATAGACATAAATAATCATCAATTCAATAGTATATCACCATATCCACCTTCCATAACTCAATTATCATATCCACCTTCCATAATTCAATACAACCAAACCATGCAAAATAGTCCATAACCCTATTTTCATCACCTTTCAATAACAACCAATACATATAATCCTCTATCACACATTTACATATGGAAAAGAACAAAGGAAAACAATATTCATACCTTAGAATTCACCTCTTGATTATGCAATCCTGTTTGCACAAATAATAGGTTCCGTCTGAAGCTCTCGAGATGACAAACACAATTATCGGATTACTTTGGAATTTCTACTGTTGAATCAAAAGTAATTTAAAGGTCAAATTTGGCTAGGTTTTGTTCTTTCTCAATGATTGATGATGAAAATGAGTTTTTGAACTCATATACATGTATATATACACATATTTTAGTCCATAATATAATAGGAAATGACCAAAATGCCTTTACAATTTAAATAATATGAAATCTGTCCTTTGGTGGACTGTTTTGATAAGCTAAAGTAGATCGACAATAACTCTGTGCTTCGATTTCGTATTTGGGTGAAATTGGTATCGTTGGAAGGATAATTCAAAGGGATTTCATTTCATATAAAGTAGGCCACCCAGTTCGTCCTGTACAAGGAGTTATGGTTGTTTGAAGTTGACCCTAAAAATCTATTTTGATAGGCTGAAGTAAAATGAGTATAACTCCTTACTCAGACGTTGGATTTGGATAATACCAATTGCATTGGAAAGAAGACTCAAAGATCTTTCTTTTCATAGATCGAAGATCTCCCATTTCATTATATTAAGGGAGTTATGATCATTCAAAGTTGACCCAAAAATTTAGCTGGCCTCGGTAGTTTGTGTGCAGGAAATTTTCCTGCACATTTACTATTCCCAAATATCCCAGCCACCGTTTTATAGTTTCGAACGTACTCGATTATATCCGAAACCTATCCGTTTTTGGAAATCTTTATATCGTTGGAAAGCTTATTCAATAACCTTCACGTGAAACCATCGACGGGCAAAGTCCGGTATAAATAAAATAAAAAAATTAATTCCATATAAATAAGACCAATACACGTACTTGAATACGCTAATACACGTACTTGAATATGTGGTGTTACATCCTTCCCCTCTTTAGGATATTCGTCCTCGAATGTTAGCATAGTTATTCAACCGAAACAAGTTTAAGTCCATCATTAACATTCACATCATCACACAAATACTATGCATATATAAAAAAACTTACTTGTTAATGTTCTAACTCCATTTCTTGAACTTCCTCTTCATCTTTGAACAAATGAGGGTACTTAGATTTCATTTCTTCCTCAGCTTCCCATGTAATCTCTTCCTTTTGACGATTTCTCCAATGTACTTTCACCGATGCTATCTCTTTATTTCTCATCTTCTTAACTTGGCGATCTAGAATAGCAATAGGCACTTCCTCATAGCTAAGATCTTCCGCAACTTGCACATCCTCAGTAGAAGTGATATGTGATGGATCTCCGATGCACTTTCGAAGCATTGACATATGAAATACCGGATGTACTGATGAGAGCTCTTGGGGTAGCTCTAATTCATATGAAACTTGTCCAAACCTTCGAGTGATCTTATACGGGCCTATATAACGTGGACTCGACTTCCCTTTCTTGCCAAATCTCACTACCCCTTTTATTGGTGATACCTTCAAAAATACCCAATCACCTATAGAAAACTCTAGCCCTCTTCTTCTACTATTCGCCTATGACTTGTGTTGACTTTGGGCTATTTTCAGTCGTTGTTGAATTAATTTAACCTTCTCTACGGCTTGATAAACAAGATCCGATCCGAACAAAAGAGTTTAACCCACTTCAAACTATCCTATTGGTGATCCACACTTCCTTCCATATAATGCTTCATACTGTACCATTTTGATACTTGAATGATAGATATTATTGTAGGCAAACTCAATAAGAGGTATATGATCATCCCAGTGCCCTTAAAATCTATTACACAAGCTCGTAGCATATCTTCAAGTGTTTGGATGGTACGTTCTTCTTATCCATCTGTTTGAGGGTGAAAAGCTGTACTCAACTTCATTTGTGTTCCCAAACACCTCTGAAAAGACTTCCAAAAGTTTGTAGTAAATTGGGTTTCCTGATCTGATATAATAGAGATTGGCACTCCATGTATCAATAAACATCCTAAACCAATTTTGGAAGCATCACAATACACTATATACCCTTCGTTGCCTTCTGGAAGTACCAACATGGGTGTAGAAATCAACTTGTTCTTTAAATCTTGAAAACTCTTCTCACAGGCATCATTCCATTAGAATTTGGATGCTTTATGGGTTAGCTTGGTTAAGGGTGCTGAAATGGAAGAAAAACCTTTAACAAACATTCTATAATAATCGGCCAACACGAGAAAACTACGAATCTCCGTAGGCATTGTGGGCCTTGGCCAGTTCTTCATAGCTTCTATCTTTTGAGCATCAACCTTTATCCCTTCACTAAACACAATATGACCCAAAAATGCCATCGACTTTAACCAAAACTCACATTTAGAGAACTTTGCATAAAGGTTACAATCACGAAGAGTCTGCAATGCCTATTGTAAGTAATTGTCATGGTCCTCTTCTGATCTAGAATAAAATAGAATATCATCTATAAAAACTATCACAAATACATCCAGGAATGGCTTAAACACCCTATTCATCAAATCCATAAAATCTCTGGGTGAATTTGTTATCCCAAATGACATAACTAGAAACTCATAATGACCATACCGTGTTCGGAAAGCTGTCTTGGGTATATCCTTCTTTTTGACCCTCACTTGGTGGTAACCTTAACTCAAATCAATCTTAGAAAAGCACTTGACGCGCTGTAACTGATTAAATAAATCATCAATTCTTGAGAGAGGATATTTATTCTTAATAGTCACCTTATTCAATTGCCGATAATCAATACACATCCTCAATGAACCATCCTTTTTGCGCACAAATAACACTGGTGCTCCCCAGGGGGACATACTAGGCCTTATGAATCCCTTCTCTAGCAAATCTTTCAATCGCTCTTTCAATTCTCATAATTCTGCTGGGGCCATTCTATATGGAGGAATGGAGATTGGTTGGGTGCCTGGTATTACATCAATACCAAACTCTACTTCTTGTTGCGGAAGAAAACCTGGAATATCTTCAGGAAATACATTAGAAAATTCATTTACCACCGGAACAACGTGAAGAGTTGGTGGCTCCACTTTTGTATCCCTTACTCTAACTAAATGATATATGTATCCCTTGGAAATCATTCTTCTTGCCTAAAAATAAGAAATAAATCTACCTCTTGGCGTGCCAATTTCACCTTTCCATTCAAGGACTGATTCATTTGGAAAATGGAAATATATCTTTTTCGTGCAACAATCAATTGTGGAATAACAAGATGCCAACCAGTCCATACCTATTATAACACAAAAATCTACCATTTCTAACTGCACAAGATCAGCCATCGTATCAAGACCACAAATAGTTAAAATGTAGTTTAGGTAAACCCTTCTAGCTATAATAGATTCCCCAATCGGTGTGGACACTTCAAATAGCTTAATTAATAGTTCGGGCATTCTTTCAAACTTTCCAGCAACCAAAGGAGTAACATAATATAATGTAGAACCGGGATCAATTAAGGCATATACATCGAATGAAAAGATAGATAACGTACCCGTAACCACATATGGGGAAGCCTCTAAATTCTGTCGATCCACTAGAGCATACGTACGATTTTGAGCCCCACTAGAACTCGTGGCTCCTCTATCATCTCTAACATAACCCATTGGTTGCGCACCCCTTCCTGAATAAGGCATCGATGATGATGATGCAACAAATGACCCCATAGGTCGTGATAAACCCCCTATGCCCATTCGTGGGCATTCTCTCATCATATTTCCCCACATACTGCACCAAAAGCAAACATTGGTCCCCAGCCGACATGCGCCCAAATGATACCTTCTACATTTATTGCATGGCTCTCTAGGAGGTCTCGATTGGCTCATATTCCCTTGACCTTGGTACCCCACTGTCCGCGAACTCTGACTCTCACTTCTATGTCCAAATTGATTTCCTCTTGACCCTTGGAACTGTGGTGGGGCACTAGCTACAGAATAAGAGGATAATGGCCTAGGTGGTCTAGCAAAAAACTGTGGTCTGAACCCTCCTTGGGATGCCATGAACTGCCCTGCAGATTTGGCCCTCTTGGAATATCCACTTTCTAATTCCTGTGTTCTTCTCCTCTGCCTCTGATCTTCCATTTTCTGTGCAAAAGCTTGGATCCTCACTATGTCCATATCTTTATTCAAAGTGGCAATAGTACAATCTCTAACCAGATATGGATCTAGCCTATCCACATATTGATGAACTCTGTCATCCAAAGTAGGTACAACATTAGGAGCATATCTCAACAAGGAATTAAATCAGAGACTGTACTCCCTCACGCTCATAGTCCCCTGACGAAGATTTAAAAATTGATTTGCATGGGCCTGACGAATCTCTCGAATGGAAGATAATGATCAAGAAATGCCTCTTTGAACTCTTTCCAAGTAGGTGGGGGTGCATCAATACCCCTAGATCGTTTCCAGTCCTCATACCAATATATAGACTTCCCTTTAAATATATACGCCACTAACTCCACTGTCTCTCTACCCATTATATGCATATAATCTAAGGCCCTTTGAATTTGATCAATAAAGTCCTGTGGGTCCTCGTTAAGATCTGATCCAACAAAAGTGGGAGGATCCATCTTAAGAAAATCCTGTGTTCGAAAGTTAGCCGCCCTATCTATACCACTAGGACCCGTGGTAGGAATGGCTTGCCCTTGAGCTTGCCCAGCAACTATACGAGTCAAAAGTTGTAATGCATTTCTAAGATCTTAATCAACAGCATTAATAGGTGGCTCTGGGGATATAGTTCTCATCCCCCTTATTTATTTCGGAGTGGAGGAAATTTCAGATGCATGCTCTGCTGGAGCCTCACTTTGATTAGCTGGTATAGTGGGTGACTTACTAGTCCTCTCTCTGCTAGCCATATCTACTTGCTTATCTGTATTCTCGCTTTTGGTAATCGACATCATTGCTATAATAAGAGAAACAAACGAATTCAGTGGTCAACTATGACTTCATATACAATATAGGCTTTATCGCACGATCTAAGACATGAAGAAAAGAAACAATTCCTATATGTTCATAGCCTCCTGTTTATAGATGCGGTGCACGACACACTGATAAACAAAACTCTATGTAGACACGGCTTTGTAGACTCAATAGGACAAACTTCTCTGATACCACTTTTTTTATGCCTCAAATCCTATTGGGGCGGACTGGCACCCGTAACTGACGAGGCCTGTGAGAACCAGCTTATAACCTTATACTTCCCATGCGTACCTCTATGACAATACGAAATTCGGACAGCATCATGTCACATATAAAAGGAAATAATCACCTGTATAAGATCGAGCACACATATATATGTATATACAATACTTGGTCGTTGGAGCCATCACGTCTATTAATAAAACACCACCTTGACTGTACATTAGGTCTACAAAGCCTCTAGATAATACAGAGAGTTTAACTAAGGTCGGGACACACCCAGCCATATAACTAACTTCTATATAATACCAAAAGTGACTGATATGACACGGAAAGCCTCGAAGCAAATTGGAGCTTACCAAAAGCAGCTGGATATCCTGGCTCCTACTTGTGTGGTTTATGAGCTGAGGTATCTGTGCCTGCAACATGAAATGCAGGTCCCCCGTGGGGGATGTCAGTACGAAATATGTACTGAGTATGTAAAGTTGTAGAAAATCATATATGATATAGGAGCTTAAAAGAAATCAGAAACAAGTGAATAAATCATAATAGGAGTGGACAAAACTTACTAGAAATTGTGATAACCTGTACATTGTATTTATTCAATCACTTTACCTTCGTTCTTATCATCTTTGTAATTATTACTGTACTGTACTGTGACCATTAGGCCGCCTCCAGTACATATCAACTGGGATCGACCCATGATAGGCTTACGCCCCTGGGATACCAACCATAAACAAATAAATAGGGATCGACCCATGATAGGCTTATGCCCCTGGGATACCATCCAATAAGAGAGAACTTCCATCAATTAGTTCAATAAATCTTTGAGATTGTTATTTCGGTTGCCACCGCATTTTTGATACTTTGAAACAATGATACATCAATAAGAGACATATAAATAGACCATCAATGCAATAACAATAAAGTAAGAACTCATTGGCATATCAATGAAGTGTTTTGGAGTCATCAGTCCCATACAATGAAGTAGGAACTTATTGGTATATCAATGAAACATTTTTGAGTCATTAATAGCACATGGATCTTGTTTGAGTAACCGAATACCTTCTGACATTCATTAGTGCAATAAACATGTAACATTTGGAAAACAAGTAAGTATTGGAATGTCTTGACATCTTGTAGCGTAGAAACAAGTTCAATGGTAATGTAGGACATCATACAAAACCATTATGGATCACATGTTACAGAATAATTTTGGAAACTTTCTTAATAGAACAATTGTTCACTTTCATGCCAAAGATATGGTATAGAGTATGCTTTACATACCTGACTATCAACCTTCAATACTAGTCCCAAATGAACTTTCCGTCTTTTCGGATTACTTATCTACAATGAACATATATAGCAATCTAGTATTAGCGACCAAACGTCACAATTCAATTATTTGAATTAACCAAACTAGTGGTTAAGTAGTAAGCCTTAATTACACCATAAAGGATGTCACTTTAACCCTTTTATACTCTAATTACATTAACATGCCATGCATATTCATACAACATCCTCCAATATCAAGTTTGGATTTATTTATCCTTCCAACCAATCCATTAAACCAAATTGAGCCATAGGCATAAATAATCATCAATTCAATAGTATATCACCATATCCACCTTCCATAACTCAATTACCATATCTACCTTCCACAATTCAATACAACCAAACCATGCAAAATAGTCCATAACCCTATTTTCATCACCTTCCAATAACAACCAATATATATAATCCTCTATCACACATATACATATGGAAAAGAACAAAGGCAAACAATATTCATACCTTAGAATTCACCTCTTGATTATGCAATCTTGTTTGCACAAATAATAGGTGCCGTTCAAAGCTCTCGAGATGACAAATGCAATTATCGAATTACTTTGGAATTTTTACGGCTTAATCAAAAGTAATTTTAAGGTCAAATTTTGCAAGGGTTTGTTCTTTCTCAATGATTGATGATGAAAATGAATGATTGATGAATAAAATGAGTTTTTAAACTCATATAAATGTATATATACACATAGTACCATCCATAATATAATAGGAAATGACCAAAATACCTTTAAAATTTAAATAATGTCAAATCTGTCCTTTGGTGGACTATTTTGATAAGCTAAAGTAGATCGACCATAACTCTTTGCTCCGATATCGGATTTGGGTGAAATTGGTATCACTGGAAGGATAATTCAAAGGGATTTTATTTCATATAAAGTAAGCCACCCATTTCGTCCTGTACAAGGAGTTATGGTCGTTTGAAGTTGACCCTAAAAATCTATTTTGATAGGCTGAAGTAAAACGAGTATAACTCCTTACTTAGACGTTGGATTTGGATGAAACCAATTGCATTAGAAAGAAGACTCAAAGATATTTCTTTTCATAGGTCGAAACTCTCTCAGTTCATTATATTAAGGGAGGTATGATCATTTGAATTTGACCCAAAAATTTGGCTGGCCTCAGTAGTTTGTGTGTAGGAAATTTTCCTGCACATTTACTATTCCCAAATATCTTGGCCACCGGATTATAGTTTCGAACGTACTCGATTATACTCAAAACCTATCCATTTTTGGAAATCTTTATATCGTTGGAAAGCTTATTCAATAACCTTCGCATGAAACCATCGACAGACAAATTCTGGTATAAATAAAATAAGAAAATTAATTCCATATAAATAAGACCAATACACGTACTTGAATACGCCAATACACGTACTTGAATATAGGGTGTTACATCCTTCCCCCCTTTAGGACATTCGTCCTCGAATGTTAGCGTAGTTATTAAACCAAAACAAGTTCAAGTCCATCATTAACATTCACATCATCACAAAAATACTATGCGTATATAAAAAAAAAACTTGTTAATGTTCTAACTTCATTTCTTGAACTTTCTCTTCATCTTTGAACAAATGAGGGTACTTTGATTTCATTGATTACTCAGGTTCCCTGGTAATCTCTTCCCTTTGACGATTTCTCCAATGTACTTTAACCGATGCTATCTCTTTATTTCTCATCTTCTTAACTTGACGATCTAGAATAGCAATAGGAACTTCCTCATAGGTAAGATCTTCCGCAACTTGTGCATCCTCAGTTGAAGTGATATGTGATTGATCTTCGATGCACTTTCAAAGCATTGACACATGAAATACCGGATGTACTAATGAGAGCTCTTGGGGTAGCTCTAATTCATATGCAACTTGTCCAAACCTTCGAGTGATCTTATACGGACCTATATAACATGGACTCAACTTCCCTTTATTGCCAAATCTCATTACCTATTTTATTGGTGATACCTTCAAAAACATCCAATCACCTATAGAAAACTCTGGCCCTCTCCTTCTACTATCCGCATATGACTTTTTTTGACTTTGGGCTATTTTCAGTCGTTGTTGAATTTCTTTAACCTTCTCTATGGCTTGATAAACAAGATCCGATCCGAACAAAAGAGTTCACCCACTTCGAACCATCCTATTGGTGATCTAGACTTCCTTCCATATAAAGCTTCATATGGTGCCATATCGATACTTGAATGACAGCTATTATTGTAGGCAAACTCAATAAGAGGTAAATGATCATCCTAGTTACCCATAAAATCTATTACACAAGCTCGCAACATATCTTCAAGTGTTTGGATGGTATGTTCTACTTGTCCATCTGTTTGAGGGTGAAAAGATTTACTCAACTTCATTTGTATTCCCAAACACCTCTGAAAAGACTTCCAAAAGTTTGTGGTAAATTGGCTTTACCAATCTGATATAATAGAGATTGGCACTCCATGTAATCGGACTATCTCTTTAATGTACAGCTTCACATACTCTTCAACTGTGTAAGTGGTCCTAACTAGTAGGAAATGTGTGGATTTGGCAAGCCTATCAACAATCACCCATATAGAATCAAACTTTCAGGATGTATGAGGCAAACCAATAACGAAATCCATGTTGATCATGTCCCACTTCCAGCTTAGAAGATCAATGCATTGCACATAACCTCCGAGTTTTTTGTGCTCAACTTTAACTCTTTGACAATTTGGACATTCAGCTACAAATTCTGCAATGCTCTTCTTCATGTCATTCCACCAATACATATCTTTAAAATCTTGATACATTTTGGTTGATCCGGGATGAATGGAATACCTTGAACAATGTGCCTCTATCATAATCTTCTTTCTTAGCCCGTCTACATCCGACACACACAATCAGTTTTGGCACTGAAGTACTCCTTCTCACGTAAGCTCAAATGCCTTGGTCGCACCACTCTGAACGTTCTCCTTAAGCTGTAATAAAATAGGATCTGCATGTTGCTTCTCTTTCACTTCAGCTACTAATGAAGATTCCGCAGCATTATGTACGATAATCACTTTATTCGGAGTTCAAGAAGGCGAACTGCCAAACTAGCTAACTGGTGAAGATCTTTAATCATCCCTTGCCTTTCTATAGGTGCCATCATAGCCTTAATACTTAACACATCAGCTACCACATTTGCTTTCCCTGGATGGTACAAGATATCAACATCGTAGTCCTTTAATAGTTCAAGCCATCTTCGCTGTCTTAAATTTAGATCCTTCTGATTAAAAATATATTGCAAGCTCTTATGGTTAGTATATATATATCAACATAAACCCCATATAAGTAGTGGCACCATATCTTTAAAGTAAAAATAACTGCTGCCAGCTAGAGATCGTGTGTATGATAATTTTTCTCATGTGGCTGCAATTGTCTAGAAGCATATGCTATTACCTTACCATGCTGCATCAATGCACATCCTAAGCCAATTTTGGAAGCATCACAATACACTATATAACCTTCGGTGCCTTCTGGAAGTACCAACACGGGTGTAGAATTCAACTTGTTCTTTAAATCTTGAAAACTCTTCTCACAAGCATCATTCCATTGTAATTTGGATGCTTTATGGGTTAGCTTGGTTAAGGGTGCTGAAATGGAAGAAAATCCTTTAACAAACCTTCTATAATGACCAGCCAACCCGAGAAAACTACGAATCTCCGTAGGCGTTGTGGGCCTTGGCCAGTTCTTCAAAGCTTCTATCTTTTGAGCATCAACCTTTATCCCTTCACTATATACAATATGACCCAAAAATGCCACCGACTTTAACCAAAACTCACATTTAGAGAACTTTGCATAAAGCTTACAATCACGAAGAGTCTATAATGCCTATCGTAAGTGATTGGCGTGGTCCTCTTTAGATCTAAAATAAACTAGAATATCATCTATAAAAACTATCACAAATACATTCAGAAATGGCTTAAACACCCTATTCATCAAATCCATAAAAGCTGCGGGTGCAGTTATTAGCCCAAATGACATAACTAGAAACTCATAATGACCATACCGTGTTCGGAAAGCTATCTTGGGTATATCCTTCTCTTTGACCCTCACTTTGTGGTAACCTGACCTCAAATCAATCTTAGAAAAGCACTTGGTGCCCTGTAACTGATCAAATAAATCATCAATTCTTGGGAGTGGATATTTATTCTTAATAGTCACCTTATTCAATTGTCGATAATCAATACACATCCTCAGCGAGCCATCCTTTTTGCGCACAAATAACACTAGCTCTCCCAGAGGGACATACTAGGCCTTATGAATCCCTTCTCTTGCAAATCTTTCAATTGCTCTTTGAATTCTCGTAATTATACTGGGGCCATTCTATACAGAGGAATAGAGATTGGTTGGGTGCCTGGTATTACATTAATACCAAACACTACTTCTCATTCAGGAGGCAAACCTGGAAGATCTTTCGAAAATACATCAGAATATTCATTTACCACCAGAACAACATGAAGAGTTGGTGGCTCCGCTTTTGTATCCCTTACTCTAATTAAATGATATATGTATCCCTTGGAAATCATTCTTCTTGCCTTAAAATAAGAAATAAATCTACCTCTTGGCGCACCAATTTCACCTTTCCATTCAAGGATTGATTCATTTGGAAAATGGAAATATACCTTTTTCGTGCAACAATCAATTGTGGCATAACAAGATGCCAACCAGTCCATACCCATTATAACATCAAATTCTACCATTTCTAACTCAACAAGATCAACCATCGTATCGCGACCACAAACAGTTACTATGCAATTTCGATAAACCCTTCTAGCTATAATAGATTCCTCAACCGGTGTGGACACTTCAAATGGCTTAACTAACAGTTCGGGTATTCTTTCAAACTTTCCAGCCACCAATGGAGTAACATAAGATAATGTAGAACCAAGATCAATTAAGGCATATACATCGAATGAAAAGATAAACAACATACCCGTAACCACATCTGGGGAAGCCTCTAAATTTTGTCGATCCGCTAGAGCATACGTATAATTTTGAGCCCCGCTAGAACTCGTTGCTTCTCTATCACCTCTAACATGACCCATTGGTTGTGCACCCCTTCCTGAATAAGGCATCGATGATGATGATGCAAAAAATGACCTCGTAGGTCATTCCATACCCCCTATGCCCCTTTGTGGGCATTCTCTCATCATATGCCCCGACATACTGCACCAAAAGCAAACATTGGTCTCCATCCGACATGCGCCCAAAAGATACCTTCCACACTTATTACATGGCTCTCGAGGAGGTCTCGATTGGATCATATTCCCTTGCCCTTGATACCCCACTATTCGCGAACTCTGACTATCACTTCTGTGCACAAATTGATTTCCTCTGGACCCTTGGAACTGTGGTGGGGCACTAGCTACAGAATAAGAGGATAATGGCCTAGGTGGTCTAGAAGAAAACTGTGGTCTGAACCCTCCTTGGGAAGCCATGAACTGCCCTGTAGATCTGGCCCTCTTGGAATATCCTCTTTCTAATTCCTGTGTTCTTCTCCTCTACCTCTGATCTTCCATTTTCTGTGCAAAATCTTGGATCCTCGCTATGTCCGTATCTTTGTTCAAAGCGGCAATAGTATAATCTCTAACCAGATATGGATCTAGCCTATCCACATATTGATAAACTCTGTCATCCATAGTACCTACAACATTAGGAGCATATCTCGACAAGGAATTAAATCAGAGACTGTACTCCCTAACGCTCATATTCCCCTGACAAAGATTTAAAAACTGATCTGCATGGGCTTGACGAATCTCGAATGGAAGATAATGATCAAGAAATGCCTCTTTGAACCCTTTCCAAGTAGATGGGGGTGCATCAATACCCCTAGATCGTTTCCAGTCCTCATACCAATATATAGCCTTCCCTTTAAATCTGTACGCCGCTAACTCTATTGTCTCTCTACTCATTACACGTAGAACATCTAAGGCCCTTTGAATTTGATCAATCAAGTCCTGTGGGTCCTCGTTAAGATCTGATCCAGTAAAAGTGGGAGGATCCATCTTAAGAAAATCCTGTGTTCGAAGGCTAGCCGCCTTATCTGTACCACTAGGACCTGTGGTAGGAATGTCTTGACCTTGAGCTTTCCCAACAACTATACGAGTCAAAATTTGCATTGCATTTCTAAGATCTTGATCAACATCATTAATAGGTGGATCTGGGGATATAGTTCTCCTCCCCCTTATTTCTTCCAGAGTTGAGGAAGTTTCTGAAGCATGCTCAGCTGGAGCCTCACTTTGATTAGCTGGTATAGTGCGTGCCTTACTAGTCCCTTCTCCGATAGTCGCATCTACTTGCTTACTGGTATTCTTGCTTCTGGTAATCGGCATCATTGCTATAATAAGTGAAACAAATGGATTCAGTGGTCAACTATGACTTCATATACAATATAGGCTCTATCGCACGATCTAAAATATGAAGAAAAGAAACAATTCCTAAATGTCCATAGCCTCCTGTTTATAGATGCGGTGCACGACACACCGATAAACAAAACTCTACGTAGACACGGCTTTGTAGACTCACTAGGACAAACTTCTCTGATACCTCTTTTGTCATGCCTCAAATCCTATTGGGGCGGATTGGTACCCGTAACCGATAAGGCCCGGGAGAACCAGCTCATAACTTTATACTTCCCATGCATACCCCTATGACAACCCGAAATTCGGCTAGCATCATATCGCATATAAAAGGAAATAATCACCTGGAAAAGCTCGAGCACACATATATATGTATATACAATACTTGGCCGTTGGAGCCATTACGTCTATTAACAAAATACCACCTTAACTGTACATTAGGTCTACAAAGCCTCTAGACAATACAGAGAGTTTAACTAAGGTCGGGACACACCCCTCCATATAACTAACTTCTATACAATGCCAAAAGTGACTGGATATGACACGGAAAGCCCCGAAGTAAACTGGAGCTCACCAAAAGCAGCTGGATATCCTGGCTCCTGCTTGTGCGGTGTATGAGCTGAGGTACCTGTGCCTGCAGCATAAAATACAGGTCCCCCATGGGGGACGTCAGTACGAAATATGTAGTGAGTATGTAAAGCTGTAGATAATCATATATGATATAGGAGCTCAATAGAAATCAGAAACAAGTGAATAAATCGTAATAGGAGTGGACCACACTTACTAGAACTTGTGACAACCTGTACATTGTATTTATTCAATCACTTTACCTTCGTTCTTATCATCTTTGTAATCATTACTGTACTGTACTGTGACCATTAGGCTGCCTCCAGTACATATCAACCGGGATCGACCCATGATAGGCTTATTCCCCTGGGATAGTACCCAAAAACACATAAATAGGGATCGACCCATGATAGGCTTATGCCCCTAGGATACCACCCGATAAGAGAGAACTTCCATCACTTAGTTCAATTAATCTTTGTGATTGTTATTTAGGTCACCACCGCATTTTTGATACTTTGAAACAATGATACATCAATAAGAGACATATAAATAGACCATCAATGCAATAACAATGAAGTAAGAACTCATTGGCACATCAATGAAGTGTTTTGGAGTCATCAATGCCAAAACAATGAAGTAGGAACTTATTGGTATATCAATGAAACATTTTGGAGTCATTAATAGCATATGGATCTTGTTTGAGTAACCGGATACCTTCTGACATTCATTAGTGCAATAAACATGTAACATTTGGAAAACAAGTAAATATTGGAATGTCTTGACATCTTGTAAGGTGGAAACAAGTTCATTGGTAACGTAGGACATCATACAAAACCATTATGGATCATATGTTACTGAATAACTTTGGACACTTTCTTAATAGAACAATTGTTCACTTTCATGCCAAAGATATGGTATAGAGTAGGCTTTACATACCTGACTATCAACCTTCAATACTAGTCCCAAATATACTTTCCGTCTTTTTGGATTACTTATCTACAATGAACATATATAGCAATCTAGTATTAGCGACCAAACGTCACAATTCAATTATTTGAATTCACCAAACTAGTGGTTAAGTAGTAAGCCTTAATTACACCATAAAGGATGTCACTTTAACCCTTTTATACTCTAATTACATTAACATGCCATGCATATTCATACAACATCCTCCAATATCAAGTTTGGATTCATTTATCCTTCCAACCAATCCATTAAACCAAATTGAGCCATAGACATAAATAATCATCAATTCAATAGTATATCACCATATCCACCTTCTATAACTCAATTACCATATCCACCTTCCATAATTCAATACAACCAAACCATGCAAAATAGTCCATAACCCTATTCTCATCACCTTCCAATAACAACCAATACATATAATCCTCTATCACACATATTCATATGGTAAAGAACAAAGGCAAAAAATATTCATACCTTAGAATTCACCTCTTGATTATGCAATCCTGTTTGCACAAATAATAGGTTCCATTTGAAGCTCTTGAGATGACAAACACAGTTATCGGATTACTTTGGAATTTCTACGGTTGAATCAAAAATAATTTAAAGGTCAAATTTGGGTAGGTTTTGTTCTTTCTCAATGATTGATGATGAAAATGAGTTTTTGAACTCATATACATGTATATATACATATATTCTCTTCCATAATATAATAAGAAATGACCAAAATGCCTTTAAAATTTAAATAATATCAAATCTGTCCTTTGGTGGACTATTTTGACAAACTAAAGTAGATCGACCATAACTCATTGCTCCGATATCAGATTTGGGTGAAATTGTATCGTTGGAAGGATAATTCAAAGGGATTTCATTTCATATAAAGTAGGCCACCCAGTTCGTCCTGTACAAGGAGTTATGGTCGTTTGAAGTTGACCCTAAAAATCTGTTTTGATAGGCTGAAGTAAAATGAGTATAACTCCTTACACAAGCGTTGGATTTGGATGAAACCAATTGCACTACAAAGAAGACTCAAAGATCTTTATTTTCATAGGTCGCAGATCTCCCATTTCATTATATTAAGGGAGTTATGAGCATTCGAAGTTGACCCAAAAATTTGGCTGGCCTCAGTAGTTTGTGTGCAGGAAATTTTCCTACACATTTACTATTCCTAAATTTCCCGGCCACCATTTTATAGTTTCGAACGTGCTCAACTATATCCGAAATCTATCCATTTTTGGAAATCTTTATATAGTTTGAAAGCTTATTCAATAACCTTCGTATGGAACCATCGACGGGCAAATTCCGGTATAAATAAAATAAAAAAATTAATTCCATATAAATAAGACCAATACATGTACTTGAATATGCCAATACACGTACTTGAATACGGGGTGTTACAAATACCCGCATGTAAAGTACCAGAATAAATAAATGTGAGTACGAAATCATGTGTATCTAAAAGTATTATCAACCAACCCTAATTCAAAGTGATTGAGAGAAACACTTTATATACCGTTAGCTAGCACAATTCGTCTAAACGTACAATCAGAAAGCCCCAACCTAGTTTAATAGTCAATTCATCAAAATATTAGTTTTTCACAAAGCATCAAGACAATGATAGAAGTGTTCAACCTCATTTTCATTTAACCGCATCTCTGTCATGATCTAATTTACAAGTTATGATGGTACCTACTAAATTTCACTTGTAGGTAAGCCAAACCATAACCCAGATCTAACGCAATGGGTTAATTTAGCGGAAAACTCCCAACATAGGAGAATTTTAAGAACACAATAAATAAATAAGTCAAGTGTTCTAAATAAATAAAATAGTCAATACAAGAAACCATACCACAACCTAGTAGTCAGAGCATCTAACAAAAGAAATACAACCCAAGTATCTAGAGAAGTCAGTACATCTGTCTAAAATCAAAAGACTAAATACAGAAAGATAAAAGAAAATGAGCGACTCAGACTCTAAAAGATCACCCTTATTTAAGATATCAACACCAACAGAAATGAATCAACAATGGCAACTAGTACTCAGATCTACACCAAAAAGATAGATAAGTGTAGTATGAGTACCTAAATAATGGGTACTCAATAGCCATCATCAACCGACCGAGCTAAATCATGATATAAGTATGATAAAAACAAGATAACATAACTAAGTCAAGGTATAGAGACGAACATGAATCATCTCCAATACCACTGTACATAATAAGTAGATAAACTAGAATAATGGCATAACATAACATAACATCACATAAGCAATCACAAGCTACAAAATTTGCTCTAAATGCCAATTAATGTGGAAAAGTTAATAACTTATCACAGGCTCCCATACTCTTGGAGAGCACACTCAAGGATAGAATAGGGCAATCAACCAACATTATAACTAATCTTCATCATTTTTTAACCATCATTCCAAAATTTATCAATATTCAATATTTTTACCATCACTTAACAACCTTATCATCGTTACTCACTAACCACCATTCATTATCTAACTACCTCTTATTTAATAGTTTATTTAATTACTAGTCAGCATATAACCTCTAGTCATCTTTTATCAACTAACCATCATTCGTTAACTAGCCATTTTACCACTATAGTCTATTTATGTCATTTCACATTATAATCATTTCCTCATTTTTCAACTTAGCCAAATTACTACTTTCAATCTAAAACGACGATATCATTAATCATAAGAATATATCATCATAGCATTCTATAACTGGACTCGAATTGGTAAATATAATTAATAACCGAACTTGAACTGATAAGTATTCAATAGCCAGACTCAAACTAATAATTATAATCAATAGCCAGACTTGAACCAGTAAATAATGAATAGATGGCCTCAAACTGATAGCTATAATCAATAGCATAATCATCTCTTGGACTCGACATGGATATATATATATACATATGATTGACATCATAAATAGTATCATCAATATGTACAAATAATAGGATAATTAATGGGTTTCAATCCCCACATTTACCAACATAACTATTAAGTATCAAGATTTCTCAATATTATCTCAATACATATTTCCAAGAGTCTAATAAGCGTATAAGGTTTTACCAATGTAACATGTATCAAAGCCTAAAGTGGGTGTAAAGTCCACTTCTAATCCTCGAGTTCCATTGTTGGTAAATTTCTACCTGAACTAGGCTTAAGGTATCTATTATCCCCTTTTAGTAGTTAACAAGCCTAAATAAGCCTTCAGATAGAAAATTCATCTAAATATGAGAAGCTAGATCAATTATGTATAATATGAGTAATCTAAGGAATTCTCATTCTAAACATGATGAATGGATTCCAAGTCACCTAAAGCATATAAAAACATGCTAAGTGTTTCAACTCTACAGTTTATAATAGCTTAAACGGTTTAACTAAACAAAGTCTTGAATTTAATCAATTCAATACTTAAAACCTATCCCAAATATAACACAACATCATAACAATACTATGAGATAGCTCAATCTAATATGGGATAAACCTAGCCTACCTTGATGTCAAAGAAAACTCAACGAACCAATAAACCATTGGTTTTCTTTTCGAGATTCTTCTTCAAAATGCAATACTATCAAAAACACATTCTACTTATCAATACAAGAATGTTAATACCCATATTACACCATTGTACTTTGGGTTCAAAAATTGACTCAAAACCCCCATATGGATCCCACTTACGGAAATTGCATTTTTGAAATCAACCCAACATAATATCAAGCTAAAGGAACCATTACCCTCATAAATAGATACAAACCAAGCTAAATTGAGGATGAAATTAACCCCTAAAGGTTTTGGGGTTTGGTGCATTAAATCAAGAAATTTGTACTAAGAAAAAGGTGAATTCTTGCCTTAAATCAGAAGATAATTAAAAAATAAATATTACTCTAGCTTCCTAATCAACAACAAGCTTTAATTTTAAGTTCTCACACTATTTAGGGTTCTTATCTCTCAAGAAAGTGATGAAGAATGTCCAAAATCATTAAAAAGGGGTCCTTATATTCCCAGTCTAGGTCTTAAGCATCGCTATCGCGACATGTTGCCTCGCAATCGCACCATCTCTCATCTGCCACCCTAGTTGAGATCGTAATATCCCATTCACAATTGCTATGTATCCTCTATAAAGAGAGTCACACTCACGGTCCAACGTGCCGCTATTGTGGTGAACTAGAAACCTGGTGCACCAGATTTTCTATGTCCAAAAATAAGCTTAATTGAGTGCTCGGGATTCGTTCAGAATCCATATATGCAAATGAACTATGTAACCACACTAAATTCCATTTTCCAAACTTAATGTAAAAATTGGATTTTCCATCCTTATTCGTTATGACCAAATTTGAATCCTATACCCATATTTCATTTCTTAATTTTTTGACCAATAGGTGAAAATAAGCCCGGGTTCCTCGAGACCCGAATGAAAGGTCTACCTAGCCTAAAATTGACATTCCAGAACTATTGACATAGTCAAAATTTACATACAAGATTGTTTTACTAAAGTTTTTTACTGGTGGCCATTTGAAACTGCCAAAGATTTCTAAATAGGAAATTGGCTCAAAAAATTAAACCAACTGGCTTGTGACCAAGCTGTCAGTCCCAGCAAGTCATAAATGACTTGGAAAAGCTATAGAGAAACTCTAATGAAAAAATAAGCAGAAATATAAAAGGGTAAGATGAAAGCATGCATGTGAAAATATATGAAATATAATAAAATGAATAGGTATCATAATTCCTTCAAACCATAAATTCCTCAAACATATGTAAAATTTATGCATCTTTCATGTCGCGTGAGTCATATCATCAAAGCACAGCTATTCAAAGTAGCTCCATGCTCCAACGTATATACATATCATGGTCACAATTCAAGAGATTATCAATAGCTGACTCTATTATTGTTACAACACATAGGCTAGTTCTCAAGAAATTATTTTAATCAAAACAAATTTTTTTCTTCACTTTTCATCATGCTAGTATATAAATATAAGAGGGCATGCATGAAAAATAATAATAAGGAACAATACAAATATCACAAATATAGGCTCGCAAGGTCAAACCATGAAAATATCTTCTATCCAGGCTCATACATCCATAATCAACTCAACAACACTCGCCACAAGCCCCAAATTCATTATCTCTGGTTCAAATAATTCAATTCTCATTCTTAAAGGGATACACCATCAATATCAACACCTATTAAGTCAATACAATTCTTAATCAATTTTTCACATCACAAACACGATGATCAAGAGTATAGAATATTCAAAATAAGTCATGAATTCTACGTTTTAGCCTTTACTATACACTGGTACCTAAATAGATGCTCGTAGCCTCATCTATACAATACCCCTTATACTTCATTACTCTCAGTATAAGCAAATAACAAATAAACACTTAAAAATTACTGAAGAAAGTCTCAAGTTATCTAAAATAAGTTCAAAGTACAAATCAAAGCTTTAACCTTCTGGAGACCCTTTGTACGAGCCCCATTCGGTCAAATATGAGTTTTATACAAGAAAATGAAACTAACAACAACCATATTGTTACAATTTGAATTTGGGTCCAAATATTCAATCTAATCCCACGAAGGCAAACAATAATTTTATTTAAAAATTACTGTTATCGATAAAGAGTTTAATTATAAAATTTAATCAAAAACAAGGTTGAAATTGACCATGAAATTATTGATTTTATTAAACTTTAACTCAAAAAACTCCAAATCTTCAAGTTGAAAAATGAAGATTTGAGGATGAAATCATGAATTAATGATTGAAAAATATTGAATATGGTTTAAAAATCTTACTCATGGATTAAGGAACTTGAATATAAGGTTTAATTAAAAAATGGAGTAAAACTTGATCTTCAACTCTTAACCTTGATTTATCCCTAAAATTAAGGTACAATAGTAAGATAATCACAAATCTAAGATTAGGGAACTTATTGCTTTTCAAGACAGAGAAAAGTCACTAAAAATCACTAGAAATAGAGCTCTAAAGTTCTGGTAATGGTGGCATTTTTGTTTAACCAAAATGCAAATAAAAATATGATTTTAAGTTACTATAGCAAGCTTGGTCCTATCGTGTTCTTCGGCAAGATCACACTGAAGGACCAGAATCCTTCAGACCTAACAATGCTATCCTAGCACTAAAAACACTCAAGAAGAATAATTCCTTTAGTGGAATTAAACTCTAGAAGCCTAATTCCTTAAGTTATTAGTGTTACTATGACTCCACTAGCATCAAAGAAACTAATTCCTTCAATGCTAATCGCACTAATATGTAATGACTAGCACTAACCAATATGTTTTTCTTTAGCTCAATTGAACTCCTTTAGCGGGATCGTGCATGCACAAGATATCAAGAATTTTAGCAAAACTTAAAACTTGCTTTGAACACCTTAAACTCATATGAAACCCTATACACATGGACTAGTAGTGCAATAAATCATAAAAAGCATTTAAGATTGAACAAAATTGTTGGATTAGCCAGCACAGGTCATTTTCAACGAATGTTGATCAAAGTAAGCTTTAGGCCTTAACTTTCCAACACCTTGCCAAAGCACTCAAAACTGCATTAAAAGCATCAGAACCCAAATAAAACATACTAGTAACCCAAAATTAATGATTCAAAGCTGATGGAACTGACAAAATTCTCATACAATGTTTAATTCTCCAAATATTAACCAAAGTCAACTCTACCAACTTTTAAGACTTCCAAAATGAAAATCCCATGTAACAGACAATCAAATGCCTTAAAAACCATGTCACCCACTTACGCTATAATACCCCAGAAGATTCTAGATGATTTTCTAGCTATTCATCCCATATTTAGAAGTTCCAAAGTCATTATTTCATACTAAGTACAAATGACATGGTCATTTTAACACCTCAATATTTTAAACATTTTGTTTTTGGCGATATCGGGTTCTAAACATTGATTTATGAGTTGTAATATATTTAGGATTACTAAAAGGGTAATCTAAGAGAGTTTCAGAAATTTTAGAAGAGGTTTAGCATATTTTTGGACCATGGGGTAGTATACCTCCATGATTTTGCCATGCCACAGAGATTGGGCCTCGGTGATACACATCGTGTCATGGAGGTTAGTCTACATGATACATATTGTGTAATAGAGGCTACCCTACACGATAGCCTCCGTGCCAAGGAGGTTGTTAAAATCCTGCAGCTTCATTACATAGGTGAGGGGCATTTTGGTCTTTTTCCCTCTCCCTAATCACCAAATTCATGACTTAAAAACCTAAGAGGAGCATTATTTACTCCACTCATCATCATTTAACTACGTATAATCATATCCCATTCTCAATCACACAAAAATCAGAACTTCTTCCAAGAATTCACCCATTCAAGGTCCTAATTTCAAGTTTTCTACAAGAATTCAAGCAACTTAGATATGTGGGATATTCATCAATGGGTTCCATCCACCCATTGAGTCCAAATATTTCCTTGTTTTCAAGTGCAAACCTTTTTTCCTCTTTTTATGAAATTTCAATGATAAGCATGAATTTACTCAATTTTATCTTAATAGTTTTGAATACAAATCATGACATTTTGTTCCCTATGTGAATTATACTCCTACATGCTTTATAATCTAAGAAATTCATATTATATTCAGTTGATACCATGTTAATTTATCAAGTTATGAATTAAATCATGTGAGCATATTGTCCTCATAAGTTTAATATATTCCCATACTTATAATCATGAACTCATCAGTTTAGTGAAATATACCATTTTTTAGATCTATGAATCACGAACTTTCTTACAATATTGAGAAGATGTCATTGTATTAAAGTATTATTCAGTGTTGGTGGGCTATGAACACATGATACATATATGTTTATGAATGTTTTTGTTATCAAGCAACAAATCAGTCAAATTATGATTTTACTACCACATTCAGATTATTATATGCATGTTGATCAATTATCAGTTATGGGACCTATTAACTTTATTCAGTGCTAGTGTCAGTTCAGTTGGGAGTAGGAGTTAGCATTGAGCAAACCTAGGAATTAAATCTCACCTGCTAGTAAAGGACTGAGATCTTTAGTAGCAGACCCTAAGTTCCAGAACTACATAGCCAGCGTATGTTATGAGATGTCACCCGCTAGTACAGGACTAACACTTTCTTAGAGTTTAACTGTCTGTAGAGGACTAACACCCTAGTCCTTTGGGACACCAATTAAGTGGATCTACACAACCAGGGTTTGTACCTATGGCATGATACTGATATATTTCTGATTGTGGTTACAGGTTGGACCTAGATTCGCTCAAATTGGGGCTTGTTAGTTATATGATATCTCACAGTCTTATATTAGTACTCAGGATATATCAGTATAGGTTTGCATTACCAACTGTTCAGTTTGCCAGTTATCCTATCATTCAGTTTTACAGATTATTTCTTTACATGTTTTACTTGGTCTGAATACATATTTCATATTCATGTATTCATTCTTACTATCTTTATGAACTTTAGTTAGTTTCTTTGTAACATACCAGTACATTCAAAGTGCTGATCACATACTCTCATTTGTGCTATGTTGTCTTATAACATAGGTTTGGATGCTCAGTTCCCTGATTGCCCTTAGTCCATTTAGTGACACTTAGCAGAAGTTATGGTGAGTCCTCATCTATTGAGAACAATTTATTTACTATTATTTTTAGTATTTTCTTTATTTTTGTCAGTGGTGTTAGTTGGGGGTTTGTATCATCAACTCCTCATATCTTAGAGGGTTTTAGATATTCAGACTTATTTTAGTTTTATCAATAGTTCAGACATGTTGGTTATTTTCTAAGTATTATATCTTAACAGGTTTTTATCAGTTTAGCTTCCACATATGATATTAATTTAATACTTTATTTAGTTCTTACAATAGATACCAGATCATAGGATAGTTTGAGGTCACTTATGTCCTTAAGCACCGTATTATGACTAGGGGGTACTCTCAGGTCATAAAAATCTTGGTATCAGAGCCTAAGGTTTTAAAGTGTCCTAGGTTTTCTAAAATTCACATTGAGTAGAGTCTTATGCATGGATGTTAAGAGCACCACACTTATAAGCAAAAGGCCACAAGACGTTTTAGGAAAATTTCATTTCTTTCAGTATTATTCCATGAAAAAGAGCGTAAGCTCTATTGAAATTACTTTTATAACTCATCCTTCATCCATTTATAGAAAATGCCTCCCATAATAAATAACTAAAGAAGGAATGGGGATCAAGCTGTTCCACACCTATCAGGAAGACCCTTTAAATGATTATGTTTCCCATGCTGAATTCAGGATCACTTTTACTATTTTGGGCTAGACTATGGTTGCTTAGAATAATTAGCAGGTTGTAGACCTAGCCAATCCAACAATGAGCACAACAGTATCTAGGATCTGAGACTTCACTCGGATGAACCCTTTATTGTTTTTTGTGTCCAAGGCTGAGAAAGATCCACAAAACTTTCTAGATGGTAGGAAGAAAGTGACAGATATCGTGGGTGTTACTGCTAGTGAGTGTGCTAACTTAGCCTCTTGCCAATTGCAAGGAGTGGGTCATACTTTGTTCTAGCAGTAGAAGGATGTTAGAGGTATTAAGATAGGACCTATAGAGTGGGAGGAGTTTGCTACGACTTTTTTAGACAGGTTCTTTCAACTTAAATTGAGAGATGCCAAGGTGCAGGAAAATATAAATTTGAAGTAGGGGAACATAAGTGTGAAGGAGTAATCACTCAAGTTTACCCAGTTGGAGAAGTATGCTCCAACTCTGGTGGATGATTCTAGGGCCAGATTGAGTAATTTTGTATCTGGTATGTCAAATGGTATAGTCAAGGAGTTTAGAATAACTATGTTGATTATGGAGATGGACATTTCAAGGTTGATGGTTCATGCTTAACAGAGTGAGGATGAAAGGCTCAAAGAAAAAAAAAGGGAGAATAATAGGGCTAAAATAGTAGCTTGAACTTCTTACTGAAGAGGTATGATGGTGACAATCATTCTCAGTTCTACCAAAAATCTTCAGCTCTATCCCTATATTCGTCTAGTGCATCAGTAACTAAGTTTAGGAAGGACAATAAAGATAATGTGCCAGGCTCTAATTCCCAAGGTATCATGAATAGTGGTTGTACCAGTTCACTTTTTAGGAGATATCCTAAAAACCATCAAGAAGAGTGCAGGAAAGGTAATGATGTAGATTTTGGATATGTCAAGCCAGTCCACAGGATCATGGATTGCCTAGTGGTTGCATAGAAGGGAAATGACTTTTGTAAATAAGGTCAGTCCAATTTTTCATCAGCTCCAGTAGGCTGCTAAAATCAATAGGGCACCATCTCCAGTTCCACTAACAGGCAGAGTCAGAATCAGCTTTATGCTCTACAAACTTGGCAAGATTGGAAAAGTTCCCTTAATATGGTTACAGGTATGTTGCAAGTCTTCCGCCTTCATATTTATGAATTGTTAGACCTTGAAACTTCACTTTATTTTATGACTCCTTATATAGCTATAGACTTCGATATCAGTCCCAATATATTAGAAGAGCCCTTCTTAGTGTCTACTATATTAGGTAGTTTATTTGTGGCCAAATGGGTATACAAAAATTTCCTAGTTATAGTGTGTTATAAAGTCACTTCAGTTGACCATGTGGAGTTAGAGATGACTAATTTGGATTTTATTCTCAGCATAGATTGGATCTACTCGTGCTACGCCTTGGTTAAATGTAGAAACAGAATAGTTTAGTTCTAATTTCCCAATGTAGAATAGAGGGGAATACCTTAGTGCCTATAGGATGATTAAACTCTTATCTTAAGGTGAGAAAGATAATATCTAAGTGTTGTATTTTCCATCTTATTTGAGTCAAAGACTTAAATTTTAAAACTCTGAGCCTTTAGATAGTTATAATATTGAATGATATTCTAGAGGTATTCCCTAGAGTTCCTCCTAAAAGGGAATTCACCTCAGAATAGGTCTCCTCTAAGATACCTGGCTATCTCAATTCCACTTTACAGAATGACTCTAGCAGAGATTTTCAATTAAAGAAATAGTTGAAAGATCTCGTAGATAAGAGTTTCATAAGGCGTAGTATCTTTACGTAGGGTGCTTCAGTTCTCTTCATGCACAAAAAATATAGTTTCGTCATAATGTGCATTGATTACTGTCAGTTGAACAAAGTCACAATCAAGAATAAGTATCCTTTCCCCAAGATTGATGACTTGTTCATCCAACTTCAAGGTGTAATTGATTTCTCTAAGATAGACCTCATATTCGCCTATCATCAGCTTAGAGTGAGATAATGTGACATTCTAAAGACATTCTTCAAAACTCGATATGGTTACTTCAAAATTTTAGTTATATTTTATAGACTAATAAATTCTTCTATAACTCTTTTGGACTTGATAAATTGGGTGTTAAAGCAGTACTTGGACATATTTGTCATAGTCTTCATAGATAACATCCTGGTCTATTCTCATAGTGAAGGTGATTATCCAGATCATTTATGGATTGTATTAAAGACCCTTAAGGACCACTAGTTATTTTCTAATTTTAGTAAATGTGAATTATGGTTGAGATCATATCATTCCTTGGTTACATTATTTCCGATGATGACATTCGAGTTGATATTCAAAAGACCAAAGTAGTGAGAAACTAACCTAGACCCATCTCTCCATTAGATATAAGGTGTTTTTGGGTTTAGCTGGTTACTATAGATAGTTTGTTAAAGGATTTTATTCTATTGCTTCCCTCATATCTCGACTAACCCAAAAAAAGATCAAATTTCAGTGGTTAGATTCCTGTGAGAAAATTTTTCAGGAGTTAAAGACTCAACTCACTTCTGTTCCAATATTGACTCTAGTAGAGGGTTCAGATGGGTTTGTAGTTTATTGTGATGCTTCTAGTATTAGTCTTGGTTGTGTTTTGATGCAGTGATGTAAGGTCAAAACCTATGCCTCTAGATAGCTTAAACCCCATAAGAAAAATTATCCAACCCATGACCTAGAGTTAGCAGTGGTTTTCTTTGCCAAATAATTTAGAGGCATTACCTTAATAGGTTCCATATTTATATGTTCATGGATCATAAGAGTTTACAGTATGTGTTCACTCAGAAGGACCAAAATTTTCATTAGAAAAGGTGACTTCAATTATTGAAAGACTATGATATAAATGTGTTATATCACCTAGGTAAGACTAATGTAGAGGTCGATGTCCCTGGTAGATTGTCTATGGGAAGTGTGCGCATGCTAAGAAGGATAAGAAGTATTTAGTTCGTGAGGTTCATTAGCTTACTAGATTAGTTATTTGATTGTTTGACTCATTCGAAGGTAGTATAGGGTTTAGAATACTTTAGAATCATTATTTGTGTCTAAAGTGAAACAAAAGCAAGACAGTGATCCTATTTTGGTCAAGTTGAAATAAAAAAGTTAAGGTCTTCTCCCAAGGGGGAGATGGTGTGCTGCATTGTTAGGCTAGGTTATGTGTTTCGAGTATGGATGGTTTGAGATAGAAATAGAATTCCATTGTGCGCGATATTCTATTAACCCAAGAACCACTAAGATGTATCATGATTTGTAGTAAATCTATTGGTGGAATGGTACTAAGAAAGATATTGCGTAATTTGTGGCTAAGTGTTCAAATTGTTAGCAGGTTAAGGTTGAGTATGAATAGCCTAGTGGTAAGATTTAAGAGATCAACATCCCTACTTAGAAGTAGGAAGTGGTGAACATGGATTTTATGATAGGGTTACCTCATACATATTATCAATTACATGATTTGATTTGGGCCATTATATATTGAATTACTAAATCCACCTATTTATTTCCTGTTCATACTTTGTATTTAGTCAAGGATTATGCTAGACTCTATCTCAGGGATTTGGTAAAGTTGTGTGGGGTTGCGTTGATGAGTTGGTAAAGTTGCATGGGGTTCATTGACCATTATTTCAGAAAGAAGTGCCTAGTTACCTCCTATTTTTGGAAGGATTTTTATGAGGGTGTTGGTACCCAAGTTTGTCTCAGTACAACTTCTCATCCTTAAATAGATGGTCAGTCAGAGCGGACCATTCAGATGTTAGAGGATATGTTGAGAGCTTGTATTATCGATTTCAGGGGTTGTTGGGATGACCACTTACCTGGGATTGAGTTTGCCTACAACAACAATTATTACTATAGTATTTAGATGGCTATATCTAAGGATCTCTATAGAAGGAGGTGTAAATCTCCTATTGGTTAATTTGAAGTAGGTGAGGCTACTTTAATAGGGCGAGATTCAGTGTATGGGGCAATGGAGAAAGTTTAGTTAATTCAAGAAAGGCTAAAAACAGTCCAGAGACAACAAATATCATATGTTGATGTGAAGAGAAAAGATCTTGAGATTGATGTTATTGATCTTTGATCGTCAAATTCGTAGGTTGAGGAATAAAAAAGTCCCTTTGGTTAAGTTCTATGGAGAAATTAGTTCGTTGAGAGAGATACTTAGGAAGCAAAAATAGGTATGAAAACAAAATATCCCCATCTTTCCTATATGAATTCAAATTAAGTTTGAGGTAATGGTTCTCTTAAACTGACTCTCTCATTTCCTATCTTAGCTATCCACCTATCCTCATGTCATAACATGGTCATTTTAACACCCTAAGATTTTTAACACTTTATTTTTGTCCTTCTCGAGTTTCAAAAATTGATGTATGAGTTGTAATATGTTTAGGGATGTTAAAAGGGTTATCTAAGAGAGTTACATAATTTTTAGAAAATGTATGGGGTGATTTTGGACCATGGAGGTAGTATGCCTTCATGATTTTTTCGTGCCACAGAGATTTTGTGAAACATCGTATGTTGCATGTACTTGTTCAATTTATATGTAACTTGGTATAGCCTTGTGGTAGGTAATGGATGAGATTTGTTATGCAAATATTAATGGTGTACATGGAATTCTAGACGGTTCCCATACCTTTTTATGTGACACGATCAAGTTAACATCGATACAACTATTTAACTTGGAATCGTAAGTCGGTATTTGAATCTAAAGTTTAAAGTGACTAGGTGTGTACAAGTTTTAAATTAGATTAAGGTGATTAGGAGCTGAAAATGGAATGAAATATTGAGTTGCTTGCTTGACTTAATTAAGTAAGTAGGTTAGTCACCTACTTAAGCAATTTGGACCAAGTTATTGGACCCATGTCTATGGATCAGATTTGGGTGTATATATATATGTACTCATTAGGCCCAAATTGAATAAAAGAGAATAAAGATGGATAAATCGCCCAACACACAAATATTCTAAGGCCTAAGTGTAATTGAGACCAATTAAGAAATTAAGCAAGTAGGTGTATCACATACTTTGACCCTTTGAGCAGCTTAACCTCTTTAAGTAGGTGCATCACCTACTTGGGTCAATTTGACCAAATTTGAGGTCCAAAATGCAGCTTACTGGATTGCCAAAAAAAGGACCTTTATAAGACCAAGTTTCTGGTTATTTCCCTCATTCTTAAGTCACAAAAAATGGTTACAATTCACAAATATTCTCTATTTCTTTAAAGCAACTAGGAGAAGCCCTATATTTCCTTTTAGAGTTCTTGGAGAAACCCCAACTTTTGTAGCCTAAGGTAAGTGAAAACACTTATGGTTTATATTAATATCTCATGAAGATTAGGAAAACATTCTATAAGTTCTTTATTATTAATTCATAGCAGAATATAGAACAAGCTTCTTGCTTATTTTTTCTTTATTATTTAGAGATCTCTTTTCTCCTTTGGTTTAAAGTATGAAGGAAAGTGAAAGTTGATGTTCTTGAGGAGTTCAAATTAAAAGAATAAGTTGCAGAATTGAGGTTAGGTGACTGCTCAATTTTGTTCTCCTTATATACAAATTTGAGAGAGTATTATGAATGTGTTGTTATTGAGAACTCAAGAGATGACGAGTTCAATAATTGATTGCTACAATAAAAGAGATTTGGGGCTGTTTTGTTGACTATTTTGTATGTATATGTTATGGGCTTCTGGGTTGATGTTGGAGAAAGGTGTGACTAGTTTGAATTGAAATATAGAAGAAAGTTGTGGCAGTACACCATCGAATAAATTATTGTATATGTTTACTGCCCAATCCATTTTGCGTACTGTTTGGAGGGTATAATGAAGCCAAGATGGTTTCGGTGAATCTTATAAGAACATGTATGGTATACGGGTGTAATTGGAGGGGAAAATGGTTAAAATAACACCCTCGATTTATAGGTTAAGGGCTTACTACCCGATTACTGTTTTGGTAAAGTTAAGTAGCTGAAATGTGTTGGTTGGTTGCTAATATTAATTTACCATATATTCTATTATAGATAAGTAATCTAAAAGGTGGGAAGTTAATTTGGGTTAGTTTCAGAGTTTTATAACCAGGTATGTAAGGTATACTCTATTTTTCACTCTTTAGCATAAAATCGAACATTTGTTCCATCAAATAAGCTTCCAAGGTTATCCTATAACAAGTGATACAAAATAGCAGTGTATTACATTCCATTTAGCCAATGGCCTTGCTCCCACTCTCTAATGTGTTAAGACACCTCAAAACATGCTTATTATTAAACTTTCACGTCTATTTTCACAAGAAAATTTCAGAAGTTCTCCATTTACTCAATAAAACCCAAGTGTATTTTCAGCTCCTAAACACTTAATTTGTGTGCCAATAGCTCCCTACCTCATTGTTGTTGCAATAAGTTCCCATTTAAATATCTTTTATTGGTAGATTATTGTTTCAAGGTACCATAATATTATGACCACCAAATTAACAATCTCAAAGGTTAAATAAACTAAGTAATGCAAATCTGTAAAACAAGTAGCAGCTCAGGGGCATAAGCCTAGCATGGGCCAATCCTGATTTATCTATTTACCACTTATCAACTGGTTATTTGCAATATATGGCTTACAAATATTATAAAGTAAGAAAGGTAAAAATGAAGAAAAGAATGTAATTTACGCCATCCCACAAGTACATATAAAGGTGGTCTACTAGTACTACTTATATACTTGTATCTGATTTCTATTGAGCTCTTGTATCATGTGTTGTTACCTTCAGCCTTAAATATTTAGTACATATTTTTGAATTGATGTCCCTCACATGGGACCTGTATTTCAGCTGCAGGCACAGGTACTTCAGCTAATACACCTTGCTAGTAGAAGCATAGGCTATTTAGTGACTATTGGTGAGGCCGAGGTTGATTCGGGGCTTTCCAAGTTTGTTCCATATGTTATGTTTTTCTTGTTATCAAGGGTAGGGCAGGGGTTCGTCCCGTCCCTAGCTAAGTCTATGTATCTTTTAGAGTCTTTGTAGACTAATATAAAGTTATACATAGTAGTGTCTTGTCTTTTAAATGTGTCGCCCCAATGACAATGTCTTGTATATATAATTTTGAGCTTGCATACATAATTATTCTTATCAATGCATAATATCATTTGTTAGAACCTTTATTTTTCATAGTTACATACATGAGAGGTACAAGGTTATGGATTGGATCTCTCGGGACTTTACGGCTACGGGTGCCCGTCTGCCCTAATAGGATTTGAGGTATGACAAAAGTGGTATCAGAGCAGGTCATCCTATGGAGTATACAAAGTTGTGTCTACGTAGAGTCTTTCTTATGGGTATGTTATGCACCACATCTATAAATAATAGGAAATAGGAATTTAGGGGTTGTTTCTTTTTTTCACATCTTAGATCGTAGAATAAAGCCCAAGTCATAGGTGAAGTCATATTTGACCACTAAATCTGCATTTTCTTTTTCTCACTATAGTAAAGATGCCGGTAATAAGAATGAGTAAGAATACAGGTAAGCAAGTAGACGTGGCTGCCAAATAAGGGACCAGCAAGTCACCACCTAGACAAGCTAATCAAAGTGAGGCTTAAGCTGAGTTTGTATCACAAACTTCTTCTACTCCTCCATCTCTAGAAGAACTAAGGAGGAGAAGAACAGCATCCTCAAAACCATCTATTAGTGCTACTAACAAGATCTAATGAATACAATGTAATTGTTGGATCATATAGTTACTGGACAAGTTCAAGGATAAATTGTTCTAACCGTAGGTTCTAGTGGTGCAGATAGGGCAGCTAGCCTACGGACATAGGATTTTCATAAATTGGATCCTCCAACGTTCACCGAATTAAATCTTAATAGAGACCCGTAGGACTTTATTAATCAAATCCAAATGGGTAAGGAGAAAATTGAGCTAGCAATATATAGATTCAAAGGAAAGGCTATATTTGGGTATGAACTGGAAGCGATCTAGGGGTATCAATGCACCTTAAGATACTTGGAAAGAGTTCAAAGAGGTATTTCTTGATCATTACCTTCTATTTGATATTCAAAAGGCCCATGCGGATCAATTCCTGAATCGTCACTAAGTGAATATGAGCGTGACGAAGTACAACCTCCGGTTTAACTCTTTGGCTAGGTATGCTCCTAATGTAGTAGCTAATACGGATGATAAAGTTCATTGATATATGGATAGGCTAGATCCTTATCTGGTTAAAGATGGTACTATTGTTGCGTTGAACAAAGACATGGACATAGCAAGGATACAAGCTTTTGCATAAAAAATAGAGGATCAAATACAAAGAAAAAGAACACAAGAATTAGAAAGAGGGTATTCCAAGATGGCCTGATAATGGGGTAGTTTATGGCATCCCAAAGATAGTTTAGGCCTCTATTTTCCACTAGACCGCCTAGGCCATTATCTTTTTATTCTGCAACTAGTGCTCTACTACAGTTTCAAAGGGCCAAAGGCAATCATTTGGGCAAAGAAGTGAGAGTCAGAGTTCACGAATAATAGGGTATCGAAAGCAAGGGAGTATGATCCAATTAAGACCTCCTCGGTAGCCATGTAAACAATGTGGAAAGATTTATTTAGGTGTATGTCAATTTGGGACAAATGCTTGTGTTTGGTGTGATATGTCAAGGCATATAATTAGAGAATGACCATAACAGGGTATAAGTGGTATGCCACAACCTACTAGATCAGCCGTTGCATCATCATCATCTATGCCTTATTCAGGTAGAGGTGTACAACCTATGGATCGTGGTAGAGGTACTAAAGGAGTAGCTAGCTCTAGTGGAGTTCAAAATCTTATATATGCATTAGCGGATCGATAAAATTTAGAGGCCTCTCCAGATGTGGTTACAGGTATATTGTCCATGTTTTCACTTAATGTATATGCATTAGTTGATTCGGGTTTTACATTACCATATGTTACTCTGTTGGTTGCTGGAAAGCTCAAAAGAACACTAGAATTGCTAGTTAAGCCATTTGAAGTGTTTACGCCGATTGGTGAATCTATTACAACTAGGAAAGTGCATTGAAATTGTATAATAACTATTTGTGGTTGTGATATAATGGCTAACCTGGTTGAGTTAGAAATAGTAGAGTTTGATGCTATAATGGGTATGGATTGGTTGGCTTCTTCTAATACGATAGTAGATTACCGAACTAAGTGGGTGTATTTCCATTTTCCAAGAGAGGCAGTCCTTGAATAGAGGGGTAATATTGGTGTGCCAAGAGGTAAATTTATTTCATATTTTAAGGCGAAAAGCATGATTTCCAAGGGTTACATATATCCGCTAGTTAGAGTGAAGGATACAGATATAGATCCTCCATCTCTTCAAGCTATGCCAGTGGTAAATGAATTTCCCAATGTATTTCCTGAAGATCTTCCAGGTTTGCCTCTAAAATAAGAAGTAGTGTTCTGTATTGATCCTCTTCCAAGAATTGATGACTTATTCAATAAGTTGTAAGGCTCTAAGTGTTTTTCAATGATTGATTTGAGGTCAGGTTACCACCAAGTGAGGCTCTAAGAGAAATGCATACCAAAGACAGCCTTTCGAACACGGCACGGTCATTATGAGTTTCTAGTCATGTCCTTTGTCCTAACTAATGCACCTGCAGCTTTTATGGATTTGATGAATAATGTGTTCAAGCCATTATTGGATGTGTTTGTTATAGTTTTTATAGATGATATTCTGGTTTATTCAAGATCAAAGAAGGACCATGCCAGTCACTTTCAATAGGTGTTACAGATTCTTTATGATCGTAGCTATATGCAAAGTTCTCAACATGTGAGTTTTGATTCAAATAGTAGCATTCTTGGGTCACATTGTATCTGATAAGGGAATAAAGGTTGATACTCAAAAGATAGAACCTGTGAAGAACTGGCCAAGACCTATAACGCCTACGGAGGTTCGTAGTTTCCTTGGGTTGGTAAGTTATTATAGGAGGTTCGTTGAAGGTTTTACTTCAATTTTTACACCTTTAACAAAGCTAACACACAAAGCTTCTAAGTTTTAACGGAATGATGCATATGAAAGGAGTTTCCAAGATTTAAAAAATAAGTTGACTTCTACATTTGTATTGGTCCTTCTAGAAGGTACAGAAGCGTATGTCGTGCATTGTGATGCTTTAAGAATTGGCTTAGGATATACATTGATGTAGCATGTTAAAGTGATAGCATATGTCTCAAAACAATTATGGCCACATGAGAAAAATTATTCAACATATGACCTTAAGCTAGCAGCGGTTATATTTGCCTTACAAATATAGTGCCACTACCTGTAGGGGATTCATGTTGGCATATATACTGACCAAAAGAGCTTGCAATATGTATTTAGCCAAAAGGACCTAAATTTGAGGCAGCGAAGATGGCTTGAGCTATTAAAAGACTATGATGTGGATATCTTGTATAATCCAAGGAAATCAAATATAATAGCAGATGCATTAAGTCATAAGAATATGGCATCGTCTATAGAAATATAAGGGATGACTAAATATCTGTACCAACTAACTTATTTGGGGGTTCTCCTTCTTAAAACTCTAAATGAGGGGCTTATTGTGCATAATACGGTAGAATCTTCATTAGTAGCTAAAGTGAAAGAGAAGTAATATGCAAATCCTATTCTATTACAACTTAAGGAGAATGTACAATGTGGTATGTCAAAGGAATTTAAGGTTATGAATAGGGAGTACATCGGTACCAAAACAAATTGTGTGTGCCGAATGTAGATTGGCTAAGAAAGATGATTATGATAGAGGCACATCATTCAAGGTATTCCATCTATTTGGGATCAACTAAAATGTATCAAGATTTGAATGAAATGTATTGGTGTGTCATATGAAGAAGAGCATTGCAGAATTTGTAGCCTAATATCCAAATTGTCAAAGAGTTAAAGTAGAGCACCAAAAGCCCAGGGGTTATATGTAATGTATAGATCTTCCAATTTGGAAGTGGGACATGGTCAACATGGATTTCATCACTATTACCTCATAAACCTCAAAATTTTGATTCAATATGGGTGATAGTTGATAGGATTACCAAATCAGCACACTTCCTACTGGTTAAGACCACTTACACAGTTGAAGAGTGAGCAAAATTATATATCAAAGAGATAGTTCGGCTACACGGAGTACCAACCTCTATTATATCAGCTAGGGGAGCCTAATTTACTACAAATTTTTAGAAGTCCTTTTAGATAAATTTTGGAACCCAAGTTACTTTAAGCACAACTTTTCACCCTCAAATAGATGGACAAGCAGAATGTACCATTCAAACACTTGAAGATATGCTACGAGCTTGTGTATTGGACTTTAAAAGTAGTTGGGATGATTATTTACCTCTCATTGAGTTTTCATACAATAATAGCTATCATTCAAGCATTAAAATGGCACCATATGAAGTTTTGTATGGAAGAAAGTTGTAATACCCCACATTTTGGTCTAGAATGAAAATCCGTCATTCCTATGCGTAGAAATTTCAAAAGCCTCGAATCCTATGTAAATTTAGTATGTTAATCAATTATGTAGTGTGGGTATCTATTTGAGCATTAATTTAGATCATATAGGTCCCCTAACTCAAGTACAAGTTGAAAGCTTTCCTATTGTTCAAGTTTTAGTGAGCATCAAAACTTGAGTCAACTTTAATCAACCATAACTCATTGTAAATGATGAACTGTCTGGCTGACTATATATCAAATGAAATATATTTGAATTATCTTTTCAACGATACCAATTTCGCTTAAATCCGATATCGAAACAAGGAGTTATGCCTATTTTACTCTAGCATGTTGGGTTGGCAACTGTGTGACGACAATTTTGATGGCCGGTCACATTTGTGACGCCTTGTAATAAATGCCATCAGCCTTAGGCAGAATTCAAATTCTATGTGACAACATTTTTTATGGCCTTTCACATTTTTGACGCCTTGTCACAAAAATTGTCAGCCTTAGGCAGAATCCAGCTTTTGTCTGACGATATTTTTGAGGGCCTATCACATTTTTGACGCCTTATCACAAATATCATCAGACTTAGGCAGAAACCATCAATTCCAGGACTTGTGTGACGATATTTTTGATGGCTTGACACATTTTTGATGCCTTGTCACAAATGTCGTCAGCTATTATTTTCAGCAACTGGAAATTTATTTTATAAGGGTATTTTGGTCTTTTCCCTTCACTCCCCACGACTTATAACCCTCAAGGAACATATTATCTTCCATTATCTTTAGTTAAAACATCTAAAAAAGCTCTCTCATACACTTTCAATCACAAGATTAGGGTTTCCTCTTAAGATCATCTCCTCGGGAACAAGAACATTCTTTCCCAAAGGGGAACCCTAGTGAAGAAAAATAAAGGGCAAGCCTAAGGATTTCTTCAGGAACCTTCAAAAACATTAGATCTCTTTCAAGATCAAGATCTAAAGTATGCGTAGTGTTCATCAATGGGTTCTTTTCATGCATGGAGCTCAAGAATCATGTTTTCAATTATAAATTGTGATTTTCTTGTTGTTTTATAACTATATTCATGTTAATGATTGTTGTTTGGATTCAAGGTTGTGTCTTGATGTCTTTTTCATGAATCATGTGAATAGGTTAGTTGGACACCCATGAATTTGGGTGGTTCAAGATTTCTAAATTTTTTAAGTACACCTATACTCAATATTATGCATGCAAGGTGATTGATAAAATGCTTAGGATGCTAGAAATTCATGTTTACATGGTTCCATGATATCTAAATGACAAGTCCATGTTATCTATATACTTCAATATAAATTCCATGCTATTGATGTATTGCTATTATTGTTGTATGAACCATGTATAATAATGTAGATATACTATATGTACATGAAATATATCCATGCACTCTCTACCATGCTTAAGATGTTGAAGAACTACATGAAGTATAATATCCCCTACTTATAACAATATGAATTGTGGACTCCAATCTTATGATCAAGTCAGTCATGTTGTGTCAATTTTCTTCAATCGAGTCCTGGGGGTATTTGTACTAGAAAATAAAGTTGTGTGCCTAGGACCATTTTGTGTTATCATGATACTCTCAGTCAATCAATGATCTATATAATTCAGTCAGTCATGTGACTCAGGGAAATCCAGTAACCTAAGTAATCTCATTAGTTTAGTAATCTCAGTGATCTCAGTACTCAGTAATATCTGTAACCTCAGTATTCAAAGTCAATCTCAGTAATTTGAGTACTCTTAACCATTCCTTAGAACTCATTACATTCCGTCAGTCATCGAAATTAAGTAAAGTTTGTTTAGCTCCACTAAAAAATACCACTAGTATCAGTCTAGTTAATCATTATCAGTTTAGCTAATCAGTTCAGTTTAGTTATTTAGTTCATCCCAGTTATTTAGTCCAGTGCATTTCAGATAAGAGTAAGATTCAGCACTGAGTGAGCCTAGGGATGGGGACTCACCTGCTAGATTAGGACATAGATCCTTAGAAGCAATCCATAAGTTCCAGGACTACGTAGCCAGCGTAGATATGATATGTCACTCGTTAGATAGGACTGACATACTCAGGGGTCACCCGTTAGCACATTTATATGTATAGGACTGATCCTAGGAGTCACCTGCTAGATTAGGACTGACCCCACAATAGATGCAGTACCGACACACTTCCAGTCAGGGCACAGATTCAGGATTGTCAGATACAATCAACTCAGTTAAGTTGTACAGATTCAGTACTGTTAGAGACAATCAATCCTTATCATTGTAAATAGACTTCAAGATCACCCATTAGCCAAGATTGATCTCAACTATGATTAATCAGTATCAAAATCATTAGATTTAAAGATCACCCGCCAGATAGGACTGATCTCAGACTAAGTCAAATCATCCTTATTATTAGTATACTCATGATCACCCGCTAGATAGGACTGATCACATATTTAGTTACTCCAAGTAGAACAAAACTCAGATAGTTCCATCAGAACTTAAACTATCAAATACAATCGCTCAGTATCAGTTATATCGGTTAGGTCAATCATCATATTTATATCAATTATATTAGTTTTCTGAACTCATATCAATCATATCAGTTATTAGAATTTATGATATCAGTATTCAGCTTCAGGACTGTCAGACACAGTCAACCAGACCAGTTCTTCATAATTCAAACTGTCAAAAATAGTCGTTCATCTATTTAGTATCTTAGTATCAGTATGCTCATGTTTTCAGTATTCAGACTCAGTAGTTAGTATCTCTACGAGTTCAGTTACAGTTATGTATGTATGTATTCTTACATTCATATTAGTCAGCATTGTTCATGCATATAACCTTTTTCATTTAGCCTACCTCACTCATATACTCAATACATTCAGACATACTTACACATTTGTGCTATGGTGCTTTGTCTTATGTTACACTATAGGTTCAGAGGCACAAGCTCCAGATCAACAGTAGCATTCCAGTGTTCAGAGTTTGCAGTGAGTCCTCATTTGATGATGATATGATAATTGATATATTTACTATTCAGTTGCTAGATGAAGTTAGTTAGAGACATGTTCCTTCAACTCCTTATTCAGTTCAGTTAGAGGCTTTCAGACTAGATATCATATTAGATATTTAGATCTTATTATTTTCAGCATTTATGACTTATTTTGGTATTGTTATACCTTCTTCAGATATTTTTTTATCAGACGTTTATTTAGTTTGAACCTTATGGCCTTTCATGTTCATGTTTTCATATTTTATTATATATTATGTAGTATACGGGTACAGAAATCATTCATGGGTTAGCTTGTGGTCCTTCGGGGTCATGAGCACTAGGTAGCATCCGATTGAGAAAAATTAGTGTGTGACAAACTTGGTAATAGAGCTAAGGTTCAATAGAGTCCTAGGAAGTCTGAAAGACGCATCTAGTAGAGTCTTGTTCGTTCGTGTGTTGTGCACCACATTTATGTACAGGAGGCTATGAGATGTTTTAGTAATAGTTTCCCTTCTTTCATATCTCAGATCGTGCTATAGCAAAGTTCTCTAAGAAACTCATGTAGATTCTCATCATGCTTCACTCATGTTAATTTCACCTTACTTTCAAGGTAACAGAAAGAGCGAAGCTCAAGTCCTAAATATAGGGATTTCTTAGATAGTATCCCTCAGTTCCTTTATGATCTATAGTTTACGGATCTCATTCATGATTATGACAATTTTTTCTCGGACTCAAATTTACATATGTTGTCAGATCCCTTCTCAAGATCTTATGATAGCATGTGACCCAGAGTTAGAAGCATGAACCCAGGATTTAGTAGTAGAAAAGTTGGGATACGATATCCAGGTTGAATAGATTATGTATTCGTGGGGATAGTTGTTCTATAATGAATCAGTAGGCTTGAACAGTGTGAGTTAGAAAATTTAATTTTAGTGACTTGAAATTAAGCATAATGGTGTGGATGTGATATTAGTAGTATGTGAGGAAACAGAGGCAGATGATGTGTTTAGTAAGGTGAGCATGTGTTCATCAGAGTTTAAGTATGTGATGATGACTATAAATCAGTTCAAAAATTAGTTTAGTGTTCATAGACTAATGATGATGGCTTAAATCCAAGGGGGAGATGGTAGATCAAGTACCCAATTCAGGCTCTTAGATTCCAGTAGTAGTGCCAGTATGTACAGAAAATCAGTTAGGGAAGACGATTCCCAACCCATCCTTATCTCAGCATAAAGCTTCATACTTCAGTCAGCATAATGCCTATGCATGCTTCATGTCTCAGATTCCATGGATATATATTATTTTCACACGTATTCCATAGAATTTTGGGTACTTTTAGGTCCCAGTATAGGAAGTTTAGTTCTAGATCACTCAGTGTTACAAATCGTGTTCCATGAACTCAGAAATTCTAGACTCAGGTCATGCAGCTCATGAATCATGTATACATATCATGTTTTACAATATACTCAGCTTCCATGATTTATGCTACATCCTGACTAATTAGTTAAATTCAGACTATATCATGTATACCCTCAGTTTAGACTTTTGGTACACACATGGTATTTATATTCTATCCCTCAGACTTTAGCCAAGTGCCAAGTTTAGTTATGTGTCTATTCATGTTTTAGATTCTCCTGACTTAACCCCTTTAGTGAGCTCTCTTTGTGAAAATAGTGTAGTGTAGCGATGAGTAGTTTCTTAAATAAGAGAGTGAATGATTCATGTTAAGAGAAGGTTTTTGCATGCTTTCTTTACACAAGGGTGTAGTTACGAAAATAGGCTTGAATATCCTGTTAGTATGCAATCAAGGAGCTAACGAGAGGTAGTACTTAGAAATTGGGAAAATTCAGAGTGTGAATGTATATTCAGATCCTTGACTTATGTCTGCCTTCATTGTTCAACTATCACAACTCAGTTTCTATCTCAGTTACAGTTCAGTACTCAATAATTAGTGTTCAGTCGCAGAATTAAGCACTTCAGTTTCAGTATTCAGTTATCTGGACCCAACATTTAGATCCAGTATGGATCCCCGTTACAGTCTTAAGTTATAGTGTCAGCATTAGATCAGTATTCAGCTCAGAAATTTAGTTCAATTTTATACTTTCTTGATGATAGCGTACAGTTATCAGCTACTCAGTTATAGGTATTTGAATACCTCAGTCTATGGAATGTTTCCAAATTATGTAATGCGTTTGGTCCTGTATTTTCAGACAATATAGCTTTCATGAAATCCATGATCAGTTACCTCATGTTACCCAGTTAGTCCTTTATCATATGTATAAACTTTATGGCCTCAGCCCATCTACTCAGATTAAGTGTAATTTAGTCTTGCATACCCAGTGTTCAGTTACCAGTTACTTAGTCAATCAGATAAGTCAGTATGTTTATGCATTCATGCATCACGCTTCAGTTTTAGATCTCAGATAATCAATCATGATTTAGTACCTAGGTGCCTTGTGCATCACCTCAACATTCTTAATATCTCAGCAAGGTCAGTCCAACATCCTTCAAGGGACATAATGTCCCAAGGGGGAGATACATTATAGCCCCTAAACTACCATGATTTAAATATGTTGTTTTCTATGATGAATCTATCTTGGAGGAAGTGTTACTTATGAGCCGACCCTCTAGCCTTAAAACTCAGTCGTAAGCCATGAACTCAATGTCTCAGTTCAGTTCATGTATCATATTCAAAATTCAGTTATGTTCTCATATTTCCGCTAATGCATGTTTAGTAAATGATCTAAGGATTCATTAGCGTTTCCATTTAAGGTAACAGTTCTCTTTAACCTTATTCAGCTTCATGTTAAGTATTCAGTACAAACTTGGTATTCAATTCCATGCTCAGTTCCCAGTTCAAACTTGGTATCTTTACCATTGCATATTCATTTGCATATTTACGAGCCAGTTCAGTCATATATTCGCGCATCAGATATGCATGATCATCTTATTAGTACTCTCCCTCATGTACTTATGAATCAGTTATACATGCATAAAATAGGTATGTTCAGTATGATATGTTCAACTTATTATTCATGTCATGTATGAAATCATGATCAGTTGTTCATGCTTTATATCCATATCAGTTGTCTTTTCTCTCATCTCAGTAGTCTCATTCGAGATCGAATGTTCCCAAGGGGGAGATATTGTATACCCCATATTTTGGACTAGAATGAAAATCCATCATTCCTATGCATAGATGTTTCAAAATCCTTGAATCCTATGTAAATTTAGTATGTTAATCAATTATGTAGTGTGGTAATCTATTGGAGCATTAACTTAGATCATATAGGTCCCCTAACTCAAATACAAGTTGAAAGCTTTCCTATTATTCAAGTTTTAGTGAGTGTCAAAACTTGAGTCAACTTCAATTGACCATAACTCATTGTATATGATAAACTGGCTGTCTTATTATATATCAAATGAAATCTCTTTGAATTATCTTTTGAACGATACAAATTTTGCCTAAATCTGATATCGGAGCAAGGAGTTATGCTTCCTTTACTCTAGCATGTCGGGATGGCAACTGTGTGACAACAATTTTGATGGCCTGCCACATTTGTGACGCCTAGTCAAAAATGTCATCAGCCATAGGCAGAATCAAGCTTCTGTGTGACGACATTTTAGATGGCCTGTCATATTTTGTATGCCTTGTCACAAATATCATCAGACTTAAGCAGAAACCATCAATTCCAGCTCATGTGTGATAATATTTTTGATGGCTTGTCACATTTTTGATGCCTTGTCACAAATGTCGTCAGCAATTATCTTCAGAACCTGGGAATTTATTTCATAACGGTATTTTGATCTTTTTCCTTTACTTCCCACAACTTATAACCCTCAAGAAACGTATTATCTTCCATTATCTGTAGTTAAAACATCTCAAAATGCTCTCTCATACACTTTCAACCACAAGAATAAGGTTTTCTCTAAAGATAATATCCTCAGGAACAAGAACATTCTTTCCCAAAGGGGTTAAACCCTAGTTAAGAAAAATCAAGGGAAAGCCTAAGGATTTCTTCAGGAACCTTCAAAAACATTAGATCTCTTTCAAGATCAAGCTTTAAAGTATGCATAGTGTTCATCCATGGGTCCCTTTCATCCATGGAGCTCAAAAATCATGTTTTAAACTATAAATTGTAATTTTCTTGTTGTTTTATGACTATATTCATGTTAATGATTGTTGTTTGGATTCAAGGTTGTGTCTTGATGTCTTTTTTATGAATCATATGAATAGGTTAGTTGGAAACCCATGAACTTGGGTGGTTCAAGATTTCCAAATTTGTTAAATACACCTATGCTCAATATTATGCATGCAAGGTGTTTGATAAAATGCCTAGGATGCTAGAAATTCATGTTTACATGGTTCCATGATATCTAAATGACAAGTCCATATTAGCTATATACTTCAATATAAATTTCATGCTATTGATGTGTTTCTATTGTTGTGGTATGAAGCATGTATGATAATGGAGATATACTATATGTACATGAAATATATCTATGCACTCCCTACTGTGCTTAAGATGTTGAAGAACTACATGAAGTATAATCTCCCCTACTTATGACAAAGTGAATTGTGGACTCCAATCTTATGATCAAGTCAGTCATGTTGTGTCAGTTTCCTTCCATCAAGTCCTGGGGGTATTCGTACCCTAAAATATAGTTGTGTGCCTAGATCTATTTCATGTTATCACGATACTATCATTCAAGCCATGATCTATAGAATTCAGTCAGTTATGTGACTTAGGAAAATCCAGTAACATCAGTAATCTCAGTAGTTCAAGATTCTCAGTGATCTCAGTACTTAGTAATATCTGTAACCTCAGTATTCAAAGTCAATCTTAGTAATTTCAGCACTCTTAAGTAGTCCTCAGAACTCAATACATTTCGTCATTCATCGTAATCCAGTAAACTTAGTTTAGCTCCGCTAAACAATACCACTAGTATCAATCTAGTTAATCAGTATCAGTTAAGTTATTCAGTTTAGCCCAGTTATTTAGTTCAGTCTCTTTCAGATGGGAGTAGGATTCAGCACCGAGTGAGCCTAGGATTAGGGACTCACCCACTAGATTAGGACTGAGATCCTTAGAAGCAATCCCTAAGTTCCAGAACTATATAGCTAGTATAGGTACGAGATGTCACCCGTTAGATAGGACTGATCAAGGGTCACCCGTTAGCACATTTATATGTATAGGACTGATCTTAGGAGTCACCCGCTAGATTAGGACTGACTCTACAATAGATGTCTTTAATAGTGGTGTGGTACTGACACCCTTCCAGTCAGGGCAGAAATTAGACCCTAGTCAGCTTAGCTTGGGGTATGTCGGTTAGATAAACACATCCCACGGTTTCAGTTATAGATTCAGGACTGTCAGATACATTTAACTTAGTTCAGTAGTACAGATTTAGTATTGTTAGAGACAATCAATCCTTATCATTGTAAATAGACTTGAAGATCACCCATTAGCTAGGACTGATCTCAATATGATTAATCGGTATAAGAATTATTAGATTTAAAGATCACCCGCTAGATAGGATTGATCATAGACTAAGTCAAATCATCTTTATTATTAGTATACTCATGATCACCCGCTAGATAGGACTGATCTCAGATTTAGTTACTCCAAGTAGAACGAAACTCATATAGTTCCATCAAAACTTAGACTATCAGATACAGTCGCTCAGTATCAGTTACATCATTTAGGCTGATCATCACAGTTATATCAGTTATATGAATTTTCTGAACTCATGTATTAGTGATATCAATTATCAGAATTTATGATATCAATATTCAGCTTCAAGACTGTCAGACATAATTAATCAGACCAGTTCTTCATAATTCAAACTGTCAAAAATAGTCATTCATCTATTGGGTATCTCAATATCAGTACACTCATGTTATCAGTATTCAGACTCAGTAGTCAGTATCTCTATGAGTTTAGTTACAGTTATGTACGCATGTATGTATCCTCACGTTCATATTAGTCAGCGTGGTTCATGCACATAACCTTTTGCATTTAGCCTACCTCACTTATATATTCAGTACATTCAGACGTACTAACGTATTTGCGCTATGGTGATTTCTCTTATGTTACACCATAGGTTCAAAGGCACAAGTTCCAGATCAGCAGTAGCATTTTAGTATTCAGACTTTGTAGTGAGTCCTTCTCATTCGAGGACGATATGATTATTGCTATATTTACTATTGAGTTGCTAGATGGAGTTATTTGGAGACATGTTCCTTCAACTCCTTATTTAGTTCAGTTAGAGGCTTTCAAACTAGATGTCAGATTAGATATTCAGATCTTATTATTTTCAGTATTTATGACTTGTTTTGGAATTGTTATACCTTTTTCAAATATTTTGTTATTAGACGTTTATTCAGTTCAAACCTTATGGCCTTTCATGTTCATGTTTCAGTATTTTATGATATATTATGCAGTATACAGGTACAGATATCAGTCATGGGTTAGCTTGTGGTCCTTCAGGGTCATGAGCAGCGTGTAGCATTCTGGTTCAGAAAAATTGGGGTGTTATAAAAGTGTAGATCACCAATTTGATCATTTAAAGCGGGTTAAACTGCCTTTTTCGGGCCAGATCTTGTTCATTAAGCTATGTAAAAGGTTAAAGTGATCCAACAGTGTTTGGAAATAGCCCAAAGTCGACATAAAATATATTTTGATATTAGATGAAGGGGGCTAAAGTTTGCTATCGATGATTGGGTGTTTTTGAATGAGTCACCAATGAAAGATGTAATGAGATTTGGTATGAAATGAAAGCTAAGTCCACGTTACATAGGCCCATATAAGATTACTAAGAGGTTTGACCATGTTCTTATGTATTAGAGCTACCCCAAGAGATCTCAATAGTTCATCCAGTATTTCATGTCTTAATGCTTTGAAAGTGCATCAGAGATCCATGTCATATTACTTCCACAGAAGATGCATAGTTATGGAAGATCTCACCTATCAAGAAACACCTATTTCTATTCTATATTGACAAGTTAAGAAGTTAAGGAATAAAGAAATAGCTTCTGTGAAAGTGCTTTGGAGAAATTAGTAACTAAAAGAGATCACATGGGAAGCTGAAGAAGCAATGAAATCCAAGTACCCCCATTTATTTGAATATAAAGAGGAATTCCAAGATTATGAATTAAAGAAATAACAAGTAAGTATAATATATAAATACTATGTGATAATAGGGATATTTAACTTAGGCTTGAACTTATTTTGGTTGGACAGTTATGCAAACATTCGACGATGAATGTTCCTGGGGGGAGGATGTGACACCCCGTACACTACATGTACTTATTCTATTTATATATAACTTGGTATAGCCTCATGGTAGGTAATGGATGAGATTTGTTATGCAAATATTAATGGTGTAGATGGAATTCTAGATGCAAATAGCAAAGATCGATACAAGTATTTAACTTGGAATCGTAAGTCAGTATTTGAATCTAAAGTTTAAAATGATTAGGTGTGTACAAGTTGTAAGTTAGATTAAGGTGATTGGGAGCTGGAAATAGAATGGAAGATTGAGTTGCTTGCTTGACTTAATTAAGCTAGTAGGTGAGTCACCTACTTAAGCTATTTAGACCAAGTTAATGGACCCATGTCTATGGATCATATTTGGGCATATATTGTAATGCTCCATACATTTCAAAACATAGACCAACTTAGCATAAACGAAAGTATTTAAACTCGAGATAGGTATTTGAGCTTAAAGTTAGAGGTGTTAAGTTAGGTAGAGGGATCAAGATTTTGGAAAAATAAGAGGAAACAAGTGATGTGCTTTCTTGACTTAATTAATCTAGTAGGAGCATCACCTACTTATACTATTGGATCGAATTAGGGCCTATATTGTTAGATATATTAAAGGCCAAAATTAAGTGAAAGAAAAAGGGAAAGATGATCAGCCTGCCCCAATACCTAAATTATTTAAGGCCCAATATGGTGTGATCCAATTAGAAATAAACCAAGTAGGTATATCACCTACTTGGACTTTTTGAGCAGCATAAATAGTCAAGTAGGTGCATCACCTACTTGGACTATTTTTTACCAATAGGTTGCTGGAAATGAGCTAAAAGAGGTAGTTTAACATAGCCCTTTTTAATCTCTAGGATCAGCACATTCTCAAATATTTCACTACAAAAAATTCAATTTTTCTATGCTCTCTTACTCTCTAAATTCCTCTAAGATCCTAACAATAACCCTAAATTTCCATTAGGGTTCTTTAGGATTTTTCCTCCTCCAAGCTGAAGGTAGGCGAATAATTCACGTGTTTAACTAAATTTTACCATGGGATATTATGGAAATCATATTCTTTATTTGTATAGTGTAGGAAATCCCTCTTTAAAGCATGGCAGTCATAAAGTTTACTTCTAAGAGAATATTTTCCTCTTTGGTTGAACATAAAAGGAAGATTAAAGTCTGGAAGAATCTAATTTAGGGGGATAAAATTTTTAGAATTTTGAAGTAAGGTTCTTCCCCTATTTTTATTCCTCTTTACGTATATTATGGTGGGGAATTTTGTACATGTCACTTGTAAAGAACTTATAGGGTGGTGATTGAAAATACTCTCCCATTATGCCCAAATAAATAATTAGGAATGTTTTTGGCTATTTGGTGCATACTGTCATGGTAGTATTTGGATATCCTTATATAGTGGTTGAACTAAATAAAGGATGTGATCTTGGGGGAATGGTTTGATGATTTAGTTATGTTGTATTGTAACAAAGTGCTCCCTTTAGCATTAATTGAAAAATTAGCTTTTTTAAATATAATGTAGATGAAACTAATGCGCCGATAACTATGTAATCTGTGAGTTCATATCGTAGGCCATATTATGATGTTTAGGTACTATTTTATACCAATAGGACAAGGGGGCCTAGCTAAAATGGTGGAGAAGTTATGGAATCATTCTAAGTGATAATAATGTTGAAGGTTGTGGTGGTACATCACCAATTTGATGTTACATGAGCTTAATGCCCACACACTTGTGCATACTATTTTATATGTGTCATCAAGCCAGAAGTGTTGGAGAACCTTATAAGAAGGTTGTATGACTATAGACGAGATTAGACGAGAAGAGGCTGAAAGAAACACCCTTGATTTAATAAGTAGGGGCTTACTTCCTGACTACTATTTTGGTGAGTCTAGGTAGTCCAAAAAGTGTTAACTAGTTACTAATACTAGTTTTACAACTTACCTTAGAATATATAAATAGTCAGAAAGGAAGAAAGTCAATTCATGGTAATATCCAACTACGCAGCAAGGTATGTGAGGTTATTCTAATTCATATTCTTTGACATGATGTATTATACTCATGTACCAATAAAGTAAGCTTCGTAGATGATCTTTTACATTAAAAGATACATTGTTATGGTGTACCAACACCACTATAGTTAATAGACCTATTATTTACTGCCTATGGTCTAAAAGTGTGTCAAAGTGTAACATGTTTCTCTTATATGAGTCAATAAGATCCAAGATTATACAAGTTAAGAGAGCCACATGCTGGATTACAATCTGTTCAAAATTGCTTTAATTAATCGTATACTTCTTTTGGCTACAGATGTTCTTTTTTTTAATATCATTCCCATCGTGTTTGGGCATAAGGTGACCTTATGAAGTCTTTTCCTATTTAGTATAAAGTTTATATGTCCTTATATGGGATATATATTTGTTCCTAATTAGAATCTACCAATGTACTTCAATAGTACTCATTCTCACATACCCTTCTATTTGTTATTACCTAGTAAGTATTTATTGTACAGTCTAAACCTCTTTAGTTGAGGAGTTATGTATCCCAAATTGGTATGCACATACTCCCCTATTTGAAACATCTAAATTTCTACAATTGAATCCACCCCAATTGCTATATGCTTTGTAAGATCACTAGAATTTGCCACAACCTATGCCATGTAATGTCACTTGCTTACTAGTTATACACCTTACTAGCTTATTTAGTGCATGTCATTATATCCTCGCTTGTTACATACCTTCTTAGCTAATTAGTGAATATGTTTTATGCCCAGTGAGGCTTATGGTGTCATATAAGTTCCAAAGTATTACCCTTTTTTCCTATATCATTGTTCTTGTCTCGATCATATGCCTTTTTCTATTGGTTCATGGATCAAAAGCTCAATAATATTATGACCACAAAAATAAAAATCTAAAAGATTAAAGAATTGACATAAAGTAAATATACTTATGTGTGAGTTCTAGCTTAAGGGCGAGAGCCTATCATAGGCCGATCATAATTTATTAATTTATGGGTGGTATCCAAAGGGTGGATGGAACAACTAACATGGGTCAATTCCATTATTGGGTGGTATCCCAGGGGTGAAAGAAAAGCCTAGCATGGGTCAATCCTGATTTGTGTATTAATGAGGAACGTATCCTAGGGGTATAATACCTAGCATGAGTCATCCTCTTTTACCAATGATCATCTGGACATATGTATTACATGGATTATAAAGATTATAAAGCAAATAAGACTAAAGTAAAGAAAAGCATGTAATGTACAGTCTTCCACAAGTGTAAGTAAAGGTGGTCATTCATCATTATCTATACGTTTATCTATATTGACCCCTAGTTTCATTTATTTCTTAATTCACTTATGGTTATCTCATGCCTTATATATTCAGTATATTACTTCGTACTGATGTCCTTCACGGGGGACCAACGTTCTATGTTGCAGGAATAGGTTTTTAACGAGTAGATCTCCCCAATAGAACACAGGATACTCAGCGGTTGTTGGTGAGCTCCAAGTTGATTTGGGGCCTTGCCGAATCTTTAGTATATATATTTTAGTGGTTTTATAGTCATGTATTCCATAAGAGGCTTTATAGATATTGTAAAGTAGTCATATGTATTCATAGATTCACATGTAATCTATATCAATTTGGCTATTTGGTTGGTGTTATATATATAATATTTTATCATAGATTCCATTTTTTTAGTGATTATTTACTCATCTAGTTTATTTATATATTATGTGTTCCTATAGTCGTTGTCCACCTCATCTAGTGTTGGGGTGTGATAAATGTGGTATTAAAGCAGATCATCCTAGGGAGTCTACAAACTCGTGTCTAGTAGAGCCTTACTTATGAATGTGTTGTGCACCATATTTATAATTAGGGGGCTACTGGGACATTTAGGAAATTTTACTTTCTTTCATATTCCATATAGTGTGATGGAGCAATGTTAAGGAGTTTATTCCCACAGATACTCTGATCTGGCATATTCATACTATCCCTACTATATAGTGAAGGTCAACGATGGAAAAATGGCCAGCACCACTAATGCCTAAGAGGCAACCTACAAAGAAGGATCTCAAGTCATTGAAATTTATATTAGGGTGAGCCAATTTAGTCTGACCATCACGGCCCATAATAGTGTAATGGATTTTGTACTTCTTAAGGCTGTATTTGTACTATTTGTATTGTCTTGGTTGATTTGAGCAAGATATAATAAGCTTATTAATATTTTTGTATAATAAATGGTCAACTAAAAGATGGGTTGAAAATATTTCTTAGTGCGCTTCTTAAGAGGGCGTGAATGGTTTTTAGGTTTGAGATTTCTTTCAGATAAATCCTTCAATATATAGGATTTAATACCCCTGACGGCATCTAGTACTTTGTTAGTAACTATATAGGGTCTTAGGGTTACACACATTTTTAAAATAGAATCTGCTTAACTAGTTTTGTTGAAAGAGGCTAGTAGAATGGTCTGAAAGGTGAACCTTTCAATGTGATAGCATTATCTGGGATACCCCTAGTTAGAAGATAAGGACCAAACACCTACTAGATATCATTTATGATTTTAGTAATTATATTATTATAAGGTATGTGTGTATGACTGCCCCATACACAAAAGGGATTGCATGTTATCATAAATGATATATGGTACCAAACATTGATTGTAATGATATACTAGGTCAATAGCAATGATAAGGTTGATCTCGACCTCCTACTCCTACCAATAAACTGTTAAGGATTTGTTTTCTATCATGGCCCTAGTTTACATTGACTATGAATGAAATGCCGATAAGGAGAATTTATACAAGATTAAAAAGATAATATGGGGAAACTAATTGCATGTGTTTTTAGTTAAGTAACAAACACGAGTAGAACTATCCCACCAGTGATTTACCACTAGTGGCAATATGCTTGTAAATTAATAGAGTAGAGTGACCCCATAATATATCTCCTAGTTTCCATAAGAATCTGGTCTATTACGTAAGTATACATGCTATATGTTCTATAGCTTGTCTATTTATAGGTCGTGTGTCTTTTGTAGATTATTTTCTCACTTATAACATAAGTCATAGAATACTTGCATGTAGATGTTATCTACTTCATTGAATCCTCATTTATCTCTATATGTTCATAGGAATTTTCCCTATATGTTATTTATTACACTAATTATTTACGACAAATCACTTTTTGTATTTCAAATGTATCACAGATAATTTGATTATGTGCTATAGGCATTTGAATTAGTAATCATGAGCTAAATTATCACCTATAAATTGCCTGCATGTTATACCTTTCGTAGACCATTTGCTTATATGCTACATTCCTCATAGCCTACTTGCTTTGTATAATTATTCATGTGTTAGTCTAGTTATTCATGCTCTAGTCCACTTGCTCAATATGATTTGTGTTTCATAGTTCACTTTCTTATATGGATTCATTCTTATAGCCCACTTATTTATATATTGTATATATTATCATAACTTAGACCTCTATATTATGTGCCTATCTAGTCTATTTTTCCAATGAGTTATTTCACTTGCTTACATACTATAGGTCTTTTAATTCACCTACCTATATGTTACATGTCTCATAATACATGTGCTCACAACTACTTTAAAGTTCATGTGCTTATTTGCTACATGCATTAATATCTCACTTGCACATAAATTACATATTTCTATAACTCAATTGTCTATATGTCACAAGCTTATTAGGTTCGTATATTTATATGTTAAGTGCTCTTTTGTGCTAATCAGTTTGTGTCATAGATTCTGTGAACTTATCCACATACTATCTATGTTTATTAATTAACATGTTTGGATATGAGTGAAATCTAGTACAAAACTTACTCATAGATAAGTGATAGTGTAATAAACTATTCAGATGTGTGACTCCAAAATATTAGTTTTATGTTGACAACTGTTTTCTCTTAAATGATTTCCTATGAAATAAAATATGGAAAAAAGGAGAAACTTGAGCCCCAATATGTTATACTAAGAGCCTATGATTTCATGTGTCCATTTTATAGAAATTTGTGGCAGATCCATTTTTCGTTGTACTCCGTTAACATAGTAAATGACCAAGGACCTATCATGTACAAAAGTCCCCACAACCATTCTTAATTGCTAAGGCATGAAGTTTGGGACAAAAGGATCACCTCCATTGAAGTATTGATAAAGAACTAGGATATAGAATAAGCTACTTAGGAATAGAAGAAGATAGAGATTCTAAATCCCCTCCTTATCCAAACGTCGATAATAGGATCTTAGATCATGTGCTCCCCTATGTGATCCTACATTTTGCTAGCATTTGTTCATTTGTATGTCATTTACAAGTCGTGTGTTCATGTATATTAAATTTCATAATTCTATGTGTTCTACTTGTTTATAGAGGAAATGAGGGAAATCATGCTATACTAAAATAGTTTTCATTAAATTACAAGGTTAACAAAGGGGTTTTACTTATCATATTCTCATTTCATGTGTTATATCTACTGAGATGTCATGTGAGTCTGGTATACATTATTTTAGTTAGCCCACAGATTTAGTGTAGTCTTATTTATAAAGGAAACTCCAACAAATATTTTTCTTTTTTTGGGGAAATTCTACTTAAGTCATTAGCCATATTTTTCATTCGAGGATGAATGATCCAAAGAGGGGAATGATGTAATGCTCTGTACATTTCAAAACATATACCAACTTGGCATAGAAGAAAGTATTTAAACTCGAGATGGGTATTAGAGCTTAAAGTTAAAGGTGTTAAGTTAGGTAGAGGGATCAAGATTTTGGAAAAATAAGAGGAAACATGTGATGTGCTTTCTTCACAATCTTGTAGGTGCATGACCTACTTATACTATTGGACCAAATTAGAGCCTATATTATTGGATATATTAAAGGCCCAAATTAAGTGAAAGAAAAAAAGAAAAGATGACCAGCCCAACACCTAATCTATTTAAGGCCCAAATGTCCAGCCCAATACCTAATCTATTTAAGGCCTAACATGGTGTGATCCAATTAGAAATAAACCAAGTTGGAGCATCACCTACTTGAACTTTTTGAGCAGCGTAAATAGCCAAGTGGTGCATCACCTACTAGGACTATTTTTGACCAATATATGGCTGGAAATGAGATAAAAAAGGCGGTTTAACATGGACCTTTTTAAACTTTAGGATCAACTCATTCTCAATTATTCCACTACAAAAAAATAAGATTTTCTATGCTCTCTTTATCTCTAAATTCCTCAAAGCTCCTAAAAGCAGCCCTAAATTTCCATTAGGGTTCTTTAGGATATTTCCTGCTCCAAAATAAAGGTAGATGAATAATTTATGTGTTTAACTAAATTTTACCATAGGATATTATGGAAATTATATTGTTTATGTGTATAGTGTAGGAAAACCCTATTTAAAGCATGGCAGTCACAAAGCTTACTTCTAAGGGAATATCTTCTTCTTTGGTTAAACATGAAGAGATGTTTACAGTCTTGAATAATCTAATTTAGGAGGATAAAAATTTTAGAATTTTGAGGTAAGGTTCTGCCTCTATTTTCATTCCTCCTTATGTATATTATGGTGGGGAATTTTGTACATGTCACTTGTAAAGAACTTATAAGGTGGTGTTGAAAATACTCTCCCATTATGCCCAAATGAATTTTGGGGAATGTTTTAGGATATTTTATGTGTACTGACATGGTAGTAGTTGGATATCCTTATATAGTGGTTTCACTAAGGTGTAAATGGAGGATGTGATCTTGGGGGAATGGTTTGGTGATATAGTAATGTTGGTACAGTCACAAAGTGCTCTGTTTAGAGTTAATTGTGAAATTTGCTTTTTAACTATAATGTAGATGAAACTCATATGTCATTAATTATGTAATCCATGAGTTCATATCGCAAGCCATATTGTGATGTTGAGGTACTACTTTGTACTAATAAGAAAAGGGGACATAGCTATAATGATGGGGAAGTCATGGAATCAATCTAAGGGATAAAAATGTTGAAGGTTGCGGTGGTACACCACTAATTTGATGTTGCATGAGCTTAATGACCACACACTCATGCACACTATTTTATATGTGTCATGAAGCCAGAAGTGTTGGAGAAATGTATAAGAAGGTTGTATGGGCGTATTGATGAGATTAGACGAGAAAAGGCAGAAAGAAACACCCTTGATTTGATAAGTAGGGGCTTACTGCCCGACTACTATTTTGGTGAGTCTAGGTAGTCCAAAAAGTATTAACTAGCTTACCTTATTATAGATAAATAGTGGGAAGGGAAGAAGGTCAATTCATGGTAATATCCGAATGCGCAGCAAGGTATGTGAGGCTATTCTAGTTCATATTCTTTGAGATGACGTATTATACTCGTGTACCAATAAAGTAAGCTTCGTAGATGAGATCTTTCATGTTAAAAGATACATTGTGATGGTGTACCAATCCCACTATAGCTAATCGACCTTTTATTTACTTTCCACGGTCTAAAAGTTTGTCAATGTGTCACATGTTTCTCTTTTATGAGTCAATAAGATCCAAGATTATACAAGTTAAGAGTGTCATATACTGGATAACAATCTGTCCAAAATTGCTTTAATTGATCGTATACTTCTTTTGGCTACACATGTTCTTTTTTTGAATATCATTCCCATCCTGTTTGGGCATAAGGTGACCTTATAAAGTCTTTACCTATTTAGTACAAATTTTATATGTCCTTATGTGGGATATACATTTCTTCCTAATTATACTCTATTCAGGTGCTTCAATAGTAACCATTCTTACGTACCCTTCTATTTGTGATTACCTATTATGTATTTATTGTACAGTCCGAACCTCTTTAGTTGAGGAGTTACGTATCTCATCTTGGTATACACATATTCCCCTATTTGAAACATCTAAATTTCTACACTTGAATCTACTCCAATTGCTATATGTTAGGTAAAATCACTAGAATCATCCACAACCCACATATGCTATGTAATGTAACTTGCTTACTAGTTATACACCATACTAGCTTATTCGTTACATGTCATCATCTCCTCGCTTGTCACATGCCTTCATGGCTCATTAGTGAATATGTTTTATGCCTAGTGAGGATTATTGTCATGGGCTCATTTTTCGACGTGTCAGCGGCACACAAATTTGCCCGTACGGCGCCCATGGTTCCCCCAACTATGGGCCAGCCTTCCTTATTTCCCAGATCTTTAGCACGATCCTGTGCCTGTGGGAAGCTCGCCTCAGAGGCTTCCCCCTTTGGTGCCGCTCCTTCAACATGTCGGCTGACATGGCCAACGTATAGGCAACTCTTCTGGCCACCTTTAATCCGTGGATCTCATCCATATGCGCTCCTGGGGATGGCTATGGACATACTCGTCCCTTGCCTTGGCCTAATCATTGCCATCGCATGCACAGTCCTATCCTCAAGCTTGACATCACCTCATGCATGTGCACTTGGCCTTTGCTTCGCCCGAGTAGGGCAACCCTCAATCCTTGGCCTTTGTCTCAAGCGTCTTTCTTAGATATGCCCTCTCATGTCTTATGGCATAGCCAAACATAGCCCACGCAACTTGTATCCAGCTTTCGTAGCACAGTGTCGCCCCACAACTGCGCATCTAGGCCAACGGACCCTTGCTCGCTTGGCTGAACCTTGACCAAGCTCACAAGTTAGCTCACGAGCCTCTTGGGGAGAGTATCTCGATTGCTCTATCGATTTGGACGTATCCTTCCATCATTTAGACAGCCCACAGGGCTTGTCGGTTTATATAGCCAGCCTCTAGCCTTTTCCGACGCCCAACGCTAGTCCACCCGACCTTGCATTGCCCATAGGGTTCCCGAGCCCTATGAGTACCTTGCGCATTCCTTTGACATGCCAAGGCAGGCCCTTGAGGTTGTCCCTTAAGGCAGCACACTTGGGGTGGCCATCTGTCGACACACCCGGGGGAGGCTAGTAGGCTGTCACCATTCATACCCCCCTTATATATGCTTAAAATAAATAATCTCAATGTCCGCCACTAGACATCATTTTGCCCGAGAATCATACTGGGGCTTAGATCATTCATCTGACCTTCAAATTGGGTGTCGTTTGTTCCTACTCCTTTCTCTTGACTTCCTTCACACCTCCATGAAGTTTCACCCCATTCCCATACACATGGAATGAGTGATGGCCTTCGGACCAATCAGCAAATTATGATAATGCCACTGGAGTTTGGCCAAGTCAAGCCCCTATCCAAACGGACTCCAAATGACCCCAAATTTGGTAAGCATACATAAGGTACCATCAATATCAACTCTATAAACCGGAATCCTTAGATTCCACTTGTAGCTCAAAATGGCACGGCACTGACATCGAACACCGCACACGATCCTCACCATGCCTCCGCCCCCTTGGGCTCACACCAAGCCCTCTCCAAATCACCTTGGCACTCTTAGGACATGTCATGCAACGTATATATATGTTTGTTGCCTCATTTTATGCCCCTTTGCCTCATCTTCGACTTCAGCATATTCCCTCTGCACATGCCGCCTGCATAGCTGACAAGGTTGCGGCCTAGTTGGCACGCACAATCCTGGCGAGTGACAGGCCCCAAAACTTTGGGGCGTCACATTATGGTGTCATATAAGTTCTAAAGTATTACCCTTATTTCCTATATCATTGTTCTTATCTCGATCATATGGCTTCTTTTATTAGTTCATGGCTCTAAAACTCAATAATGTTATGACTACCAAAATAGCAATCTAAAAGATTTAAGAAGTGATGTAAAGTAAATATACTTATGTGTGTGTGGAAGCTCAGTGGCTAGAGCCTAGCATGGGCCGATCTCAATTTATTGATTTATGGGTGGTCTCCCAGGGGTGGAAGGACCACCTAGCATGGGTGGATCCCATTATTGGGTGGTATCCTAGGGGTGAAAGGAAAGCGTAGCATGGGTCAATCCCAATTTGTATATTGATTATGAACGTACCCTAGGGGAATAATACTTAGCATGCGTCATCCTCATTTACCATTGATCAGCTGGACATATGTATCACATGGCTTATAAAGATTATAAAGCAAAGAAAAGTAAAGATAAGATAAGCATGTAATGTACAGTCTTCCACATGTGTAAGTAAAGGTGGTCGTTCATCCTTATTTATAAATTTATATATAATGACTCCTACTTTCATTGATTTCTTATTTCACTTATCGTTATCTCATGCCTTAAATACTTAGTACATTACTTCGTACTGACAACCCTTATAGGGGACCAGCATTTTATGTTGCAAGCATAGGTTTTTAACGAGTAGATCTCCCCAATAGAACACAGGATACTCAGTGGTTGTTGGTGAGCTCCAAGTTGATTCGGGGCCTTGTCGAATCTTTAGTATATATATTTTGGTGGTTTTACAATCATGTATTCCATAAGAGGCTTTGTAGATATTGTAAAGTAGTCATATGTATTCATAGATTCACATGTAATCTGTATCGATTTGGCTATTTGGTTGGTGTTATATATATAATATTTTATCATAGATTCCATTTTTTTAGTGATTCATTTACTCATCTAGTTTATTTATATATTATGTGTTCCTATAGTTGCTTTCTGCCTCATCTAGTATTGGGGTGTGATATAGATTAATGTACTCATTAGGCCCAAATTGAATAAGAGAAGAAGAAAAATAGAAAAACGGCCCAACACATAAATCTGCCAAGGCCCAAGTGTAATTGAGCCCAATTAAGAATTAAACAAGTAGGTGTATCACCTACTTTGGCCTTTAAGAAGCGTAATCTTCTTATGTAGGTGCATCACCTACTTAGACCAATTTGACCAAATTTAAGGTCCAAAATGCAGCTTAGTGGATGGCCAAAAGCACGGCCTTTATAAAACCAAGTTGTTGGTCATTTTCCTAATTCTTAAGTCACAAAAAAATGTTACACTTCTCAAATTCTCTCTACTTTCTTTAAACCAACTAGGAGCAGCCTTATATTTTCGTTTAGGGTTCTTAGAGAAACCCCAACTTTTGCCACCCAAGGTAAGTTAAAACACTTATGGTTTAGCTTAATTACTCATGAAAGATTAGGAAAACATGCTATAAGTGCTTAATTATTAATTCATGGAAGAATATAGAACAAGCTACTTGCTCATTTTTTTTTCTTTATTATTAAGAGATCTCTTTTCTTCTATGGTTTAAAGTACGAAGGATAGTGAAAGTTGAAGTTCTTGAGGAGTTTAAATTAAAATAATAAGTTATGAAATTGAGGTAGGGTGACTGCTCCATTTTGTTCTCCTTATATACGAATTTGAGAGAGAATTATGGATGTGTTGTTTTTGAGAACTCAATAGATGATGAGTTCAATAATTGATTACAACAATTAAAGAGATTTGGGGCTGCTTTGTGGACTGTTTGTATGAATATGTTATGGGATGTTGGGCTGATGTTGGAGAAAGGTATGACTAGTTTGAATTGAAATATAGAAGAAAGGTATGGTGGTATGCCACCGAACTAATTACTGCATATATTACTACCCAATCCATTTTGCATACTGTTTGGAGGGTATAATAAAGTCAAGATGGTTTCGGTGAATCTTATAATAACATGTATGGTATGCGGGTGTAATTAGAGGGGAAAAGGGTTAAAATAACACCCTCGATTGATAGGTTAAGGGCTTACTGCCCAATTACTGTTTTGGTTAATTTAAGTAGCTCAAATGTGTTGGTTGGTTACTAATATTAATTTACCATATATTCTATTATAGATAAGTAATCTAAAAGGTGGGAAGTCAATTTGGGTTAGTTTCAGAGTTATATAACCAGGTATTTAAGGTGTACTCTATTTTTCAGTATTTGGCATGAAATCAAACATTTGTTCATCAAGTAAGCTTCCACCGTTATCCTATAACAAGTGATACATAGTAGCAGTGTATTACGTTCTGTTTAGCCAATGACATTGTTCCCACTCTCTAATCTATTAAAACGCCTTAAAACATGCTTATTATTAAACCCGCACCTCTATTTTCACTATAAAATTCCAGTAGTTCTCCATTTACTCAAATAAGACCCAAGTATATTTTCAGCTCCTAAACACTTAATTTGTGTGCCAACAGCTCCCTACCTCATTGTTTTTGCAATAAGTGCCCATTTACATGTATCTTATTTGTAGATTATTATTTCAAGGTACCATAATGTATGACTACCAAAGTAACAATCACAAAGGTTAAATAAACTAAGTAATGCAAATCTGTAAAATGAGTGGTAACTCAGGGGCATAAGCCTAGCATGTGCCGATCTCAATACCTTTATATGTGGGTGGAAGCTCACGGGCATAAATCTAGAATGGGCCGATCCCAATGTTCTTATGTGGGTGGCAGCTCAGGGGCGTAACCCTATCATGGGCCGATCCTGATTTATCTATTTACCACTGATCATCTGGTCATTTACATTATATGTTTTACAAAGATTATAAAGTATGAAAGGTAAAAATGAAGAAAAGAATGCAATGTATGTCGTCCCGCAAGTATCTATAAAGGTGGTCTACTAGTACTACTTATACACTTGTATGTAATTTCTATTGAGCTCTTGTATCATGTGTTATTACCTTTAGCCTTACATATTTAGTACATATTTTCATACAATATTGTGAATTTGTCATTATATTAAAGTATTATTCAGTGTCGGTAGGTTATGAACACTGTATACCCATATGTGCGTGCATGTTTTTTATTTTTAGCAACAAATCAGTCAGATTATGATTACTACCATAATCAAATTATCATATTCATGTTGAGAAATTATCAGCTATGAGTCTTTTTAACTTTAATCAGTACTAGTGTCAGTTCTGTTGGTAGTATGATTTAGGACCGAACGACCCTAGGGACTAAGGCTCACCCACCAATAGTTGACTGAGACCTTTAGTAGCAGTCCCTAAGTTCCAGAACATGTAGTCAGCAGAGGTTATGAGATGTCACCCATAATAGAGTACTAACACACTCTCAGGGGTCATCTACCAATAAAGGACTAACACCCTAGTCCTTCAGGACCCCAGTTTAGTGGATCCACACAGCTAGTGTTTGTATTCATGGTACGGTATTGACACCCTTCCAACTGGGGTTACAGCTTAGATCCTGGTTAGCTCAGACTAGGGAATGTCGGTTAAATGATAGTTCCCACAATTTCATTTCAGTATTCACAATATATCAGTACAAGTTTACATGAACAAGTGTTCAGTTTACCTGTTATCTAGTTAGTTAGTTTTATAGATTATTTCAGTACATTCTTTACTTGGTCTTGCATTCATTTTTCATGTTCATACATTTATACTGAATATCATTATGTACTTCAGTTAGTCCTTATATCACATACCAGTATTTTCAAAGTACTAACCACATAATCTTTTCTGTGCTATGTTGTCTTATAACATAGGTTTGGATGCGCAGTTCCCCAATCACCCTTAGTCAGTTCAGTGCCACTCAACAATAGTTGTAGTGAGTCCTAATTAAGTAAGAATAGGTTATTTACAATTATTTTTAGCATTTCTTTTATTTTAGTCAGTCAATGTTAGTTGGAGATTTGTCCTATCAACTCCTCATGTCTTAAAGGCTTTTTGATATTCAGACTTGTTTTTGGTTTTATCAACAGTTCAAACCTGTTGGTTATTGTCTCAGTATTACATCTTAATAGGATTTTTATCAGTTTAGCTTCTGCATATGATGTTTATTTATTACTTTATTCAATTCTCATAGTAGATACCAAATTATGGGTTAGCTTGGGGTCACTTGTGGCCTTAAGTACCATGTTACGACTAGGGGTAGTTTTAGGTTATGATACACGAAGACTACAAATACCAAATTGCCACTATAGGGGGGACAAAAGGGTTAAAATAGTGAAAATCAAAATTTCAATTTATGGGTTGTTACATTATTAATAATAAAAAGATGTGTTATTGAGTGTATAAGTTTTAATTACTAATTTTGTAGGTAAATATATAACAACTGGTTTTGCTATTACTAAAAATATCTACAGTCAAAGCATGTGCTTCTCATTCATCATAAGTGGTATGGGTAATTCTTTTTTATGTGATGGTATTTGATCTATACGAAGATGATACAGTCCCCAAACACAATGTTGAGTTGAAAGTATCCTTGCTGATTTTTTCTTGGGCTAAGTTTAAATTAGGGTCAACTTCAGATGATTATTCCACCTGGATTATAAGGAGTTATGGGTACTACCACCTACCAAATTGTAACTCTCTGAGAGTATAGCATGGTCACCACACTGTGCTTACAGTCCCTAGGGACCACAAGCTAACCCATAAGCTGGTACCTACTTTGAGCACTAAATAATTATGACAAAATAACATATGCAGAATATCTGAAGATGCCATAAGGTTTTAAATAATAAAGAATTTTTGAATCACGAATCTTGTAAACAACAACTGTCTGAAAAAAAACTACCTAAAACTGATAAAATAAAGATAAACTGACTGACTCTCAGAAGTATTTGAAAGCCTCTAAAATTGACTGAATAATAGTTGATGGGAGAGTCCCCAACTAACTCCAACTGACTACTGAACTGAAACCATGAAAATAAATAGTCTTCCCATAACATATGAGGAATCACCACTGCTACGACTAATAATTTGGTAGGTCAATGCGCGATCCAAGAACTGAGCATTCAAACCTATGATATGATATATGATAGCGCTAGAAAAGAGTATGCGATTGGTACTTTGAATGTACTAGTATGATAAATGAGGTGGGATGATATGTATGGTTTCATGTGCATGAATAATAACTGACTGAATAAATAGCATGAAATATTGAATAGAATGCATGAAATTTGTAAGCACTGGAGATGCGTGAAATCTGATAAATACTAAGAAGGCATGACCAAGCATAAAATATGTTCTGAATATAATCTGTAAATTGAGATACTAAAATCTAATAACAAAATTACTGATATCTGTGTTCTATGGTCAAGTAACTAAAACTGAATTATAGAGTCGATTACTGCACTTAGACTATAAGAGCTATTATCTAACCGACATATCCCAATGAGCAATTTAGGGTCCAACTTGTGACCCTAGTTGGAAGAGTGTCAATACTGTACCACTGGTACTAACATTGGTTGTGTGGATCCACTAAATGTTTTTCCGAAGAACTAAGGGTTACCCTCAACTAGACGGTACCCATATGAGATCAACCCTCAACTGGAAAGTTAACATCTAAGCCTACGCTGGCTATGTAGTTCTAGAATGCGGGTACTGCTACTAAAGGTCAAACCCTCAACTGGCAGGTAAGCCTCTATCCCTAGGTTCTCTCAGTGCTAAATTCTACTTCCAACTAAACTAACTCGATAGACTGAATTGTTCTAAGTTTAGCTGATTATGAATACTGACTGAACTGATAATGCTCATAACATATTCTAAAACTAATTTGAAGATATTGAGACTAAGTAAAATCTATGTTTTCGGGTATTCATAACCCCGAGGACGCAATAGCAATAATAGTTAAATAATACTACAACTTGGGGGATATAATATGAAAGCATCATTCAAAATTCATTCTTGTAGGCATTTCATCAAATACTTGATGTTCATATTTCATGCTAAGCATGATAATTGTTTAAAGATTGTAGAAATTGCATGATTTCAACAACAACATCACCAATTATGAATTAAATCAGTGAATAACAACATTAAACATGTGGGGTTTGATAAACAACAACAATTTCATGTAAACATGGTATAGAATTACAATACATGGGAGTTCATGGTTAAAATCATAAAAATTGTAAAGATCATAACTTTGTATTTAAAATTGGATATTTGGACTCCATGGGTTAAAGGGACCCATGAATGAAAACTTAACATACCAGGGTTAATGAATTCATGAGAATTGATGGCAAATTATTGAGATTTAATCTTGAATTTTATAGGCTAGGGTTTTTTTTCTTGAAAGAAAATTAGTTTAATTTTGGAGAATTCTGAAATAATGAGAAAATAATGATCTATTCGGACTTAAATCCTATGTTATGACTGGATGAGGTGAGGGGAAAGGACTCAATTGCCCTTGGATAAATTAAAACTCGAAACTGGAACTAGAAATCTTGATTTTAACATTCGATGCAATACGGTGAAATCACATTGGGCCACTGGAAAGATGACCACTGCCAACTGGGACCTTGGTGCGATGCGGCGCCATCGCGGTGCCTCACTAGAAAATGACTATTGCAAAATGATCCCTTGGCGCAACGCAGTGGCAATAGCGAAGACACATTGGAAAAGAACGGACACAAAATAGCAAATCAGCGTGATGCAGTGCTTATCGCGATTGCACACTAAAAAATGATAAACATAAATTTGGCCATCACTGAGATGTGGCCTTATCGCGTTGGGCTACTATTCTGAACTAAAAGTTCTATAATATCTCACCCGAGTATTGGATTTGCCCGAAATTGGTATCGTTACAAAGATAATTCAATTTTGTATCATTTGGTAGGTCTTAAGCATGAAAATTCTATGTAGACCAGAAGATATGCTCATTTGAATTTGACTAAAGTAACATTCTTATATAAAATCAATCGGAAAGGATTATTTTGATTCGTCTAATAGCTGGGAGTAATTTGAGACATTAATATACGTCAAACTAACTCATAAAACTATCATAGAACCATAATATAGCATGCATGAGATTGAAACATGACACTAACATTGGTTTAGATTTTTGGGGTACTACAATATCTCCCCCTTAGAAACATTTATCATCGAATGAGCTAGCTAAACTGAAATCACTTAGGAACTGAGATTACATGATGAATATATGCGAACTCAATCAAATAAAAATGGTCATCCCAACTACCCTTAAAGTCGACTACACATGATCTCAACATATCCATAATGGTCTGAATAGTCCTCTCTGCCTGACCATCTGTCTAATGATGAAAGGTTGTACTGAGGTAAACTTGAGTACCAAGACCCTTCTAAAAATCTTTCCAAAAGTGAGAGGTAAACTAAGTACCTCTATCTAAGATGATGGAAAATGGGACATCGTGTAACCTAACCAACTCCTAATATAGAGCTTGGCATAGTCCTTGGCTGAATAAGAAGTATGGTTTGGAAAGAAATGAGCTGACTTGGTTATCCTGTCTATAATGTCCCAAATCGAATCATACTGCGATGAGTACGAGGCAAACCTATCACAAAATCCATGTTCACTACCTTCCACTTCCACGTGGGAATACTGAACTCCTACATAGACCCACTAGGCTTCTGATGCTCAATCTTAACCTGCTGATAAGTGGAGCACTTAGCTAGAAACTCTAAAATATCCCTTTTCATCCCACTCTACCAATAGATTTCACGCAGATCACGATACATATTCATTCCCCCTGGATGAATCGAATATCACGCACCATGTGCTTCTGCAAGAATTTGCTATCTCAACTCATCAACACACGACACACATAATCTATCCTGGCAACGCAGTACACTATCTTCCCCTTGAGAGAAAACCTCCACTTTGTATCTCTTACTGACTCCTTCAACTTCACCAAAATAGGATCCTATCCTGCTTTTCATTCACTTCATAACCAAAGAAGATTCAAAACTATTCTGAACCTAAACACTACCCTCAGCTGATTCAACAAAATGAACACCTAACCTGGTAAGCTGATGAACTTCATGAACTAACTTTTTCTTATCATCCTCAACATGAAAAACACTACCCATAGACAATCTACTTTGGGTAACTTCTACTAAATTGGTATTTCTCATATGGTACAAAACACGCATATCATAATCTTTCAACAACTCTAACCATCCCCTCTGGTGTAGATTTAAATCCTTCTGTGAAAACACATACTGTAAGCTTTTGTGATCTGTGAACACATCAACATACACTCCATACAAGTAGTGCCTTAAAATCTTTAAGGCGAACACAACAACTGCTAACTCAAGATCATGGGTAGGGTAATTCTTTTCATCGGGCTTAATCTGTCTAGAGGTATAGGACACAACCTTACTGTAACGCCCCAAAATCGGATCCCGAGATGTCACACGGTGCTTAAGGTCACAAGTAACCCCAAGCTAATCCTTCATCTAGAATAACCCAAAGCAACTGAATAAAATACATAAAATAGAAGGAATAATGCAAAAATAACACATAACTTAGTCTGACCAACATGAAAGTAAATTTACACGGTCACAATTTTGCTCAGATATATACAAATCTGAAACTGAATACACTGACTACTAGTGACTGTCTATGAAGCCTCTACTAGCATTGACCAAAGATAGCCGGGTCATGACTCCCAACTACCCCTACTCAATACGACTGAATACAAAAAATACAATACACCTCAAATCTAAACAACTCAAGTCCCTGAATCAAAAGGACTAATCACGTGCCGATCGAGAGCTGCGACCCAGCTGAACATGATATGTGCGCTACAACTTGTACCTATATTTTGGTAAGAATGTAGCCCATGGAAATATGTAGGTCAGCACTTTGAGATGTACTGAGTATGTGGGGGTACATGTAACAATATAAATAGTATAATAAATTTCATGAAAACATGCATACGGACAATGATGACTCACTTGGCTTGAGTTATATCAAATCATACTTTTTGTAATTTCATAATAAACATCTCATATGATAAAATCTCGTAATCCACGTAAATCATTATAAATCATAAATTATGATAAATCATCCTAAATCATCATAAATTATCATATCGTCAAAAATCATCATAGGTAATTATAAATCATCATAAATGACCATAAAACATCATAAACATCTCAACTCTTTGACTCAAATCTCGGAGTGACTCGGTAATTCAAGAAACTTAATCTTACGGACACAGGAGTTTCCTATAACCAATAACCCCATGTGAGCTACGTGGAATACCAATGTTTGAAACCCCCGTTGGCAGGAGCATCACACTCTTTCCCAGGGAGTACGACCTTAAAACTGCAATAATCACAATCGGGCTCTCTGGACAATAATATCATCATCAAACAACCCTACGGTAGCACAAAGGTTTGGGAAAATACCAAATTTCCCTCTCGGTGCTAAGTACTACCCCCGACAAGCTCAGAATGCGTTAGGAAATCCACCACAGCATCACAAGGGTCTATCATAAATACCAAATCAAATCTCTTTCTCATTTATCAAATCATATCAATTTGTGGATTCCTAACTCAACACATTTTAACTCAAAATATTTTAATCTTCCTCAACATTAACAAGGTATCAATGCATTGAACCATAACCAAGTCGACATTTGGACAAGGATATGAAGACTCAATACATAATATTTTCAACAATTTAACTCATCAAAACATCTGGAAAATATCAAGACTCATTGCAACTTCGATATCAATATACCCAATAACTCAAATCATCATAAAGAAACTCAAAATTTGACACATGGCTCGAAAACACTTAGAAATACCAATAATTCATTCTTGAACTTAAAACGTGGATACATGTTCAAAATATATCAATTCTTGATAGAAACACCAAGAATCCCAATATTAAATCTCAATTCATAGAACGAAAATATTCAAATACTCATGTGATTCAAAACTTACAATTCAAATCTTTATAAGTTCATAATCGAATTATTTAGACATAATTTAACTTACAGAACCATATGAATCCATTAAATAATCATAACTGGCAAGCTTAAATAATTTACATATATACATAATCAAAATCACATGGTAGGATATCTTGGAAATAAATTCATTTGTCAAACTCATAATAATCCATAATAAAAATTAAAGATACGGGCACAAGAATGGAAGAATTATTCTTGTTCAAAGCCCCACATACCTAAAAATGGAAGATGAATATGAACTTCTGACTTTGGAACTTTATTCACGAAAATAAATGGTACTTCTCGAAGCCCTTAACATAATCAACTCAAATCCCAAATCAATTTAGAATTTCTACGGTTCAATCAAAAGACATAGAAGGATGAAATTTGGAGTAGTAGGATTGGGGTTTGAGCCTTAGAAAATTTTGGAGAAAAATGAGCTATTGAATGTTCTTAATGGACTTAAATCCATGGTTTATCCAGATGGATTGGAGTGGGAATGACCAAAATACCCTTAAAAATCAAATAATGTCAAATCTGTCCTTTGGTGGACTGTTTTGATAGGCTAAAGTAGATCGATCATAACTTTTTACTCTGATAGATAAATTAGATGAAACCAATTTCATTGGAAAGAGGAATCTCAGAGCTTTCTGTTGATATATAGTTTCTCACCCAGATCATTATGTACAAGGATTTATGATCATTTGAAGTTGACCCTAAAATTCGCCTGGCCTCAGTATTTTTTTCCTGCACATTTACTGTTCACCACTATTCACGGTTAGTTTGGAATGATCATAACTCATCGCTCGAGTATCTATTTTTGATGATCCACATATCGTTGGAAGTATTATTCAATTCTCCATGCGATGACGGGTCTCATATCCAGAAATTCCACATAGAAAAGTTATTAATCATGATAAAGAATAGAATTCAACATATTTTTGTCTGAGATCTTAACGGACTCTTGGAAATATAAAAAGGCTTTAACAACTCGACACATTTGGGAGAAAAATATTTAACGGGAAAAATCAGGGTATCACATCATCTCCCCCTTCGAAACATTCATCCCTGAATGTCACTCGTTGGGTTAGGAAGACAAGGAAAATTGAGGATACGCCACTAAAATAGCTTGATGAATAAGTTTATATTTTTCTAAACTTTGGATTACTTTCCGATACATAAGCTCATGATAATCACAACGACATAGTTGAGTCTATTACTAAAAGAGTTGGATGAAGGAAAAATTATTAACTTCGATTTAAATCCTCATTCACAAAAAAGAGATGAAAGATCTTGGATATGAAAACTCGGGATATCACAATATCTCCCTCTTGGGATCGGTTCTCCCCGAATAATACTAATTGATAGATGGGATACTTTATGATCGACCCATGGCTTAATACTTGGGTCGAAAACAAAAGCAAAGGCTAAATAGAATTTGGTAACTCGCTTCAATGCAAATAAATCATTCTTGAAATAGTTATGCTCACGAAGCTTCAAGTAGTGAGATTGGACCACATCGGAAGATGGAAGAAATATATGAATCCATCAGAATAACTATTAAGTTGAATTTCTAGGTGCACAGATCAAATCAAGACAAACTCTCATTCAATTAGTACATGATTCAAAATCTTTCCTAGGAACTTTCAATGCTACTAAGAAGCAATTGGGTTTGGGATATGGTCCGAACAATATATATATATATATATATATATATATATAGAAATAAGGATTTATAACTCGACCCTAATTTTAAGTACGAAGCGTAGGTCGACAAGTGACCCCAAGCTAACCCTTCATCTGGCATAACCCAAAGAAACTGAATATAATACATAAAATAGAAGGAATAATTCGGAAACAACTCATAACTTATTCTGACCAACATGAAAATAAATTTACACGGTCACAATTCTGCTCATATATATACTAATCTGAAATTGAAGACACTGACTACTAGTGACTGTCTATGAAGCCTCTACTAGCATTGACCAAAGATAGACGAGTCATGACTCCCAACTACCCCAACTCAATATGACTAAATACAAAAAATACAATACACTTCAAATCTGAACAACTCAATTCCCTGAATCAAAAGGACTAATCACCTGCCGATCGAGAGTTGCGACCCAGCTGAACATGATATGTGAGCTACAGCTTGTACCTACAATTGATAAGAATGTAGCCCATGGAAATATATGGCTCAGTACTTTGAAATGTACTGAGTATGTGGGGTGCATGCAATAATATAAATAGTATAATAAATTTCATGAAAACATGCATACGGACATTGATGACTCACTTGGATTGAGTTATATCAAATCATACTTTTTGTAATTTCATAATAAATAGTTCATATGATAAAATCTCGTAATCCACGTAAATTATTATAAATCATAAATTATGATAAATCATCCTAAATCATCATAATAGCCATCCAAACCCAAGAAGCTTCTGATATCTGATGGAGAGATGAGTCAGGGGCAGTTTCTTACTGCCTCGATCTTTTGCTGTTTAACTATAATTCCATCTCCAAAAATAATATGGCCAAGAAAATCTACTGATCTTAGCAAAAATTCATACTTACTAAATTTAGCGAACAACTGATGGGCTCTAAGAGTCAATAATACTATTCAAAGATGGTCTACATGATCATTTTCGTTACGTGAGTAGACAAGAAAGTCATTAATGAAGGCTATGATGAATATGTCCAAGTAATATTTGAACACTTGGTTCATCAAGTCCATGAAGGCTCCTGGGTCATTCGTGAGACCAAAGGATATGACTAGAAACTTGAAGTAGCCATATCGAGTTTTGAAAACTATTTTTAGAATGTCATATTAACTGTCTCTGAACTGATGATAATCGAATCTGAGGTCTATCTTCGAAAAGTAACTTTCACCCTTACATTGGTTGAATGAGTCATTAATTCTAGAAAGAGGATATATGTTTTTTATTGTGACTTTGTTCAACTGATGGTAGTCAATACACATTCTAAGAGAATCATCTTTCTTACGCATAAACAGTACTGGTGTACCCCACGGGGAGTTGCTGGGCCTAATGAATCCCTTATCTAGGAGATCTTTCAACTGTTCTTTAAACTTTTTGAGTTTGGCTGGAGGCATTCTGTATAGCAGAATAGAGATAGGATGAGTATCTTAAAGAAGGTCTATTCCAAAGTTAATTTCACTTTTGGGAGAAACTCCAGGAAGATCTTCAAGGAACACATCTAAAAATTCCCTCATTATTGTGACTGACTTGAGATTAGGAGTCTCAAAATTAGAGTCTTTGACTCAGACAAGATGATAAATACACCCTTTGGATATCATCTTTCTTGCTCTAAGGTACCAAACAAGTTGATCTCTAAGCGTTGTAGTACTACCCCTCAATCCAAGGAATGGTTCATTTGGAAACTAAAAATAAACTATTCTATTTCTACAATCAATTGAAGCATAACATGTGTGGAGCTAATCCATGTCGAGAATAACATCAAAATCCATTATGTCTAACTCTACAAGGTCTGCTGAAATGACTTTCTGAGATATTATCACCAGACAGTTCCTATATACCTACCTGGCTATAATAGAGACACTCATAGGGTAGATATTGAAAAAGGTTCTGCTAAGATTTTAGGACTGACTCTGAAGTTGATGGTTATATAAGGGGTTATAAAAAAAATAAAAGCTCCAGGGTTTAATAAACCCTAAATATGTAAATGAAAGACTTGCAACATACCAGTTACCATATCAGGAGAATATTTCTGATCCTAATGGTACTGAAAGGCATACAATCTATTTGAATGTTAACCACTGTAATACTGGAAGTGGCACACTGTTGAGTCGAGCAGCTGACTAGAATTGGGGATGACTAAACTGACCCTACTAACCACTCTTTAGACAATCCCTAACTCTGTGGCCTAGATTGCCACTCCCAGACCAAACATCACTACCGGCTCTACTAACACCCTAATGATTTCTACCATATTTCTAACAAATAGGATTTATACTAGCACTATTAACAGTGCCTTAGAACTTAAAGCCTAGCACCCAGTCTCGATTGTCATTTTTGAACTTGGGCATGGGAGCACTAGCTGAATATGGAGTGGGGACTGAAGATTTCTACTGGAACTGAGGACGGTTACCACCTTATGACCTTGGCTGACTAAAATTAAAGCTACCTATTCTAGACCTTTTGTTCTCCCTCTGTTTCTTTCCTTAGTCTTCTGCTCCTAAATCTGTTGAGCGTGGACCATAAGACTAGACAAGTCCATCTCCTTAATCAACATTATAGTCCTACACTCCTTGACCATACTGTCAGATACACTAGACACAAACTTACTTATCTTAGACCTACTATCATCTTCAACATAAGGAGCATGCCTAGCAAACTGAGTAAACTTAAGGGAATTCTACTTCACAGTCATGTTTCCATGCCCCAAGTTAATAAATTCTAACATTTTGGATTCTCTCAACTCCAATGGAAAGAACCTATCTAAGAAGGCAGTAGCAAACTCTTCCTATTCTATAGGCCCTACATCTGCGCCTCTATCTACCTTTCACTGCTTAAACCATATATGAGCCACATCCTGCAACTAGTAATCAACCAATTTAGCACTCTAACTAGAAGTTACCCCCATAATATCTATTACCTTCTACACCATATCTAAGAATTCTTGCATATACTCTTAAGATTTAGATCCTAAAAATAGTGGAGGATTCATTCAGGTAAAGTCTCAAATCCTAGCTGCGGTAGTACAGGCGACTGGGTTGGCTGAAATAGTGGTTTTCTAAGCATTCTGAGCTACAATAGAAAGTGCAAGAGTAGTGAATGCAGATCTGAACTCTGCATGAGAAACATGCTTATCCAGTGGATCTTTCTAGAAGGGCAGAGGTGTTGGTAGGTTTACATTTCTTCTTCCGTTTGTCTTTCTAGGAGGCATGTTCTATGAATGGAAGGGAGAATAGATTAGATAGAGATTTAAACATGAGCATCATGCTTAGTCGCATGACATGAACTCTGAAAGAAGAGAAACTTTTCTTAAAATGCCTCATAGCCTCTTGTCCATAAGTATGGCACGCTTTACACCCATGCACAAGACTCTACTTGACACTGCTTTCAGACTTCCTAGGACACTTTAAAATCATAGGCTCTAATACTAAGTTTGTAACGCCTTGAGAGTACACCTTAGGCTGATATGCATGGTTTCATGTGCATAATTAATAAATAACTAAATAAATAGCATAAAAGACTGAATAGAATGCATAAAATCTGTAAGCATTAGAGATATATGAAATCTAATAAATACAGAAGTAGCATGACCAAGAATAAAATATGTTCTGAATATAATTTGTAAACTAATATACTGGAATATGATAACCGAATTAATGATATCCATATGCTATGGTCAAGCAACTAAAACTGAATAACTGAGCTAATTACAGTACTGAGATTGTATGAGCTATCATCTAAACAACATGCCCCAATGAGCAAGTTAGGGTCCAACCTATAACCCCAGTTGGAAGGGTGTCAATACCGTGCCACAAGTACTAACACTGACTATGTGGATCCACTAAGATATTGTCTAAAAGGACTAAGGCTTACCCTCAACTGGTAGGTACTCGTATGAGGTAAACCCTCAACTGGTAGGTTAAAATCTCAACCTATGCTGGCTATAGAGTTTTGAAAATTGGGGATTGCTACTAAAGGTCATACCCTCAATCGGCAGGTGAGCCCTCATCCCTGGGTTTGCTCTGTGCTAAATCCTACTCCTAACTGAACTGACTCAAAAGACTGAACTATTCTAAGTTTAACTGATTATGATAACTGACTTAACTAATAATGCTCATAACATATTTTAAAACTAATCTGAAGATATTGAGACTAAGTAAACAACAATGTTTTTGGATATTCTTAACCCCAAGGATGCAATAGCAATAATAGTAAAATAATACTACAACTTGGGCGACATTATATAAAAGCATCATTCAAAATTCATTCTTGTAGGCATTTCATCAAACACTTGATGTTCATAGTTCAAGCTAAGCATGATAATAGTTTAAAGAATGTAGAAATAGCATGATTTCAACAAAAACATCACCAATTATGAATTAAATCAGTGAATAACAATATTAAACATGTGGGGTTTGACAAACTATAACGATTTCATGTAAACATGGTATAGAATTATAATACATGTTAGTTCATGGTTAAAATCACAATTTAAAATTATAGTAACTTGTAAAGATCATAAATTTGTATTTAAAATTGGATACTTGGACACCATGGGTGAAAGGGACCCATGAATGAACACTTAACATACCTGGATTAATGAATTTATGAGAATTGATAGTGAATTATTGAGATTTGATCTTGAATTTTGAAGTCTAGAGTTTTTGTTCTTGAAAGAATATTAGTTTAATTTGAGAGAATTGTGAAATAATGCTCTATTCAGACTTAAATCCCATGTTTTGACTGGATGAGGTAAAGGGAAAGCATTTAAATGCCCTTTGACAAATTAAAACTCAGAACTTGAACTGGAAATCCCGATTTTGACACCTCATGTGATGCGGTACAATTACATTGGATCACTGTAAAGTTGACCACTGCAAAATTGGACGTTGGCGCGATGTGGCGCCATCCCGGTGCCTCACTGGAACATGATAATTGATAAACTACCACTTGGTGCGATGCATTGGCAATTGTGGTGACACACTAGAAAAAGGACATACGAGAAATAGCACATCATCGTAATGCAGTGCTTATCATATGGCACACTGGAATATTATAATTGTGAATTTGGCCATCACAGTGACATGGCCTTATCACATTGGGATACTATTTTATACTAAAATTTCCCTAACTTCTCACCCGAATATTAGATTTGGATAAAATTTGTATCATTGGAAAAATAATTCAATATTCTTTCATTTGGTGGGTCTTGAACTAGAAAATTCTAAGTAGAGCAACATATATGCTAGTTTGAAGTTGACTAAATCAACATTAATATAAATAATTCAATTAGTAAGGATTATTTTGATTCTTCTAATAGACGGGAGTTATTTGAGACCTTAATATACATCAAACTAACTCATAAAACTATCAAAGAACCATAATATACTATTCATGATCTTGGAACATGATGCTAACATTGTTTTAGATTTATTGGGTATTACACAAATTAAAGATCTATGGGTTTTTATTTAACTTGATTGACCATTCATTAAGCCTCTTCCTGAGTAATATGTTATGATCATTTTTCTGAAGACTGTTCATGTTGAAAAAATAAAGGCGGTGTAGGAGTTTAGGTCTCTATAGTGATGGCATGTCTCTATAGCAATACAACAATATTTTATAGCCTATTTTTCATAGGTTGCATCCTCCAAACTCCTAAATTTCATTCCTAATTCCTAGAGGGGTGATTTTTTCTTGGTTTATGTGGAAATCCTTTATTGAAGAGATATTTTTGCTCCATTTTAATGATGTTTAATCTGTTCATCTTCTTGAATCATTTGAATATGGAATTTATGGTGAACTTTGTATGGTTTAGAACTTTCAATTCATGAAATTATGAGGAAAACTGATATAAAAAATCCCACAAAAGTCTCAAAAAATTCCATAAATCATAAAAATACAACTAGACAACACATATAAGAAACAAGACTCAAATTGACTACAAAATGCAATTATGCTTAAAAGGAAGAAAGATAGATAACTTGACATAGTGTACATAAATTTTAGGAACTAAAGAGTGTCTCAAACTCAAGAACCCCTAAAATTATGTAAACTAACACCAAGTTCTTACAATAAGCCCAAGAGGGACTCGATTCACCTCAAGAACTCAAGTTTCTAGCCAATGAACAACACAAGTGACATTCTCCCTTGGGAGACCCTAATTTTGGTGGCCTACTCTCCAAGAGAGAGGAATGGTGTTTCAAAATATTACAAACTCATTAATAAGCTAACTAAGAAAACAAGACTAAGAAGTGTGTAATGGAGATGCCTTGGAGTGTTTTAAGACACTTAAGGCATTTCATCACACCTCAATACATACATTCCCTTGGATGGGCTTAAGGCATGCTCAAACATATCCATCTTTATGAACGTGCCTTGAAAGCTTTGTAGTCTCCGAGCTTGGATCCTAGTGACTGGTCTTGATCCATTGATTCCCATATCATCCCCTCTATATTTAAAGGATTTTGACCTCAAACTCATGGCTTCATCATCTACAACTTTATCAATACGTGAAAGGTCACACACGTTGAATGTGTTATATATTTGATATTTTGGAGGGAGGTTTATCTTTTACACATTATCATTGATCATTTCAAGCACTTAAAAAGGTTCATCACCTCTCGGCATAAACTTGGACTTCCTTTGGGTTGGAAGCCAATCTTTCCTAAGGTGTACCCACACCGAATCTCTCGGTTCAAACACAAGCCTTCTTATCCCTTTATTGGCTCTCTTAGCAACTTCTTGGTTGTTTTATCAAGTCTTAGCCACAAATTTTCATGTAACTTCTTCAAGGAATCGGTCCTTTTGCTTCTATCTAAGCTTGACATATGATCACTAGACAAACGGGCTAAATCCAAAGGGGTAAAAGGGTTTAGGCCGTATAGACACTCAAAGGGAGTCATACCTGTACTTTAATGGATAACACAGTTGTAATCAAACTCAACTAAGGGTAGGTGATCCTCCCAAGAAGTCATTTTACCTTTAACCATGGATCATAGAATAGAACCCAAGGTCATATTTACTACTTTTGTTTGGCCATCAGTTTGTGGGTGGCAATAGGTGGAGAAAAACAACTTTGTACCAAGCCTACCTCATATCGACTCCCAAAAGTGAATAACGAACTTGGAGTACCTATAACTAAAAATGGTCCTCGGAATGCCATCTAGCTTAACTATATGTAGAACAAACAATGAAGCTACACTTGAAGCATCCTTACTTTCAGAGCATGGAATGAAATGTGCCATTTTGGAGAATCGGTCAACCACCACAAATATGATATCCCTACCTTTTTCTTGTCCTTGGCAGCCCTAAAATAAATTCCATAGATATGTCAATCCAAGGATGTAACGGGGTGGAAAGCGGGGTATACAAGCCGTGAGGGAGGAGGTGAGATTCGGCACTCCTACAATCTATACATTGGCTGCAAACTTTGGGAACATCTTTGCATATCTGAGGCTAATAGAATTGTTCCTCCATGATTCTAAGGGTCTTCTCTACCCCAAAGTGACCCATTAGACCACCATCATATGCATCTCTCACGAAAAGTTCTCTCTACGAACTTGAGGGAACACATAACCGCCTTTCCTTAAACAAGTAGCCATCAAACTTGGAATAGTAAGGGGAATTCCTATCCATGAGCCACCTTTCCCTAGCCAACTCTTTAAATTCCCTAAATATAGAATCACGATAAAGGTCCTCAGGATACAATGACTTGAGGCTTTCAAATACCATCAACTTGGAAAACAAGATAACAACAAGTACATGTTTCCTAGAAAATGCAACGGAAACTACACTCTTTACCCTTTTTATATTGAATGGCATAGGGGAAGGTTTACAGGAATTCAATCTACTAGCATGCTGCTTGTTCAACCTTTTTTTGGGTCCGAAGATGTTTTAAATATTCATAGTCCATTCATATCACAAACTCTTTGGGCCACAAGTAGTGTTGGCAATTACCCAAAGCTCTAATCAAGGCGTACAAATCCAAATCATAAGTGGAATAATTAAGAGTCATGACCTTGAGATTTTCACTAAAGTAGGCAATGGGTTTAAGATTTTGTATCAAAAAAGCCCCTATACACTAGCATCATATTTAAATTCAAACATTTTATTGAGGTTGGGTAATTATACAAAAAAAAAAGGGTAGAAATCAGCATAGCTTTCAAGGTCTCAAAGTCCTTAGCTTCTTCATCACCCCACTCGGATGGTTGGTCTTTCCGAATAACTTCGGTCAAGGAGGCAGCAGTGGTGCTAAACCCTTTGAAAAATTATCTATAAAAACTAGCCAATCTATGGATGCTTTGGACTTCACCAATGGATGGCAGAGTTTTCCAATTTTTAATAGCATTTATCTTGGGTTTATACACTTTGACCCCTCTTGAACTAACAACAAAACCCAAGAAGAAAACTTCATCAACTCCAAAATAACACTTCTCAAAATTAGCATACAATTTTTCCCTTCTAAGGACATCAAAGTCACTTTGCAAATGCAACATATGTTTTTCCATGGACTTACTATAGACCAAGATATAATCAAAAGAAACAACAACAAACCTTCCAATGAATGGTTTCATCACATGATTCATTAACTGCATGAAAGTGCTAGGATCGTTAGTAAGTCCGAAAGGCATGACCATCCATTCATAGAGACCAAAGTTGGTCTTGAAAACTGTCTTTCATTCATCATTGGGTTGCATTCTAATTTTTTGATAACCATTCCTAAGGTCAATCTTTGAAAACACGCAAGAACCATTCAACTCGACAAGCATGTCATCTAAACTAGGAATGGGATGGCGATACTTTACCATGATTTTGTTAATGGCCTGGCAGTCCACACACATGCGCCATGTTCCATCTTTCTTTGGCACTAACAACACCGGAACCGTACATGTACTAATTCTCTCTTTAATGTATCCTTTGTTGAGTAGTTCCTCAACTTTCCATTGTAGCTTCTTGGTGTCCGTAGGGTTACTTCTATAAGCCAGTTTGCATGGCAATTATGATCTCGGCATAAAGTCAATGTGATGCTTGATGCCCCAAAGTGAGGGTAACCCCTGCGGCAACTTATTAGGAAGGATATCTTCAAATTCCTGCAAAATATTAGAAATAGAAGGGGATATAGACGAACTATAAAAGTTAGTATAAAAAATATGTGCTAGGAGAATCATAGGTGTGGTGTAATCATACTCTTTGAAAAGATCCCTCTTCCTAGACAACATTACCATAGCATCCTTACCCTTCAAATTTGGAACTCCCTCGGATCTCTTACCTTTCCCACTCTCAGCTTCATTCACCCTGCTCTCAGGTTCCCTTCCCTTTCCTCATTTTCCCTTCAACCCCTTCACTTGTTGATAAGCCTCACTACTTAAGATGGTTAATGTGGATTGAGGGTGAACTTTTGGCCCTTGAATTCAAAATAAAAATGGTTGGCTCAGCCATCATTCTTGGTAGACCTATCATATTTACATGGTCAACCCAATAATAAGTGGCAAGCTTACATGGGAATGATATCATAAAGTACTTCATCTTCATAGTTTCCCACCATAAACTGAATCACTATTTGTCGGGTTACCTTTAATTATCCACACTTGTTCAACCATTTGAGCTTATATGGACTTGCATGTGGAGTGGTGGGAAATTTCAAGTGGTCCACCATTATGGTACTAGCAACATCGGCACAACTTCCACTATCAACAATCAAGGAACACATACTAACCTTAATAAGGCACATGGTATGAAATAGTTTCTCTCTTTGACTTGGATCATCCAATTCCTTACTAATCATAACTCTCCATACCACGAAATTAGGTACCTCAAGTTTACCAAATTGAGGCCACGTATCCTCTTCATCACAATCACTTGGCCTTTTGGCCTCCCTTTCCTCTCTATCTTGAGAGTTATCATCATTCTTAACTATTTCAATTCTAACTTCTTCCCCTAAGAAATACAATTTTCCTTCCCTTAGGATCATATTTCGCTGGTTTGGACACTCACTAGCCTTCTGTCCCTACCCTTGGCATTTAACGCATTAAAACCCGTTGAAAGTTGAAGTAGTATTTGGTTTACCTTCATACCTTAGAGTTTTATGTCGGGAAGCCTTGGTCATGGGTGGAGGAGCATTTGATGGAGGAAATTTGGACTTGTTCCACCCCAAATATGATTGATTCATCTCTTTTCCTTTGATCCAACCCGAGGACCCTTGATGTCCCTTGACCTTGTATGTCGAACTCTCCTTGTTATCCCTTTCAATCTATAAAGGTGCTTGAAAGATCCCTTAAATAGTTTCAAAATTATGAAGTCATGTGAGAGGATATTTCTTTATTTAGACCAACTTTGAAACTTATGATATCGTCGCTCACTTTCTCCCCTCTGTTACCAAGTTTCAAAATTAGTTGTTGAAACTTATCATAGTAAGCCACTACACTCTTGTTACCCTGCCTCAAGTAATACAACTCACCAAGGAGCTCATGGTGATAGCTCTAGAGTAAGTACCTTTGTCTAATATGGTAACTTAACCAAAACCAAGAAGGGAGTTACCCCTCAATCAAGACATTTCCAAAACCTTTAACATACTCTCACCATGTAGTAGCATAACTTTCAAAGTGAGAAATCGCATAACAACTCTTCTTCTCCTTAGTAAGATCATTCACAAGGAAGACCCACTCACATGCAGATTCCCATTTAAGAAATTCTTTGGGATCACTCCCACCCTTGAAGATTCGAAGCTCCACCATGATTGTATTGATGATGCCTATGTCCCTATCTCTATTTCCTTGATGATTCTCATGGCAAACTCTACCCTCATGCCCATAGAATTCCCTTGGATCCATCCGTCTCCCTATAATCCATTCTTCTATCAAGTAAGGGTCATCTTTAATTTGGAGGAGCTTGAGGTGGAGTGTTTGGGTTTAAGAGTGGTATTTGGGTTCCAATCTCTTCTTGTGGGACTTGGTGAAGTCGATGAAGGATGGGTCTCTCATGTTCTCATCTTTGGGAGTAAAGGTTAGTTTGGATTGTGGCAATTGGCTATTATCTTAAGGGATTGAACAATTGGTGTAAATTTTCAGGAGTAATGGTTGATGGAGTGTTTTGATGGAGGTTGTGAACTTCTTTGTATTTCAACTCATTCTAACCTCCCACCAATAGTTGACATATCACCCTTCATGGATGCCACATCTGAGTCTAATTTTTCAATACCCATATTCATCCTAGCCATGTCTCAAGAAAGAGTTTCAAGGCGAGCCAAAATGACATTGGTCATATTGTTGTCCATGGGTTGAGAGGTTGAAGCCTCGGGTTCCATTATAATTGTACCTAAAACAAAAATACAAAACAAAGCAAAAGTTAGTTCAAAACAACCTCACCACACTCTCACACTTGATTTCTCAAGTGTTGTAAACTGGCTAGCAACCCGTGAGAACTTGAGGGTGAGTCTACTCTTTGGAGACTCGAAGAAGCAATGTTTGAACTTGAACTAAGAAATGCTATGATTCAAAATAATAAAAACAAAAAAATAACGCTAACATGAAGAAACATATTCAATAACTAATTTACAACTAGGTAGGTATTTACTAGTTGCAAATTAGTATAAGAATCAACAAGATAGAAACTAATTGGAACAAAGAAGAGAACTTGGAATTCCAAATTCATGAGCTTATGATGACATGGAAATCAACTATTAGTTGTTGTGATGTTGTTGACGTTGGAAGAAAATTTGTTCCAAGAATTTAGTTGTTCAATTTCACACTTGGAAGAAGAAGTTTCGGCTATATGTTTAGGCAAACAAGGTCTTAGACTATCTTTTCAGAATTCAAAAGGTTTTGACCTACTTACACTCTTTTGGAAAGACAAACTTTTTGGAAGTCTTAGCCCCTTTTTCCCTTTTGGACAATCTGGAAAAGTAACCTAACTCTTTTTGGGTAGTAAGGCTTTTAGGGATCTTTTTGTTCTTTCCCTTTTTGGTGATGTCTTGGGAGTGTTTCCAAGACAAACAAGAACACATACTTTTTCTCCTTTGAATTTTGGATCAAACAAATCTATTTTTTAAGCCTCACCACAACACAAGAACAAGAGAACAATAACAACTAGCCACCTAATAACACCACAATACAACTTGAAATTTTAGCTCAAGCACTTGGACATAGATACTATAAGTGTTAGGGAGAAATAATCCAACACAAGAAACACCAAAAAAACATAAAATACTCCAAGATCTAAGTCAAAATCTCGGCCAAGATTCAAGAACAACTACTACTCTTTTTTTTTTTTAATTTTCAAGTGAGCTAGCCCAAGATTGAATCCATAAGAATGAAATCAACCACATTATCTGATACAAAATGTATAAAACAGCCCACAAAGGTCTTAAAATAGTCCACAAATCACAAGAAAACAACTAGATAACACATTCAAGTAACAAAACTCAAATCGGCTACAAGATGCAAACAAGCTTAATAGGAAGAAAGATAGATAACTCGACATAAAGTGTACATAAATTTTAGGAACTATAAAGTGTCTCAAACTCAATAACCCAAAAAATCATGTAAACTAACACCAATTTCTTACGTTGAAACCAAGAGGGACTCGGTTAACCTCAAGAACTCAAGTTTCTTGCCAAAGAACAAAACAAGTTAAATCCTCACTTGTGAAACCCTAATTTCAGTGGTCTACTCTCTAAGAGAGAGGAATGGTGTTTAAAAATATTAAAAAATCAATAATAATCTAACTAAGAAAATAAGACAAAGGAAATCCTACTTATAGTCTATTACAAAAGGGATGAGAAATGACCCATTTGCTCTCAATGAAGGGGTGGGTTTGGAATATATAATAGGGGTGGCTTAGAGTGTTTTAATACACTTAAGGAATTTCTTCACACCTCAATATATACATTCCCTTGTACGGGCTTAAGACATGCTCAAAGACATCCATATTCATGAACATGCCTTGAAGGCTTTGTAGTTCCCGAGCTTGGCTCCTAGTGAATAGTCTTGAGCCCTTGATTCCCGTATCAACAGCCCATGGGTATATGTATTTTCTCCTAGAATTGATTATAGTTTGTGTTATAACACCTTCTAGTGTGGAATTAAAATTTAAAAATATGAAAGTTTATAGTTGGGGATTTTGATATCAATAAAGGTGGAAACTTTAGCTAAAAAAATCCGCAATGGAGTTGGGATAAGATTGAAGGAACTATTTGATAGTTAATTGACCCTTGGATAATTTTATTGAAACACCCTAAACTTTTGCCCTTGCAAATTTTTTTGACTTTTGGACATCCAAGATAAGGTACGGTTTGAGAATACTTCTCATATGTTATGGTAAGGATTGGTGTCCGTCTTTCCTATAAGAGTCAATGTGTTTGGGTTTGTTTCTGTCCAAGATATGACTATGAATCAAACTAGTCATATAGCAGAATACGATGTGTATGATGCCAAGTTGTATGGTGCTTATTGATTATCCTAGATGAATCTGCCTAAGGTACAGGTTAAGGGTACTTATCATACCTTAGGGTACGAGTTTTGCATATGTTGTCATATGATGATCAGTTTGGAGGTCCATGGTGAAGTCTAGGGTACGAGTTAGGGTACCAATCATACCCTATGGTATGACTAAGGGAGGTTAGTTGTACCCTTCTGTGGGCATATTCTTAACTTTTGAGCTGGGGGTATTATGGATATTTCCCACCCCAAAAACCTTAAGTCCCAATGTTATCTAACATGTTGTGACCTCAAATAGAACTCATTAGAAGATCAAGAAACTCCAAATACTCTCTTTAAACACTCTCTTTAAAATTAAGGCTAGGGTTTCTACAAGTGTTCTTCAAAGGGCTCAAGAGTCAAGTTCTCTCCGTGAATCTTTGTTAATAAGTCATGTACTCCTTCCTCATTGTTAGTTCCAATTAAAGACATATTTTGATATGTTTTAAACATTGATTATGAATCTTTCACAATGTGATTTCCTCAGGTCATGATGACGCCTACCATAACTCACCAGAAGGGAAGCATACCCGTAGTCCGGAACGGCTAGTAACAGATTACTCAATAATATAAGGAAAAGAATGTGGAATATATGAAATAAGGATCAATACATAGAAAAATCCCAAAACCTGGTGGTATCAGTATAAGAGCTTCTAATATAAAAAGATTACAAAGTTGAAATATCAAGACAAATACAATGATACTACTTATCTCTGAATACAACTTAGAGATTAGTCTAATACATAAGAGAGAGATAAGTAATACTCCAAATGTCAAGACCTCACTCTAAGTCTCTAAACCAAGCTGCTTCGCATGATGCACATATCAACGGCGATAGCCCATACTATGATCTGCAAGCTGCAGATGTATATTATGAGTACCAAACGAATGGTACTTAGTAGACTACTGCCAACTGAGCTCCAAAGATAAATAAAATATACACAACATATAAACAGAATGAAAACTACACCCAAGAGTCTAGAAATCATATACAAGTCAATAAAAATAATAAGGGACAATTATCCTGTTTATGTCCAAGAGTCTAACATAGTAAGACTACGGAAGTATCAAGGTGAACTATCCTATTCCAGCTACATTCAGTATACATCAATACTATACCATACATCCCGAGTCAGTATATAAAAAAAGAGCGAAAGAATGATATATAGTAATATAAAAGGCAATGTAACAGCTATACAAAATGAATAACAAGAAAGGGATATATGGTAGTATCATAGCTTCATATAGCAAGATATATATATAGGTATAAGTACATATAATCACGGGGTCATCACAACGCATAACCTATATCATCATATTCTCATTCTAAGACCTCATTATAATACTATCATGATTTAAATACTACCATACTCGAGGATTCTAATCCACATGGCTAGACATGAAATAATCATGCATAATAATGCATCATAAGATAAGAGAGGCCAAAGACATACCTCAAATCCCGATACTGGATCAATGACCAATCTGTCATAAGTTAGCCATAATAATAATCATAATAATGATAACAATAATATCAATAACAGCGTGAATAATCGACTACTCTAGAAAACCAAATACCTAGCAGAGCCTATGTTTACCCCCACTACCCAGGATTGGAAGGTTCAATACACATACAGCAACACTAGACATATCCTTCACCCATATCTATGCAACCGTCCCATACCAGATGATAAGTATAGGTGCATACTGGTTATAGGCAATGCACATGTAGGAATGAATGCAAAGTATATCAACAATATCACAACTCATCAAAACTATCCTCATTTGGACCATCATCATCATAATCAACCTCCGACCTCACCGGGTATCAATATCATCTTAATAGTATCCTCCAAACTCGAATCGGGTATTAATATCATCACAATATCCTCTGGACTTTTTGGGTATCAATATCATCTCAATAGTATCCTCCAGACTTAAACCGGGTATCAATATCATCATAATATTCTCCGCCCTTGCCGGGTATCAATATGTCATCACAGTATCCTCCAATCTTGTCGGGTATCAATATATCATCAAAACTATCAACACATAAATATAGGCATATAATAGGTGCGTAGACGTAAGTCGATATACTCATAATCGTAAAGATATCTATCTTGTCAATACATCCCAACTACTAGTTATTAGCTAACCAACGCTTATGATTATTAAACCGCTTATTCATTATTCATCACGGGAGCATAATCACCATTTATCCATTATTAAGTATTATCAACTAATTATTATATATCCTATAATCATCATTAGCCAACAAATTTTCAATTATCATCTGACCATCTTTTATTAACTGACACCAATCATTAACTAATTATCATTTACAAACTAATCCTCATTATTCAACTAATCCTTATTCTTAGCTAGTCAAAATTATTAAGTCAGTATTATCTTCATTTTTGCATCGTTATTAACAAGGTGTCATTATCACTAACTTTCTTTATCATCTAACAATATTATGCCACATTATACTTACTTAACAACTAATTGGCATCATAACTTTGTTATTAATAGCAACTAATCATTATCATAGATAAACACATTTTCATATTGAGTCAATATCATATTCATATTCATGAATTGTAGTCACATTATTTACAATGATAGACACTTTTCGACAATTAATTCAATATCTTAAAATGGCCCTTGGCCAATCAATTTATCTGGAATAATCATAACATTATAATCATCTATACAAATATCCAGGACTTATATTAGTAAGTATATTCATAAGTTGTATCGTATCTCTAATTATGTCACATATAAGAGGCATCTCTCATATAGGAGGCATAATATCAATAAGTATGTAATCATCTCTCACTCAAGAGGCACCTCATATCGAGAAGGCATAATAGATATATATGTAATTTTCTATAGTATATCGTATATCAATAGGTCATACATCATGACATTGAGAAATATTTCTTCTATAGGACATTTTACATATTCGAGAGGAATATTATCTGTATAGGTCCAACAATCATAACTAAAGGAAATAGCAATTCTAGAGGTCAATTATCAAGTCTAAGAGGAAATAGCATCCTGTAACGCCCAAAAACGAGTCCCGAGATGTCACAAGGTGCTTAGGATCATAAGTGACCCCAAGCTAACCCTTCTACTAGAATAACTTATAAGCAACTGAATAAAATAGCTAAATCTGTACAAAATTAGTGGAAGATAACTTTTTTCTAAAAGTTGTTCAATACAAACTACATTCAGATGATTACAACTCTGTTTTTACAAAGAAAACTAAAACTTAATGCATTAACTCTACTGTCTGTCTATGAAGCCTCTACTAATATGACTATAGATAAATTGGAAGCTACTCTAACTATCACTAATTAATACGTATGAATGAGAAAGTAAAAAAAATATAAATATAAATAAGTATAACTGAAGTCCCCAAAGTAGGAGGACTCATCATCTCACAGGCTGAAATCTGCAACTGTCTGAGTCTGAATGTGCATACTGAAACTTGTACCTACATTATGAGACAATGTAGCATATAGACATATATGTGGATCAGTACTTTGAGGATGTACTGAGTATATGGGGGTGAATGCATAAGTAAAAATATATCTCGTAGTCATTATTTATAAAATAATGCATGCTAAATGTAAGTGACTCACATAAGCTGGAATATCTGAAATACTAAAATAAGTAGCAATAAGAAACAAAACATGCTTTACAATTCTCGTGAGCCATAACATTTAGTTCTAAAATCTGTATTCTCTTCTTGCTCTCATAATTTTGCAAACTAAATGAAATCTGAAATTTCATTCCGCATAACAAATACTTTATCTCAATTGATGTAGGCTAAGTGAAAAAGGAGCTCACCTTTGTCTAAAAACTAAAGTTGTAACTCTATAACTGAAAATCTCAAGTAATTCAATATCTGAATAAGTTTTATGACCACTTTACACTTATTTCCTAAATTCATTAGGAAAAATACTTACCTTAAGAAATATACTTAAAAGTTGTTATTGACTTTTACTAGCAGGGAGAAATACTTTCTTTAAGGGAAAATATACTTTAAGAAACTACTCTGAAAAGTCTTACTATTAGGGAAGTTCTCTTAACCGACATAAACCATGCAAGCTACATGGAGTCCAACGTTTTGTCCTCATAAGGAAGAAACCTCACGTTGGGGAGAGGCATCATACTCTTTCCAGGGAGTATAACCTTAACTCAGTGATCACTATCTCAGCCTAAGGCCCATAAATCTCAATCCTACAATGGCATGTAGTTTTGGGGTGTAAAACCATAGTAACTTACCCAACTCGGTGCTAAATACTACTCCTTTTAGTTAGCTACGCTCATCTCATGGAAATCCACTTTAAAGTGATCTCATGGTTCATAAAGAACCCAACTATAAAATCTGTAATCTCATTTAGTAAAGTGGATTTAAAAGCTACTATGACCATCAAGGTAAAAACTTTCTCAATAATCTCAAAATACTCAAATCATGGGTGCTTATAGCACAAATGTTCATAAAACCAAAATCTCAAGTAGGGCTTAGTGACCCATAATTCAATCTCAAGTTAAGACACATTAAAATGAATTCTAGATATCATAAAGATTCATAAATCATATAGAAATATGGAAATTTTCAGCAATATGCATTGTAATCTCAACATACTCATGTACTTCAATTTCTAAACATTGAAACCATCATAACCTCAAGAAACAATAACCTAGTGTATAAACCCATACTTCAATTTCATAAGAAAACATGTAAGACCATAAATCCTTCTAACTAAAACAACTTTTGGGCACAAGGACGAAAGGAGTGTCCTTGTTCAAACCCTACATACCTTAGATGCTGAACTAGATGAACAAGCTTGCTTTTTTGAGACTCTATTTGCACTCTTGAATGAGGGTTCTTGAAGTTTTTGACTTGGGAGTCTTGAATCTTAACTCAATTTGTAAAAGCTATGGTGAACTCTTGAGTTTTTTGGAGGAGGATTTGGATTCTTAGGGGTTTTTTTGGAAGACAATGAGGATTTAAGGCATAAAGAACTTTGTAATGTGATAGATTTTATGTTTTGGACGTATCGTGGGTAGGATAATTGTCCGAAATACCCCCCTTTTAACCCTTGGTGAAACATGAAAAATATAACTAGAAGCCCGATTTTATGAGCCACCGTGATGCTCCATTATCGCGGTGGCTCACTGTAAATTGATGCATGGGAATATGGGGGTCACCGCGATGCGGAGCCATCAGTTATCCCACTAGTTAGGACCTGGAACTTCAGTGTGATGTGCCATAATCGTGCTAGGCTACTGGAAATTGACTATTGGGAAATTGGGATCCTTTGCGATGCGCCAACATAGCGGAGTCCCACTGGAATTGGACAAATGCTAATTAAGCCCTCTCCGCAATGCGCTAAACATCAGAATGACGGTGTTTTATGACTAGAACTTAAATTAGTCTTAACTTCTTGCTAGGTTATCAGATTTAGGCAAATCTTATATCATTGGAAAGATAACTTTATTGGCCACATGACGTATCTATATGATTTAAGCATTACACACTTTAGAATTCATCCCTAAATCTCCTAGAGATGAAATTAGGCTTGAAAAAAGTTTGAAGTATTACACATCTCTATAGGCCATATGACGTATCTAGGTGGAATATCATCTCTAAATGCCCAACATCACTTCCGCTAGGAGCATCATAACTATAACTAAAAGCCACAATCCGGGAATATCAATACAAGTTACCATGTTATGAAGTATCCTTATTCTAAGGTTTACTAGCCTCATCTATGTCTAACATCCACAACTAAGTCTACAAGACTTAACACAAACTTCAGCCAAAGTAGGTTGAACGATCCTACTTCCAATCCACCATTTTCATAATTAGGCATACTATGCCCCAGACTAGGATAAGATCTCTAGTTCATCTTATATATGTCGAGTAAGCCATATTCAATCTTAAGATAGAAACTTTGACTAGAAATAAGGGTACTCAAGTCAACTAGACCCAACTTATGGTTTGAAGACTCCAAAACTAGCCCATTAAGCCTAAAATTACAAATCATGCTTCAAAAGCTAAAACCATATTCCAAACATAGCATTATATCATATCCATGCTTTAACTAATCTAAACTAAAGAGGAAAGGAAATAGGATACAAAAGGGTTATAAACATGCCATTTTATGGGTCCAAAATCCTCATCTAAACCTCAAACATCAGCAATCAAGGCTAAGCTATCCTACTCATAATCAAGCCTAACATCCATATTCTCACGCAATATATATCACACATAATCTATGAAGAATACTAGACAGATGCCTACCTCAAAGCCAAGTTGCCAAACCTCACTTTATGCACCACATGCTCGTTTTCATTTTACAATCCTCAAAACGCCATCACACTATCAAAATCACAATCTACACATCAATACGAGTCTAATGATACCTATATTGCACTATTATGATTTGGGTCCAAAAATGAAACCGAAACCTCAAGTGGGTCCCACATACAAAAAATATGTTTCCAAGGTAAACCCAATGTTCACACAAGAGCAAGGAATCATAACCCTCATGAAATGGGTGAAAATTAAGTATACTTTGGGCTAAAATCATGTCCTAAGCTAAATTGGGGTTTTGGGTCCTAACTAGGAAATTCAAGCTTGAATTCAAGGAATTCTTGCACCAAATTTGAAGATGATTGCGATACAAAATGATGGTCAAGCTCCCAAGTGATCCCCCATGACCAATTTTGAGTTATCACATTCATTTTGGGGTCCTAGGTATAAATAGTAAAGGGGAAATGCCCCATACATGTCTTGGGGCCTTTATATAGCACCTACAGGTACTCAAATTCAGAATCGTGGTCCTACAGTGTACGATCACACTCCTGCGATCGCACACTTAGGCTACGATCGCGATTGCACCAGATGACAGAATACTGAAAAAATAAGTTTTTGACCCTTGAAACTTATGTGGAATCCAAATAACATGATCCAATAGTTAATTTTTAGACTAAACCATATTTGAAATTAATTAGAATCATCAAACCTTTAACAATCGTTTAGGCAAAAAGTATGGCCCACACCTATAGTTTTGTCACTTTTCATAAAATCCGTCCAATAGGTCGAAATGAGTTCGGGGGCCTTGGGACCTTAACCAAGGGACTCCCGATCCTTAATTTGACGTTTCAGACACAATGGCAAAGTCAAATATTTCATTCGTGGTCGTTTTAACAAAATGTGGATCCCACACCAATTCTTTCCAATTTTTAACACTTCATCCAATAGGTCAAAATGAGCTCGAGTGCTTTGGGACCCGAACTAAAGATCTACCTAGACTAAAATGGATATTTCTGATCTGTTGATGCAGACGAAATTTACATTCGAGATTGCTTCACTAAAGTTTTTACCAGGTGGCCATTGGCTCTAAAAACTAAATGAACTGCCCGGTAACCAAACTGTTGATCCCACCAAGTCATAAATGAATTGGGACAACTATGGAGAAGCTCAAATGGTAAAGATAAGAATAAATATGGAAAATGACCTGAAGGGTCATTACAATATCCACTACTAAAAGGACTTCCGTCCTTGAAAGTTAATGGATAGAAAGAATCTCAAAAGCTCAAAGGAAAGAGGAACTGGGCCCGCATGCTCCAAGCATTACTTCCTAGGTAACTTAGCGAAGAGAAAACACTTTCGAGGGATTTTGCCCCAGTTACCCCTTTTTCAACCAACACTCTCATTCTATTTCCAAGATAGCCAACTCAACATAACTACTAACTATCATCAAACTAAACCAAGAAGGCTTATGCATGTACATTTGAATCACATCACGCTGATACCACCACTGTATACACATAAATCAATAAAGGCTTATCCTATCCAAAAGCAAACCAAGACATAAGCTATAAAATTGACTCCAAATCCATAAATAACATTCCTTTACCTTTGTGCACCTGTTATCTACTCCAAGACAGGAAGAAAATCACTTGAATCTCGTCCACACAGTCTCATCACGGAGAACTCAAAGAACTGAAGCTGATCCACTGAAAGTCCATAAGGCAAACATGAGAATAAGCTCATAAGACATTATTTGGGAGTACAAATAGAGATAATCACGGAATGCAATCCATGCTAATGCTGCAACCAGTCCGGATGAAAATCAAACTAAAATCTTAAAATCTAAGGTATAACTACTTATCACTAAATATTCCACTATAGGATGTCTCATCCATCGAGAAAGAAGACATACTGAATCCAACTAGAGAATATCACTCCCCCTGACTAAATCATCCAAAATTTCCAAAGAAAACTGAAACTTGAGGCAAAAACTTAAATAACCAATACGAGACCCATGGGCTATCATCAGAACAAATATCAACTATAATCAAATAGAAGTCTAGAGGACTAAATAGCCAACCATGGAGTATGCTCAACCAGCTATAAATGAAATCCGAACTGAAACAGTTCCAAAATGAAGGTTGCACAACAGCTCTACAACACCAAGCTGAAATCTCAGTACCAAGGCTAAACCGCTTAATGTCAAATATCCAAATAAAAACTAAAAATGGGTAGGCATTAATGCTCCAAATCTATCATACTTCCAAATCTCCATTCTAAGGAGTCAAAATCCATAATTAGGCCAGTAAGTCTATATCATGTCAACTATCTCAAATTGACTCTGGTATAAAAAATTTGACATACCCAAGATAAACCATACCAAGCCACAATCAAGACATATCTAGAGAACAAAATCACCACAGGGATAACCACTGACTGATAACACAAGAAAACAACTCTATATCAGATGGAGTGAATGAAACATAGCCACAAAATAGGAATTATGCCAAAGAAAAATTATCACTAGCTAAAAATTGCATATAACCGACTCCATATCAGCTGGAGGGTATGAACTATTAAAACATACTCAAAATTTCTCAAGGCTGAAAACCACATTAATGAAGGCAAAAACTTTAGCAACTCGAAGAAATGCAACTTAAGCTAGAACTAACCAATCCAATACTTTATTTAGGTAAAGAAATAGCCACAGGCTTATATAATCAAGGAGATATATGAATCTCAAAACCAAGGTCAAGGTCGAGAACACCACTAGAGTACCAACAACTTGAGCTAAAGAGTTTTTAATTTACAAACTTAAGAAGCGATCACAAAAAAGGCCACTTGGCTCTATCATTCCAATTCCACTAGGAAAAACCATATCACAAAAACAAAGGAGTATCAACTCTATACACTACCAATAGAGAAAACCATCCTAAGGGAACGAACCCATCAAACCTATGAGATGAATCCTCGATATCTCAACATCAACATCAAAATTGCCATCAGATGAAGAAATAGCCACAAACAATGAACAAAACTCAAACTAGTCCATCTCACAAATGGGTTATACCAGAAAGGATAGCGAAACATAAGCTTTTGCAAACCATAAGGCACGTCTAAGAAACTCAAACTCAAAAATAGGCAACATGACTAAATTCCCGAAATCAAAAACACAAAGGACTATAAAAGATCAACTTACCTTCGATACCACAATACATCCTCGAAATTGATCTATTACAGCTAATCAAGAGGGAACACAGTCAACCTCGCCATGCTAGGAGAAATAAATCATTAAATCGGGCTATATCTACTCAAGCCACTAATAATATAACAAGAGAATAAAAGTCTAACTAGATAACACTAGTCTATACAACTACCTAGCAAAAATTAAATTCATCATATAAAAATAATCAAGTAATAATATCAAGTCTTTTCAATAACATCACATAGTGGTAGAAATAGCAACAACAATATCAATATCAATATACTGGTGAGGCGGTACCAAAATAAATATCAATATCAAGTACCACTCAATAGCCACAATAAGGCTAATGTGACAAGATAAATGGGACTCAAACCCAAAACCACTCCTATAGGGGAAAACATCAATATAGATCTACTCTATCCACTACTAAAAGAAATAAACCATGGAGTAGTAACATAATTATGAATCTAATAACAAGGCACATAATAATTTATATCAATTCATGAAGGCATATAATCATAAATGGGTATGAAAATCTTGATAAACATAATAAGAGATAAGGTGAGAAATAAAGCATACCAATATTGGTGATATTTTTAGTCACATGCCTAACGGTCATAGCAAAATAAATCTGAACGGGTATAAATCAACCCGACCAGCTAAATCATCAACTGAGGTGCCAAACATACCATCTATAACTGAAGTTGTTACAACATCATAACCTAATCTAACTAAGCTGAATGACTGGAATCTTATGTCACGGACACTCCCTAGTTGGTCTCTCTACAGTCGTAGAAATTCCTGAAGCATCAATATGGAGAGTACATAAAATAAGCCCAAATGGCTGGCCAACTGATTCTAAGAGAAATCCGCAAGATTATGTCCAAACTTCCAAAATCATTGCCTATCTTAGAAACTTTAGGCTGGTGGGGGATACAGTCTAAGTCTAGCTGATCACCTAACTCATACTAGTGGCATTCTCTTAACCAATATCACATCATAACACAAGCAAACCAAGGTTCTAAAATAGTTTGAGATACATCCGTCATAGTCCAGAATAGTCTTCATAGCCCAAAGAACCATACCACACTCCCAAATCTGATGGCAACTCTGCCCAAATGCTTTTGGATGCCACTAAAGATCATCAACATCCATCTCTAACTCTTTAGTACAATATTGTGCTAAAATTTTGGAAATGCATGTTAGAGTCTTGTCTGTATCTATCAAAAATCTCATATCATCCATCGAGGATAGAATAAAGTCAGAATGTGTTCAAGGTTCATTTGAATGTGGACACATTATACATAGTCATGAAGTGAATTTCCTAAAATATCATTGTAGCATCCCGAAAATAGGTTACGAACATATCTGCACTGATTTGTAGGACTCAACTAACACTTAGCTCTTGCACTAATACACCAATGAAACCTAGGGTTTGATACAAATTTATCATGACCCAATTTCCTCAAGTCATGATGGCATCTACTATAACCTACCAGTAGGAAAGTCAACCCATAATCTGAAATGGTTTGTAATGGACAACTCAATAATATAAGGAAATAAATGCAAAATATATGAAATAAAGATCAATACATAGAACAATCCCAAAACCTAGTGGTATCAGTAAAAGAGATTCTAATATAAAAAGAGTACAAAGGTAAAATATAAATAGAAATACAATGGTACAACTTATCTTTGAATACAACTTAGAGACTAGTCTACTATATAAGAGAGAGATAAGTAATACTCCAAACATTAGGAGTCACTCTAAGTCTCTGAACTAGGGTTGCTTTGCAATATGCACACATCAATGACGATAACCCATACTTTAAGCTGCAGGTTGCAAGTGTATAGTATGAGTACCAAATGAATGGTACTCAGTAGGATACTGCTAACTGAGCTCCAAAGATAAAGCTGATATACACAGCATATAAACAGAATGAAAACTACACCTAAGAGTCTAGAAATCATATACAAGTCAATGATAATAATAAGGGACAACTATCATATTTATGTCAAAAAGTCTAACATAGTAAGACTAAGGAAGAATCACAGTAAACTATGATATTCCAGCAAAATTAAATATACATCAATGTTATACCATACATCTCGGGTTAATATATGAATAAAGAGCAAAGGAAAGATATATAGCAATATACAAGGCAAACTAATAACTATACAAATTGAACAACAAGGAAGGGATATACAATAGTACCTTAGCTTCATATAGCTAGATATATATATAGGTCTAAGTACATATTAACATAAGGTCATCTTAATGCATAACCTATATCATCATATTCTTATTTTGAGACCTCATTATAATACTATCATGATTTAAATACTGCCATAATCGAGGATTCTAATTCACATGGAAAGAGATGAAATAATTGTGAATAATAATGCAATCATAAGATAGGAAAGCCCAAAGACATAACTCAAATCCCGATACCGGATTAATGACCAGTATGTCATAAACTAGCCAAAATAATAATCATAACAATGATAACAACAATATCAATAAAAGGGTGAATAACCAGCTACTTTTGACTACTAAATACCTAGCCGAGCCTATGCATACTCCCACCTCCCTAGGCTCAGAAGGTTTAATCAACATACAACAACACAATACATATCCCTTACTCATACTATGAAACCGTACCATATCAGCTGATAAATATAGGTGCATACTTATAATAGATGATGCTCATGTAGTAATAAATGCAAAGTATACCAAAATTACCAAACTCTTCACTATCTTCATCAGAACCATCATCATTGTAATTAACCTCCGGCCTCGCCGGGTATCAATATCATCTTAATAGTATTTTTTAGACTTGAACCGAGTATCAATATCATTAAAATATCCTTCAGCCTTTTTGGGTATCAATATCATCTCAATAATATTCTCTTGACTCAAATTAGGTATCAATATCATCATAATATCCTCCAGCCTTGCTAGGTATTAATGTCATCATAATATTCTCTATCCTTGTCAGGTGTCAATATATCATCATCACTATCAACTTAAAAATATTGACATATAATTGGTGCACAGATGCAAGCCAATATACTCATAACCGTAAAGATATTTATCTTGTTAATACATTCCAACTACTCATTAATAACTAACAAACTCTTGTGATTATTAAACTGCTAATTCTCTATTCATCACAATACCATATTCACTATTTATCCACTATTAATTATTATCAACTAATTATCATATATCTGATCATGATCATTAGCCAACAAATTTCCAATTATCATCTCAACATCTTTTATTAACTAACACCAATCATTAATAACCCTAGTTTACCAACTAATCCTCGTTATTCAACTAATCCATAATATTATCTAGTCAACATTATTAACTCTATATTATCTTCATCTAGGCATTATTATTAACTAGGCATCATTATCACTAACTTCCTTTATCATCTAGCAATATTAAGAAACATTATCCTTACTTAATAACAAATTGGCATCACAACTTTGTTATTAATAGCAACTAATCATTATCATAGATAAACCTATTTTCATGGACATGTATCGACTCTAATCGTTAACTACCATTGCTTTTCCAACTAATTGCTTTACTACATTAGTTTTCTTGGCCAACTAATTACTTAACGACTCTAATCGTTAGTTTTCATTACCATCTAATTGCTTAGCTACAATTTTTCAACTAAGCAAGGTCATTAACTAGTACATTAGATTTCTTGCCATCAAGTGTTATTGCCCTCATTTAGGAAGAACAGTCATAAGGTCACATTTTAACTAGAATCAAATCAATTATTGATATAATAATCATGTATGTACCAAACCTATGCATATCCTCGCCAGTATTCAATCAGTGGAATAGTAAACATCATACCACATATTCATCTATCCCATACTAGACAGATGTATACAACCATATATATATGCATATTCATGACCTATAAGTGCAATACCCCAAGAAATTTTTCGTTGAAATTTTGTGTGTAAATGTGTTCGGTTCTATCTTCTAGACTGAATTATAAATTTTTCATGTGGAATGTCTTAGATTATAACCCACCACTGCGTAAAGTATTGAATAACCTTTCCAATAATATGTGGATCATCCAAAACGGACATCCGAGTGATGAGTTATGAACATTTCAATCGAACTGTGAATAGTACTGAACAGTAAAACGTGCAGGAAAAAGTACTGAGGCCTGGCGTATTTTTTGCCAACTTTAAACAATCATAACTCCTTGTACATAATGATCTGAGTGATCTACTATATATCAATGGAAAGCTCTGCGAGTCCTCTTTCCAATGAAACTAGTTTCATCTAATTTGTTTATCGGATCAAAAAGTTATGGTCGATCTACTTCAGTCTATCAAAAGTAAATTTTTGGATCAACTTCAAACATTCATAACTCCTCGTACACAATGATCTGGGTGAGATACTATATATCAATATAAATATATGAGAGTCCTCTTTCTAATTAAATTGGTTTCATCCAATTTTGATATCAGAGTAAAATGTTATGGTTGATCTACTTTAGACTATCAAAACAGTCCACCAAAGGATAGATTCGATAATTATTTGATTTTTAGGGGCGTTTTGGTCATTCCCCCTCACCCAAAATCCGTCCAAATCCTATATTAAAGACTATTAGAATCATTATATATTATATTTCATTAAATTTCCTCAAAAACAAAACCCTAAGCTCCCACATCCAACTTCAAGAACCTCCAAAGTTCACCATTAATTCAGCAAATTTATTCAAGATTCCAAGTTCCTAGTTCAAGAACTTCAAGAACCTCCAAAGTTCACCATTAATTCTGCAAATTTATTCTAGATTCCAAGTTCCTAATTCAAGAACTCCAAGAACCATCATTCAAAGGTACGATTAACATCTCAAAAATGAGTATCGATCTAAAGTTCATCATTCAAGGTATGTGGGGTTTTTCAACAAGAACTCTCTTTAGTTCTTGTGCCCAAAAGTAATTTTCTTTACAAAGGCATGATTTTTATTTGATTTTTATGAATTTGAAGCATGAACCCATATCTTATGATGGTTATTATGAAAACTTGATGTTTATGATTTTGAAAGATGAATTTATATGTGTGGAGATATAAAGCATGAATCTTGAACGATATTTATCATGATTTTGATATTTGGGTTGTGAATCCCCTTTGAAAATTGTGTTTTTTTAGAAAGTGTGTGTTATAAGCACGTTGATGTTGAATATATATTTTGAATGATTTGACCTTTTGGTCTTAATGGAGTTGTTTTGAACTCGAGTGTGAAATAAATCCACAACGTAGTTAATTTTGATAGATGAGAAGCATGATGTCTCACGATGTATATTTATATATTACTGAAATTATTTTGTTATGGATTTTCTTTAAAATGATCAGAGCTAAGTCTGGGAGAAATATTTAGCACCGAGTGGGAGGTATAAAGTAACCTTACTTCCTTTGAACTACATGCCCCCATAGAAGTGAGCCTCAGGCTGATTGATATAGTGATCACTAGTTTGTGTTAATTTGATATCGATAGTCCTACTCGGATGGCAAGGATAGGACAGCTCTCCCCAACGTGGGTTATACGTTGTACTCTATGTAGCTCACATGGTTTATATCGGTTATAGGATCTCCTAGTGTGTGTGTGTTTCTTTGTGTCTATGGTGGATGGTGAAGTGATTTGAAAGTGGAATTATGAAAGTTATTCTTTCAAAAGATTTAAATGATATTTACAATCTGAGAATTGATATTCTTGATGAACTAAAAGTGATTGACAAATTATATGATGACTCACATGAGTTATTGTACTTATTTCATCCTCTCATGATTATGATGATTTTCTTCGAGCTATGTGAGTCTTTCATATATCCTTCATATTTCTTACAAATATTTATGATGATGATGTTTATACAACTGTATACACCCCTATATACTTTATTCCTTTCCATGGTACAGACCCACATCTTTGGATATGGGCTGTATTTTCTTGGAATGTAGGTTCAGGTGCTCAGTTCCAAGTTCAACAGTGATTCTTCAGGCACTCTATTCTACATCCTTTATTATGGTAATTCCTCATGTTCTGAGGATGTGATGTCTGATGTTGGTTTCACAGAATTATTTACATTTGATAACTGAGTATGAGTCAGTTGAGGCATGTCTCAATGGCTCGCTGGTTTTATTGATTTTCTTAGAGGCTTGTCAGACTAGTATAGATGTTGGGAGTTGACAATAAGTCATATTTTGTTATCTTTCTAAATTTTTTTATTCTTGGATGATGATTACTCTGTTGATATTTGAGGGTTATTTATGGAAACCCCGTTAATTTGTGTTAAACTAAATGAAAATGGCTCAAAGGGTTAGCTTGGAGCTACTCATAGCCTCAAGCATCACGCTCCGGGACCCATTTTTTGGGGTGTTACAAACTTGGTATCAAAGCCTAAGGTTTTAAGGTGTCCTAGGGAGTCTGACAAGCCACATTAAGTAGAGTCTTGATCATCGGTGTATAGTGCCCCACATCTATGAATAAGAGGCTACAAGATGTTTTAGGAAAAAGTGTGATTCTTTCTTTCAGAAGTCTATCATGCTTAAAGTTTCTCTCTCTGCTATTGATTCGTGCTCTCCTCTTTCATAAATATGCCTCCACGAGTCTTATTGGCTGATCTGATTGAGCTAGACATGGTAGATTTTGATGTGATTCTGGGTATGGATTGGCTGTATTCTTTTTATGCCTCTATTGATTGTCGGACCTGAGTGGTCAAGTTTCAGTTTTTGGGTGCATCTGTGTTTGAGTAGTCTGGGAATTCTGTGTAACCCAAGAGTCATTTTATCTTTTACCTCAAAGCTAGAAAGCTTATTTCCAAGGGGCGTATTTACCGCTTGGTTAGAGTCAAAGACACAAAGTCTGAGACTCCAACTCTCCAGTCTGTTAATGTCGTCAATGAGTTTTCTGATATCCTTTCGGATGATCTCCTAGGGATACCTCCTGATAGAGAGATACAGTTTGGGATAGATCTTTTTCCCAATACTCATCCCATTTCTATTCGTCCTTACCGTATGGCCCCTGCAGAACTTAAGGAGTGAAAGAGCAACTCAAAGATCTACTAGATAAAGGTTTCATAAGGCCTAGTGTTTCTCCTTGAGGTGCTCCTATGTTGTTTGTTAGAAAGAAAGATGGCTCTTTGCGTATGTGCATTGATTACCGCAACTGAATAAAGTCACCATAAAAAATAAGTACCCCTTTCCGAGAATAGATGATTTGTTTGACCAATTGCAAGATGCAAGTTATTTCTCAAAGATAGACCTTCGTTCCAGCTATCATCAACTCAAAGTTAGGGAGTGTGAAATCCCGAAAACCACTTTCCAAACTCGTTATGGCTATTTTGAGTTTCTTGTTATGTCTTTTGGGTTAACTAATGCCCCAACAGCTTTCATGGACCTCATGAATCGAGTGTTCAGACCATATTTGGATATGTTTGTCATAGTGTTCATCGATGATATACTGGTATACTCCTATAGTGAGGATGAACATTCTGATCATGTTCAAACTGTCTTGTAAACCCTTAGAGATCAGAAGTTGTTTTCCAAGTTCAGTAAGTGTGAGTTTTGGCTAAGGTCAGTTGCTTTTCTGGGTCATATCATTTCTTTTGAGGTTATTAGAGTTGATCCCCAAAAGACCAAAGCTGTTCAAAATTGGTCTTGACCTATTTCTCTGACTTATATCTGAAGCTTCTTGGGTTTAGATAGCTATTACCATCATTTTTTTAGGGTTTCTCCTCTATAGCGTCTCGTATGACTCGGTTGACCCAAAAGAAATGAAGTTGTTGTGGTCCGAATCTTGTGAGAAGAGTTTTCAGGAGTTGAAGACTCAAATCACTTCAACCCCTATTTTGACTTTGCCTGATGGTGTTGATGGTTTGGTGGTGTACTGTGATGCTTCGAGAGTTGGGTTGGGTTGCGTATTGATGCAGAAGGGTAAGGTGATAGCTTATGCTTCTAGAAACTTGAAACCCCATGCGAAAAATTACCCCACCCATGACCTTGAGTTGGCTGCTATTGTGTTTGCTTTGAAAATCTAGAGACACTATTTGTATGGTGTCCATGTTGATGTTTTCACTGATCATAAGAGTCTGCAGTATGTGTTTACCCAGAGAGAATTGAATCTTAGATAGAGATGATGGTTAGAATTGTTAAAGGACTATGATATGAGTGTGTTGTACCATCTGGGAAAGGCCAATGTTGTGGTGGATGCCCTAAGTAGAGTGTCCATGGGTAGTGTTTTGCATGTGGTAGAAGGTAAGAAAGAGTTGGCTCGTGATATACATCATTTGGCTATATTGGGGGTTAAGTTGTTTGACTCTGTTGAAGATAGTATAGGGGTTCAGAGTAGTTCCGAATCCTCCTTGGTTTCGAAAGTGAAGGAAAAGCAATACTTAGATGCTAGTTTTGTCAGACTGAAGGAGTCAGTCAAGGACCAAAAAGCAGAGGTTTTATCCCAAGGGGGAGATGGTGTGTTGAGATTGCAGGGTAGATTGTGTGTCCCGAATGTTGATGATCTAAAATAGAGGATTATGGCTGAAGCACACGGGGCGCGATATTCTATTTATCCTGGTGCCACAAAGATGTACCAAGACTTGCGGGAAATCTATTGGTGGAGTGGCATGAAGAAAGATATAGCAGTGTTTGTAGCTAAGTATGAAATATGCCAACAGGTTAACGTTGAACACCAATGACCTGGTGGTATGATGCAAGAGTTTAGTATTCCCACCTGGAAGTGGAAAGAGATAAATATGGACTTCGTGATTGGTTTACTCCTTCCCGACGCCATCATGATTCCATTTTGGTTGTGGTTGATAGATTGACTAAGTCTACTCATTTCTAGCCTGTTCATACTTTATATACTGCTGAGGATTGCGCTAGATTGTATATCTGAGAGCTAGTCAAACTACATGGAGTTCCCTTGTCTATCATTTCGGATAGGGGTACTCAGTTCACTTTGCAATTTTGGAAAGCTTTTCAGAAGGGTCTTGGTACCCAAGTGCTTTTGAGTTCTTCCTTTCATCCGTAGACCGATGGTCAGGCTGAGCGGACCATCCAGACCTTACAGGATATATTGAGAGCTTGTGCACTTGACTTTAAGGGAAGTTGGGATGATCACTTATCGTTGATAGAATTTGCTTATAATAACAGCTTTCACTCTAGTATTGGCATGGCTCTATTTGAAGCCTTGTATGGGAGGAAGTGTAGATCACCCATAGGTTGGTTTGAGGTGGGTGAAGCGGCTGTGAGTGGTCCTAATTCGGTATTCGAGGCTATGGAAAAATTTAAGTTGATTCAGGAAAGGTTGAAAACTGTGCAGAGTCGTCAGAAGTGATATACGGATGTTAGAAGGAGAGACCTTGAGTTTGAATTTGGTGACCTAATATATCTAAAAATTTCACCCATGAGGGGGGGTGAAGAGATTCGAAAAGCAAGGGAAGCTTAGTCCCCGTTATGTTGGTCCTCACAAAATTCTTAGCCGTGTTCGTAAGGTAGCTTATGAGGTCGAGTTGCCTTCTGAGTTGTCCTCTATTCATCCAATATTCCATGTCTCCATGCTTAGAAAGCATATTAGCGATGTCATGGTAGTGGATTCCTCTGTGAGTGCTGACATTTAAGAAAATCTTTCTTTTGATGAGATTCCTGTTGAGATTCTTGATTTTAGTGTCTGAAGACTAAGGAACAAAGAAGTTCCCTTGGTCAAGGTGTTGTGGCGAAACCAATCTTTTGAGGGTGCAAATTGGGAAGCTGAGGCAGATATGCGATCCAAGTAGCCAAAACTACTTTCCACGAACTCCGATCAAGCTGAAGATACTGTTCTTTCCAAAATCATGCACTTTTGATAAAAGTTGCAGCAGTTCAGCAGTCATTTATTATGTGTTTAGCTGTATTTTCTTGAATTTATGCAATCTATGTTGCATTTGGAGTGAGAAACGATGTGGTGAGGAGTCTAACGAATGGTTTCAATTGTATGCACTATTCCCTATCTAAACTTAGCATGTCTAGTGTCATTCAAGGATGAATGTTTCCAAGGGGGGGGATGATGTAATACCCCGGGAAATTTTTTGTTGAAATTTTGTGTGTAAACGTGTTGGGTTCTATCTTCTAGAATGAATTATAAATTTTTCGTGTGGAATGTCTTATATTATGACCCACCATTGCGTAAAGTATCAAATAAGCTTTCCAACGATATGTATATCATCCAAAACGGACACCCGAGCGACGAGTTATGAACATTCTGATCAAATCGTGAATAGTAGTGAACAGTAAAACGTGCAGGAAAAAGTACTGAGGCCTATTGTATTTTTGCTCCAATTTTAAATGATCATAACTCCTTGTACATAATTATCTAGGTTATCTACTAAATATCAATGGAAATCTCTGCGAGTCCTCTTTCCAATGAAATTGGTTTCATCCAATTTGTCTATCGAAGCAAAAAGTTATGGTCGATCTACTTCAGCCTATCAAAAGCGAATTTTTGGGTCAACTTCAAACGATCATAACTTCTTGTACACAATGATCCGGGTGAGATACTATATATCAATAGAAATATATGAGAGTCCTCTTTCTAATGAAATTTGTTTGATCCAATTTGGATATCGAAGTAAAATGTTATGGTTGATCTACTTCAGACTATCAAAACAGTCCACCAAAGGACATATTCGAGAATTATTTGATTTTTAAAGGCGTTTTGGTCATTCCCCCTCACCCAAAATCCATCCAAACCCTATATTAAAGCCTATTAGAAGCATTATATGTTAAGAAAACCCTAAGCTCCTACATCCAACTTGAAGAACCTCCAAAGTTCACCATTAATTCTACAAATTTATTCAAGATTTCAAGTTCCTAGTTCAAGAACTTCAAGAACCTCCAAAGTTCACCATTAATTCTGCAAATTTATTCTAGATTCCAAGTTCCTAATTCAAGAACTCCAAGAACCATCATTCAAAGGAATGATTAACATCTCAAAAACGAGTATCGATCTAAAGTTCATCATTCAAGGTATATGGGGTTTTCAACAAGAACTCCCTTTTGTTCTTGTGCCCAAAAGTAATTTTCTTTACAAAGGCATGATTTTTATTTGATTTTTAAGAATTTAAAGCATGAACCCATATCTTATGATGGTTATTATAAAATCTTGATGTTTATGGCTTTGAAAGATGAATTTACATGTGTGGAGATATAAAGCATGAATCTTGAATGATATTTATCATGATTTTGATATTTGAGTCGTGAATCCCCTTTGAAAATTGTAATTTTTTGAGAAAATATGTGTTATAAGCACGTTGATATTGAATATTTGAGATATTTTGAATGATTTGACCTTTTGGTCTTAATGGAGTTGTTTTGAACTCGAGTGTGAAATAAATCCACAACGTGGTTGATTTTGATAGATGGGAAGCATGATGGCTCCCAATGTATATTTATATATTACTGAAAGTGTTTTGTTGTGGATTGTCTTTGAAATGATCTGAGCTAAGTTTGGGAGAAATCTTTAGCACCGAGTGGGGGTATAAAGTGACCTTACTTCACTAGAACTACGTACCCCCGTAGGAGTGACCCTGAGGCTGATTTATATAGTGATCACTAGTTTGCGTGGATTTTATATTGATAGTCCTACTCTGATGGTAAGGATAGGACGGCTCTCCCCAACGTGGGTTGTACGTTGGACTCCGTGTAGCTCACATGGTTTATGTCGGTTATAGGATCTCCTAGTGTATGTGTGTTTCCTGGTGTCTATGGTGGGTGGTGAAGTGATTTGAAAGTGAAATTATGAAAGTTATTCTTTCGAAAGATTTAAATGATATTTACATTATGAGAATTGATATTCTTGATGAACTGAAAGTGATTGACAAATTATATGATGACTCACATATGTTATTGTACTTATTTCATCCTCTCATGATTATGATGATTTTCTTCGGGCTATGTGAGTCTTTCATACCTCTTGCATATTTCTTATAAATATTTATGATGATGATGTTTATACAACATTTATGAGTCAATTGGGGCATGTCTCAATGGCTCGCTGGTTTTATTGATTTTCTTAGAGGCTTGTCAGACTAGTATAGATGTTAGGAGTTGACTAATAAGTTGTATTTTGTTATCTTTCTGAAATTCTTTTATTCTTGGATGATGATTACTCTGTTGATATTTGAGGGTAATTTATACTAACCCCATTGATTTGTGTTGAACTGAATGAAAATGGCTCAAAGGGTTTGCTTGGGGCTACTCGTAGCCTCAAGCACCGTGTGACGCTCCGGGACTCGTTTTTCGGGGCGTTACAATAAGTCATATCATTTGAAATGATAGACACTTCTCGTCTATTGAGTCAATATCATAACATGGACCTTGGCCCATCAATTAATCCAGAATAATCACAACATCCTAATCATAGCTTCAGGCCCATACACTTATTCGGGACTCATAACAGCAATCATATTCATAAGCTGAAGCATGTATCTAATCATCTCACATATAAAAGGAATCTCACATATAGGAGACATAATACCAATAAATATATAATTATCTCTCACACAAGAGTCATGTCACATTAAGGAGGAATAATAAGATAGACATTAATTGACTATAGTATATCGTATATCAGTAGATCATACATGATGACATAAAGGAATATCACTTCTTTTAGCAAATTTACATATCCGAGATGAACATCGTCTCTATAGGTCCAACAATCATAATTAAAGAAAATATCAACTCTATAGTCCAATAATCATGTCTAAGAGAAATTAGCGTCTCTATAGGCCATATGATGTATCTAGGAGGTATATCATCTGAAAATGGCCAATATCACTTACGCTAGGAGCATCATAATCATAACTAAAAGCCACAAACTGGGAATATTACCATGTTAGGAAGTAACCTTATTTTAAGGTTTATGTAACACCTCGATTTTCTGAACCAAATCGCTACACGGTGCCCATGATCTTGAGGGACCACAAGCTAACCCATGACTGATATCTGTACCTGTATACTGCAAAATATAATGTAATAATGCAGAAAACATGAAAAATAGGACATAAGGTTCAACTGCATAGAATACCTAACAAATCATAAAATCCATATGAGGTAATGAATACCCAAAATAAATAAAATCTGAATCAAATCTGAGCTAAATCTGAATGCCTCTGAATACTGTCTGAATAAAGAGTTGAAGGAACATGTGTCCAACAAACTCCGTCTAGAAAAACTAAACTGAATTAATAAATGAAATAAATAATATCGTCCTCGAATAGATGAGGACTCACTGCAACTCTGCGACTGGAATTGTACTGCTACTGTTGATCTTGAGCTCGTATCTATGAGCCTATGGCGTAACGTGAAAGAAAGAACCATAGCACAAATGCGTCAGTACAACTAGGAATACTGAGTATACGAGTAAGATAGGCTAAATGCAAAAAGCTTTACATGCATGAACGATACTAACTAATTGATTGATATGAATGTAAGACTGCAAATATGCATACATAGTAACTGAGATTGTGATTACATGATATCTATATATGGACACTAATATATGATCTAATGATATCGAGCATGATAAATACTAAAATTCTGATAACATAGATGACTGTGTATGGCAGTCTTGAATCTAATGGAACATCTGTAATCTATTTTGTAACTAAATTGACTGTATCTGATAGTACTGATATACTAAAATCTGAAGAAATATCTGAGGTTTTTTACTGAGACTGGGACTGAAACTGTGGGAGGTAGTTGTTTGAACGACATGCCCCAATAATGCATATAGCTAAGTTGGGGTCCAATCTCTGCCCCAGACTGGAAGGGTGTCAATACCGCACCACTGGTAAGGACAGCTGTGAGTGACCCTTAGCTGGCAGGTACTCAAAATGAGAATGGTGGGAACCATAAACCGATGGATTAAGCCACCTCATCAACCCTAATTTGACAGGTTAGGAAGTCTCCACCTACGCTGGCTACGTAGTTTTGGAACACACGGATGATTACTAAGAATTACACCCTAAACTGGCAGGTGAGTTCCAATCCTTGGGTTCACTCGGTGCTAACTTCTACTCCCATCTAAAGAGACTGAATGATTTTTAATTGACGGTACATGGACTGAGTAACTGACTTTCGTTGACAGATGGATTAGTGCTACTATTTGAGAATCAAGTGAGATAATAAGATTTTTGAGGTTTCTTAAGTCACATGCCCGACTGAGTTCTATAGATCATGGATTGACTGAGATTATCGTGATAACATGACATGGCTCTAGGCACACATCTATATCTTTTGGGTACAAGTACCTCCAGGACTCAATGGAAGGAAACTGACACACATGACTGACTTGTCGTAATAGTAGAGTTCACAATTTATCATATCATGAGTAAGGGATTTCACACTAAGCATAGTTCTAAACATCTTATACATGGAAGGAAAATTCATACAACATGTTTATACTTGCATAGCTTTAATATCATTGTCAATCCATATCACAACAACGACGCATATCACTTACAAGGAATTCATTAGAAATCGTAAAGCATAGAGCATGGACTTGTCATTTAAGCACTATTAAATCATGGGACATGAATTCTATCATCTAGGAATATTATCAAACACTTTGCATGCATTCTTTTAGCTTGTGTGTTCATGAACTTCACCATATTAAGCCATATAAGGATCATAGGTTTCAACTAACAAATGCATATACTTCATGAAATCACCTTTAGATATCTTCTTGAAAGTTAAACAACAATCATCAACATGTACATGCTCATATCACAACAAAACAATCAGAAAATAATATTTAAAACATGGTTCTTGAGCTCTATGAATGAAATGGATCCATAGATGAACACTACGCATACCTGACTCAAGGTTCTTGATGTTTTGAACTTGAAGGATTTGAAATCATTTCATTTTTGAATAAGATTGGGTCTTTCTCTTGGAAATTAAAGTTAGAGAGAAACCCTACTTTTTGTTTGTGAAATAATAATGAGAAAAATGGATGAATTCAGACTCATCTGGGTATATATAGGCGAGTGGTAAGTTACCAAAATACCCTTGTTAATATGGCCTAGAAATAAACTGAATGTGGCATGTGACGAGCCGACTAACGGTCCATTAAGAACTTAACGGTCCGTCATTTCGACCGTCATACGTGGACTAGAAATAGGGTTCACTAGATAAGAGTTGATGGCCTGGATGACGGTCCATCAAAAATCTGATGGTCTGTCAACTCGTCCGTCGATATTTTCTAGAACTTGGCCCTACTGCCTTGGTTGTGATGGTCAAAGTGGCGGTCCGTCACTTATTTGGTGGTCCGTCAACTTGGATGTCGCACCTGGGCATTTTGGTCAGTTCTGAGTAAAACATTCATAACTTCCTCGTCTGGTGTCGGATTTGAAAAAAATTGGTATCGTTAAAAAGCTAACTCAATTTACCATATGATAGAACGTAGAAATATCAAAAATACCACAGGTACAAAAATAGATTTGTATTTCAAAGCAAGTACTAGCATCTTTGAGATGATTTCTAGCTAGGAATAAGCACGGGTATTACAATATCTCCCCCTTGAGAACATTAGTCCTTGAATGAGACTAACTAAGAGGGAAAATAATAAATGAACATGAACTGAAAATGAGTGAACGAGACATGACTTCATGACTGACATGCTAAATATACTGAACTCATGCACATCTGATGCATGGCTAACTAGTACATAAATGCGTGACTGAGTGTTCTGATAAAATGAGTTTCTCAACACAAAAATGCATAGATGATGCATGATTTTATAACTGAACTGATACATGAATGCATAACAGAGTATGAAATGGTAGTAGATACCACGTTTTTAATGGGAAAATGAATATGAAACAGAATAAGCTAAAGGTGAACTATTAGCTTAGGCTTGATCTGAATCAGCGGAGAATGAGGTAAGGATACTTGGTACGCATATCTACTTTTGATTCCTAAGTAACTCCCTCGATGGATTGATTTCGCCAAAGAACCTTAACTAGAGGGACCACTTTGTTCCTCAATCGACGAGTTTGATAGTCTAAGATTTTGACTGGAATCTCTTCATAAGAGAGACTGTTCTGAACATCAACGCTCTAAATAGGGACTACAACTGCTAGGTCACCTACGCACTTCTTGAGCAAGGATACATGGAAGATCGGATAAATTGAGGCTAAATCTAAAGGTAATTCGAGCTCATAAGCTACCTTGCCTAAACAACTGAGAATCCGAAAAAGACCGATATAGCGGGGAGTGATTTTCCCTTTCTTGCCGAACCTCATCACTCCCTTCATGGGAGAGATTTTGGGATAGACATACTCATTGACCTCGAACTTGAGATCTTTTCTACAAACATCAGCATAAGATTTTTGTCTCTGATCAACTAAACTTTCTCTAAGGCATTAAAAACCAAGTCAGGACCTATGACTGAGGAGTCACTAACTTCAAACCAACCAATTAGAGATCTACACCTCCTTTCATAGAGAACTTTAAATGGAGCCATTTTAATACTGGAATGATAGCTATTGTTGTATGCAAACTCAATCAAAGGCAAATGGTCATCCCAACTTCCCTTGAAATCAATTGCACACGACCTTAGCATATCTTCAAGAGTCTGAATGGTCCTTTCTACTTGACCATCTATCTGAGGATGAAAGGTTGTACTGACATGGACTTAGGTACCAATACCCTTTTGGAATACTTTCTAGAAGTGAGAGGTGAACTGGGTACCTCTGTCTGAAATAATAGATAATGGAACACCTTGTAATCTGACCAACTCCCTAATATAGAGTTTGGCATAATCCTTGGCTGAATAAAAGGTACGAACTGGAAGGAAATGAGATTACTTGGTCATCCTATCTATAATAACCCAAACTGAATCGTGTTGATGATGAGTAAGAGGCAAACCTGTCACAAAGTTCATGTTCACTTCTTCCTACTTCCAAGTAGGAATGGTGAACTCCTGCATAGGTCCACTAGGCTTCTGATGCTCTTTCTTAACTTTCTGATAGGTAGAGCACTTAGCCACAAACTCTGCAATATCTCTCTTCATCCATTCCATCAGTAGATTTCCTGCAGGTTGCGGTACATCTTACTGGCCCCTTGATGAATAGAGTATCATACACCATGCATTTCTACAAGAATCTACTGCTTTAAGTCATCTACACCTAGAATGCATAGACGACCCTGAAAACGAAGAACCACATCTCCTCCTTGGGAGAAAACCTTTACTTTCTGATTCTGAACTGACTCTTTTAGCTTGACAAGGCTAGGATCCCTGTTTTTCTTTTCTTTAACCTCAGAAACTAGAGATGACTCTGAACTACTCTGAACACATACACCACCCTCCGAATAATTGACTAAGAGACACCTAGTCTGTTGAGCTAATGGATTTCCTGAGCTATATTTTTCTTGTTATCCTCAACATGAGAAACACTACCTATGGAGAGTCTACTAAGAGAGTCGGCCACAACGTTGTCCCTGCCCGGATAGTAAAGGACACTTATGACATAATCTTTCAAAATATCTAACTACCTTCTTTGACGAAGATTGAGATCTTTCTGATAAAAGACATATTGAAGACTTTTATGATCCGTGAAGAAATCTACATGAACTCCGTATTGATAATGCCTCAAATCTTTAAGGCAAATACTACGACTACTAACTCAAGATCATGAGTAGGATAATTCTTCTCATGGGGCTTTAACTGTATGGAGGCGTAGGATATGAACTTACTATGCTACATGAGGACACAACCTAAACCCACTCTGGATGCATCACAACCATCTGGAAAAGCCAGAACTGGAGCTGAGACGAGTTGAGTCTTCAACACTTGAAAAATCTTCTCACAAAGATCTGACCACTAAAACTTGACCTACTTATGAGTCAATCTGGACATGGGGGATGAAATAGAAGAAAATCCCATGACAAACCGCCAGCCAATCCCAAGAAACTCTTGATATCTGATAAAGACATGGGGCGGGCCCAGTTTCTTATCGCTTTGGTCTTTAAAGGATCTACTCTAATGCCATCACCAAAAATAATATGGCCAAGGAACGCTACTGATTTTAGCTAAAACTCACACTTACTAAATCTGGTGAATAGCTGGTGATCTCTGAGAGTCCAAAGAACAATCCTGAGATGGTCTGAATGATCACACTCTGTATGAGAATAAACCAGGATATCTTTTATGAATACTATGATGAACATGTCCAAGTACTGCTTGAAAAAATGGTTAATCAAGTCCATGAAAGTTGTTGGGGCATTGGTAAGACTAAAAGAGATAACTAGAAACTCGAAGTGACCATACCGAGTACGAAAAGTTGTCTTCGGGATGTCACATTCTCTAACTCTAAACTTATGATAGCCTGATCTGAGGTCTATTTTAGAGAAATAACTGGCACCCTAAAGTTGGTAAAACAAGTAATCTATTCTGGAAAGAGGATACTTGTTCTTGACCGTAACTTTGTTGAGCTGATGGTAGTCAATACACATCCTAAGAGAACCATCTTTCTTGCACATGAATAAGACTGGGGAACCCCATGGGGATACACTAGGCTTGATGAATCCCTTATGTAAGAGATCCTTTAACTGATCTTTTAGTTCCTTGAGTCCTTCTGGTTCCATTTTGTATGGCGAAATAGAAATAGGTTGAGTATCTAGAATATGGTCAATGTCGAAGTCTATTTCCCTTTTGGGTGGAATGCCTGGAAGATCTTTGGGAAACACAGCTAAATACTCATTTACAACTGGGACTGATTCAAGACTAGGAGATTCAGAATTGGAATCCTTAATATGCACGAGATGATACACCCACCCCTTAGAAATTATTTTCCTTGCTCGAAGGTAGGAAACAAGTTGACCCCTGAAAGATGAAGTACTACCCTTCCACTATAGTATGGGATCATTCGGGAACTAAAACTGCACTACCCTTATTCTGCAGTCGACTATGTTATAGCATTAATGAAGCCAATCCATGCTGAGAATGACAACAAAATTAGTCATCTCTAACTCTACTAAATCTACTAACGTGGCTTTCTGAAATATCATAATCGGGTAGTTCTGATATACCCGCCGAGCTATGATAGTTTTACCTACTGGGTTAAAGACTGAAAAGAGCTCTGCTAAAATATTAGGACTGATTCTAAAATCGCCTGCTATATAAGGAGTAACAAAAGATAAGGATGCACCTAGATATAGCAAAGCAAAAATAAGAACATGGAAAATCTATAATGTACTAGTAACGACATCAGGAGAATTTTCCTGATCCTATCGAGTCTGAAGAGAATAGAGTCTATTTGGGCGTTGCCCACTTGTAGCATTGAAAGCGACACTCTGCTGATTTAGGTGATTGAACTGGGCTCTGGAGCATTTTTGCTGACCCTATAGACCTAACTGTGGACACTCTCTAATCCTATGGCCTAGCTTGCAACAACCGAAACAAAAATCACTTCCAGCTCTACAGGTAACCTTGTGATTCTTGCCATAAGTTTGACACAGGTGATTAGTTTGGGCACTGCTGACACTGCCCTGAGACTTGAGCCTGGTTCTCAATCTCTATTGTCGTCTCTAAATTTTTGCACTGGGGCACTAGCGGAGGAAGGAGCTGTAATTGGTGTCTTAGGACGACACTGCGAACGGATTCCTCCTTCTGATTTTGGTTGAGCAAAACTAAAACTGCCTGACCTTGCTCTTTTTTTATGCCTCTCCCTAGTCCTAATCTTCAACTCCGCTATTTGTTGAGCATGAGTCATGAGCCTAGCTAAAGTCATATCTCTATTCAGCATCGCAGACCTTCACTCGTTTACCCTGCTATCATTCATCCATGACACAAACTTGATCATCTTAGCCTTGTTATCTGCAACCACATGAGGGGTATATCTGGCTAGCTGAGTAAATCTTTGAGAATACTACTTAACCATCATATTTCCCTACCTATGGTTGATGAAGTCTAGAACTTTTTCCTCCCTCATCTCTTGGGGAAAAAATCTATCAAAGAAAGTCATGACAAATTCCTCCCACTATATAGGACCTGCATCATCTAACCTCTCAGACTTTCACTGTTTGTACCAAGTGTGAGCAACATCCTGAAACTGGTATGCGGCTAACTCGGCACTCTGACAAAAAGTAACTCCCATGACATCTATGATCTTCTGGACTTGGTCAATAAATTCCTGAGGGTCTTCATCAGACTTAGACCCAAAGAAAGATAGAGGGTTCATTTGGGTGAAGTCTTGAATCCTAGCTGTGGTTGAGTTGGCCACTGGATTGACCGGAATAACCGATGGCCGTTCATTTTGGGCAGCTACAGACTAAGCAAATATTGTGAATGTGGCCCTAAACTCTGCATTTGAAATATGTTCTCCCAAAGGATCTTCAGGCTGAGAAGCTGGCTGGTTTCTTCTCTTTAGAGGCATATTGTTAAATAAGAGAAGAATGGATTAGATAGAGAGATTCACTTGAGATTATGCTCACTAGCACGATATGAATACCGAAAGAAGGGAAACTGTTCCTAAAACATCTTATAGCCTCTTGCACATAAATATGGCATGCAACACACTCATGCACAAGACTCTACTAGATATGGCTTTCAGACTTCCTAGGACTCTATTGAACCTTAGGCTCTGATACCAAGTTTGTAACGCCCCAGTTTTCTGAACTTGATCGCTACACGGTGCCCTTGATCTCGATGGACAACAAGCTAACCCATGACTAATATATGTACCTACATACTGCAATATATGACATAATAATGTGGAAAACATAAACAATAGGCCATAAGGTTCAATTGCATAGAATACCTGACAAATCATAATATCCATATGGGGTAATGAATACCCAAAACAACTGAAATCTGAATCAAATCTGAGCTAAATCTAAAAGTCTCTAAATACTATTTGAATAAGGAGTTGAAGGAACATGTATCCAACTAACTCTGTATAGCAAAACTAAACTGAATTAATAAATGAAATAAATAATATTATCCTCGAATGGATGTGGACTCTCTACACCTCTGCAATAGGAATGCTACTGCAACTACTGATCTAGAGCTTGTATCTGTTAAACTATGGTATAACATGAATGAAAGCACCATAGTGAAAATGCGTCAGTACAACTGGAGTACTAAGTATACGAGTGAGGTAGGGTAAATACAAAAGGGTTTACATTCATGAACGATGCTAACTGACTGACTTATATGAATATAAGAGTGCAAACATGCATACGAAGTAACTGAGATGGTGATTACGTGATGTCTAGCATGACATATACTAAAATTCTAATAACATAGATGATTTTGTATGGAAGTCCTGAATCTAATGGAACTAACTGTGTTCCATTCTATAAATGAATAGACTATATCTGACGGTCCTGATATACTAAAATTGAAGACCTATCTGAGTTCTTTTACTGAGACTAGGACTAAAACTGTGGGAGGTAGTTGTTTGACTGACATGCCTCAATAACTCATTTAGCTAAATTGGGGTCCAATCTCTGCCCCAACTGGAAGGGTGTCAATACCGCGCCACTGGTAAGGACAGCTGTGAGTGACCCTTAGCTGGTAGGTACTCAAAATGAGAATGGTGGGATCCCTAAACTGATGGATTAAGCCACCTCATCAACCCTAATTTGACAGGTTAGGAAGTTTCCACCTACGCTGCCTACGTAGTTTTGGAACACATGGGTGATTACTAAGAATCACACCCTAAACTGGCAGGTGAGTTCCAATCCTTGGGTTCACTCGGTGCTAACTTCTACTCCTATTTGAAGAGACTGAATGTTATTTAATAGATGGTACATGGACTGAGTAACTGACTTCCGTTGACTGACGGATTAGTGCTACTATTTGAGAATCAAGTGAGATAATTAGATATCTGAGGTTTCCTGAGTCACATGCCCAACTGAGTTCTATAGATCATGGCTTGATTGAGATTATCGTGATAACATGACATGGCTATAGGCACATATCTATATATTTTGGGTACAAGTACCTCCAGGACTCAATGGAAGGAAACTAACACACATGACTGACTTGATAGTAAGAGTAGAGTCCACAATTTACCATATCATGAGTAGGGGATTTCACACTAAGCATAGTTCTCAACGTCTTATACATGGAAGGGAAATTCATACAACATGTATATACTTGCATAGCTTGAATATCATGGTCAATCCATTTCACAACAACGATGCATATCACTCACATGGAATTCATGGGAAATCGTAAAGCATAGAGCATGGACTTGCCATTTAAGCACTATTAAATCATGGGACATGAATTCTCTCATCAAGTTATATTAGCAAAAACTTTACATGCATTCTTTTAGCTCAAAAGTGTCCAGGAATTTCACCATATTAAGCCACATAATGATCATGGGTTTCAACTAACAAACACATATACTTCATGAAATCACCTTTAGATATCATCTTGAAACTTAAACAACAAACATGAACATGTACATGCTCATATCACAATAAGATAATCATAAAATAATATTTAAAACATGGTTCTTAAGCTCTATGAATGAAATGGATCCATAGATGAACACTACGCATACCTGACTCAAGGTTCTTGATGTTTTTGAACTTGAAAGATTTGAAATCCTTTGATTTTTGAAGAAGATTGGGTCTTATTCTTTGAGATTAAAGTTAGAGAGAAATGTAGTTTTTGTTTGTGAAATAATAATGAGAAAAATGGATGAATTCAGACTCATCTGGGTATATATAGGCGAGTGGTAAGTTACCAAAATACCCTTGTTAATATGGCCTAGAAATAAACTGAACGTGGCATGTGACGAGCCGACTGACGGTCCATTAAGAACTTAACGGTCTGTCATTTCGACCGTCATACGTGGACTAGAAATAGGGTTCACTAGATAAGAGTTGATGGCCTGGATGACGGTCCGTCAAAAATCTGACGGTTCGTCAACTCGTCCATCAATCCTTATCCAGAACGTCGCCCTACTGCCTTGGCTGTGATGGTCAAAGTGGCGGTCCGTCACTTGTTTGTCGGTCCATCAACTTGGACGTCGCACCTGGGCGTTTTGGTCAGTTCTTAGTAAAACATCCATAACTTCCTCGTTTTGTGTTGGATTTGGACAAAATTGGTATCGTTGAAAGCTAACTCAATTTCCCTCTTGATAGAAAGTAGAAATCTCAAAAATACCACTGGTTCAAAAAAAAATATTTGTATTTCAAAGCAAATACTAGCATCCTTGTGATGATTTCTAGCTAGGAATAAGCACGGGTATTACAGTTTACTAGCCTCATCTTTGTATAACATCCACAACTAAGTCCTCTAGACTTAACACAAGCTTAGGCCAAAATGGGCTGAACAATCCCACTTTTAATCCACAATTTCCTTAATCATACTATGCCCCAGACTAGTCTACGGTATCTAGTTCGTCTTCTAGATATCGAGTAAGCCATTTTCAAGCCTAAGATAGCAACTTTGACTAGAAATAAGGGTACTCAAGTCAACTCTACCCAACTTATGGTTTCAAGACTACCACACTAGCCCAATAAGGCTAAATATACAAATCATGCTCCAAAAGCTAAAACCATATTCCAAACATAGCATTATATCATATCCATTCTATAACAAATCTAAACTAAAGAGAAAAGCCAATAGGATACAAAAGGGTTGTAAACATGCCATTTTACGGGTCAAAAACACTCATTCAATACCCAAACATCAACAATCAAGGCCAATCTATCCTACTCATAATCAAGCCTAACATTCATATTCACACACAATATATATCACACATCATCTATGAAGATAGTTAATAGAAGCCAACCTAAAGGCCAAACCGCAAAACCTCATTTCATTCACCACATGTTCCTCTTTACTTTACAATTCTCAAAATGCCATCACACTATAAAAACCGTAATCTACTCATCAATATAAGTCTAATTTTAACTATATTTCAATATTGAGCTTGGGGTCAAGAAATGACGTTGTAACAACCCGATTTTTCTGGAACCGACACATCACACGATGCTAATGATCCCAGAGGACCACAAGCTAACCCTCTACTGATATCTATACCTAAGAACTGCATAATATCTGTAATAAATGTGAAAAACTGGTAAAACTAGCCATAAGGTTCAAAACATCTAGAATACTCAAAACTGAAAAACTAAATACTAATACATTTGTCCGAAAAGCCTCTAAACTGTCTGAACTGTGGAGTTGATGGGACATGTCCCCAACTAACTCCATCTACTAAAAATAAACTTAATCTAATACAATAATAAAATAAGGATCATCCTCGAATAAAGAGGGGTCACTACTACGTATATTGCTGTTGATTTGGACTGAGCTATGGGATACTCTGGATCTCGTGCCTCTGAACCTATAGTGTCAAATAAAACACCATAGCGTAAATGAATCAGTACGGGAATGTACTTAGTATGAAGATGAGGTAAGGCTAAATCTAAGGGCTTATGCATGAACAATTACTTAACTAAATAATCATGAGAATACTGAATGGGGACATATACATGAATGCACAAACCATAACTAAGAAGATCGCAACTCAAAATACTGAAACATGGATACTTCTTTACTAACATCTGAACTCACTACTAATACTGAGATACTAAACAACTAAATCTACTAATATAGAAAACTGAGTACTGTAGTTGAGATCAGTCCTATCTAGTGAGTGATCTCGAAAATTGATGATACTGAAGTTGATTAACTGAATCTACTCATATCAATGACTGAAAGCTGAGCTTACTACTCCCGACTGTCTAAATCTAAAATCAAACCTCTCTAATAAATGATCCCTAAATCTGCTATCAATGATAAGAAAAGATTATGTCTGAGATCAAACCTATCTAGCAGAAGATCTCTGAATCTGATAATGAGAATACTCAACTGAATCTGAGACTAAGATCAAGCCTATCTAATGATGATCTCTGGATCTGATAATGAGATTACTCAACTGAATCTGAGACTGATATCAAGCCTATCTAATGGGTGGTCTCTGAATCTGATAATAAGATTACTTAACTGAATCTGAGACTAAGATCAAGCCTATCTAACGGGTGATCTCTAGATCTGATAATACTGATACTGAATATCTTTATGTGAGACCATGCCTATCTAGTGGGTGGTCTATGAATTAATGGAACTATCTGAGTTCCTTACTGAGATAAGTGATTGTATCTGACAGTCCTAATTTCTGAGTTATACTCTGAAGACAGCTACTGAAACTATAACTGTGGGAGTTCTCGCTTAACCGACAAGCCCCGAATCTGAACTAGTAGGATCCAACTTGTAGCAGCTAGAAAGGTGTCAATACCGTGCCACGGTTAAAGACCTCTACTTTAGTCAAGCCTCTCTAATGGGTAATCCTTACAGGAAGTCAAGCCTAAAATAGTATAAAAGTCAAGCCTTATTCTAACGGGTGATTCCTGCTACTGCGCTGGCTATACAGTTTAGGAGTTTAAGGATTGCTCCTAATGACTCTGCCTCTCTAAGGGAGAGCAGTCATCCCTACACTCGTTCGGTGCTAGCTCCTACTCCCAATTGAAAGACTCTAAACTAATTCTTAACTGAACTTAAAGTTAGTTGAATGTGTTATAATCATATTTCTTTAATGATCTGACTGAGTTACGTTGAATTCACTTAGTTCCATATCTGACTGAATACTACTGAATCTTTTCTGACTACATGATACTGAGTTCCAAACTTAACACTTGAATACTACTAGATCAGAGTTGAGTACTGAACTTAGGTTAGAATACTAGCGATATCCAGATTACTGAGATTTCTTAAGTTCGGTATCTATTTGAGAGTACAAAGTTCTATAACTCACTGAGTTCTGAGAATTGTGGCTTAACCAAGATTATCAAGTAAACTGACACGGGGTATAGACTTCAGCTAATTTATCGGGTATAAATACCCCCAAGACTCAATAACATAAAAGTAAAATATAACTATTCTTGAATAATCAAGAATGTGGACATTCATTCACCATCACAATCACTAAAGTATCTCTTTAAGTATTTAGAAATCATAAACATATGATAGTATAAGGAGACATGCTATTGGCTCATACTCTATTCAACAAGGTCTTACATCAAACACTTAGCATGTATTAAATTCTTAGCATGTATCGAAGAGCACATAACTGGGGAATTTCATGCTGTCATATCATAATTCATTCAGTAAGGCTTTTCAAGAAACACTTGGCATGCATGGGTTTATACACAATTGGGGTTTTCTAGTCCACCTGGTATAATGGCTCTAATTTTTTCACATAAGCATTTTATCAAACATATGGGGAGCATGCTTTGGTTATTCACAATTTCTACACTTAATTAACATAAACACATCACCTAACATGCAACTTGAAGAGGGTTTATCACAAACATCACATGAATATCATATACTAGAATCAAAGCTTGAAACTTTGTAAACAAAACATGAATTAAAACTCAATAATAACATGAACTTCAATTTCAATTCACATGAATCACGAAAACTCATAAATATAAGATCTTTGAATTAAGAAAAGAATTCTCGAGCTTCTTTGTTGGAAGGAACCAAAAAATCAACATTTGCATACCTTGTTATATGATTCTCGGAATATTTACGGAGAAATCTTGATAACTTGGGTCTTGGATTAGAAACCCTAGGTCTTGTTCTTGATTTCTTGAGAGAGAAAATATTTTGATTTGGAAAAAAAATTGATGAATAAAGACGTATTTTCATTATTTACGGTATAGATCCCTTTTATAGACTGGTTTGCGGCTTTAGAAAATTACCAATTGGCCCTTGAAATTTAAAAACGGAATCTGAAAATCTCGATTTCACATACTGGCGCGACACGGTGGAATCGCGCCAGGTCACTGGAAACTGGACAATCGGGAAATTGGTTGGTGGTGCGACACGGTGGAATCGCGTTGCCACCTTGGTTGCAAACTGGAAAGGCACCGCGACGCAGTTGAATTGTGTTGGTGCACTACAAATTGACAACTCTGAAACTAAGCTTTGGCGCGACGCGCCATAATCGTTGGGCTCACTGGATTTTGACGATTTCCATTTTGGCTGGCTCCGCGACGCACTAAAGTACCAGGTGGTACACTGTCTTACTAAAATGGTTCTAACTCTTCGCCCGAGTGTCGGATTTCGGCGAATTTGGTATCGATGGAGAGCTTATTCAATGCTCTACATAACAAAAAGTTGATATTAGGGAAATTCTGTAGGGATCAAAATACCTCTCACTTGGGAAGACACTTCTCAACCTTTAAGGGATGGATTAACACTTTACAGAACACGCTCTAAGGCTCATACTATGAGAGAATTTTGCGGGATCTTACAGACACCAAAACCCCAAGTGGGTCCCATATATAAGAAATAGGTTTTCAAGGCCAACCCAATGTTCACACATGAACAAGGAATCATAACCCTAAGGAAATGAGTGAAAGTTAAGCATACTTTGGGATAAAATCAAGCCCTAAGATAAATTGGGGTTTTGGGTTCAAACTAGGAAATTCAAGCATGGATTCAAGGAATTCATACCTTAAATTTGAAGATGATCGTGATACAAGATGATGATTAAACTCCTAAGTCACCCCCATGACCAATTTTGGGTTATTACACTCATTTTCCCCAAATGTGTCTTAGGACTTTATATAGCCCCTATAGGTGCTCAGGTGTCATAATCACGGTCCTACGGGCCGCGATCGCGGTTGCACCATATGACAGCAAACTGAAAAATAAGTTTTTGACCCTCGAAACTCATAAGGAATACAAATAACATAATCCAACAGTGAATTTTGAGTGTAAGCCATATTTCAAATCCATTGGACTCATCAAAACTTGCATAGGAGATATTTAGTCAAAAAGTGTTGCCCATACCTATAGTTTTGTTTAGTCAAAAAGTGTTGCCCATACCTATAGTTTTGCCACTTTTTATAAAACCTACATAATATGTCAAAATGAGTTCGGGAGCCTTCAGACCTGAACCAAGGGACTCCCTAGCCTAATTTGATATTCCAGATGCGATGGAAAAGTTGGGATTTTCATTCGAGATTGTTTTGACCAAATATGGGTCAACACCCATTCTTTCCAATTTTCAACTTTTCAACCAATAGGTTGAAATGAGCTTGGTGCATTGTGACCCAAACTAAAGGTTTACCTAGACTAAAATTGATATTTCGGATCTCCTGATGCAGTCAGAATTAGTATCAAAGATTGTTTCACTGAAGTTTTTTCCCTGTTAAAATTTCAAACTAGTGAAGACTTCAAAATAGGGAATTGACTCTAAAAAACTAATAAACTTCCCGATAATCGAACCGTCAGTCCTAACAAGTCATAAATGAATTAAGGCAGCTATGGAGAACGTCAAATAATAAATATAAGCATATATATGGAAAATGATCTAAAGTGTCATTAAAATATCCACTACTAAAAGGACTTTCGTCCTCAAAAGCCTACGGATTGAAAGAATATCAAAAGCTTAAAAGGATGAGCTATTAGGCCCGCATGCTCCAAGCATGACTTCCCAGATAACCTTAGCAGAGAGAAAATACTTTCATGGGATTTAGCCACAGGTACCCCTTTTTCAACCAACACTCTCATTCTATTTCTACGATAGCCAACTTAACTTAACTGCTAACTAGTCTCAAACTAAACCAAGAAGGTTGATGCACGCACATCTGAATCACATCACGCTGATACCACCACTATATCCGCATAACTAAACGAAGGCTCATCCTAAGCCAAAAGAAAACCAAGACATAAGTCATAAAATTAACTCCAAATCCAAAAATAACATTCCTTTACCTTTTTGCACCTGTTATCTACTCCAAGCCAGGACGAAAATCACTTTAGTCTCGTCCACACAGTATCATCACAGGGAACTCAAAGAACTGAAGCTAATCTGCTGAAAGTCCATAAGGCAAACATGAAAATAAGCTCATAAGGAATTATTTGGGCATAAAAATTGCGATAATCATGGAATTCAATCCATGCCAATGCTTCCACCAGTTCGAATGAAAATCAAATTAAAGTTTTGAAATCAAAGGTATAACTACTTATCACTTAATATTCCACTCTAGGGTGTCTCATCCATTGAGAATGAAGACATACTAAATCCAACATGAGAATATTACCCCCTGAGTAAATCATCCAAAATTCCCATAGAAAACTAAAACTCGAGGCCAAAACTGAAATAACCAATACGGGGCCGAAAGGCTATCATCTTAACACATATCAACTACGACCAAATAGAAGCCTAGAAGACCAAATAGGAAACCATGGAGTAGGCTCAACCAGCCTATAAATGAAATTTGAACTGAAATAATTTCAAAATGAGGGCTGCACGAAAGCTCTACAACACCAAACTAAAATCTCAGTACGAAGGCTGAATCGCTCAATCTCAAATATCTAAATAAAAACTAAAAACGAGTATGCATTAATGCTCCAAATCTATTATACTTTCAAATCTCCATTCCAAGGAGTCAAAATCCAAAACTGGGCATAAGGCTTTATCAATATCAAATATCTCAAATTGATTCTTGTTTTAAAAATTTGACAAGATCGAGATAAACCATACCAAGCCATAGTCAAGACATATCTAGAGAGAAAAATCACCACAGGGGTAACCACTGACTGATAACACAAGCAAGCAACTCTATATAACCTGGAGAGAATGAAATATAGTCGTGAAATAGGAATCAGGACAAAAGAAAAAAAATCACTAGTTGAAAATGCATATAACCCACTCCATATCAGCTAGAGGGCATGAATTATCCAAACATACTAAAAACTTCTCAAGGTTAAAAACCACACCAGTGAAGGCAAAAACTTTAGCAACTTGAAGAAATGTAACTTAAGCCAGAACTAACCAATCTAATACTTTATCTAGGCAAAGAAACAACTACAAACTCATATCATCAAAGAGAAATATCAATATCAAAACCAAGGTCAAGGTCGAGACCACCACCAAATTACCAACAACTTGAGGTAAGGAGTTTCGAATTTACTAACTTAAGAAGCGATAACAAGAAAGGCCACCTGCCTCAAACCTGCCAACTATACTAGGTAAAACTATATCACTATGAAAAAGAAGTATCCATTCTCCATATTAACTATACGGAAAACCATCCCAAGGGAATAAACCCAATATACCTATGAGATGAAGCTATGAAATCTCCATATCAACATTAAAATTACCATCGATAGATGAAATAGACACAAAAAAAGAACAAAACTCAAGCTGGTCCATCTGACAAATAGATTATATCAGAAAGCATAGCCAAACAAAAATTTTTGCAACCCAGGAGGGACGTCTAAGAATCTTAAAGTCAAAAATAGGCAACATAACTAAATTGCTGACTCAAAAACACAAAAAAACATGGAAGTCAACTTAACTTCGATACCATAATACATAATTGAAATTTATCTAATACGGTTAACCAACAGGGAACACAGTCAACCTCACCATGCTATGGGAAAGAAATTATCAAATTGGGCTATAACTACTCAATCCACCAAATAATATCCTAAGAAAATAAAAGTCTAACTAGACAACACTAGTATATACAACTACCCAGTGAGAATCAAATTCATCATGTAACAATCATCAAGTACTAATATTAAGTAATATCAAAACTTCACACAGTGGTAGCAATAGCAACAACAATATCAATATCAATATATTGAACAAGTGGTACCAAAATGAATATCAATATCATGTGACACTCAATGTACACAATACGGCTAATGCGCTAAGATAAATGGTACTCAAACCCAAAAGCACACCCATAGGGGAAAACATCAATATAGATCTACTCCATCCACTACTAAAAGAAATAAACCAAGGAGTAGTAACATAATTATGAATCCAATAATAAGGCACATAATAATCGATATTAATTCATCAAGGCATATAATCATCAATTGGGATGAAAACCCCGATCACATAATAAGAGATAATGCAGGAAATAAAAGCACATCAATCATGGTGATATTCACAGTCATATGCCTAACGGGCATAAGAAAATAAATCTTAACGGGTCTAAATAAAATCGACTGACTAATCATCAATTGAGGTGCCAAATGCATCATCTCTAACTGGAGGTATCACTATATCATAAACTGATCTAACTAAGTTGAATGACTGGAATCTCATCTCAGGGACATTCCCAATACTAGTAGTCGGTGTCTCTACAGTCATAACAATTCCTGAAGCATCAATATGGACAGAATATAAACTAAGCCCAAATGGATGGACAACTAACTCTATGAAAAATATGCAAAATTATGTCCAACCTTCCAAAACCACAGCCTGTTTTAGGAATTCTAGGCTAGCGGGGAATACATGCTAACTCTAGCTCATCACCTATCTCATACTAGGGGTATTCTATAAACTAGTATCCCATTGTAACACAACCAAACCAAAGTCCTGGAATACTTAGAGATACAGTCCTCATAGTCCAGAATAGTCTCCATGGCCCAAAGAACCATACCATACTCCACAAGTCTGATAGGGACTCTACCCAAATACTTTTGGCTTTCACTAGAGATCATCAACATCCCTCTCTAACACTTTAGTTTGATATTGTGATGAAATTCTGGAAATGCGTGTTTGAGTTTTTCTGCATCTATCAAAAATCTTACATAACCCATTAGGGATAGAATAGAGTTAAAGAATGTCTTCATGGTTCATATGAATACGGACACACGATATAAAGTCATGAAGTGAATTTCCTAAAATATCACTATAGCCTCCCTAAAATAGGTTATGGACGTCTCCCGCACTGATTTGCAGGACTGTACTAACACTTAGCTCTTGCACTAATACACCAATGAAACCTAGTCTCTGATACTAATTTGTCACGAACAAATTTCCTTAGGTCATGATAGCGCCGACCATTACCCACCAGTAGGAAAGCCAACCCATAGTCCAGAACGACTTGTAAAGGATGACTCAATAATATAAGAAAAAAAGGCAAAATATATCAAATAAAGATCAATACATAAAAGAATCTCAATACCTGGTGGTATCAGTACGAGAGCTTCTAATATAAAATGAGTACAAAGGTGAAATATAAAAAGAAATACAATGGTACAACTTAACTTTGAATACAACTTAGAGACTAGTCTAATACATAAGAGAGATAAGTAATACTCCAAATGTTAGGAGCTCACTCTAAGTCTCTGTACCAGGTTTATTCCACGCGATACACGTATCAATAGCGATAACCAATACTGTGATCTGCAGGCTGCTGAAATTTAGTATGAGTACCAAACGAATGGTAGTCAGTAGGCTACTGCTAACTAAGCTCCAAAGATAAAGTAAATATACACAGCATATAAACAGAATGGAAACTACACCCAAGAGCCCAGAAATCATATACAAGTCAAAGAGAATAATAAGGGATAACTAACATATTTATGTCAAAGAGTCTACCATAGTAAAACTAAGGAAGTAACATGGTGAACTATCCTATTCCAGCTACATTAAATATACATCAATGCTATAACATACATTCTGAGTCAATATACGAATAAAGAGTGAAAGAAAGATATATAGTAATATACAAGGCAAAGTAACGACTATACAAAAAGAACAACAAGGAAGGGATATACGGTAGTAGCATAGCTTCATATAGCTAGAGATATATATATAGGTATAAGTACATATTAACACAAAGTCATCTTAAGGCATAACCTATATCACCATATTCTCATTCTGAGTCCTGATTATAATACTATTATAATTTAAATGCTATCATAATCGAGGATTCTAGTCCACATAGATAGACATAAAATAATCATGTATAATAATACAATCATAAGACTCATATCAGTAATCATATTCATAAGCTATAGCATATCTCTAATCATCTCACATATAGGAGACATCTCACATATAGGAGGCATAATATCAATAAGTATGTAATCATCTCTCACTGAAGAGGCATCTTGCAAAAGGACGAATAATATAGATAGACATGTAATAGTCTATATTATATCATATATCGATAAGTCATACATTATGACATAGAGGAATATCACTTCTCTAGGCATATTTACATATCCGAGAGGAACATCATCTCTATAGGTCCAACAATCATGACTAAAGAAATAGAAACTTTATAGGCCAATCGTCAAGTCTAAGAGAAAATAGTGTCTGTATAGGCCACATGACATTTCTAGGAGGAATATCATCTCCAAATGCCTAATATCACTTTTGCAAGGAGCATCATAACCATAACTAAAGACGATAATTTGGGAACATCAATACAAGTTAACATATCACGAAGTAACCTTATTCTAAGGTTTAGTAGCCTCATCTATGTCTAACATCCACAACTACGTCCATAAGACTTAACATAAGCTTAGGCCAATTTTCATAATTTGGCATACTATGCCCCAGACTAGACTAAGGTATCTAGTTCATCTTATAGGTGTTGAGTAAGCCATATTCAAGCCTAAGATAGCACTTTTGATTAGAAATAAGGGTACTCAAGTTAACTCTACCCAACTTATGGTTTCAAGACTACCACACTAACCCAATAAGGCTAAATATAAAAATCATGCTTCAAAAGCTAAAACCATATTCCAAACATAGCATTATATCATATCCATTCTATGTTCTAAACTAAAGAGGAAAGGCAGGATACAGAAGGGTTATAGATGTTCCACTTTATGGGTCTAAAATCCTAATCTAATCCCCAAAAATGAACAATCAAGTCCAAGCTATCCTACTCAAAATCAAGCCTAACATCCATATTCACATGCAATCTATATCACACATAGTCTATGAAAAAAACTAGATAGAAGCCTACCCCAAGGACAACCTTCAAAACCTCACTTCAAGTATCATATGCTAGTCTTTATTTTACAATCCTTAAAATGCCATCACACTATCAAAACCATAATCTACTCATCAATACAAGTCTAATGATACCCATATTGCACTATTGTACTTTGGGTCCAAAAATGACACCAAAACTCCAAATGGGTCACACATATGGAAATTGAGTTTCTGAGGCCAACCCAATGTTTACACAACAACAAGGAATCAAAACCATCAAGAAATGAGTGAAAATTAAGCATACTTTGGGCAAAAATCAAGCCCTAAGCTAAATTGGGATTATGGATACAAACTAGGAAATTCAAGCATGAAATCAAGGAATTCTTACCTTAAATTTGAAGATAATCGTGATACAAGATGATGGTCAAGCTCCCAAGTCACTCTCCATGACCAATTTTGAGATAATACACTTATTTTAGGGTTCCTAGATCTAAAGAGTGAAGGGGTAATGCCCCAAACTTATATTGGGGCCTTTATATAGCCCCTACAGGTGCTCAGGGGCAGCAATTGTGGTCCTATAGGCCGCAATCACGCTCCTACAATCACACACTTTTGGCCGCTGTCGCAGTTGCACCAGATGACAGCAAACTGAAAAATAAGTTTTTGACCCTCGAAACTCATACGGAATCCAAATAACATGATCTAATAGTGAATTTTGAGTATAAACCACATTTCAAACCCATTGAAATTATCAAAACTTTCATAGGAGATCTTTTAGGCAAAAAGTCGGGGCCACACCTATAGTTTCATTACTTTTCATAAAATTCGCCCAATAGATCAAAATGAGTCTGGGAGCCTTGGTGATAGCCTAAAGACTATCAAACACGAAATTAAGCACTAGAAGGCAAAAATTAGAAAACACACAAAAGGAAAAACAACACATATAGAAGAAAAGAGATGAATTAGAGATACATAAAGTAAAGATAGTAGAGAGACCCTCACTTCCACCAATGAATAACACTATCAAACCTTTAAACACACATCACCAATGTAAGATCAAACCACTCTCTTAGGTGACCCAAAGGACTCACACTTACTCAAGCACACCTTTCTTGCCAAATATCTAATACAAGTGAATCCTCTTTCAATTGCATTCAATATTCAATTTTGATTTTCCCTCTCTGAAGGAGAAGAGAAAGACTACAATCTATCACTAAGATTACAATCTAAAAATACACTCAATTCATTATGTCAAAAACTAAGGAAAATAAGAGCTAAGGTGTCTATTTATACTATTACATAATAAAATATTTAATTTCCTTAATGAAACTCCCAAAAGAGTCGCCTCTTGAGTATAGCTTTAGAGTGCAAAATGTCTTCAATGCCCTTCACTTGAGGTGCCTATGGAGTGTATAAGTCCTTCTCTTTCTTCTCTTGAATGAGGCTTCAAGTACTCCAAAAAGTTTTCAATTTCTTGCTAATTCCAAAGCCTTGACCCTTAGATAATACCTTGTGCTCTTGGTGCTCCTTGTGCTTGTATCATCCTCTCCATCTTGAATGAATTTCTCCTCAAATTCAGATCTTCCAAAACCAAAAATAGAGAAAAAAAACACATAATCCTCTTGGGAGGAGGGTTAGTATTAGTACCATACTCATACATCAACCCATGATTATTCACATTTGACATACACCCACATATCCTTGGTATTTGACATAAAAAGCTTAGTATAAAGGATACTAAACACATGAATAGCATCAATATAAAAAATAAGTGAGCATGACCCAAAACTATAACTTTCACCTCTCAAGAGTATTCCAGAGTCATAGGGAAATAGTAAGCAAGGGTCTAGGCCGTGGTTAAGCATCCCTTACACTAGATTATCATGCCAAGGAGGTACATACTTGACATAAAACCAGCAATTCCTTGTTTTTTCCATGAAACAATTAGTATATGCATCAAAAAGGATAGGGCTAAGGTAAACATCAAGAGAAAATAAGCACAAGCCAAAAGAATCCCTTCCCCGCCTCACAAGTACACTAGGATCAAATGGGTGAAGTGGCCAAGGGAATAATCCAACTTATTCCATTTACTAGGGTATCACACTACCTAAAGCATTTGTTCTTAAGGGAAGACTAGCACATAAGGATAAGGACCTACGGCTTAGTAGGCCTCCCTTAACAACATACATTTCATCATTAGCAATATCTCCATACACATGTTCACAAAGAACATAAATAATAGCAAGGTTCTCACAACACAAGAAGTTAAAGGGACCATTTTCATTATCAAGATCAACATTATAAACATCAATACTAACTTATGGTTTTTCAATCCCACAATTCCCATATTTAAGTAGTAAACTAGTTTTAAGAGCAAGTTGATCATTATTCACAACAAAAGAGTTACTAAGGAAGGAGGTATGAATTCATAAACCCAAAACCACTTCACTAGACACTAAATCATAATATTTTGAGTTTAAATAAGTGTTGAGAGTAACAAAGTCACCTCGAGTAAGGCTTGGGCAGTCCACTTTTTTGGAGCTCTCGGTCAAGGTAGTCACTAGTTCATTTCCCATGCTTTCATGTAGAACTCCTTTTGGATCCTTCTTGGATATCAGTTTATCTTGTACCTGAACATAAGAAGAATCAAATCTAGTCAAAATGCTAGCCTTTTGGTAAAGAAGTATCAAGGCACATTTATGGGCAAGTCCCATAATCAAATTTGTTTTTGCCTTTTCAAGCTCACATTCCAAGACTTTCCCTTCCCTTTCCTTCTTTCTTTTCTCACATTATTCTTGTACCTTACCATCTATTTCCTCTCCATCTTTAGGCTAGGCCTCACCTTCCATGGGTTTTACATCTTTTTCTTTTTCTACTAGGATGGAGGGAATTCGGTTTATAGAAGTTTGGAGAGGGGGAACCAAATTTGGTTAATGATGGGTTTGGATTTGTGGCATGGGGCTTTGTGGAGTGTAGGGTCTTTGGTCAAGTTGATTTGGGACTTGGTGGTTTGAATTTTGTGGAGCTTTTGGTGGACATAGTCTATCAACCCCTGCTTTAGTTCTAATTATGTCACCCCTTATTGATGCAATATAACCCTTCATGTCTCTCCTTATAGCATCATTATTATCCTTCATTTTTTAGGCAAAGGCCTCAAACCGAGCCATCAAGGCTCCAATAGCATCAATTCCCAAAGGTTGGGAAGTAGTCCCTTCGAATTCCATGGAAATGTACCTAACAAAAGCCAAAGAAAAGTAAATTAACACCTACAAAACGAACAAACAAATTAGTTCAAAAAGCCTCACCACACTCTCACTCAACCTCATCTCACACTTGGCTTCATAAGTGTTGGATAATTTGTAATACTTGGCAGGTTACTTGAGTGGTGAGAAGCTTTGGTCCAGAATCGATCTTTGTTTGAAATGACTCAAATAAAGTGATGTACGAACTTGAACCAACAAAAACACTACGACATTAAAATGAGAAAAGCACACAAAAATCGAAGACACGAATCAAATGGACCTAAGACTAATTATCAACCTAGTAGGTTGTTACTAGTTTGCTAATTAGTGATAAAGTTTAACACATAAGAAACTAGAATAAAAAAGAGAAACTAAGAAATCTAGTTTAGAGATTAATTAGGTTGATCAACTAGTGATGACGTGGCACAATATGGTTGGTTGTCGATTTACAAAAAAATTTTCACGTTCCAATTTTGAGTTTCGACCAAAGATCTACTTAGGAGAGTGTTTTGGACAAAATTTGGGGGAAAAATGGTGGGTTGGAGCCTTTTTCTCAAGTTTAAATGGATTTGAATACAATTCCCCTCCCCCCCCCCCCCCACTTGTACTTTCAATTGTACTTTGTTGTCCCCTTGTCCCCTCTTCTTTTTGGAAGACTTGATATTCTTGGAATATGCTTTTGGAAAAACAACTTTTAAAATCTCCCTCATTTTTTTGGATCAAACAACACCTTTGAATATTCTTCTTCACTAAGATATGAAGATCATTGATGAACAAGATGAATATTCAAGTGTTGACCAAGTTTGACCAACTAGCAAATGAACTCCAAATCTGATTTTTTTTTTTTGTAGATCTAGGTTCTTTAGGCCAAAACAAACTCAACCCACTATAAATCAGCCACAACACACATCCAAATCACAAGTGTAATTTTCAAATCTAGCTTAAAAGTTTCAAAACTCCATATCCATGGTGGATCTTAGCTCAAACTCAACCAAACTTTACTCTAAAAGTAGATCTGGACTCACTTGGCACTAGAGAGCAAGGATCTAGTGCAAGAAACTTTAAAGACAAAGTAAAAATGTGTAGATCTAGGATTCTAAGTTCGGATCTATAACAACACAAGACTAGACACCATTTTTTTTTGTATTTTTGGATTTTCACACTTTTGTTGGGATTTTCTAAATAAGAACACTAAAACCAATATTTAGGGCTGTTGGAACAACCCTAACCAAGGATTTGATACCAAGTGATAGCCTAAAGACTATCAAAACACAAAATTAAGCACTAGAACGTAAAAATCAGCAAACACACAAAAGGAAAAACAACACACATAGAAGAAAGAGATGAAGAAGAGATGCATAAAGTAAAGATAGTAGAGAGACCCTCACTTCCACCAATGAATAGCGCTAGAAGGTGTATCAAACCTACAAACACACATCACTAATGTAAGATCAAACCACGCTCTTAGGTGACCCAAAGGACTCACACTTCCTCAAGCACACCTTTCTTGTCAAATATCCAATACAAGTGAAATCCTCTTTCAATTGCATTCAATATTCAAATTTTGTTTTCCCTCTCTTAAGGAGAAGAGAAAGACTACAATCAATCACTAAGATTACAATCTAAAAAGTCACTCAACTCATTATGTCAAAAACTAAGAAAAATAAGAGCTAAGGTGTCTCTTTATACTATTACATAATAAAAGACTTAATTGCCCTTAATGAAACTTCCAAAAGAGGTGCCTCTTGAGTGTAGCTTTAGAGTGCAAAATGTCTTCAATGCCATTCACTTAAGGTGCCTATGGAGTGTATAAGTCCTTCTACTTTTTTCTCTTTAATAAGGCTTTAAAATACTACAAAAAGTGTTCAATTGCTTGCTAATTCCGAACCTTGACCCTTAGATAATACCTTGTTCTCTTGGTACTCTTTGTGCTTGTAGCACTTAGGACCTGAAGCAAGGGACTCCCTAGACTAAATTTGATATTCCGGATGCGATGGAAAAGTTAGATTTTTCATTCAAGGTTGTTTTGACCAAATGTGGGCCCTATGCCAATTCTTTCTAATTTTTAACTTTTTGACCAATTGGTTGAGATGAGCTCAGGTGCATTGGAAGCTGAAGTAAAGGTCTACCTAGACTAGAATAGATATTTGGATCTGCAGATGCAGTCCAAATTTGCATTTGAGATTGTTTAACTGAAGCTTTTGCCCGGTGGCCATTTGGAACAAGCGAAGACTTCTAAACAGGGAATTGGCACTAAAAACAAATGAACTGCCCGGTAACCAAACTATTGGTCCCAGCAAGTCAGAAATGAATTAGGGCAGCTATGGAGAAGCTCTAACGGTAAAGACAAGTAAATATGGAAAATAGCCTGAAGGGTCATTACAATATCCACTACTTAATGGATTTTTATCCCTGAAAGTCAATGGATAGAAAGAATCTTAAAATCTCGAAAGAATGAGGTACTGGTACTGTATGCTCCAAGCATGACTTCCCAAATAACCTTATCAAAGAGAAAACACTTGCGAGGGGTTTTGCCACATGTACCCTTTTTTCAACGAACACTCTCTTTTATTTCCAAGATAGCCAACTCAACTTAACTGCTAACTAGTCTCAAACTAAAGCAAGAAGGCTGATGCACGCATATCTGAATCACATCACGCTAATACCATCACTATATCTGCATAAATCAACAAAGGCTCATCCCAACCAAAACCAAACCAAGACATGAGTAATAAAATCAACTCTAAATCCAAAAATAACCTGCCATTACCTCTTAACACTTGCTAACTACTCCAAGCTAAGAGGAAAATCACTTGAGTCTCATCCACACAGTCTCAACACGAAGAACACCAAGAACTAAAGTTGATTCGCTGAAAGTCCATAAGGCAAACATGAGCATAAGGCATTATTTAGGAATACAAATTGAGATAATCACATAATGCAATCCATGCCAATGTTGCCACCAGTCCAGATGAAAATCAAAATAAAATATCAAAATCCAAGGTATAACTACTTATTATTGAATATTCTACTCTAGCATGTCTCATCCACCAAGAATGAAGACATTAAATCCAACTCGAGAATATTACTCCCCCAGACTAAATCATTAAAAATTCCCAAAGAAAAATAAACTTGAGGCCAAAACTGAAATAACCAATACGGGGCCCATGGGCTATCATTTGACACATATCAACTATAATCAAATAGAAATCTAGAAGATCAAATAGGTAACCATAGAGTAGGCTCAACCATCCTATAAATAAAATCCAAACTATAATAATTCCAAAATGAAGGTTGCATAAAAGCTCTACAACACCAAGCTAAAGTCTCAATACAAAGGCTAAATCACCCAATCTCAAATATGTAAATCAAAACTAGTTACGGTTATACATTAATGCTCCAAATCAATCATACTTCAAAATCTCCATTCTAAGGAGTCAAAATCCCAAACTAGGCTAATAAGGCTATATTAATGTCAACTATCTCAAAATTGACTCTGGTATCAAAAATTTGACATAGCCGAGATAAACTATACCAAGCCACAGTCAAGACATATCTAGAGAGTGAAATCACCACAGGACAAACACTGAATGATAACACAAGCAACCAACTCTATATCAGCTGGAGGGCATGAATTATCCAAACATACTTAAAACTTCTCAAAGCTAGAAACCACATCAGTGAAGGAAAAAACTTTAACAACTCAAAGAAATGCAACTTAGGTCAGAACTAACCAATCCAATACTTTTTCTAGGTAAAGAAACAACCACAGACTCATATCATTAAGGAGAAATACTAATCTCAAAACCAAGGTCAAGGTCGAAACCACCACAAGAGTACCAATAACTTGAGATAAAGAGTTTCTAATTTACCAACTTAAAAAGCGATAACAAGAAAGGTCACCTTTCTCTAACATTCCAACTCCACTAGGTAAAATCATATCACAACAACAAAGGAGTATCCACTCTCCACACTGATAACAGGGAAAACCACCCCAAGGAAAAGGACCCTAACATACCCATGAGATGAATCTATGATATCTCAACATCAATATCAAAATTGCCATTGAACGAAGAAATAGACATAAATAATGAACAAAACTCAAACTGGTCCATCTCACAAATGGGTTATACCAAAAAGGATAGCCAAACAAAAGGTTTTGCAACCCAGGAGGCACGTCTAGGAATCTCCAACTCAAAAATGGGCAACATAACTAAATTGCTGACTCAAAAACACAAAGAACTATGGAAGTCAACTTACCTTCGATACCACAATACATTCTCAAAAAATTTTCTAATATGGCTAACTAAGAGAGAACAAAGTCAACCACACCACTCTAGGGGAAAGAAATCATAAAATTGAACAATATCTACTCAAGCCACCAAATAATATCATAAGAAAATAAAAGTCTAACTAGATAACACTAGTCTATACAACTACCCAGCGAGAATCAAATTCATCATGTAATAATTATCAAGTAATAATATCAAGTAATATAAAAAATCTCACATAGTAGTAGCAATAGCAATAGCAATATCAATATCAACATACTGAACATGCGGTACCAAAATGAATATCAATATCATGTACCACTCAATGGACAGAATAGGGAAAATATACCAAGTTAAATGGGACTCATACCCCAAACCATACCCATAGGGGAAAAAATCAATATAGATCTACTCCATCCACTACTAAAAAAAATAAACCACAAAGCAGTAACATAATCAAGACTCCAATAATAAGGCACATAATAATCGATAGCAATTTATCAAGGCATATAATCATCAATGGGTATGAAAACCCCGATACATATAATAAGAGATAATGCAAGAAATAAAACCACACCAGTCATGGTGATATTCGCAGTCACAAGCCTAATAGGCATTGAAAAATAAATCTAAATGGATCTAAATTAGACCGACCGACTGAATCATTAACTGAGATGCCAAATGCAACATCTCTAACTGAAGGTGTCACAACATCACAAAATAATCTAACAAAGCTAAATGACTGGAATCTCATCTCAAGGACACCTCGTAGACTAGTAGTCGGTCTCTCTTTAGTCGTAGCAATTCCTAAAGCATCAATAAGAAGAGAACTAAAATTAAGCCCAAATGGATGGACAACTGATGCTAAGAAAAATCCATAAAATTATGTCTAACCTTTGAAAGACACCATCAAATTTCTAATCTTGATTTCATCCTTGAAGCTTGTCAAGGGGTCCCAAACTTAGAAAATTCTAGCTAAGTTTTCAAACTTAGTTTATTTTATCCTTTAAAAGTTTGCAATCTTATTTCGCAACATTACTGTCCTTTAGTGGACTATATTTTTATTAATTCATGATCAGGAAGGTCAATAGGTGTTCCCAAACAAGTTTTAGATTTTTTAAACCTCGTTTAGACCAAGTTTGGAAGTCCAAAATAATGGACCAACACGATCTTGACATACCACATCGCCTATTATGTTGGTTAATATTGTTACCAGACTGTCAGTCAAAAGTCCTCAGACACGGCGTAATCACGGCATGAGGCATAGAGTATCACATCGATGCCATCGACATGCCGCATTGTGAAATGCGTAGTGTCCAGTTTCAGTCATTAAATAACCGCATCCTTAAGGGTAATTAGGTCATTTTCCCCGAACCTTCATCCCACAAAATATAAAATTTAGCCCTTTTTGGATAAATACATTTATTATTTCACAAGTGCTCAAGAATAAGAAACCCTAGGTGATTAATTTCAATTTAAGAACTCAGGTTTTCTTCCATTAATCTTTAAGAAATTGTCAATAAAGTTATGTAAAGTGTTCATTCAAGGGTCCCTTCCTCCCTTGGAGCTCAAGAAACCCTTTTCCAACTATGAATTTTGAATTCCATGTTGTGGATTTTATTGTACACATGTTTATGTTGTGATATGATTCCCAAGGTTGAATCTTTATTAAATTCTCATGATTTTATGTTAGTATATGGATTTAAATCCTTAAATTTGAAGTGCTTGATATAACCATGATGTATTAGTTGTTGATTCATGCCCTAGAAAAGGATATGACTTCCATGTGTTTGCTAAAATGCCTAAGTTAATAAGAATTGTGCATTAGGACCTATTTGTGAGCTATATGATGAACTTATGATATACCCACATCTTTAAAATGACTCCCATGCTAAATATATGTCTTGTAATTATTTGGTGGAATGCTCATAAGTAGTGATTTATGAAATTTTATTATGTTAACATATATTCCTATTTATGTGTTAGCTTATGAGTTGCGAATGCTTCATGAAAGCCCTCAATGATACTATTATGAATTATTGACATTGGTTATGTGTTCACGTAGTGTCATATCTTATTTATTTTCATACAATCAAGTCTTGAAGGCATTTAATACCAGATAATTTAGCTCTGTTCCTAGATCCTATGTCAGTTTTCAAGATAACCTCAGTCAATCCACGATCAGTAGAATTCAGTCAATCTTAGAACTTAGGAAAACTTAGTAATATTCAGTTCAGTCCTTAGTAACTCAGTCAGTTAATGAAATTCAATAATATTCCATCAGTCAACAAAATTTAGTGAACTCAGTCCAGTTTAATCCAGTATAATCAGTTCAGTGTCTATTCAGTTAGGAGTAGGATGTAACACCGAGTGAACCTAAGGATGGAAACTCACCTACCAGCACAGAGTGTGATTCTTAGAAACAATCCTTGCATTCCAGAACTATGTATCTAGCATAGGTTGAGATATCAAAACCACTAGATGAGGGTTGCTAAGGTGTCTTAACCTGTTAGATAAGGGTCCCACCATTCTTATTAGAGTACCTCACAGATAAGGTTCACTGATAGCTTATCCTTCCCAGTGGCGTAGTATGGACACCTTTTTAATTGGGGTTACAATTGGACCCCTACTCAGTTATAATATCTTATTTAGGGTATGTCAGTTAGATGACTACCTCCCACCGTTTCAGTCTCAATCTTCAGTAAAGAACTTAGATAGTTCTATAGATTTCAGAACTGTAAGATACAATCACTTAGTTTATTGTGAAACTTAGTTAGTTATATTAAAATTAGGACTGTTAGATACAGTTACTCAGTTATCAAGTATATCAATTATCAGTAATCTATGTTATCAGTAAACTCAGTATTTAGAATCCTTATGATTTTAGTTATAATTATGTATTCATGCAAGTATCCTCACGTAGTTATGTTCATGTTATCCAACCACTTTTGTTCATGCATATAAACCCTTGTATTCAGCCTTACCTCACTTTGCATACCAGTACATTCACGCGTACTAATACATACTTTTCTTTTGTGCTATGGTGTTTTATACCATAGGTTCAAATGGTTAGGTTCTTGATCGCACTTAGCAGTTCAGATATTAGCAGTCAGAGTCAGTGGTGAGTACTCATATTTTTAGGTCATGATTATTTCATTCATTCAGTATTTTAGTACTTAGTCATTTTCAGTAGATGGAGTTAGTTGGGGTCATGTCCCATTAACTCATTATTCAAATAGTTTAGAGGCTTTCAGACTATAGCATGTTCATATAGTTATTTTAGTCTTGGTATTATCATACCTTGTTTAGATATTGTTTCATTTAGTATTATTTAGTATTTTAACCTTATGGCATATTTTCCCCTAGATTTCTATATTTGTTTCAGTTATATTATCATTACAATATTACTATTCTCTAGTGCTCAGTTATAGATATAAGTCATGGGTTAGCTAGTGGTCCTTCAAGATCGTTAGCACCGTGTAGCATTTGGGGTACCAAACTCTGGTTGTTACAAACTTGGTATCAGAGCCTATGGTTCAAGAAAGTCCTAGGAAGTCTGAAAGCCATATCTAGTAGAGTCTTGTGCATGGGTGTGTAACACACCATATTTTTGTACAGGAGGCTATGAGATGTTTTAGGAACAGTTTCCCTTCTTTTAGTATTTATGTAGTGTCAGTGAGCATGAGATCCAATTAAACTCTCAATCTAATTCTTTTTTATCTTCCATCTATAGTAAAATACCTCTAAAGAGGACTCAGGAAAGAGGAACAGGAGATAAGCCAGCCCCTCAGCTCGATTAGCCTAATCCTTTAGGTGAACATGTCTCCCATACAAAATTCAAAGTAGCATTCACTACTCTTTCTCATTTATTTGCTACCCAGAATGAATGTCCAGCTATCATTCTGGCCAGCCCAGGGGCAAATTCTACTGCAACTAGAATTTGGGACTTCACCCGAATGAATCCTTCTTCTTTTATTGGGTCTAAGTCAGATGAGGACCCTCAAGAGTATCTTGATCAGGTGCAAAAGATTACTAATATTATGGGAGTGACTGCTAACCAGAGTACTAAGCTAGCTACATAATAGTAGGATGTGGCTCACACTTGGTTCAACTAGTGGAAAGCAGAGAGGGCTATAGATGTAGGGCCTATTGATTGGAAGGAGTTTGCCATCACTTTTCTATATAGATTCTTTCCCCTAGACCTGAGAGAAGCTAAGGTGTTAGAATTTATCAATCTTAGGCAAGGAAACATGATAGTGAAAGAGTATTCTCTTAAGTTTACTCAACTATCTAGATAAGCTCCTTATGTGCTAGCAGATAGCACATCCCGAATGAGTAAGTTTGTGTCTGGAGTGAATGATAGCATGGTCAAGGAATACAGGACCGCCATGTTGATTAGTGAGAAAAACTTAGCCATACTAATGATCCATGCTCAGTAGATAGATGAACAGAAGAATAAGGAGAGAGAAATGGAGAATAAAAGAGCTAGAACAAGTAGCATCAATTTTAGTCAGCCTAAGTCAGAGGGTGGGAATCGTTCTTAGTTTCTCCCAAAGTCCTTAGTTCTTGCTCCTTCCTCAGCCAGTGCTCCAGTTCTTAAGTTTTGGAATGGTGACAAATATAGGGTGCCAGGATATAAGTCTCAAAGCAGTGTTAGTAGTGCCCAAACTCATCCTCTTTGCCAGACTTATGGAAAGCACCATCAGGATATTTACAGAGCTGGCAGTGATGTTTGTTTTGGATGTGGCAAGCCAGGCTATAGTGTTAGAGATTATCCCCAGTTAGGTTTTTAGGGTCATCGTAACCATTCGTCAGCTCAGTTCGATCGCCCGAATAAGAAAGGTGCAATCTCCAGTGCCACCAGTAGGAAACTCCCAAATAGACTTTATACTTTTTAGTCCCATTAGGACAAGGAGAATTCTCTTAATGTGGTCACGGGTACGTTACAGATCATTCATATACATATTTATGCTTTGCTTGATCTAGGAGCTTCCTTGTCTTTTGGTACTCCTTATATAGTAGTTTATTTTGGAGTCAAATCTAAAATTCTAGCAGAGTCAAATCACTTCAGCAGACTTAGTCGTATTAGAGATAATTGATTTTGATGTCATTCTCAACATGGATTGGATTCATTACTACTATGCCATAGCTGACTACAAAAATTGAATTATCCAGTTTTAGTTTTTGAATAAACCCATCCTAGAGTTGTGGGGTAATACTTCATCCTTTAGGGGTCAGCTTGTTTCCTACCTTAGGGTATGGTAAATAACATCCAAGGGATGTGTCTATCATCTTATTTGAGTTAAGGACTCTAGTTTTGATACTCCCAGTTTTGAATCAGTCCTAGTAGTGAATGAATATTTAGATGTGTTCCCAAAAGATCTTTCCGAAATTCCTCCCAAAAGGGAAATAGACTTTGGCATAGACCTTCTCTCGGATACTCATCCCATATCTATTCCACCATACACAATGGCACCAGCAAAACTCAGAAAACTAAAAGAACAGTTGAAGGATCTCCTAAGAAAGGGGTTCATCAGACCCAGTGTATCCCCATGGGGTGCACCAGTTCTATTCATATGAATGAAATATGGTTCTCTTAGAATATACATAGACTACCGTTAGCTCAATAAGGTCACAGTGAAGAACAAGTATCCACTTCCCAGAATCGATGACTTGTTTAACCAACTTTAGGGTACTAGTTACTTATCTAAGATAGACCTTAGATCAAACTATCATTAGCTCAGAATCAAAGAATATGACATTCTAAAAATAGCCTTCCGTACTCAGTATGGTCACTTTAAATTCTTAGTTATGTCATTTGGTATTACCAATGCCCCAGTATATTTCATGGACTTGATAAACCATGTATTCAAGTAGTACTTGGACATGTTTATCATAGTCTTCATAGATGACATTTTTGTCTATTCCCGTAATGAGAATAATCATGCATACCATCTCAAAACAGTATTACAGACTCTCAGAAATCATTAATTATTCACCAAATTCAGTAACTGTGAATTTTTCCTAAGGTCAGTAGCATTTCTTGGTCATATCATTTACGGTGATGGCATTAGAGTTGATCCCCAAAAGACCAAGGCAGTGAGAAACTATTCTAAACCTATCATTTTATCATATATTAGGCGTTTCTTGGGTTTGGTTGGCTATTACAGGTGGTTTGTTGAGGGATTTTTTTCTATTGCCTCCCTTATGTCCATATTGACTAGAAGAAAGCCAAATTTTAGTGGTCAGATTTATGTGAGAAGAGTTTTCAATAGTTGAAGACTCGACTCACCTCAGCTCTAGTTTCAACTCTTCCAAATTGTCTTGATAGGTATGTCATGTAATGAGATGCATCAAGGGTAGTTTTGGGTTGTGTCCTCATACAGTATGATAAGGTCATAGCCTATGCCTCCTGACAGCTTAAGCCCTATGAGCAGAATTATCTGACTCATAATCTTGAGTTAGTAGAAGTTGTTTTTGCCTTAAAGATTTGGAGGCACTACTTGTATGGGGTGCTTGTAGATGTGTTCACAGATCACAAAATCCTCCAGTACATGTTCTCATAGAAAGATCTTAATCTCCATCAAAGAAGGTGGTTAGATCTCTTAAAAGATTATTTCATGAGTGTCCTCTAGCATTCGGGTAAGGCCAATGTAGTGGCTGATGCTCTCAGTAGACTATCTATGAGTAGTGTTGTTGCTCATGTTGAGGACAGTAAGAAAAATTTATACTTAGAAGTTCATTAGTTAGCCAGACTAGATGTTCGCTTAGTCGATTCAGCTGAAGGTAGTGTGTAGGTTTAGAATAGTTCAGAATCATCTCTAGTTTTTGAAGTTAAGAAAAAGCAGGATAGAGGTCCCAGTCTAGTTAAGATGAAAGAGTCAGTCAAAGATCAGAAGGCTCCCATAGGAGAGATGGTGTTTTGCATAGTCAAGGTCGTCTGTGTGTGCTAGGTGTTGATGACTTAAGGAAGCGAATTCTTGCAGAAGTGCATGGTGCGTGTTACTCTATTCATCCAGGGGTCACTAAGATGTACCATAATTTATGAGAGATCTAATGATAGAGTAGGATGAAGAGAGATATTACAGTGCTTGTGGCTAAGTGCTCAACATGTCAGCAAGTTAAGATTGAGCATCAGAGTCCTAGTGGGTCCATACAAGAGTTTAGTATTCCTACTTAGAAATGGGAAGAAGTTAACATGGACTTTATAATGAGTTTTCCTCGTACTCATTGTCAGCATAATTCAGTCTGGGTCATGTAGATAGAATGACCAAATCAGCTCATATCCTTCCAGTCCATACCTTTTATTCGGCTGAGGATTATGCCAAATTTATATAAGAGAGTTGGTCAAATTGCACGGTGTTCCATTGTCTATTATCTCAGATATAGGTACCTAGTTCACCTCTCATTTCTGGAAAGCATTCCAAAAGGGTCTTGGTACCCGAGTTCACGTCAGTAGAACCTTTCATCCTCAAACCGATGGTCAAGCAGAAAGGATCATCTAGACTTTAGAAAATATGTTACGAGCATGTGCAATTAACTTTAAGGGTAATTGGGATGGCCACTTTCCTTTGATTGAGTTTCTATACAACAACAATTACATTCTAGCATTCAAATAGCTCTATTCAAATCTCTCTACGGTAGAAGATACAAATCTCCAATTGGTTGGTTCGAAGTCGGTGAGGCTGCAGTGGTAGCATCTAACTTAAGTCTTTGATACCTTAGATAAAGTTTAGTTGATCATATAGAGGCTCAAGACAACTTAGAGCTGACTGAAATCATATGTAGATGTGAGCAAAAAGGATCTTGAGTTCGAGAATGGTGATTATGTGTACCTGAAAATCTTTTCCATGAAGGGAGTGAAGAGGTTCAGCAAGAAGGGAAAGCTTAGTCCTTGATATGTCGGTCCCTTCAAAATTCTCAGTTGCTTCGGCAAAAGAACTTATGAGCTCGAGTTGCCTTCATATCTAGCTTTAGTCCATCCAGTGTTTCATGTCTCCTTGCTTAGGAAGTGCATAGGTAGAACAATAGTTGTAGTACCTATTAAGGGCATAGATATTCAGAACAGTCTCTCTTATGAGGAAATTCCAATCAAAATCCTTGAATATTGGATTCGCAGACTAAGGAACAAAGAAATCCCTCTAGTCAAAGTTCTTTGGCAGAATCAGTCCGTTAAGGGAGCTACTTGGGAAGCAGAAGCAGGCATGCAGACCAAGTATCCTCACCTCTTCTCTGCTAATTCAAACACAGCCCAAGGTAATGGCTTTCCTTAAGCTTATTCCGTTTCATGTTCAGATTTTAGTTACAAAAATGATATTCAGTTTCATGCTCAGTTTTCCATTTAAAACTTGGTATCCTTTACCATTGCATGTTCAATCACATGTTCATGAGTCAGTTCAGTCATGTATTCATGTATCATATATGTATGATCAGCTTATTAGTACTCCTAATCATGAATCCATGTATTAGCTCAGTCATAAAATCATGCATCAGATATGCATGCTCAGTATGAATCTCAGTAAATTAGAAATGTCAGTCATGTAATCATGTTTCAATCGTTCATGTTTAGTATGTTCATCAGCTTATCATTTCTCCCATCTCAGTCAGTCTCATTAGAGGACGAATATTCCTAAGGGGGAGATATTGTAAGACCCCACAAAATTTTTAAGCTTGATTTAGTCCTTTAATCTTGTCAAGGGGTCCCAGACTTAGAAAATTCCAGCTAAGTTTCAAGACTTGGTTTATTTTAGCCTTTGAAAGTTTGCAATCTAATTTCGCGACCTTAATGTCCTTTAGTGGTCTATATTTTTGTTAATTCATGATCAGGAAGGTCAATAGCTGTTCCTGGACAAGTTTTGGATTTTTTGAACCTTGTTTAGACCATGTTTGGAAGTCCAAAATAGTAGACCAACGCGATCTTAGCACGCCACATCACCTATCATATTGGTTAATATTGTTACCAGACTACCAGTTAAAAGTCCTGAGACACTACGATTATGGCGCGATGCATTGAGTATCGCATCGATGTCGTTGATGCACCGCATCACCAAATGCGTTAGTGCCTAGTTTCAATCATTAAATGACCGCTTCCTTAAGGGTAATTAGGTTATTTTCCCCCAACCTTCAGCCCTCATAACATGAAATTTAGCCTCTTTTGGCTAAATAGATTTATTATTTCACAAGTTCTCAAGAACATGAAACCCTAGGTGATTAATTTCAATTCAAGAACTCCAGCTTTCTCCCATCAATATTCAAGAAATTGTCAACTAAGGTATGTAAAGTGTTCATCCAAGGATCCCTTCCACCCTTGGATCCCAAGAAACCCTTTTCAAACTATGAATTTTGAATTCCATGTTGTGGGTTTGATTGAACATGTGTTTACGTTGTGATATGATTCCCAAGGTTGAATCTTTATTAAATTCTCATGATTTTATGTTAGTATGTGGATTGAAATTCTTAAATTTCAAGTGCTTGATACATGATGTATTAGTTGTTGATTCATGCCCTAGAAAAGGATATGCCTTCCATATGTTTGTTAAAATGCCTAACTGAATAAAAATTGTGCATTATGACCTATTTGTGAGCTATATGATGAACTTATGGTGTATCCACATGTTCAAAATGACTCCCATGCTAAATATATGTCTTGTAATGATTTGGTGGAATATTAATAAGTAAGGATTTGTGAAATTATCCAACATTAGCATGTATTCCCATTTATGTATAAGCTTATGACTTGTGAATGCTTCATGAAATCCCTCAATGATAGTATTATAAATTATTGACTATGTTCATGCATTCAAGTAGTGTCATGTCTCATTTATTTTCATGCTATCGAGTCCTGGGTGTATTTAATACACGACAATTTAGCTGTGTGCCTGGAGCCAATGTCAGTTTTCAAGATAACCTCAGTCTTCAAGATAACCTCAGTCAAGCCACGATCAGTAGAATTCAGTTAGTCTCAGAACTCAAGAAAACTTAGTAGTATTTAGTTCAGTCCTCAGTAACTCAGTCAGTTAACAGAATTCAGTAATATTCCATCAGTCAATGGAATTTAATGAACTCAATCCAGTTCAATCCTATATACTCAGTTCAGTGTCTATTAAGTTTTGAGTAGGATGCAGCAACGAGTGAACCCAAGGATAAGAACTCACCTGCCAGCAAAAGGTGTAATTCTTAGAAGCAGTTGTTAATTCCATAACTATGTAGCCAGTGTAGGCTGAGATATCAAAACCTGTCAGATGAGGGTTAATGAGGTGGCTAAATCTGTAAGATAAGGGTCCCACCATTCTCGTTTGAGTACCTAACAGATGATGGTCACTCACAGCTTGTCCTTACCAATGGCACGGTATGGACACCCTTCTAATAGGGGTAGATTAGACCCCAACTCAGTTATAATATCTTATTTGGGGTATGTCGGTTAGATGACTACCTTCCACAATCTTAGTCTCGGTCTTCAGTAAAGAACTCAGATAGTTCTACAGATTTTAGGACTATCAGATACAGTCACTTAGTTTAGTACAAAACTCAGCTAGTTCCATTAGAATCAGAACTGTAAAATATAGTCACCCAGTTATCAAGTAAATCAGTTGTCAGTAATCCATTTTATCAGTAAACTCAGTGCTCAGAATCCTTATGATTTAAGTTATAGTTATGTATTCATGCATGTATCCTCACATAGTCATGATCATGTTATCCAGTCAGTTTAGTTCATGCATATGAACCCTTGCATTCATCTTTACCTCACTTTGCGTACCAGTACATTTACACGTTCTGACGCATACTTTTTTTTGTGCTATGGTGTTTTATACCATAGGTTCAGATGCTCAGGTTCCCAATCCTACTTAGCAGCTCAGATATCAGCAGTCAGAGTCAGTGATGAGTCCTCGTATTTTGAGGACATGATTATTTCATTCTTTCAGTATTTCATTACTTATTTATTTTTAGTAGATAGAGTTAGTTGGGGACATATCCCATCAACTCCTTACTCAGAATGTTTAGAGGCTCTTAAACTTTAGCATTTCAGACAGTTATTTCAATCTTGGTATTATCATACCTTGTTCAGACATTGTTTTATTCAGTATTGTTTAGTATTTGAACCTTATGGAAAGGCTTTTGCTAGATTTCAGCATTTATTTCAGTTATATTGTTATTACAATATAACTATTATCCTATACTTAGTTACAAATATCGGTCATGGGTTAGCTAGTGGTCCTTTGAGATTGTTAGCACCGGGAAGCATTCGGGGTACCAGACTCGGGGCATTACAACCTTCCAAAATCAAAGCCTATCTTAGGAACTCTAGGCTGGCAGGGAATATAGCTAAGTCTAGCTGATCACCTATCTCATACCAAATCAAAGTCTTGGAATACTTTGAGATACAACCCTCATAGTCCAAAATAGTCTCCATGGCCTAAAAAACCATACCACATTCAACAAGTCTGATGGGGACTCTACCCAAATCCTTTTAGGGTCTACTAGAGATCATCGACATCCATCTCTAACTCTTTAGTTTGATGTTGTGCTGAAATTCTGGAAATGCATGTTGGAGTCCTGTCCGCATCTGTCAAAAATATCACATCATCCTTCCGGGATAAAATAGAGTGAAAAAATGTGTTTAAAGTTTATACGATTCCAGACACACAATAAGGAGTCATGAAGTGAATTTCCTAAAATGTCACTGTAGCCTCCTGAAAATAGGTTACAAATGTCTCCGCACTAATCCGTAGGACTCTTAAAACATTTAGCTCTTGTACTAATACACCAATGAAACCTAGTCTTTGATACCAATTTATCACGACCCAATTTCCTCAGGTCATGATAGTTCCTACAATAACCCACTAGTCAAAAATCCAACCCATAGTTTGAAACTTCTAGTAAGAGATTACTCAATAATATAAGGAAAATAATGTGGAATATATGAAATAAAGATCAAAACATAGATGAATCCCAAATCCTAGTGGTATCAGTACAAGATCTTCTACTATTAAAAAGGTACAAAGGTGAAATATAAAGAGAAACACAGTGGTACAACTTATCTCTGAATACAACTTAGAGACTAGTCTAATACATAAGAGAGCGATAAGTAATACTCCAAACATTAGGAGCTCACTCTATGTCTCTGAACCAGGTTTGCTCCGCTCTATGCACACATCAACGAAAATAACTCATACTTGATCTGCAGGCTGCAAAAGTATAGTATGAGTACCAAATGAATGGTACTCAGTAGGCTACTGCAAACTAAGCCCCAAAGCTAAAACAGATATACACAATATATAAACAGAATAGAAACTATACCCAAGAGTCCAAAAATCATATACAAGTCAATGATAATAATAAGGGACAACTATCCCATTTATGTTAAAGAGTCTAACGTAGTAAGAATAAGAAAGTACCATGGTGAACTATCCTATTCCATATACATTCAATATACATCAATGTCATACCATACATCCCGAGTCAATATAAAAATAAAGAGAGAAAGAAAGATATATAGTAATATACAAGGCAAAGTAACGACTATACAAAATGAACAACAAGGAAGGGATATACGATAGTATCATAGCTTCATATAGATAGATATAAATAGGTATACGTACATATAAACACAAGGTCATCTTAATGTATAACCTATATCATCATATTCTCATTCTAAGACCTTATTATAATACTATCATAACTTAAATACTATCATACTTGGGGATTCTAATCCATATGGCTAGACATGAAATAATTGTGCATAATAATGCAATCATAATATAGGAAGGCTGAAGACATACCTCAAATCCTGATACTAGTTCAATGATCAATATGTCATAAACTAGCCATAATAATAATCATAACAATGATAAAAACAATATTAATAACAGGTTGAATAACCAACTACTTCAGATAACCAAATACCTACCCGAGCCTATGTGTACCCCTGCCGCCCTAGGCTCAAAGAGTTCAATCAACATACAATAACATAAGACATATCCGTCAGCTATACTATGCAACCATCCCATGCCAGTTGATAAATATAGGTGCATATTAGAGATAAGTATGCCTATGTCGGAATAAATGCAACATATACCAACAATATCACAACTCATCATAATTGTCCTTATTAGGACCATCGTCATCGTAATCAACCTCCAATATCCAATAATCATCATTAGCCAACAAATTTCCAATTTCTTGACCATCTTTTATTAACTAACACCAATCATTAACTAACTATCGTTTACCAACTTATCCTCGTTATTCAACTAATCCTTATTATTATCTAATCAGCATTATTAACTCGATATTATCTTCATCTAGGCGTCGTTATTAACTAGGTATCATTATCACTAACTTCCTTTATCATCTATCAATATTAAGCCACATTATCCTTACTTAACAACTAATCGGCATCACAACTTTGTTATTAATAGCAACTAATCATTATCATAGATAAACCTATTTTCATGGACACGTATCGACTCTAATCATTAGCTATAATTTTTTAACTAAGCAAGGTTCATTAGCTAGTACATTAAATTTCTAGCCATCAAGAACTATAGCCCTCAATTAGGAAGAACGGTCATAAGGTAGTATTTTAACAAGAATCATATCATTTATCGATATAATAATCATGAATGTACCAAATCTATGGATGTCATCACCAATATTCAATGAATGGAATAGTAAGCATCATACCATATCTTTCTCCATCCTATACCATAGAGATATGTATACAACCATATACATATTAAAAATCATGAACTATAGTCACATCATTTACAATGATAGACATTTCTCGACTATTGAGTCAATATCATAACATGGACCTTGGACCATTAATTTATCCAGAATAATCACAATATCTTAATCATGGACTTAGGCCCATACACATATCTAGGACTCATATCAGTAATCATACTTATAAGCTAAGCATATCTCTAATCATTTCACATATAGGAGGCGTAATATCAATAAGTATATATCTCTCATAGAAGAGACATCTCATATCAAGGATGCATAAAAAAGATAGATATGTAATTATCTATGGTATATCATATATTGATAGGTCATACATCATCACATAGAGAAATATCATTTCTCTAGGACAATTTACATATCCAAGAGGAACATCGTCTCTATAGGTCCAACAATCATAACTAATGGAAATATCAACTCTATAGACCAATCATCAATTCTAAGAGGAAATAGCATCTCTATAGACCATATAATGTATCTAGGAGGAATATCATCTCTAAAAGCCCAATATAATTTTCGCAAAGAGCATCATAACCATAACTAAAACCCACAAACTTGGAACATCAATAGAATTTACCATATTATGAAGTAACCTTATTATGAAGTAACCTTATTCTAAGGTTTACTAGCCTCATCTATGTCTAAAATCCAAATCTACGTCCATAAGACTTAACAAAAGCTTAGGCCAAAGTGGTCCAAACAATCCCATTTCTAATGCAGAATTTTCATAATTAGGCATACTATGCCCCATACTAGGATAAGGTATCTATTTTGTCTTCTAGATGTCATGTAAGACATGTTCAAGCCTAATATAGCACCTTTAACTAAAAATAAGGGTACTCAAGTCAACTCTACCCAACTTATGATTTCAAGACTACTATACTAGCCCAATAAGGCTAAACATACAAATTATGCTTCAAAATCAAAAACCATATTACAAACATAGCATTATATGAAATACATGCTATAACTAATCTAAACTAAAGAATAAAAGCAATAGGATACAAAAGGGTTTTAAACATAGCATTTTACGAGTCTAAAAGACTCATCTAATCCCTAAACATCAACAATCATAGCCAATCTATCCTTCTTATAATCAAGGCTAACATCTATATTTACAAGTAATATATATCACACATCATTTGTAAGGAAAATTAGAAAGAATCCTACCTGAAGGACAACCTGAAAAACCTTACTTCATTCACCATATGCTCGTCTTTATTTTACAATCCTCAAAATGTCATCATACTATCAAAACCATAATCTAATCATCAATACAATTCAATGATACCCATATTGCAATATTGTGCTTTGGGTTCAATAATGACACTAAATGATACAATCATAAAGATCACAAGGATTACAAGGTCCTATCAAAGGTTCACGCTTTAGATTGTCAAAGGTTCAAGCCTCAGATTTAGAAGTGCTTGAAGACCTTTTAGAACTATTACAAATCCTTGTTCAAGATTGGATAAAGGGTCCTTACACTCCAGGGATGCCTATACTTGGGATTATTAAGGGCAATATTGTCTTTTGATTGCTTTCTTTCACACTCCAAAGAAGCATCCTTCATCAAAGGTATTTTAGTCATTGTTATGTAATAGTATAAATAGACCTATTAACTTCTATTTTCCTTAGACTTTGATGAATTGAAATTGAGTATTACTCTTACGGTATTTTTCTCTTAGATTAGCTATATGTCTTGGAAAAGATATTACAATCAAGGTCAATCTTGTATTGCTACTTTAGCAAAGAAAGGTGGTGCTTAAGGACTTTATCCCTTTGGTCCACCTAAGAGTGAGGTTTAATCCAATATTGGTGTTATGTCTTGGTGTTTGATACACACCTTAGTGCTATTCATTGGTGTTGGTGAGGGTCTCACTACCTATCCTTTACATTTATGCAATCTTCATCTTCATCTCCTTTCTATGTGTTGTTTTCTTTGACTTGTGGTAGCTGATTTTTTTTCTTAAGTCATTAAATTAGGATATTACCTTGTTTTAGTGCATCATTTGGTATCATAGTCTTGGTTAGGGTTGTTCCCACATCCCTAAATCTTGTTTTTAGTGTCCTTATTAAGAAAATCTCACAAAAAAGAGTCAATAACCAAAAAAACTAAAAAAAAAAAAAGGTGTTGTCTTGTGTTGTTTGTGTAAATCCAAAAGTTTTTGGTTAGATCTACTAATTTTTATTATGTTTTGTTAGTTTCAAGTGATATATCCTTGTTATCTAGCACCTAAGGAGTCTAGATCTATACTTGGAACAAGATTTGGTCAATTTTGAGCTAGATCCACCATGGCTATGGCGTTGTAAAGCTTTGAAGAAGCTAGATCCATTTGGGGTTGGAGTTTGTGACGTTTTTTGTGACTTATTTGTTGATATTTGAGCTCACCTTGGCCTAAGGAACCTATATCAAAAATAAAATTGGAGATTAGGGTTCATTTGGTGAAGGGTCAAACTTTGGTCAACTCTTAAATATTCATCTTGTTCTTCCATCTTCATCAAGTCTTGCTAAAGAACAATAGTCAAAGAGTGTGTTTGATCCAAAAAAGGAGAATAAAGAGAGTGTACTTGGTTTTTGTAAAGGAATATTCCTTGGAATATTCATATTCATCGAATAATTCAAGTACAATCCAAGTACAAAGGGGGGGCCATTTTTTTTGACTTTCAATTGGAGGCTTAGAAGGGATCCAAAACTTGTTATTTCCACCTCATATCATCATCCTTCTTCCCCAAAGTTGTGTTAGGCTGAGAGTTGACATTTGGGATTTAAAATTTTTGAAGCTCAACGTCCAATCATTTAATGCCACATTATCATTAGCTAAACGTCCAAATTGAGTTCCTAGTTAGATTTTCTAGTTTCTTATTTTTTATTATAATTTCTTGTATGTTAAATTCTATCACTAATTAACAAACTAGTAAGTACCTACTAGGTTGGTAATTAGTAGAGAGTCCATTTTGTTTTGTGTCTTTAATTTTTATGTGCTTTTCTCGTTTTTAATTTGTAGTATCTTGTTGGTTCAAGTCCGAAAGCTATTTTTCTTCAGGTCATCTCAAACAAAAATTAATTCTGGACCAAAGTAGAATCATCCCTTATTCACTTGCCAAATATTTGCCAAGGTATCAATACTTGAAAGACCAAGTATAGGTAAAGCCGAGTGTGAGAGGGTGAGGTTTTTGAACTAACGTGTTTGTTTGCTTTGTAGGTTTTCCTCTTGTTGTTTTTTTAGGTATAATTGAGATGGAATCTTAGGGTACCACATCCCAACCCTTGGGTAATAATGTTTTGGGATCCTTGATGGCTCGATTTGATGCACTTGCTCGAGATTTGAAGGGTGATATGGATGCTATGATGAGAGACATAAAGGGTAATATGGATGTTATGAGGAGTGAAATTATGAGTATGAAGGGTGGTATGATTAGAATGAAAGTGGGGGTTGATAGGCTATCTGATAGACTATGTCCACCAAACCCTCCACAAGTTCAAACCCCTCAAAACCAAAGATCCTACACTTCACCAAATCCAAGGCCACCAATTCAAATCCTTCTTCAACTAAACTCAATTTTCCCTATCAAAACTTCCCAAAAATGAATTTCCTCCATCTAAGATGAAGAAGAGGAAGAGATACAACCCAAGGAAAGTGAGGTATAGCCTAAAAATGGAGAGAAAATGGATGATGAGGTATAAGAAGAGTGTGACAAAAAAAAGGAAAGGGAAGGGGAGGTCTCAAAATGTGTGCTTTGAAAGAGAGAGGCAAATTTAACTGTGGGACCTGCCCACAAATGTACCTTGTTAATTCCTAACCCAAAAGCTAGCATTTTGCCTAGCTTTGATTCTTCTTATGTGCAGGTACAAGATAAAATGATATCCAAGAAGGATCCAAAAGGAGTTCCACATAAAAGAATGGGAAATGAACTAGTGACTACCTTGACCGAGGGCTCCAAAAAGCTGGACTGCTCAAGCCCAACTCGAAGTGACTTTACTATTCTTAACACTTCCTTGAACTCAAAATATTGTGAATTAGTGTCTTGAGAAGTGTTTTTGGATTTAAAAATGCATACCTCCTTCCTTAGTAACTCTTTTGTTTTGAATAATGATCAACTTGCTCTTAAAACTAGTTCACTACTTGAACATGAGAAAGGTATGCTTGAGAATTTCCAAGTTAGTATCGATGATTGTAATGTTGATCTTGATATGGAACATGGTCCTTAGAACTTGTGTAACGAAATTCATGAACTTAATATTGTTCAAGGTGATCATGTGTATGTCAAATTGTGTGTGGTATTTTGGGAATTCATGATTTTGATCCTTAAGTACAAGGGGTGGGTGGTTTTGGTCTAGACCCATGCCTACTACTTCCCTTTGACCCTGGATTACCTTTGAGATGTGGGAGGTGTGGTTTCGGTTCATGATCATTACCTTTTGATGTTGATGCCCTTTATTTCATTTGAATTCTTTATGCCAAGGTTTTCATTCCAAATACCAAAGATACATGGATGTATGTTAAGTGTGAACCACCTTGGATTAATGATATAATTGTGGTACTAATACTGACCCTCCTACCAAGAGGATTGTGTGTTTGCTTTTCTCTCTCTGTGGTTTTGCAAGATCTAAATACAAGAACAAATTCCTTTCAAGATGGAGAGGATGATACAAGAACAAGTAGCACCAAGAGCACAAGACATTGTCTAAGGTTTAGGATTAGCAAGCGATTGAAGACCTTTTGGAGTATTTTGATGCATTGGTAAATAGAATAAAGGAGGAGGAATTGTTACACTCAAGAGGATCTTATCATTAAAAGCATTAAGGACCTTTTACACTTAAAAATAACACCCAAGGGGTGCCCTTTTCTCAAGCCCTCATTAAGGGCATTATAGTCATTGTTATGTAATAGTATAAATAGACCTATTATCTTCTATTTTTCTTAGAATCTTATGAATTGAAATTGAGTATTATTATTAGTTTATTTTTCTCTTATATTAGCTATAGGTCTTGGAAAAGACATTAGAATCAAGGTCAATCTTGTATTAGCACTTTGGCAAACAAAGGTGGTGCTTAAGGACTTGATCCTTTTGGTCCACCTAAGAGTGAGGTTTAAACCAATATTCGTGTTGTGTGCCTTGGTTTTTGACACACACCTTGGTTATATTCATTGGTGTTGGTGAGGGTCTCATTACCTATCATTTAGATTTATGCAATCTTCTTCTTCATCTCCTTTCTATGTGTTGTTTTCTTTGTCTTGTGGTTGCTGATTTTTGTGTCTCAAGTCCTTAAATTTGGTTATTTGATTGTTTTAGTGTATCACTTAAACTTCAAGTGGGTTCCACATATGAAAAATGAATTTCTGAGGCCAACCCAATGTTCATACAAGAACAAAGAATCATAACCCTCAAGAAATGGGTGAAAATTAAGCATACTTTGGGCTAAAATCAAGCCCTAAGATAAATTGGGGTTTTGGGTCCAAACAAGGAAATTCAATCTTGAATTCAAGGAATTATTACCTTAAATTTGAAGATTATCGTGATACAAGATGATGGTCAAGCTCCGAAGTCACTCCCATAACCAATTTTGAGTTATTACACTCATTTTGGGTTTCCTAGGTCTAAATACTGAATAGGAAATGCCCCAAACATGTCTAGGTACATTTATATATCCCCTACAGGTACCCAAGTGTCACAATGTCGATCCTATAGGCTGCAATTGTGCTCCTGCAATCGCACACTTTTGGTTGCAACTACGGTTGCACTAGATGACAACAAACTGAAAAGTAAGTTTTTGACCCTCGAAACTCATACTAAAGCCTAATAACATAAGATAATAGTGAATTTTGAGTCTAAACCACATTTCAAATCCATTGGAATAACCAAAACTTTCATAGGAGATCTTTTAGGTAAAAAGTAGGGCCCACGCCATAGTTTTATCACTTTTCATAAAATCCGCCCAATATATCAAAATGTGTTTGGGAGCCTTGGGACCTGAACCAAAGGACTCCCTAGCCTAAATTTGACATTACAGAAATTATGGAGAACTTGTATTTTATATCCGAGGTTTTTTCGACCAAATATGAGTCCCACATCCATTCTTTTCAATTATCAACTTTTCAACCAATAGGTCGAAATGAGCTCGGGTACATTGGGACCCAAACTAAAGGTCTACCCATACTAAAATTGATATTTTGGATCTGTTGATGCAGTCGGTATTTGAATCCTAGATCATTTCACTGAAGTTTTTCCCGATAGCCATTTGGAACCAACAAAGACTTCTAAGTAGGAAATTTGCTCTAAAAAAACAAATTAAGGGCCTGGTAACCAAACCATCAGTCCCAGTAAGTCATAAATGAATTAGGAAGCTATGGAGAAGCTCAAATGGTGAATATAAGTATAAATATGGAAAATGACCTAAAGGGTCATAATAGAATCATAAATAGTAATTCTGAAAACCAATTTTGAGGGTTTTGGATGCATATTGTTGAGTATTGTTTACTCTTGATTTAAATTATGTTTTCACATATTTTTCGTGGTGGTTTACAAATGTGGATTGTTGTTGGTTGTGGTTTATTAAATGGGTCATGGGTAACCCAAAACATAATGTTTTATTCTTTGGTTTTGGTCTTGGTAAAGGTATTCCTAAACATGTTTGATAAAATGCTTATGAGAATATTTTTGGTTAAATTGTATGACTTTTATTGAAGATATTCCATGGTATGATTTGGTAATGGAACCCTAAATTGGTTTGAATGGTTTTTGAATGGTTTGGATTTGGAATGGTGAAGTTAAATGGTAATGCATTAGTGGCAAAAAAAATTAGAATGAAAACCTTACATGGTACATGGGAATCCTCCAAGTGAATGAAATAATGAAATTAGTTTGAATGATAAACATCTTATGTGGTACATGGGAATCCCCCAAGAAAAACTTAATAATGATATACTTTTAGGGTACACGGGAATCCCCCAAGTAAGCCTATTAATGATGTACTTGTTGGGTATATAGAAATCCCCTAAGTAAACTTAATAATATAACCTATGGGTACATGGGAATCCCCTAAGGTTGGCTAAGGACATTACTTGGAAGCTATAGTCAGTATGATAATTCCACTAATGATAGCCTTGGTTTATAATAAATAGAATTGGTGGTTCGGTTGTGTGGCAATGATTTAATTAGGCAATAATGGCGGGGGATGATAGCTAATCATAAAGGTGTAAGTCTAAAGAAAAGACACTAGAAACTCATATTTGCCGACAAGAGGATAGGTCATGGCGACCTCATAAAGTACTTATGGGGTACCCGAAAATCTCCTAAGTTACACTTTTATATATGTATCATGGAGAGCTAAGGGTACTTGGGAATTCCCTACTCCCGTGGTATCTCCAGTTCATACGGCTATACGTATCGGGCCCATTTAGGGGGTAACAATGGACCCAAATATCCAATGGATGGATTATGATGGTTAAGGTACATATACCCAAGTTAATGGTTTTAAAGACATGCTAAATGTGGCTCCCTTTCCCGGTATGGATTTTATATATATATATATATATATATGTATGGTTGTGAATGCATATGATTGGTTTACTTATTTTTAAAGGTTGGCATTATTTATCCTTATTTTGAGTTCATGCTAGTGTTAACCTGCTAACCCATCTTCGGGCGGTTGTATCACCACATATTGCATTAACCAACCAGACTACTCATCCTTCTCATTGATCGAATTTGGGGATAATCGATGTTAGATTTAAGTGGTGAGCTTCTATAGTTTGGAAGGCATCCATTTCATGTCATGGACTACTTTACATACTTTAGTCTTTTCATAGACTTTGGTTTTTAGCTATGGTCGGGGGCATGTCCCAACTAGATACTCTTTGGTTTGGTTTAGAGGCTCTGTATGGACAATTATGGATGTGAGTATAGAAGCATCATGATATATTTATATATATGCATTAGATTATCATTTTTGGTTTGGTTGATTAGTTTTTGGTTGGAATGACTTGGTTGGGTTGGTCTAGTTAGTAGACCTATCCAAAAGTCATTATATCTTCTAAATTGATGTCTTATTCTATGTTCAGAATTCATCTGACATAAGGTGTTTGGTTGTTGGTTAGGTTGGGTATTGCGGGTGGTCTCCAGATTAGGTCATGTCAAGTTGGTATCAGAGCCTAGGGTTTGGTGTCATGGGGTGTCCACAAAGTCATGTCGAGTAGAGTCTTGCTTATGGGTGTGTTGTGCACCACACCTATAATCAGGAGGCTACAAGGCATTTAGGAATGTTCCATTTTCTTGTTGTTCTACTTTCAAGCTATAGAGTCTATGATCTTCAACTCTTCCCAAAATTGTTATTTTGGTTTACCTTTCAGATAATGTCCTCTCAATGATAAAAAGTTCATAGAAACTTATCTCTCCTACTTGAGGATGACATGGATGGATCTCGTCCAACTCATGGGGCACAAACCTAGTCAAGGGTTGTAGTTTTAAATTTTCCTTGTGAAGTTCCACTGATCTATACTGACCCTACTCTGAAAGGTGGAACTCATGTTCAGTTACCTCAAGAGGTAGTTACCAATGTCGAGTTTTGAGATTTTATTAATCTATTGACCTAGATAGTGACAACTCTATTATGACAGTGCATTCCTATTGGTATTGGGGATAATAAGGCAAGGTTGGGAAATAGGCAGAGTAAGAAGTTTTGATTTTTCTAACAAAGGAGAGGCCAATAGTATGGTGGTAAGTAGTCCAAGAGAAAGAGTTGGGTGGTTTATAACTCTTATTTTATGTCTAGTAATCTCTACTCGAAGTTGTTAGAGGACAGACATTTCTAGATGGGTAATGCTTCTAGGGAATAAGGTACCCAATCTTGGGTTGGTGTAGCTCAATTTGTATATTTCTACCCTCTTTGTTGGTTTTATGGCTGGTCGTACCATGGTTATTTCAAGAAAAGGAGGAATCGTTGCTTTAATTATGGTTAATTGGGTCATATATAATAGGAGTATACCATAAGGATTGGTTCTTACAAAAATAAAACACCGGGAACCACTCCTCTAGCTCTTGTATTGAGGGATCCTGCTTCTAGCTCTGATACTGGTCAGGACTGTATCAATGCCCTTACTTTTTGTCAGGAGTTTGAGGCATCTTTTGATGTTGACACTATTATGTTGAAAACTTTTTTTCTCATGATATGTATGGTTTACTTGGTCGGGGTCCCTTCTCTCTTGTGTGACCCCATTTGTGGCGGCGTATTTTGATTTTGTACCTAAGGTTATTTTGGATTCTTTTTTCTATTTCTATCTTGATAGGTTACTCTGTGGTTACCAATGAAGTCTATAAGGGGGTATGGTATCTGTCTGTAGTAAAGAGGCTTTGGTGGATTTGTTAGAATAGAATATGGTAGATTTTGGTATTACCCGAGGGATGGATTGGTTATACTCGTGCTATACATTATTAGACTGTCGGACTCATAAGGTTGTCTTTAGGCTCCCTAGTAAGTCGGTTATGCGATGGGAGGATGATTCTCTGGCTATGAAAGAAAAGTATTTATCATATCTTAGTGATCGGAGATTGATCTCCAAAGGGGGTGTTTCTATTATTATTTGTTCTGGGTTAAAATATTCTAACTTGAAAAGTCCTACTTGGCATTCGGTTTTGATGGTGAATGAGTTTCGTGAGGTCTTCCTATTAACTTTCATGGGTCTTTCTAACGAGGAGATTGAGTTGTGATTGGTCTTGTTTTAGACACTTGTCCAATTTCTATTCCTTCTTTATAAAATGGTTCTATTTGAGTTAAAAGAGCCTAAGGAGAAATAGGAACCCTTTAGATATAGGTTTCATCCATCCTAGTGCTTCATCCATCCTAGTGCTTCTCTGTAGGGTGCTTCTAGAGATGGTTTCCCCTAGGAAGGTATAGGTTGTTGGTGGGTGAATGCAGAATTTAGGGTGTCCTCCTTATAAGGTGGACCAAATATGTATATTTCTCCATAGGATGCCTTGTTTGTAGTGCATAATGGTTAGTAGAAGATGGGTTTGAACTTTAGGCATTGTTTGTTATAAAGGGAGTATGTTATCTTGGTGATAGAAATATAAGGATTAAGGGGGTAAATTGGTAGGATGGATGAGATATGCAAAAAAGAGGTGAGGTTAATGACTTAGGAAATGCAGAAGTGGGAAGGTTGTGACACAAAGGCCTGGGATTTAGGTTGAACTAATGGTTGGGGGTTAAGTTGTTGGATGGGTTAGAGCATAGAGTTTGTGTGACTATGTTAGAGTCTAGTTGGCATTTAGATGAATGAGGTTTTAGGTATAGGAGAACCAAGAGTCCTTAATATATGTCCTTGGTCATACACTTTAGAGAAAAGTATTATGTTGGCAGGGATAATAAGATGAAGGTCGATGGTTAATCTTAAATTTTCTTTTAGTGGTGGACTCTAAGGGAAAGTTAAGGTGAATATTCTATTGATTCCCTACTATATTCTTTAAGGAAATACCTTACTAGTGTGGCACACATTCTAATAGTGCCTATGCCAAAGGTTAGTATTCTGCATTTGCCTTATTACCTAGAAATGAATCTTGACCTTACGTTGCATTACCTATGATGTATGTGGTCGTGTGTATTTCGGTGTCTAGTCCTAAGGACTCCTACTATGATGTGTTATGTTAGGATGGTTCTTCATTCATGACCTAGGTGGTTTTTATAAATTTCCTCATGCTTATCATATCAACTCTCATTTTGGGGGTTTTGTACTGTAGCACCTTAATGACCCTTCTTATGTTAGGCTGGTAGTGCCTTTTGAGGTATAGTAATGCTTTGAAATAAAGGAGAGGTAGAATTTACTAATTAGAAGAGAGTCTGGGGTGACTGACTATTAGAGCTAAGGTTTTGGAGGGTGAGGTAAGGATGTTTTCATAAAGAATAGGTAGTGAGAATCTTTATGGTAAAATGATCGAGGCTACTAAATCCTTGGAAGAAAAGACAGTTGTAACGACCTGATTTTCTAGAACTGGAACGTCACACGGTGCTCATGATCCCGAAGGACCACAAGCTAACCCTCTATTGATATCTGTACCTGAACACTACGTAATAATTATAATAAGTGCAGAAACTGGCCATAAGTTTCAAAAGATCTAAAAATACTCAAAATTGAAAATTGAATACTGATACATCTATCCGAAAAGTCTCTAAACTGTCTGAACAATGGAGTTGATGGGACATGTCCCCAACAAACTCTGTCTACTAAAATTAAACCAAATATGATACGATAATAATAAAAATAAGCATCATCCTCGACTAAAGAGGACTCACTGCTACGTCTACTGCTGCTGACTGGGACTGAGCTGCTAAGGGTAATCTAGATCTTGTGCCTCTGAACCTATGGTATCAAATTAAACACCATAGTGCAAGTGCGTCAGTACAGGAATGTACCGAGTATGCAGATAAGGTAAGGCTAAATGGAAAGGCTCATGCATGAAGAATTACTTAACAGAATAATCATGAGAGTACTGAATTAGAACACATGTATGAATGCACGAACCATAACTGAAATCATCATGACTCGAAATAATTAAACTGATTAACTGAATCTACTCATATCAATGACTGAATTCTGAGCTTTCTACTCTTGACTGACTGCATCGGAGGTTAAACCTCTCTAATGGATGATTCCGGAATCTACTATCAATGATAAGAAAAAATCATGTCTGAATCTGACAACAAGAATACTCAATTGAATCTGAGACTGAGATCAAGCCTATCTGACGGGTGATCTCTAGAACTGATAACAAGAATACTCAATTGCATCTGAGACTTAAATCAAGACTATCTGATGGGTGATCTCAGGATCTGATAGTGAAATTACTTAACTGAATATGAGACTGAGATCAAGCCTATCTGATGGGTGATCTCGGGATCTGATAATGAGATTACTCAACTGAATCTGAGACTAAGATCAAGCCTATCTGACGAGTGATCTCGGGATCTGATAATGAGATTACTCAATTGAATCTAAGACTGAGATCAAGCCTATTTGATGGGTGATCTCAGGATCTTATAAGTATATTACTCAACTGAATATAAGATTGAGATCAACCTATCTGACGAGTAATCTCCAGATCTGATAATGAGATTACTCAATTGAATCTGAGACTAAGATCAATCCTATCTGATGGGTGATCTCGGGATCTGATAACGAGATTACTCAACTAAATCTGAGACTAAGATCAAGCCTACCTAACGAGTGATCTTGGGATCTGATAGTGAGATTACTCAACTGAATATGAAACTGAGATCAAGCTATCTGATGGGTGATCTCTATCTCTGATACTGAATAACTTTATATGGGACCAAGCCTATCTGAAAGGTGGTTAATGAATCAATAGAACTATCTGAGTTCCTCACTGAGATAGATGACTATATCTGACAGTCCTGATTTCTGAAGATTGATACTGAAACTGCAACTATGGGAAATAGTCACTTAACCGACATGCCCCGAATCTTAACTTGTGGGGTCCAACCTGTAACCCCATCTTAAAGTGTGTCAGTACCGTGCCATGGGTAAAGACCTCTCTGGTCAAGCCTATCTAATAAGTGACCCTTGCAGGAAATCAAGCCTAAGGCAATATAATAGTCAAGCCTATCTGACAGGTGACTAGCCTTTCCTGTCGGGTGACTTTTACATCCTACACTAGCTACTTAGTTCTGGAGTTTAGGGATTGCTCCTAATGACTCTGCCTCTCTGATGGAGAGCCGTCATCCATGCCCTCCCTCGATGCTAGCTCCTTCTTCCAACTGAATGACTCTGAACTGATTCTTAACTGAACTCAAACTAAGCTGAATTTGATACTGATCATATTTCTCGAATAATCTGACTAAGTTAAGCTGAATTCATTTTGTTCCGTATCTGACGGAATACTACTAAATCTTGTTTTCTAACTGAACAACACTGAGCTTGGGATAGATTACTCGAATACTACTAAGGACTAAACTGAACATTTGAATACTACTAGATCTAAGCTGAGTACAGAACTGAGGCGAGATTACTAGCAATACCGAGATTACAGAGATTTTTGAGATTTCTTAAGTTCTGTATTTTTTTGATAATACAGAGTTCTAGAACTTACTGAGTTCTGAGAATCATAGCTTGACTGAGATTATTAGGAAAACTGACACTGGCTCTAGACTGCAGCTAAATTGTCGGGCATAAATACCCCCAGGACTCGATAACATAAAAGTAAAACATAACCATTCTTGAATAATCAAGACTATGGACCTTCATACACCATCACAATCACAAAAGCATCTGTTCAAGTATTTAGAAATCATAAACATGTAATAGTATAGGCTGACATGCTATTTTCTCATACTCCATTAACTAAGATCTTGCATCAAACACTTAGCATGTATTAAAGAGCACATAACTAGGAAACTTCATGCTATCATATCATAAGTCATTCATCAAGCACTTAGCATGCATGGGCTTGCACAAAATTGGGGATTTCTAGTCAAATGCTATAATGGCACTAATTTATTCACATAAGCATTTTATCAAACATATGGGGAGCATACTTTGCTTATTCAACAATTTCTACACTTAAGACATAAACTCACCACTTAACAAGCAACTTGAAGAGGGTTTCTCATGAACATCACATGAATATCACATACTAGTGTCAAAGCTTGAAAACCTTGTAAACAAACATGAATCACAACTCAATAATAGCATGAACATCAATTTCAACTCACATGAATCATGAAAACTAATAAACATAAAAGCTTTGAAATTTAGAAAGGGGTTCTTGAGATTCTTTGATGAAAGGGACCCAAGAATCAACATCTACAACCTTAGAGAAACTCTTTCTTGAAAGCTCTTAGAGAGATTCTTGATTTCTTGATTTCTCTTGAAGAAGAAGGAAGGTTTTTGATTTAGGAACCCTAGCTCTTGTTCTTGAACAACTTTGAGAGAAAACTAGTATTTTTAGGTTAAAATGAGGCCAAATCCTGTGTTAAGGAGTATATATAGGGGTAGCAAAATAACCTTTTTCTCCTCTGGAAATAAACTAAAAAATTGACAATTCTAAAATTAAGTCTTGGCGCAATGCGCCATAATCATGGAGCCTCACTGGATTTTGACGATTGCCATGTTGGATGGATCCGTGATGTGCTAAAGTGCCAGGTGGCACACTATCTTACGAAAATAGCTCTAACTCTTTGCCTGAGTGTTGGATTTAGGCAAATTTGGTATCGACGGAAAGCTTATTCAATTATCTATATGATAAAAAGTCAATATTAGGGAAATTATACATGGTTTAAAATTCTTTTCACTTGGAAAGACACTTCTCAACTTTTCAGGACCAGATTTACACTTTACTAAACATGCTCTAAGGCTTAGACTACAAGAAAATTTTGCGGGGTCTAAGAATATCTCCCCCTTGGAAAAATTCATCCTCCAATATTGCTTGATAGGCTAAGAATACTAACCGAATGAACTTACTCAAGAAACGGGAGCATCTGAAACATGACTATGCAACTAGAACTACTGATATTCTAAACTCTCATACTAGACATGCATATCATGCATGGAATACTCGACTGAAGCTACTTATAAGTGGAATTCTCATAATACACATGCATATCTGATGCATGGATGTGTAACTGAGTTGTTCTCATGAATTCATGATTGAATACACTAAAAACCTGAACTCTTTCTACTGAACATACATATCTAATGTATGAATATCTGACTGAACTGACTCTCAAAAGCATGACTGGCTATGAAATGATCATTGATGTTAACTTCATAAGGAGAGTATGAACATGCAAATAAATGAGTCTAAGAACATTAGAGAATCGTAATATCATGGGGTATCTCCTCCTTAGGACTCTATGTCCCTCTAAACACACTTCGCTGAAATACTAGGACAGTGCACGGGGCACCTACGAACTGGGTCATAATTGACCGTCTAAGATCTGAAACTAATGCATGACTCATGCTGACATATAAGCTCAAAATGGGATCAAAGGACCTAACAATGCATATCATAAAAATGAGGGACTCATAGCATACTTGAATCTATATCAGGGAACTTTTCCTGATCATGGTAGGTCTGAAGCGCATGAAGTATGTTCTAACACTGACCACTACTGGCACCGGAAGGGGCACCTTGCTGATGAAACTCTTTACCCCTCTGAGCTAGCACTCTACACTCTCACATTCTGTACTTTAGCCTACCACACCTAAAGCACTCATCACTATCGACTCTACACACACCTAGGTGGCTCTTGCCACACTCTTTATAAAGTGGATTGGTACAAACACCACTAGCACTACTCTGGGCTTTGGGATCTGGCACCCCATCATGACTGATACCCCCGAACTCTGGTGTGGGTAAACTAGTTATGGATAGAGCTAGGACTGAGAACTTCTGACTATGTTAAGAATGGCTACCACCTTGGAACCCTGAGAGAAACCATGACTACCTATTTTGGCTCTTTTACTCACTCTCTCTCTTTTTTTCATCTTATCTACCTGAATATATTGTGCATACATCATTATCCTAGAAAGTTCCTTATCTCTATAGAGCATAGAAGCCCTACACTCTTTCAACACTAACCCATACACACCAATTACAAACTTACTCATACTCGCTCTAGGGTCAGCTATCAAGTCAGGAGCATACTTAGTTAACTGGTTAAACTTAAGACAATACTCTTTCACTATCATGGAGCCTTACCTTAGCTTTATGAACTCCTCTACCTTAGCTTTTCTCATCTCTCGCAGGAAAAACTTATCTAAAAAGGCATCCTAAAACTCCTGCCAAGTCATGGTAGTTGCATCCTCTCATCTACCCTTCTTTCACACTACAACCCAGTCATGAGCGATATCTTTAAACCTATTAGATGATAACTCTACACTCTCCTCCTCTGAAACATACATAACCTGGGTGATCTTGTTCACCTCCTCAAGATAAAGTTGTGGGTCCTCACCTACTACTGACCCATAGAACTCTGGAGAGTTCATTCTCATGAAATATCTAATTCTGGCTCTGGTTGAACCTCTATCTTGATGAGGTAGGGCCATCCAATAGTTACCTTAAACATTAGTCATATCTTGGGATAGCATCAAAAAAGCTACCCAAAACTCTGTATGTAACACATTCTCATTTTGAGGATCTACTGGCTGAGGTGGCTAGACATCAACCCTATGGGCATTATTTCTACGAGGTGGCATACTCTGTACATTAAAGAAAGAGGTGGATTAGACAGAGGATTAACTTGAGCTCATGATCACTCACACGACATGAATACTAAAAGAAGGGAAACTACTCCTAAAAACATCTTATATCCTCTTGTACATAAATATGGCGCACAACACATCCATGCATAAGACTCTAGTGATGAGCTTTTCAGACTCCCTAGGACACTATTGAATCTTAGGATCTGATACCAAGTTTGTAACGACTCAATTTTCTAGAACTGAAATGTCATACAGTGCTCATGCTCCTGAAGGACCACAAGCCAACCCTCTACTAATATTTGTACCTAAACACTACGTAATATAAATAATAAGTGCAGAAACTGGCCATAAGTTTCAAAACATCTAAAAATACTAAAAATTGAAAATAGAATACTGATACATCTGTCTGAAAAGCCTCTAAACTTTCTAAACTATGAAGTTGATGGGACATGTCCCTAACTAACTTTGTCTATTGAAATTAAACCAAATATGATATAATAATAATAAAAATAAGGTTCATCCTCGACTAAAGAGGACTCACTGCTATGTCTACTGCTGCTGACTGGGACTGAGCTGCTAAGGGTACTCTGGATCTCGTGCCTCTGAACCTATGGTGTCAAATAAAATACCATAGCACAAATGCATCAGTATGGTAATGTACCGAGTACGCAGACTAGGTAAGGCTAAATTCAAAGGCTCATGCATAAAAAATTACTTAACTGAATAATCATGAGAGTACTGAATCAGAACACATGCATGAATGCATAAACCATAACTGAAATCATCATGACTCAAAATACTGAAACTGATTAACTGAATCTACTTATATCAATGACTAAATTCTGAGCTTTCTACTCTTGACTAACTACATCAAAGATCAAACCACTCTAATAGATGATTCCATAATCTACTATCAATGATAAGAAAATATCATGTCCAAATCTGATAACAAGAATACTCAACTGAATCTGAGACTAAGATAAAGCCTATTGGACGGGTGATCTCTAGATCTGATAACAAGAACACTCAATTAAATTTGAGACTAAGATAAAGCATATCTGATGGGTGATCTCAGGATCTGATAATAAGATTACTCAACTGAATATGAGACTAAGATTGAGCCTATCTGATGGGTGATCTCGGGATCTAATAATGATATTACTCAACTGAATCTAAAATTAACATCAAGCCTATCTGACGAGTGATCTTAGGATCTGATAATGAGATTACTCAACTGAATATGAGATTGAGATCAAGCATATCTGATGGGTGATCTCTAGATCTGATAACAAGAATACTCAATTGAATCTAAGACTAAGATGAAGCCTATCTGATGGGTGATCTCAAGATCTGATAATGAAATTACTTAACTAAATTTGAGACTGAGATCAAGCCTATCTGATGGGTGATCTCGGGATCTGATAATGAGATTACTCAACTAAATATGAGACTGATATCAAGCCTATTTGATGGATGATCTCTAGATCTGATACTGAATAACTTTATATAAGACCAATCCTATCTGATGGGTGGTCCATGAATTAATGGAACTATCTAAGTTTCTTACTGAGATAGATGACTATATCTGACAGTCCTGATTTCTGAAGTTTGATACTAAAACTGCAACTGTAGGAAGTAGCCACTTAACCAACATGCCCCGAATCTCAATTGGTGGGGTCCAACCTTTAACCCCAACTCAAAGGGTATCAATACCATGCCATGGGTAAAGACCTCTCTATTCAAGCCTATCTGACGGGTGACCCTCATAGAAAGTCAAGCCTAAGGCAATATAATAGTCAAGCCTATCTGACTGGTGACTAGCCTTTCCTGACAGGTGACTTCTGCATCCTGTGCTAGCTATGCAGTTTTATAGTTCAGGGATTGCTCCTAATGACTTTTTCTCCAGACAGGGAGCTGCCATCCCTTCCCTAGCCCAGTGCTAGCTCCTACTCCTAACTGAACGACTCTAAACTGATTCTTAACTAAACATAAACTAAGCTAAATCTGATACTGATCATGTTTCTCAAATGATCTGACTGAGTTAAGCTGAATTCACTTGGTTCCATATCTGATGGAATATTTTTGAATTTTGTTATCTGACTGAAAGACACTGAACTCGAGATAGATTACTCGAATACTACTGAGGACTGAACTGAACATTTGAATACTACTAGATTTTAGCTAAGTACAGAACTGAGGGTAGATTAATAAAGGTACTAAGATTATGAAGATTTCTGAGATTTCTTAAGTTCTGTATCTATCTGAGTGTACAGAGTTCTATAGCTCACTGAGTTTTGAGAATCATAGCATGACTGAAATTATCAAGAAAACTGACACTGGTTCTAGACTGCAGCTAAATTATCGGGTATAAATACCCCCAGGACTTAATAACATAAAAGTAAAATAGAACCATTCTTGAATAATCAAGACTATGGACCTTCATTCACCATCACCATCACTAAATCATCTCTTTAAGTATTTAGAAATCATAAACATATGATAGTATAGGGAGATATGCGATTGGCTCATACTCCATTCACCAAGATCTTGCATCAAACACTTAGCATGTATTAAAGAGCACATAATTGGGGAATTTTATGCTATCATGTCACAATTCATTCATCAAACACTTAGCGTGCATGGGCTTTCACACAATTGGGGATTTCTAGTCAACATGCTATAATGGCTCTAATTCATTCACATAAGTATTTTATCAAATATATGGGGATCATGTTTTGCTTATTCAATAATTTCTACACTTAATTGACATAAACACACCACTTAACAAGCAACTTGAAGAGGGTTTATCATGAACATCACATGAATATCACATACTAGGGTCAAAGCTTGAAAACCTTGTAAACAAACATGAATCACAACTCAATAATAGCATGAACATCAATTACAACTCACATGAATCATGAAAACTCATAAATATAAAAACTTTGAAATTTAGAAAAGGGTTTTTGAGCTTCTTGGATGAAAGGGACCCAAGAATCAACATCTGCATACCTTAGAGAAACTCTTTCTTAAAAGCTCTTAGAGAGATTCTTGATTTGTTGATTTCTCTTGAAGAAGAAGGACGGGTTTTGATTTAGGAACCCTAGCTCTTGTTCTTGCACAACTTTGAGAGAAAACTAGTATTTTTTGGTTAAAATAAGGAATAATCCCATGTTAAGGAGTATATATAGGCGTAGCAAAATGACCTTTTTCTCTACTGTAAATAAACTAAAAAATCCTGATTTTACAAACTAGCACGATGCGCCATAATCGCGCCAGCTCACTAAAAATTGACAATTCTTAAATTAAGCCTTGGCGCGATATGCCATAATCGTGGAGCCTCACTGTATTTTGTCTATGGCCATTTTGGCTAAATCCGTGATGCACTAAAGTGCCAGGTGACACACTGTCTCACTAAAATAGCTCTAACTCTTTACCCGAGTGTCGGATTTGGGCAAATTTGGTATCGATGGAAAGCTTATTCAATGCTCTAAATAGTTTAAAATACTTCTCACTTGAGAAGACACTTCTTAAACTTTTGGGGCTGGATTAACATATTTCTAAACATGCTCTAAGGCTCAAACTACGAGAGAATTTTGTAGGGTTTTATAGTAGTACTTCTAGGATAGAAGAGGTAGGCTTAAATATTGTTTTTAATGGATATACCAATTGTGGTGTTGGGTACCTAAGGAGTGTAGTGAGGCACAATACTTGGCTTCAGTGATAGGGAGGAATAGTGTCTTAGGTGGATGTAAGAAATATAGCTCTGTGGACTAAGTTAACTCTTTTTAGCTCTAAATAGGCTTAATCATGGAAGTGGTGTATAGCTAGACTCAAGATCTCATAGTGATGTGTCTCTAGGAAATTCTAATTTAAATTGGACTTACCCTCTGGCATGGGTTCCATCATCTGGTATTCCATGCGTTTGTATTAAGCTAAGGTATGGATGGACCTTTGTTGATTAGTTCCTTTTGGTTGTATTGGTATCTCAAATTCTTTTTCCTATAAAGAGGTCCAAGTTAGGATCTTAGGTTGGTAAGTTTCCCGATTACAAACAAAAAGGTGTGGCTTCGGTAAGATTCTATGGTGGAACCAAAATTTTGACGAAGTCATTCAGAATGCGAAAGAGGACATAGAGTCCAAGTGTCTGTGGATGGTTCTTTGTTCTGGAAATTCATGCGTGAGATGTTTTTTCCATCACATCTTTATTTTCTAACTTAGATAGAGGTCAGACTGAAGGTGTTGGGTGTAAATCATACATGGGGTATGTGATGATCTTTTCATCTTGATTTATGTCCTTGTTTTTTAATTTTGTTAATGGGAAGTTTTATATGTATTGATGGTTAACTCATGTTTGTGCTTTCCTATACCCGTAATTCGAGGATGAATGATCCTAAGTATGGGAGAATAAAATACCCTAATCTTTGGCCCTTGCAAAATTTCTAGAGTTTTGGATATTCTGGACTAGGAATGATTTGACCATACTTCGTATATGCTATAGTACGGCTTGGTGTCCCTCTCTCATATGTTAGTTAGTATGTTTGGGTTGGTTTTTGTCCAAGATATGACTAAGCATCATACTAGTTGTATGGTAGGATACAATGTGTATAATACCAAGTCATATTATACTTATTAATTTGACTAGTTGAATCTGTCCAAGGTACAAGTTAGGAATACTTCTCATACCTTAGAGAATGAGTTTAGAATGTTTTGTTTTATGATATTCAGTTTGGAGGTCTATGGTGAGGTCTAGGGTATGAGTTAGGGTACCATATTACCCTAGGGTACACTAAGGGGGTGGTCGTACCCTCCTGCGTGCATATTTTTAACTTTTAAGCTGGGGGTATTTCGAATATTTCCCACACCAAAACCCTTAAGTCCCCATGTTATATAAGTGGTTGTGGCTTCTCAGAACACTCATTGGAAGATCAAAACACTCCAAACACTCTCTCTAAATACTCTCTTGAAAATTGAGGCTAGGGCTTCTACAGGTTTTCTTCAAAGGGCTCAAGAGTCAAGTTCTCTCTTTGAATCTTCATTAATAAGGAATGTACTGCTCCCTCGATGTTATTTCCAACTAAAGTCATGTTTTAATGTGTTTTAAACATTGATTATGAATCATAACTGGTGGTTTTGAAAACCAATGTTGAAGGTTTTGGATGCATATTGTTGAGTATTGCTTATTCTTGGTTTAAATTATGTCTTCACATATTTTTTGTGGTAGTTTATATATGTGGGTGCTTGTTGGTTGTCATTTAACAAATGGGTCATGGGTAACCCTAAACTTGATGGTTTTTTCTTTAATTTTGGTCTTGGTAAAGGTATGCCCTCAACATGTTTGATAAAATAACTATGAGAATATTTTTGGTTAAATTGTTGGAATTTCATTGAAGCTATTGCATGGAATGATTTGGTAATGGAACCCTAAATTGGTTTGAATGGGTTTTGAATGATTTAAATGGTTTTGAATGGTTTAGATTGTTTGAAATAGTTAAGTGAAATGGTAAGGCTATGGTGGCTATGAAATTAGTTTGAATGAAAACCTTGCGGCGTACATGGGAATCCCCCTAGTGAATGATATAATGAAATTGGTTTGAATGATGAACATATTGTGGGGTACATGGGAATCCCACAAGAAAAATTTAATAATGAAATACTTGTGGGGTACACGAAAATCCCCCAAGTAAACCTAATAATGATGTGCTTGCGGGGTATATGGAAATCCCCTAAGTAAACTTAATAATATAACCTATAGGGTATGTGGGAATCCTCTAAGGTTGGCTAAGGATATTTCTTGCAAGCTATAGTTGGTATGATGATACCACTAATAATATTTGAAATTCGTGGTTTGGTTGTGTGATAACGATTTTAATTGGGCAATAATGGCGGGGTGTGATAGCTAACCGTAGAGGTTTAAGTCCAAAGAACAGACACTGGAAACTCATGTTTCCCAACATGGGAATCCCACAAGAAAAATGTAATAATAAAATACTTATGGGGCACACGAGAATCCCCTAAGTTACACTTGTATATATGTATCATGGAGAGCGGAGGGTACTCAACAATCCCCTAGTCCTGTGGTATCTCCAGTTCATGCGGCTACATACATCAGGGCCCGTTAAGGTGTAACATTGGGCCTATATAGTTTGTGGGTAGATTATGAAGGTTAAGCTACACATACCTAGGTTAATGCTTTTAAAGGCATGCTAAACCTGTCTCCCTTTCTCGACATGGATTATCTATATATATATATATATGTGGTTGTGAATGCATTTGATTGGTTTACTTATTTTTAAAGGTTGGCATTATTTCATCTTTATCCTGAGTACATGCTAGCGTTCACCCATTACTCCATCTTTGGGATGCTATATCCTCATGTGATGAAGGAATCGGCCATACTAATCCTCCTGCTCTTTGATCAAATTTTTGGATAATCAATGTTAGATTTAGTAGTGAGCATCCATAGGTTGGAAGGCATCCATTTCATGTCATTGATTACTTTACATACTTTTGTATTTTCATAGACTTTATTTTTTGGCTATGGTCGGGGGCATATCCCAATTAAATACTCTTTGGTTAGGTTTAGAGGCTTTGTATGGGTAACTATGGACTTGGGTATGGAATTATCATGATATATTTATATATATGCATTGGATTATCATATTTGGTTGGATTGGTTGCTTATTAGATGGATTGTCTTGGTTGGGTTTGTCTCGGATATAGACTTATCTCAAAGTCATCACATTTTTTAATGTGTTATCTTGTTATATGTTTGAAATCCATCCGACACAGGGTATACATTGGTCGTTGGGTTGGATATAGAGGGTGGTCTTCGATCCCAGTTGGACTTGAGATGCCTATTACGACAAGGCCCCAGTTCTGGTCGTGTTATTTATAGGACATAAATAAGGGTTGAACTAGTGGGTTTGAATTTTCAAAGTATTTGTTTAAAGAGTAGTTTATTAATTACTCTTATAATTGTTGTTTGTTAGATAATTAGCCTTCAAAATGTGAAGAATAAAGAGTATCATCTATGTTATATCTACTTATTATAGTAGGTTGGCGCTCAGGTAAGTTATAATTTATGTATAGTAGAATGTGGTTAATAATCATATCTATGATATATATTTGATGGGATAAATCATTCTTAGGCTTGCAGACATAGAGTTTGGATGGACAAAAATAGATTTAATGTAATAAGGACCTAATTGTGTATTGATGTATTAATGTATGAATCCTTGATGGGTGTTTAGTGTTTGCATGACTTCATGGTGGATTGTATGTGAATTATATGGATATAGATGATAATGAGATTGTATGTTCTTATAATCTAGTGATATAGCTTAATCACCATAAAAAGAATAAACTTGGTTTTATGTGTCTTGGAATATGGGATAATCTTGATTAAAGTTAGTGATGAGAACTGACTATGGTAGGAGAAGGTGGTGACATAATTAAGTATTATAAAGTAAAAGGTATAACGGTATTTGACTAAAACAAGATTGCAAGTCGATAGAGTTGAATGATTGGTTAATGGAGCAGGGTCTTGAATCTAGTAATGACTTGAATGTAAAAATTACTAGATGATAGTAGTATCCCTAATTTTGGTAGGAATAAAACGGGATTGTATTAATTAATTAATTACTATATTTTAGACTCAATTTGGTTGAACATGTGCTCCTAAAATAACTACTTGAATTTGATGAATATGGGTTGATAATGCTTACATATGGTCTTGGTTCATGCTATAAATAATGAAACTAATGATTCATATCTACTTGTGATTTACTGTGTTAAGGTATGATTGTAGTTTACATGAATTGATTAACTCGAGTTGACTGGGAAATTGGGTGGTTGTCTATTGTTTAAATGAATACATAAGGAATGTAATTGTTAATTTATGTCTTAAGTTTTAATCACATATGATGAGGTTATATTAAAGCCTTATTGACTGTACAATTATGATTTCTTATTCTTGCTGTGGTTATGATTGTTGTGAGTTATACTTATTATTGTGAGATGCACCAATATTCGAACATCTTTATGGGATTAGTAGATATGATTCATTGGTTGGCTCAGATACTGTTGCACCAAAGCGCACAGGCAAGTGTATGTAGTCTCACCAAGTAGTAAAGTGGCCTTTTACAAAGCCGAATATCGATCCCTCAGAGACTTCTGTTAAACAACTATCCAATTCTAATTTAACTATTGAGATTAATTAGTGCAACATAACCAAGAGAGAATTTGAGAGTTATAACTAAAAGTAAATTAAAAATGCATAAAAGTAATGACTTTGGACAATCAGTGATTGAAACCCAAGGTTGAAGCACTAAAAACATTCATACTATGCATTCGAACTTCATTGGTTAAGTTATTTATCTTGGTTGATGATTCACTCGGTTGATTTTATGATCATGGTCTCCCGATCTTTAACCACCTATCTAACTCAGATCCACAACTACATTATTGAGTGGGGATGTGAGCACTAAGCTAAACGTATTAATATTCCATCCCATAGTGAACCAAGCAAGGCTTCTAGGTATATCCTATCCTAGATTCTAATTCAAATTCCTTATTTCATAAAAGAATAAGAACCTTACTCTACTTACCCCCATGTTCCATCATCTTAATACCCCTCCCGAGTTCACAAAGATCACAATAAGTATATCTCAAGGGTCACGAATCCTTAGGATAATGATAAAAATGTTAAATAAAAAACCAAATATTATAAATAAAAAAACAATTAAATTCCAAGCAATAGCAATCATATTCTTGGCTTTAACCCCGAAAAAGGAGCTTTTAGCCGCTTATAGACATAACTATAATAAGATATATAAATACATGATAAAATCCATTAAAAAGCTAAATTTAAAGAATAAAAATCCTAATTGAAGTGTTCTCCAGCCCCTCTCCGAGTTTCAAAGTCATCCAAGGTGTATAACATCAAGTACAAGTGTCCCATTTATAGGAGCAAGACAAAACTGCCGCATTTTTGCACTAGGCCGCATCGCGGGGCTAATTTTGTGAGTCTAATCGTAAGACACGCACTTATAATGGAGATCCAATGTTTTGAGTCCCTTATGAATCCAACCATCTACAGCACATACCAGTTGTTCATGGTTTGAGACCGTGACGCGCCCTTGAAATCCAAGATGTCTAATTCACATCAAATTGTGTCTTGTGCTTTCATTGATCCATTCCAAGCCTTTTTGAGTTTTTTAAAGTAGAATTGGAGATTTTATATCCTTCATATATCATTATAATCAACTTCCCAAGCATTTTCTAGCATTAAACACAATAAATTAGAGCTCAAAACATCACAACATCCAAGACGACGAACTAGAAATGTAAGCTAAGAATACTAGTTTTGCCTCTTTTGATCTTTAACTTGGTTATGACTCTTGGATTGATTCAATTGTACTTTAAAAACTATAAACAAGTTTTTACACACATAATTACACAATACAACCCTTAGGAACTCATTCAACACATTAGAATCCATCGCGATAGAATAGAATATCACCTAGCTCAAGCTAGTAAAACTAGTTTTCTCGTCTTGACTCTAAATGATCGATTTGAACCCAAACTTATTTGAAAACACCTTTAAATATTGTAATCACAAACTTAAACACTTATATGATTATTTAAATCATCATTAAGATATTAAGCTCACGAATTGACCTCAAAACAAGGCTAAATAGGCTAGGATGACAACACTAAAGCGCATAAATACACCTTAGATCATATACCACACTAATACAGTACATTGATTAGAGCTCATCCCCTTTAGGTCATTACTAGTGTACACCATAAGACCCTCAGAATGTATGTACAAGGTATGTATGAGTGTGATGATTTTTCTAGTGGATTGGTTATATGATTATTGCTATTGTTGTTGTTTTTATTGGTTTCAAGAGAGAATCAAGTTATATTGTCATTATTAATGCATGTTCCTTGAGTGAACTAGATTATGATGTTTCTTGATATATTTCATATTCTTGTTTTTAGAGTCAGGTTTGTTGACTTGGTCATGGTTTGACTTGACTTATTGTCTCTTGAAGTGTACTTGAATGAAGTTGTAGAGTTACTTGAAAAGTCTAAGTGTAATAAACTTGAGGTATTTATCATAATGTATTTTTGTAGAAGTATTTCTTACAAGGTAATTATTATTGGTCTTTATTTATCAATGAGGTTAATTGAGGCAGAATTGAAATAAATTGAATTAATAACTATTAGGGTTAAATAAGTGAAAGTGAAATTTATGAATGATCAATGGGAATAAGAATGGAGATAATCTTAGTTAAAACAAGGGATAAAGATAGTAATAGCAGATGAAAGTGGTACTAATTAAATGAGTTATCATGTTTATTTTTGTGATTTCTATACTATGTTTAAATGATCTAACCTGGATGGGCCGATTAAACCTACAAGTACGTGTTTTTTGTATTGATATTACTCTTGTTTTACCCTTTTCAAGGTATAGACTTTTGAAGGAATCAATGTTAGTTTCATGAGTGTTGTGGATAAAGATTCTTCAGAATCTCCCAGTAAATGATATGTACAACTAGCTTTGGACTCAGCTAGCTCATCTATAATTGCCACTACACACTAATCACTATCATCAAAGCTCCCTGAACAGTCTTGGGATAGCTATTTAAATAGAAAACCAATTTTTAAGACACTCAACCTATTTACAGTTTTTGATTCCTCCTAAGTGAAATAGTAGAATAATCTCTCATAATATTTTTTGAAGTCTATTTCCTACTTTGAAATTTTTTGTTATTCTATTCTTTCCATATGCAGCAAATGACAGCAGAAAACAAGAATCCCAGGATATTCATTTTTATCTCAGATGTCGTACACTCTTTCTTATCCAATCTACCTCTGCAATCCACCATGATATTCTTTTGTGCATCCCAAGCCACTGAAGTAGTGCGTTCCAAGCATAGTTAGAATATGGGTAATTTAAGAATAGGTGATCATGGTTTTCAATTGTTGTAATTTCACATAACACACAGTTGGTATTCACTTGAATGCCCAATTTGTCAATTCTGTCAAGAGTAGCCAGTCGTTGGTGTAAAGCCATCCATGTGATAAATTTATGTTAAGGTATTAAACCTTTGAGCATAACTAGTGGTTTCATTCAACATTATATTTTTGTGGAAGCATGATCTTGTAAGTTTAACTAATACTATACATACCATTCCTACAGCATCTCTGGAGAGTAGATGTCATATTAGTGTTTCCCTTTCCAGTAGCTATTATCCAGCATCAAAAATATTTCTCACTACCTAGCTTTCTTATTTTGGTGTTGGTTAGGCTTCACAAATGTTTCTCTTTATATAGAAGTTGTGCACCCATTGTACCCAAAGGACATCCTTCTTACAAGCTAGTTTCCACAATAGCTTGCATATAACTACTCTATTCTAGATAAAGAAATTTAGTATATTTAATTAACCAGCACCCCTAGTCTGGAAAAGGGTAGACCAAGCAATTAGTGCTCTATGTGACTGAGCACCAGCCCCGTGCCATTGAATATCTCTGCATATAGTTGTCACCATGGATAAAACTTCCATAGGAAGCAGGAATATCTATGCCTAATAGGTTTGCATTTCAAAGAGGACATTTTTAATTAGTTGCACTCTACCCCTATAGGATAAAAATCTTGATATCCAGTATTTTACCTTTGTTGTTATTTTATCCACTAGGGGCATACACTGTTGAACATTAACATTAATCTTCCTAGAAGCCATTGGAACCCCTAAGTACTTGAAAGGCATGGATCCCAGGGAAAATTTTAATATTGTCAAAATCTCTTCTCTGAGCATATTTGAGATTCCAGCTACATATATACAAATCTTATGCATATTTTCCCTCAGTCCAGAGACTTGAGAAAATTGATCAAAGCATTATGGCATCAATTCAATAGATTCTTTATCATCTCTGCAGCACATGAGAAGGTCATCTGCAAAACATATGTTGACCAATCCCAATTTCTCACGTTTAGGATAGAAATTAAAAGATGGCAACCTCCATAGTTGTTTCAATGACCTATTAAGGTACTCCATTACTAATACAAACAGGTAAGGGGACAAGGGATATCCTAGCCTTAGACCCTTTTTTTCCTGAAAACAAGTTGTTAGTCCTCTATTAATTATCAGAGAATAACTAATAGTTGTCACAGGTGTCATGATCAGGTCAACCAATTGTTTAGGCAATCCATATTCCAATAGTACCATCTTAAAAAAATGTCCATTTAATTAAATCATAGTCCATCCTTATATCAACCCTGAGTGTGCATCTAGGTGAGCATTCTTCCTGTTGTAACCTTTTATCTATTCATGAGCTAGTATAACATTGTCCAAGATGTTTCTCCCTTTAATAAAAGCAGACTGGGAAGGATCTACTAGATAATCAATCACTAGCTTCAGTTTAGCAGTAAGAATATTAGATTTTAGCTTATATATAGTGGTGCAAGAGGCTATGGATCAAAATTCATTAACATAAGTTGGGTTTGAGACTTTTGGAACCAAAGTAATAGTTGTGAAATTGACAGCTCTGAGAAGTTTCCCGTTTTGGAAGAATTTAGTAATAGCTTTAACCACCTCATTACCTATGATCCCCTAATATTCTGTAAAAAAAATTCTGGGAATCCATCTCTACCTGGGGCTTTATCATTGAGCATTTCATGTAAGGCAGTTTTAATATTTCCTCTAATTACCCCCTTAATTAGATCCTGTTGTTAATGTATATTGAGGCATGGTCTGTTTCTGGCAACTGTGATATCAATACATTGTGTATTATCAGCAGTAGCCCTTGTATCTTACCAAAAAAATCTTAGAACTCTTATTGTATCTCACCAGGTTCAATGAGGATATGTCTTTGCTCAGTTGAGATGTTGGATATTATATTTCTTGCTTGTCTTAATTCAAGTTGGGCATGGAAATATTTTGAGTTTGAGTCACCAGCTGCAACCAAAATAGCTCTAGATTTTTGCCTCAATATTCTCTCATGGATGGTATCTTATTTCTTAATTTAACTTACTAGTTGTTTCTCAGAGCTAATCAGGGTAGGGTTGAAATGTTCCTTATTAGGTGATTCTGTACTTTTTTCAAAGTGGTTTTAAGATTTTCTAGCTTGGTTTCCACAAATGAGTACTGTTTAATAAGTCCCCTTGAATTAGTTTTCAATTTCTGCAACCTTTTCCATACTTTATATATAGCATATCCCTCTATTCTCTTCTCTCAAATTCCATGCTCTTAAGTCTTTAAATGGTATTTGTTGCAGTAGGCTTGTTAGAAGCCAAAAAGGCTTCCTTGCAGGAATGATAGGACTAGTAACATTAAGCATAATAGGAGAGTGGTCGAAATAGTTTGGTTGTAAATAGTCATCTACTATGTAGCTATAGGTGCTAAACCGTTCAATGTTTCCAAATACCCAACCTATATTGTTGTAGCTTCTATCATTTGCTTCAAATTTACTGCACAAAGACAACTCACATCCTCTTTTATTCAGCTAGCACATTCGCAAATCAGCTAGACATTGCTAGAAATCCTGAGTCTCTACAGTGTTATAGGGAGGCCATTCAATCTATCTTAAGCATCTAGGACAGAGTTGAAGTCCCCTGATAGCCTAAGGACTATCTAAAAATGAAAATGGACACTAAAGGAACAAAAATCAGCAACTACACTAGAAGGAAAACAACACCTAGAAAGGAGATGAAGAAGAAGATTGCATAAATGTAAAGATAGATAATGAAACATACACCACCTTTAATAATTAGCACCTAATTGTGTATCAAGCAATTAGAAACACTTCACCATGGATGGATAACACTTCATTCTTAGGTGAACCAAAGGAATTACACTCCCTCAATTCCACCTTTCTTGCCAAATGTTCAATACAAGTGAAAAATCTTCCAAAAGCATTCAACACACAAATTTCAGTTTCTAAGCTAAGACTAGAAGACTAAAGTTACAAACTAAAGAGTGTTCTTTCAATATTCATCAAAGCTAAAGAGAATAGAAGCTAAAATGTCTATTTATACTATTACATAACAAAAGACTCAAATGCCCTTAATGAGGGCTAGAAAGGACGCCTCTTGAGTGTTCAAATATAGTGTATAAAGTCCACTTTGCCCTTAGTGGGAGGTGCCTATGAGATGTTGGAACTCCTCCTTCTTTCCACACTTGATCAAGACTTTGAAAAGGCTCCAAAAGGTCTTCAATCTGAGACTTTAACCTTTGACAAACCTTTGTACTCTTTTTGCTCTTCCTGTTTGTATCATCCTCTCCATATTGAAAGGAATTTGTCCTCAAATTCACATCTTGCGAAACCAAAGAAAGAGACAACAAGCACACAATCCTCATGATAGGAGGGTTAGCATTAGTACCACAATTATATGAACACACCAAGGGGGTACACTCTTGGAATATAGCCAACAATCCTTTGTTATAATCATAAAACATGTACCACAAGAATCATAAAGGATATGACCCAGATAGACATCAAAGAAAGAAGAGTGCAACCCGAAATCATCATATATATCAACAAGCCAAGGTTGTTCACATTTGAAATATATCCACGGGTCCTTTATGTGTGACATGAAAATCATAGCATGAAGTACACCAAGGAGGTGGTTTTGGCATATATCAAGAGATAAGGAAACTACAATGGTCTTAATGGCTTTACTATACCCAAAAGATAAGACTACCTTTGGCTTAGGAACCATAAGATGCATTTGTTTCATTACCTCTACAAAGAACCTCATCAAATATGGTGACACTATTGATCCTAAGGTCCACCTCACCCACATATCATCATCATTCAAATAAGAAAACCAGCCACCAAACTTATACCTCTATATAAAACAAATCCAAGACTAGCATGGATATCAACATAAGAAAAGAGGTAGTATATGAAGGCATCAAGTGTACAGAAATCATACAAGGTGCTATCATCTATAAGAATGCCAATGGATTCAAAAGACTTAGCATCTAAGGATGGAATCAAGTCATTAAAACTCATACGACTCCTTCCTTTCAAATGAAACATAAACTTGGCATCCACAAGTTGAGATTCAAGTATCTTAAGCACAAATGTTTCAAACAAGGATGCACAAGTATAAGAAATAAACCAAAGAGGCAATGACACATTTTCCCTAGGGTTTACAAATATAAAACCACCTTTGAGAAAGGGGTTCCAAATCAGAATCAAGCCACTAAGAAGGGCACCGGGATCAAATAGAAGAAGTAGCCAAGGATCTAGGCCAAGGCTATACTCACTTTCCCTTAAAGTATCATTCCTAAAATTAGGCATACCCTCTTCAACACCATTAGAAATGCCATGAGAAAAAAGTGGTTAGAAAAATATGTCCTGCAAGTCAACTTCAACTACAGTGTTCTCATGCATGTACTCACTACTAATCTCAAAATCCTCACTCAGAGTATGCTCAACATAAGAAACATATAGAGAAAAAGTAAATAAAATTTTCACTCATGCACCACCTTCTTTTTCAAGGAAGTAGTACTCCAATAGAAACAAACCACCATAAGTATCAAGGGAATCACAATCAAGGCCATTTTCACAAGAACAATCATTAATTGGGTTTCCTAAACATTTAATCATATCAAGGTCTTTATCACCCAATTAACCATTCTTTACCAAAAGTGGGAGATCACCATCAAGAATCAGATGGTTAACATAATCTTGACTCAACCCTATATTCTTGATGGATCTCAAGAAATACGACAACAAGTGAATCTTAAGAATACCACCTTTCCTATTAAACACATCACATTGCATATCACTAGGGATCACGCAAGGAGTAATCTCACCAACTTCACATTAGACATCTTTCTTTGAGAGAGGATTAGTATTCAAAAGTAAGAAGTTGAAGCCTACAAGTTCACTCTAAATATATCATTCTTCACATCATTTTTATTTTTATGATTTCTATGAGAAAAAACTAACAATAAGACTTTCATCACACAATATGCTCAAAGAATCATCTCCACTCTTATGATCAAATCTATAAACATCATCACTAACTTGAGACTCATCAAGTACATCATACTTAAACTCAAGTAGTGGACTACATTCATGAGTAAATTTAACATCATTCACATCCTCACTAGTTGTTAGCAACTTACACACCAATGTAGACTCACCTCGGATTTCAAAAGGGTCAACTAGTGTGTGAATACTCTTATCACTTGGTAGTGGAACCTTATTCAAGTCATAAGTACTAGCACTGGATGGACACAAATCATTCTTACAAAAAGAATTGATTTTAGCATCTAAAGGATCAACTAGTGTTTGAGTACTCATAACAAGAGTTTGGTCCTTATACAACCTAACAACACCAAGAGTATCACAAAAAGAAGATTCATATACTTCTTCACTAAGTAAATCCAAAACTACACCGCTTTGGCCACTACTAGCCACATCACAACAATTCAAGTTTCTATGGGTGTAGAAGATAGCTTTATTACCTTACAGATCATGGGAAGTGTTTTCTTCACTTTATTTTGCATTAGGGAAGCCTTCATGCTCCACATTACAATGGAATATGTCAAGGTTTTCCTTTGGACTCACTTCTTCATCTATTATCTCAAAATTGGAACTTTCGGCCAAGGGCTTGAAGGGAACTTCCTTAGGCTTCTCCTTGGGACTTCTAGGGTCTTGAACCTGCAAATGAGAAGAGAAAATAGTAGGCAAAATACTAGTGTTTAGGTTAGTGAGTAATAAGGATTCTTTGTGGACAAGATCCACAATCAAGCATTTCTTTCCCCTTCCAACTTCACTACCCATGATTTCCCTTTCCTTATCATCTTTGCTTATCACTCTTCTTGTATCTCAATATCAAGTTTCTCTCCATCTTAAGGCTTGTCCTAATTCTCTTCTGATTCTAACTTGTGGAGAGGAGTCATTGGATTTTGTAAAGTGTAGGATCTTTGGACTTGAGGTGTTTGGACTTGTGAAGGGTAAAGCCTTTGGTCAAGTGAGTTTGGAACTTGGTACTTTGTATTTTGGTGTATCATTTGAGTACCAAGTCCCTTTTGTTGGACTTTGTTCAATTGTAGGTGTAATGGTCTTTGGACCTCTCGAGTTTGGGGACTTTGGACTTGATAGATTAGGTTTTGTAGAGGCTTTAGTGGACAAGGTATATCAACTCCCGCTTTCATTATAATTACACCACCCTTCAAAGAATCCAATTCTCCTCTTATAGCTTCCAACTCACCCTTCAAGTCAGAAGAGAAGGCATTAAATCGAGCCAACAAGACTCTCAAAACATCATTTCTAAGTGAAGGAGCCCTTGAACCTTTGGGTTCCATGCTCAATATGCCTATCAAACAAGCAAAAATCTACAAAATGATCAAATAAGTTAGTTTAATAAACCTCATCACTGTCATACTCATTTCTTACCTCACTTGGTCTCACAAGTGTTGAAAACTTGACAATACTTGGAAAGTGAATGAGTGGTGAACCTACTTTGTCCCGGAATCAATTTTTGTTTGATATGACTCAAATAAAAATGATGTTCAGACTTGAATGAACAAGCTACTATGACTTAAAAATAAGAAAAGCATACAAAAACCAAAGACACGAAACAAATGAACTCTAGACTAATTACCAACCTAGTAGTACTTACTAGTTTTCTTATTAGTGATAGAATTAACATACAAGAAACTAGAATAAAAAATGAGAAACTAAGAAATCTAGTTTAGAGCTTATTAGGTTGATCAACTAGTGATGATGTGGCACAACGTGGTTGGTTGTTGATTTTGCTAAAATTTTCCAATTCCCATCTTGAGTTTCGGCCAAGGATCCACTTAGGAGAGTGTTCGAACAAAATTTGGTGAAAAATTGAGGATTGTACCCTTTTTTTCTAAGTTCAAATGGCTTTGAAATCAATGATCCCCCCACTTGTATTTCAATTGTACTTTGAATATTCCCTTTGTCTCTTCTTCTTTGATAACTTGAATATTCTTGGAATATTTTTTTGTACAAACAACTTTTTCACTCTCTTTCTTTATTTTTGTGGATCTAACATACTTTTTGAATATTCTTCATCAACAAGATATGAAGGTGAAGAAAAATATGAATATTCAAGAGTTGACTGAAGTTTGACCTCAAGGAAAATGAACTCTAACTTCAATTTTTCTTTTGAATCTAGGTTCCTTGGGTTAAGACAAGCTTAAATAACACAAAATCAGCCAAAATCATGCCTCAAGAATATATGCACCATGAGGTTCCACCTCAAAAAGCTTCAAACAAGGCACAACAATGGTGGATCTAGCTCAAATTCAGCCAAACCTTGCTCTAAACTTAGATCTAGACACTTTAAGTGATAGAGAACAAGAATCTAACACTTGAAACTATCAAAACAAGATAAAAATTAGTAGACTAAGTTGAGAAATTCGGATCAACTATCAAGACACAAGAAACTACTTTTTTTGTGATTTTTCTTGACTCTAGACTCTTTTTTGTGATATTTTCTTGGATCCAAAGCTTAGAGTTGTGGGAACAACTCTAATACATGGCTTTGATACCAAATGATAGCATAAGGACTATCTAAAAATGAAAATGGACACTAAAAGAACAAAAATCAGCAACTACACTAGAAGGAAAACAACACATAGAAAGAAGATGAAGAAAAAGATTGCATAAATGTAAAGACAAATAATGAAACGTACAACACCTTTAATTATTAGTACCTAATTGTGTATCAAAGAAAAACTTCACCATGGATGGATAACACTTCATTCTTAGGTGAACAAAAGGAATTGCACTCCCTCAATTCGACCTTTCTTGCCAAATGTTCAATACAAGTGAAAAACCTTCCAAATACATTCAACACTCAAATTTCATTTTCTAAGCTAAGAATAGAAGACTAAAGTTACAAACTAAAGGGTATTGTTTCAATATTAATCAAAGCTAAAGAGAATAGAATCTAAAATATCTATTTATACTATTACATAACAAAAGACTCAAATGCCCTTAATGAGGTCTAGAAAGGGGCGCCTCTTGAGTGTTGGGATATAGTTATAACGTCTACTTTACCCTTAGTGGGAGGTGCCTATGAGATGTTGGAACTCCTTCTTCTTTCCTCGCTTGATCAAGGCTTTGAAAAGGCTCCAAAGGGTCTTCAATTTGAGACTTTAACCTTTGACAATACCTTGTACTCTTTGTACTCTTCATGCTTGTATCATCCTCTACTATTATTATAACGCCCCGAGTCTGTACCCCAGATGCTACACAGTGCTTACAACCCCGAAGAACCACAATTAGAAGGGTGGGACTATGGGAAGTAATCATCTAACCCCAATTAGAAGGGTGTCAGTACCGTGCCACGGGTAAAGATACTAAAAAGTTACCCTCATCTGGAAAGTACTATAATGAGAATGGTGGAACTCTCAACTGGTAGGTTAAAACACCTCATCAATCGTTAAATGGCAGGTTAATGTCTCAACCTACGCTGACTATGTAGTTCTGGAAAGCAAGGATTGCTTCTAAGGATAATACTCTCTACTGGAAGGTAAGCCCCTATCCTTGTGTTCACTCGGTGCTGAATCCTACTCCCAAGTGAAAGACAATGAATCGAGTATACTAAACTGGATTGGACTGAGATTGTGGTTAGTAAGTTTTCCTGAGTTCTATAACTGACTGAGTTCTATGAAGTTTGTAGCTGACTGAATTCTACTAATCGTGACATGACTAATACTATTCTGTAACTGACACTAGCTCTAGGTAAACAACTAGATTGCCGGGTATTACATACCCCCAGGACTCGATAGCATTAAAAATAAAGCATAGCATAATTTTGAAAGACATAAGAATAGTTACTTGTCCATAATTCATTTATAGTGACATTTTATCAAACACTTGTATGGCATAAGCTTGTACATATACTAGCATGTCATGATTTCATTATTTAATTCACATGGACTTTCTATCAAACACTTGAGAGCACAACTTAATACACATAATCACGGATAACACATAAACATTACAAATACAATTCCTAAACTTGCAAATTCATAGGTTTTAGCATGCAATTCATATAATTCCTCATAAACATTATTCTAATTTCATGAATCTTATAATAATCATGGATTGAAAACTCAATTAACATCATAGACATGCATACAATCAATTTCAAACATGGGAATTCACAATTCCATAAACTTGTAGTTTTAAAAAAAGACTCTTGGAGTCTATAGGTGAAAGGTACCCATAGATGAACACCTAACATACCTGAATTGATAAGTTCGTGTAGTTCTTAATAAGTTTATTAAGCTTTGTTCTTGATTTCTTGAGAGCTATGGTTTGATAATTGAGAGAAAATGATTTCTTTCTTGAGATAAGTGAGCAAATAATAAAATATTAGGCTATTTAGGGCTTTAATCTAGTGTTTAGGCTGACAGGAATGAGAGAAAAAGACCTAAAAGCCCTTAAAATTTAAAACTCAAAATTAACTGAAAATCCCAATTTGTCATGCTGGCACGATGCGGCGTTATCGAGTTGTGTCACTAAAATTTGACAACTACAACCTAGAAGCTTTGCGCGATGCGGTGGAAGTGCGTTTCTTCACTACATTGGAATCTGACCCTTGGCGCGACGTGCCATGATCGAGGAGCAACACTGGAAATTGACAAGTGGGAAATTGGTTGGTGACGTGACGTGGTGGTATCGTGTTACCATACTGGAAAATGACAATTTCCATTTGGACTGCCTCCGCGACGCGCTGAGGTACCAGGTGGTACATTGTTTCACTAAAATGGCTCTAACTCTTCGCCCGGGTATCAGATTTGGGTGGATTTTATATCATTGAAAAGATAACTAAATTTCCTACGCATTGGCAGGCTCTAAACTAAAAAATACAAAGTATTTCAAAAATTTTATATAGGACAACTCATAGATTGAGAGTTAATTTAATCTAGGGAAATATGGAGTATTACAATATCTCTCCCTTTGGAACATTCATCCTTGAATGAGACTGATTAAGCTGAGGAACACTGATAGACTGAGTTTACCCACTGAACATGCATTTCTGATGCATGGGTATATGACTGAAGCTACTGACATGTTGAGTTTTCATACTAAACATGCATATCTGATTCATGAGTACATGTCTGAACTAATTCATGAATGCATGACTTAATTTGCAATGGTATGGAATACTAAGATTATAATTGTAACTGAACATGAAATTGAGCAAAGCTAAGAAAGACTGTTACCTTAAGCTGAATCTGAGTTTGCAAAGAAAAGGTGGGGATACTTGGTCCGCATAACTGCTTCTGCTTCCCAAGTCGCTCCTTAACGGACTGATTCCGCCAAATAACTTTGACCAAGAGAACTTCTTTGTTCCTCAGTATGCTAATCTGACGATCAAGGATCTGGACTAGAACCTCTTCGAAAGAAAGATTATTCTTAATATTTACGTCCTATAAAGGAACAACGACTGTTGGGTCACCAATACATTTCTTAAGCAAGGAGACGTAGAATACTGGATGTACTAAAGCTAGATCTGAAGGCAACTCAAGCTCGTAAGCTACCTTTTTGAAACGACTGAGAATTCTGTAAGGACTGACATATTGAGGAATGAGCTTTCCCTTCTTGCTAAACCTCTCCACCCCTTTCGTGGGAGAATTTTTAGGAACACAATGTCACCGATCTCAAACTCGAGGTCTTTTCTCCTTACATCTGCTTACGATTTTTATTGGCTCTAGACAGCCTTAAGTCTTTCTCTGATCAGCTGAACCTTCTTTAAAGCATCAAACACTAAGTCAAGCCCCACTACTGCGGCCTCACCTACCTCGAACCAACTAATTGGAGATCTACATCTCCTACCATAGAGAGCCTCAAACAGAGCCATCTGAATACTAGAATGATAGTTGTTATTGTATACGAATTCGATCAAAGGCAAGTGGCCATCCCAACTACCCTTAAAATTGACAATGCAGGCTCTTAGCATATTGAGAACGCCCAAGCGCACACACAAGTGTGCGTGGTATTAATAAGTAATATAGTAGCTTCAAGGAAGCCCAAGTATCGATCTCTCAGAGACTTACATTCGCCGCCAATCTAATTCTAGTTTAACTAATTGAGAAAATATAAACAAGAAGAGAGTTTGTAATTTTTTAAATTAAAAATAAAATAAATAATGCATAAAAATAAAAGTCTTGGGACAATCAATAGAGAAAATCCTAGGGTTAAAGCACTTCGAATAATCATACTATGTTATTGAAATTAATTCATTAACTTGCTTATCTTGGTTGTTGATCCATTGGGTTAATTGCATGATCATGGTTTCCCAACATATAATCTTTTACCTAATATGGACACTACAACTACATCATTGAGTGAGAATGTAATAATCCAATTAAGTTAATAAAACTCATCATCCTATGTATGAATCAAGTAAAACATCTAAGTACATCTCTGTCCTAGACGTTAAGCTTAATTCTTTATTTTATAAAAGAATTAAAACCCAAACTTTGTTTATTCCCATGTTCTATCTCCCTATTCCCTCTCCCGAGATCAAAAGGTTGACAATATATGTATTCTAAGGGTCGTGAATCCTTAAAATAATTAAAATAAGAATAAACAAATAACCAACTATGATAAGAAAAAATTAATAAATTTTATCCAAAATAATAGTACTCATGTTCTTGACTTTAACCCCAAAAGAAAGATTTTTAGCCACTAATATTCATAGACACTATCCAAATATTTGAATACACGATCCAACAATTTACCAAATATTAATTTTTTTCCTTCTCTCACGTGACCAGCTCCATGCCCTTATGTTCAAATAGTACAAATCCTATTAGGATTTAAAAAGCTGCACGGCTTCAAAAAAAAAAAAAAAAAAGATTCCCACTTTGACCATCCAAAGTCATTTAAAATAGGAAATGTTTGCCAACTGTAATACTTGTTATATTCAAAATTGATCATACTTTCAAGCTTGTGTCGGCAGAATTATAAATTGGCATTGCACATTACGGCGACGCGACGCGTCAAGTTAGCATCATTCCACTGGAATTAGCATTAAAAAATTTGGTTAAGTGTAAACGTCTCATTCTTTATCCATGCCTTTTGTAGTGTATTTTCAATGAATTTTCGACCTTTAAATCATCAACATATCACCGTTTTAACTCAAAAAGCCTCATAAAATATCATACACCGCAAATTAAAGATCAAAATAACACCATATTCTCAATGACAAATCAAAACAAGAACTTGGATAAGACAAATTCCCAATGATCCTCCATTTATTATTTCAACTCTTGACTTAATCAAATTAAATTTTGCACATTACAAAAAAATTATTCCACTCATAATTACACACTTAAACCATTTGGAATAAATTAAACACATTAGAATCCAACAAGACCGCTAGACACACACCTAGCTCAAGCTAGTAACACTAGTTTTCTGGATTGAACTCTAAACTACTTAATTAAATACAGACTTGTTTAAAAAAATATTTCGGACATTTTAATCACATACTTGGACACTTAAATGCGTATTTATATTAATATGAACACGTTAAGCACACAAACTGCTCTCAAAATAAGACGAAATAAGCTAGAATAATGATATAAAAGCATATAAAATCACCTCAGATCATCACCCCACACTTAAATCCTTTTTCATCCTCGAACAACTTTTACTCTAAGCATAAAAATCTGAGGTAATGCTACACTTCTACTAAATGCAAGACACTCAAGCTAGTACTACAATAACAACACGGAATACAAGTTTCTTCACAAAGCATGTTATTTACACAATTGAAAGCTCATGAACCCTACTACAAAACATCCTAACCTCAAGAATTGACTCACTTAGTTGGCAAACTCATGCATATTGTTCAATCAAGAATATCATACAAATCACCCACATTCATCAAATATGTGCCCTCACAACAAGAGAGTTACCCATAATCACTCACAATAATGCAATTTATAATGTAATAGGTATAAGAATCAAATTGCGCTCACTCTCACAAAAAATTTACAAGTTACACACAATGAACCATAGGCTTGCCCTTAGTGTAATGCTCCACTAATAGTCGAATGTAAAGATTAAAATCAATTAGAACTTTTTCGGGTTGTAATGTAGGCTAAGGGACGGGTTGGAACTATTTGAGAATAGTGACTAACCTCTCTAAGTGATTTAATACACTACATGATAAATTTAAAATCAATCTTCAACAACCAAATTACACCATTTTTGTCTACCTGTTTCTTTTATTTTTGCCCCATCTCTTTTAAGCATTTTTACAAATACTTGGTGGACACATAATTTACTATCACAAGAATCAATTTTTCTCTTTTTTCACAACCATGAAAAAATTTCTAACATCAATTATATCACAAACATTCACCGCACATCAATTATACACCAATAACCATTACCTTGGGGCATCAATTTTATTTTTTTCTTCTTCAATTTCTCTCACTTCTTACTAATTCAATTTTTATTAAAGCACTTAGGAGCTTTTTGGATCAAATTATGGTCTATAAAAGAAGGGATTACGCTACTTGTAAGGTTTCCAAAGAAAATATTTCAATGAGGGTTAACTAGGATAATGCACAAAGATAGGTAAAAAAACGTATAAAACAAGGCTATAAAAAAATGCCTATATCATCTCCTAAACCCATATTCTTTATTTCGCTTCACACATACACCGGGAAAGTTCTAAATATCACATGCAACAAGGAATATACACAATACCTTATACGCACATGACAAATATTCAACTCAATAGGATCATGATAGACTCTTAACCAACAATCTCATGAATTCAAATTTAAGCCAACAAGTACAAGAGTCACAAACTTAAACCTAAGTGTCTAAAAAATAAACATTCACACAATCCAACATGCTTTTACAAAACAAAATACTTACACCATGCAATAAAAAATAGCACCAACAAGAATATCTCACTTATTCCTAACCTAAAAAATTTTAAATTGAGCCAAAATTTGAGAATTTCTCCACCGCACACTTAAAAATTTACTTTGTCCTCAAAGTGAATTTAAAAGTAAAAAGATAGAAATACTCCCTGAGGCCTCTAGGACTACCTAGTAGCATCTTTACACATAAAAGAGATCCATGGGAACCCTGCACTCATTCTTTGTCATGCTCTAAGCTCAAATTTATGGTACTCAGACTTCCTATTAACCTGTGACAACCAAAACTAAAAACTACGTGAAATAAAAATTAAAAACTGAAAAGAAAACATATATAATTTAACTTGGGTTGCCTCTCAAACAACGCCTAATTTAGTGTCGCGGCATGACCCAATTCAACTTTTTTCTCCGCCTTGAGGATATGAATTTCACCTCCAACATCACATCCATCTTTTTCCCTCGCTCATAGGGTGGTGGTACAATGATTAAGGAACTAATTAATCGAATATGCATGGTAAATCACTCGGCCTTGAGGTGAGGTGTGTTCTTATGTTGCTTAACCTGTGCAAAATCAAGAATATAGGATTCTTGTTCCTCATCTTCACACTCTTCCACTGTTTTAAATGATTCCACAAACAAGACATTATTTAAACATAATGTAGAAAAATGCTTCGAGTGAGGCCCAACTAATCCTACTTCATAATTTACACAATCTACTTCACACTCACTTATATTCACCTCCCCACTTTCAGTCACAAGATAAATATGACAATCGAGTGATTGTGATTTTTGAGTTTGCTCCATATTTTGGCTAATATCCTCTTCATTTATTTCTTTTCTTAGCCACTGTAGACATGGCGGCAGTGGTATCTCCTTAAAAATTTCAACAATTTCAATTTTCAAGTACTTAAACTTCCTTGAATTATTAGCAATTTCATCTACAACCAGTTAGAAAGTCACTTGTTCAACAGCCTCTCTTTGGTTCTTTATGTATGTCAAATACTCATTCTGAGATGCTAAAATTTGTTTAATCAACTCTTCCAAATTGTTCATTTGATTTGTGGCCTGCATGTTTAGTTGTTGCGGTTGAAACTGCTGCTGGTGGTTCCCTAATTGAATTTGTTACTGATTCAGCCCCATTCAATTGCAGTAGTTTATATAATTTTGCCTTTGATAATAGCCCACAAACATTACTGAATCAGGGTTGACAACATACAATCTTCAGAATGACCACTTTGACTACAAACCTTACACCATGTTGTAGTCTACTCCACAGATGGAATAGTATCCATATCATATTGTGAAGGTCCCGTCTATGCACTTCCATAAAAGTCTGGATAATAAGCCACAAGGTGCTATCCTCCTAAAAAACAACAATAATCATCATCACTCGAAAACCATCTATCCCAGGCTGACATATCAAGAAGTGTGATAAAAAGAGAAATAAAAGAAAATAAAAAAAACTAAATAAAAACTATTTACATCTTAATATAGATAAATTAAAAATAAGATAGTTGCCTAGTTACAAGTCTCCGTCAATGGCGCCAAAAATTTTACAGCGCACACGCAAGTGTACGTGGTCTTATCAATTAATATAGTGGCTTCAAGAAAGCCCAAGTATCGATCTCTCATGGACTTACGTTCGCCGTCTATCTAATTCTAGTTTAATAAATTGAGAATAAATAAACAAGAAGAGAGTTTGTAATTTTATAAATTAAAAATAAAATAAATAATCCATAAAAATAAAAGTCTTGGGACAATCAATGGAGAAAAGCCCAGGGTTAAAGTACTTCAAATAATCATACTATGTTATTGAAATTAATTCGTTAACTTCTTTATCTTGGTTGTTGATTTATTGGGTTAATTGAATGATCATGGTTTCCCAACCTATAAGCTTTTACCTAATATGAACATTATAACTACATCGTTGAGTGAAGATGTAATAATTCAATTAAGTTAATTAAAGTCATCATCCTACGTATGATCAAGGCATCTAAGTATATCTCTGTCCTAGATGCTAAGTTTAATTCTTTATTTTATAAAATAATAAAAACCCAAACTTTATTAATTCACATATTTTATCTCTCTATTCCCTCTCCCGAGATCAAAAGGTTAACAATATATGTATTTTAAGGATCGCGAATCTTTAAAATAATTAAAACAAGAATAAACAAACAACTAAATATGATAAGAAAAATTAATGAATTTAATTCAAAATAATAATATTCATGTTCTTGACTTTAACCCCCAAAAAAAAGTTTTTAATCACTAATATTTATAATCATGATCTAAATATTTGAATACATAATATGAAAAATTAAAGAATAAAAATAAAATTACAACTTAATTAACCTGTTGCCGCGTCCGTTAACTTTCTCCAAAACAGTGCTCAGCTACATGTGTACCGTCTCCAGTTGTATTAAAATTGTTGTCCACTGTACGTGTCCCTCTTGTGTCCAAGAATTGACGAAATATTAATTTTTTTCCTTCTCTCACGTGACCAGAAATCCTATTAGGATTTAAAAAGCTGCACGGATCCTCAAAAAGAAGATTCCCACTTTGACCTTCCTTTTATCAATTTGCTATCCAAAGTCATTTAAAATAGGAAATGCGTGCCAACTGTACTGCTGGTGATATTCAAAATTGATCATACTTTCAAGCTTGTGTCGGTAGAATTGTAAATTGGCATTGCACATTACAGCGACGCACTCGTCAAGTTAGCGTCGTTCTACTGGAATTAGCACTGAAAAATCTAGTTAAGTGTAGAACATCTCATTCTTTATTCATGTTTTTTTATAATGTATTTTTAATGAATTTTTGATCTTTAAATCATTAATATATCACAGTATTTAATTCAGAAAGTCTCCTAAAACATCTTGCACCTTAGATTAAAGATCAAAATAACACCATAATCTCAATGACAAATCAAAACAAGAACTTGAATAAGGCAAATTCACAATGATCTTCCACTTATTATTTCAACTCTTGACTTAATCAAATTAAGTTTTGCACATTACAAAAAAGTTATTCCACTCATAATTACACACTTAAACCATTTGGAATAAATTATACACATTAGAATCTAACAAGATTAACTAGACACACACCTAGCTTAAACTAGTAAAACTAGTTTTCCAGATTGAACTCTAAATTACTCAATTAAATATAGACTTGTTTAAAAAATACTTTGGATATTGTAATCACATACTTGGACATTTAAATGCTTCTTTATATCAATATGAACACGTTAAGCACACAGATTACTTTCAAAACAAGGCAAAATAAGCTAGAATAATTATATAAAAGTGTGTAAAACAACCTCAGATCATATATCTTCTAGAGTTTGAATGGTCCTTGTTCACTTCCTTCCATTTTCATATGGCAATACTAAACTCTTGCATGGACCCACTAGGCTTCTAGTGCTTAATCTTAACCTGCTAACACGTAGAGCACTTAACTACAAACTCTGCAATATCTCTCTTCATCCCACTCCATCAATAGATCTCCCACATATTGTGGTACATCTTAGTGGCCCCTGGATGAATGAAGTATCGCGCACCATGCGCTTCCGCAAGAATTCTTTGACTTAAGTCATCTACACCTGACACGCATAAACGACCCTGGCAACGCAAACACCATCTCCTCCTTGGGCAAAAACCTCTATTTTCTGATCTCTGACTGAATCTTTCAACTTAACAAGACTGGAATCTTTATCATGCTTTTCCTTGACCTCGAAAACCATAGATGATTCTGAACTATTCTGCACCCATATACTACCCTCTGCTGAATTAACTAAGAGGACACCTAGTCGGGCAAGCTGATAAACTAACTTCTTCTTATCATCCTCAACGTGAGCAACACTACCTATAGACAATCTACTGAGAGCATCAGCCACTACATTGGCCTTGCTTGGATGATACAGAACACTCATATCATAATATTTTAACAACTCTAACTACCTTCTCTAATGCAAATTCAAATCTTTTTAAGATAACACATACTGCAAGATTTTGTGATCTATGAACACATCAACATGAACCCCATACAAGTAATGCCTCCAAATATTTAAGGCAAACACTACAACTGCTAACTCAAGATCATGAGTCGGGTAATTCTTCTCATAGGGCTTAAGCTATCTGGAGGCATAGGCTATGACATTACCTCTCTGCATGAGGACACAATCCAAACCTACTCTAGATGCATCACAGTACACAACAAACCCATTTGAACTATCTTGTAGATTCAAAATTGAGGTTGAGGTGAGCCGGGTCTTCAACTCCTAAAAACTTTCTCACAAGAATCTAACCACTGAAGTTGAGGTGAGTCGAGTCTTCAACTCCTTAAAACTTTCTCACAAGAATCTAACCACTGAAAACTGAACTTTCTTCTGAGTCAATCTAGACATGGGGGATGCAATAGATGAAAACCCTTTAACAAACCAATAGTAATAGCTAGCTAAACCCAAGAAACTCTAGATCTCTAATAGAGAGATTGATCTAGGATACTTTCTCACCGCCTCAGTGTTTTGAGGATTAACTATAATGCCATCACCGGAAATAATATGACCAAGGAATGCTACTGACCTTTACCAAAATTCGCACTTACTGAATTTGGCGAACAACTGATGAGTTCTGAGAGTTTAAAGTATGATTCTGAGGTGATCTACATGATCATTCTCACTATGGGAATAGACAAGAATGTCATTGATGAAGACTATAATGAACATGTCCAAGTACTGCTTGAACATGCAATTAATTATGTCTATGGAAGATGCTGGGGCATTTGTAAGACCAAAGAAGATGAGTAGAAACTCGAAGTAACCATACCAGGTTCTGAAAGCTATTTTTGGAATGTCACATTCTCTAATTTTAAGCTGATGATAGCCCGATCTAAGGTTTATCTTAGAAAAGTAACTGGCTCCCTGAAGTTGGTCAAATAAGTCATTAATTCTAAGAAATGGGTATTTATTCTTGATTGTTACTTTGTTCAACTAACGATAGTCAATACATATTTTGAAGGAACCGTCTTTCTTGCCCATGAATAGAATTGATGCACCCCACGGGGAGACGCTGGGTCTAATGAACCCCTTATCTAAAAGGTCTTTTAATTGTTCCTTCAATTCCTTGAGTTCTGCTGTAGAAATTCTGCATGGCGGAATGGATATAGGCTGAGTATCTGGAAGAAGGTTTATTTCAAAGTCAATTTCCCTTTTAGGAAGAACTCTAAGAAGATCTTCAGGAAACACATCTAAGAATTTATTTACTATTGGAACTGAATCAAGACTGGGATTCTCTGAATTAGAGTCATTGACTCATACAAGATGATAGATACATCCCTTGGATATCATTTTTCTTACTATAAGGTATGAAATCAACTGACCCTTAAGCGCTAAGGTACTACCCCTCTATTTAAGGATTGGTTCATTTTGAAACTAAAAATGAATAATTTTGTTCTTATAATCAACTGAGGCATAGCACGAATAGGGCCAATCTATGTTGAGAATGACTCAAAATCCCCCATCTCTAGCTCTACAAGGCCTGCTGAAGTAACTTTCTGATATATCATAACCGAACGGTTCCTTTATACCTGTCGGGCTATGATAGATTTTTCCACTGGGTATAAACTAAGAAAGGCTCTGTTAGGATTTCTGGAATGAATCCAAAGTTAACAGCTATATAAGGAGTTATGAAAGATAAAGAAGCTCCTGGATTTAGCAAGGCATAGATATGTAAATAAAAAATCTGTAATGTACCAGTGACCACATCAAGAGAATTTTCCTAATCTTATTTGGACTGAAGTGCATAGATCCTATTTGGGTGTTGCCCACCGGTGGCACTAGAAGTGGCACCCTATTGATTCGAGTGACCTGACTGAGCTAAAGAACTATTAAACTTATCCTGAGAACCTGACTAGGACAATCTCTGACTCTATGGCCTGGCTTGCCACACCCAAAAGAAACATCACTGCCAGCTCTACAGACTCTCTGATGGTTTTTTCCATATGTCTGGCAAAGAAGATTTGTTCGAGCACTGCTGATACTACTTTGAGATTTAGAGCTTGATGCCCTATCTTTGTTATTATTTTTAAACTTAGGTACTGGAGCACTGGGCGAGGACAGAGCTGGATCTAATGACTTTGGATGAAGCTGGGAACAATTATCGCCCTCTAACTTAGGCTGATTAATATTGAAGCTACCAGTTCTAGCTCTCTTATTCTGCCTCTCTCTCTCTCTATTCTTAACCTCTTCTATCTTTTAAGCATGGACCATGGGCTTGGATATGTCAATCTCCTTAATCAATATTGCAGTTCTGCACTCCTTAACTATACTATCCGACACCCCAGACATGAACTTGCTTATTCTAGACGTACTGTCTACTACTACATGGAGAGCATATCTGGCTAACTGAGTAAACTTAAGGGAATACTCTTTCACGCTCATACTTCCTTGCCTGAGATTGATGAACTTTAACACCTTGGCTTCTTCAGCTCTAAGGGAAAGAATCTATCTAGAAAAGTAGTAGCAAACTCTTCCCACTCTATGGGCTCTGCATCTGTGTCCCTGTCTACCTTCTACTACTTAAACCACGTATGAGCTACATCTTGTAGCTGATAGGCAGATAACTTAACACTCTCACTGGAAGTCACTCCCATAATATCCGTGACTTTCTAAACCTAATCGAGGAACTCCTGTGGATTCTCTTCTAACTTAGATATTGAGAATAGAGGAGGATTCATTTGGGTGAAGTCTCAAATCCTGGGTACAGTAGTATTAGCCACTGGTTTGGCCTGAACAACACTTGTCCATTCATTCTGAGCTACTATAGAATTGGATAGAGTCATGAATATAGCTCTGAATTCTGCATGGAAGACATGCTCGTCTAGGGGATCTGCCTGAACGGGTTGAGGTACTGACTGATTCCCTGTCCTTCTTTCATTTGTATTTTTGGGAGGCATGTTCTGTAAACAAAAGGAAGAAATGAATTAGAGTAAGAGTTTAACTTGAGCTCATACTCACTCACACGACATGATTACTAAATGAAAAGAAACTTTTCCTAAAAACGCCTCATAACCTCTTGTCCATAAATGTGGTGTGCTATACACACATGTACAAGACTCTACTAGACGTGACTTTCAAACTCCCTAGGACTCTGTTAAACCTGGCTCTAATACTAAGTTTGTAACGCCTTAAATTTGTACCCCAGATGCTACACGATGCGTACGGCCCCGAAGGACCACAAACTAACTCATGACTGATATCTGCTATGAGCACTGAGTAATAATACTATAATAAATACGAAAAATAGGCTGAAATGCCATATGGTTCAAAATTTGAAATACTAATAAAGTATATTACTAAAATAATATATCTACAAAACTAAATACTATTTGAAAAGCCTCGAATTAAACTTTTTGAAAGCGGAGTTGATAGGATAAGCCCCCAACTAACTCCGACCACTGAAATACTGATAAACTAAAATACTGAAATAAAAGTATTCCCTCGATAGATGACTACTCACTACTAAAAATACTACTGATAATTGGACCTATCTATGCATGATCAGGAACCTGAGCATATGAACCTATGATATGAGACATCATAGTATAAAGAAAAAGTATGCATCAGTACATGGAATGTAATGGTATGCTAGATAAGGCAAGGATAAATGCAAGAGTTCATATGCATGAACAATAACTGACTGAATGATATAGAGTAACTAAATATTAGAATACATGGATAACTAAAACTGTTGTAAATACTGAGTATGCAATACTATGCATATACATGTATGCTGTAATTGAGATTTTACTGAAGCTATATTTTGAGTTCTGATAACTGAGTAATTCATATCTGATATTACTGATAACTAAGTTACTGAAACTGATTGACTATATTTGACAGTCCTGATCTGTAAAATTGAATTGAGTTCTATACTGAAACTAAAACTGAGACTGTGGGAAGTAATCATCTAATCGACATATCCCAAATAAGATAACTGAGTTGGGGTCCAATCTGTAACCCCAATTAGAAGGGTGTCAATATAGTGCCACGGGTAAAGACACTGAATATTTACCCTCATCTAGCAGGTACTCTAATGTGAATGGTGGAACCCTCAACTGGCAGGTTAAAACACCTTATCAACTCTCAACTAGCAGGTTAATGTCTCAACCTATGCTAGCTACTTAGTTCTGGAATACAAGGATTGCTTCTAAGGATCACACCCTCTACTGGAAGGTGAGCCCCCAACCTTGTGTTCACTCGATGCTGAATCCTACTCCCAACTGAAAGATATTAAACTGAGTATACTAAACTGGATTGGACTGATACTAAGTTTACTGAGTTTTCTTGAGTTTTATAACTGACTGAGTTCTACTGAGTTTTGTAGTTGACTGAATTCTAATGATCGTAAAATGACTGATACTATTCTGTAACTGGCACTGGCTTTAGATAAAAAACCAGATTGTCAGGTATTACATACCCCAGGACTCGATAGCATGAAAAATAAAGCATAACATAATCTTGAAAGACATAACAAAAGCTACTTGCCCATAATTCATTCATAGAGATATTTTATCAAACATTTGTAGGGCATAAGCTTGTACATATACTATCATATCATGATTTCATCATTTAATTCACATGGACTTTCTATCAAACACTTGGGGATCACAACTTAATGCACATAATCATGGATGACATATAAACATTGCAAATACAATGCCTAAACTTGCAAATTCATGGGTTTTAACATGCAATTCATATAATTCCTCATAAACAATATTCTAATTTTATGAATCTTGTAATAATCATGGATTGAAAACCCAATTAATGTCATAGGTATGTAGACAATCAATTTAGAACATAGGAATTCATAATCCCATAAACTTGTAGTTTTAAAAAGAAATTATTGGACTCTATGGGTGAAAGGTACTTATATATGAACACCTAACATACCTGAATTAATAAGTTCTTGGAGTTATTAGTGAGTTTCTTGAGCTTTGTTCTTGATTTCTTGAGAGCTAGGGTTTGCTAATTGAGAGAGAATGATTTCTTTCTTGAGATAAGAGAGCAAATAATGAGATATTAGGCTATTTAAGGCTTTAATCCCATGTTTAGGCTGACTAGAAAGAGGGAACAAGACCTAAAAGCCCTTAGAATTTAAAACTCAGAATTAACTAAAAATTTCAATTTAGCATGCTGGCGCGATGAGGTGCTATCGCATCGTGTCACTATAATTTGACAACTGTGACTAGAAATCTTGGCGCGATGCGATAGAATCGTGTTGCTTCACTGCATGGGACTCTGGCCCTTGGCGCGACGCGCCATGATCGTGGAGCAATAGTGGAAATTGACAAGTAGGAAATTATTTGGTAGTGCGATGCATTGGTATCTCATTGGCTTACTAAAAATTGACAATTGCCATTTGGACTACCTTCTCGACCTGCTGAAGTACCAGGTGGTACCCTGTTTCACTATAATGGCTCTAACTCTTCACTCGGGTATCGGATTTGGGCGAATTTTATATCATTGGAAAGCTAACTGAATTTTCTATGCATTGGCAATCTCTAAACTGAAAAATACTGAGTATTTCAAATTTTTTTTGTATGATTACTCATGGACTGAGAGTTAATTTAAGCTTGGAAAATACGAGGTATTACCATCATCCAAGGCTTGATGCCATTAATTTGTATTTCTCTCAGCTGGTCCCATAAGGTTTTCCTGTCTACCATGGTGTGAAGTCTATCAAAAAATGTGGCTAATCAGCTAAAGTTGTAGTTTCTATCATTAGTTTGACAATAAATCATTTGTGTTGTATCTTTCAAAGGTAGGATTGTCACACTTCTTAGTTTCTAGCATACGCATAACCTACCATTTCTTCATACTCATAGTTTGTGTAAATAGCCCTTCCTGCACTGAACTTTAGTTGCACCCTCTACATATTATATTTCTTTATTCTTTTCTCTATAATCTCTATCATATCTATTTTATTTATAAATATAAAGACATTTATCTCATTCTATTTATAGGTCTTGTTCATCCCCCTAATGTTTCATAATGCTATTCTTATTTAGGGGGTCACCAAGAGGAGTGATCCCTTTAATACCCTATATACCCTGCTGCCAGTGTTGCTAGGATTGTCCTGTATAGTTATCTGGCCAACCCTATTCGGTGCAGCTATTCTTGCTTGGTCCTGATCATCAAAATCCTCAGAGTAGCATTCATTCTCTTACAAGGATTTTAAGGTCTAATTTCTTACTCATTTCTACCTCAACTTTCTATTTTCCTTTGTTCACTGCTGGTTTTGGTTGATCATGTCTTGGGATATCCCTCTTGTACTTCCATTCTAACATCTCTTTTTTCTTTTTTCTTTGTATAAGTTTTGTGGTTTTGGTTGGTCATATCTTGGGATATCCCTCTTGTACTTCTATTCTAACCTCTCTCTGTTCTTTCTTATTTGTATAAGTTTTGCAAGTTCCTTAAATGTATCAACCTTTAAGGGAAATCTTCAGCATAATAGCCAAAGTGGCAGCATTCAAAATAGAATTTCGGCATCCATTAATAATCAATTAGCTACTTTAGCATCTCACCAGATGGTCATTCTATATGTATCTACTTAAGAAAAAGTTGGGTGATGTCCATCTCAATTAACATCTTGGCATAAGATATTCCATCACTACGAGCTGTGAGCTTATTAGTGTAAATGAGTGTGCCTAAATAGCTTTTAATATGCTCAAGGTTTTCCTGAGTTCAATACTGCAATGGAAATCTAGAGAGTTGGACCCATAGGGGAATAATATCCATGTATTCCTTCCTTATCTGAAAAGCAGGTTCCCACCCAAATCATTTGTCTATTATGAAACGTATAAGGGTCAATGTTAGTAATAGCTATCTTATCCTCTATTTATTCAAATTTAAAGATGAAGTAGTAATCATTATGAAATATACCTTTGGGGTTTTGACATTAGACCACACACCATAGATGAAGTTCAATATCTCTTTAAAGTCAGGGCTTTATCCTATAATTACCTATTACAGTTATTTCCTAGACTTTGCACTATTATTGAATATCAAACGGGTTGAGCTTAACAATCTCAACCCCATATTCTATCTTTGGGGTATAGAAATTATGTTGAATACCTTATTGAGTTGCTCTATTCCCTCAAACTAATCCATAAAAAAAGATAAGTTTCCTTTCCATAACGATTAAATCCTCTACTACCTCCATTGTTGTTTTCACCGGTGCAATTATTTTAGTGGGTGTTTGTGTGACTATCATCGATTATGCTTTCTTTTGTGCTTGTGAATGTGTGTTTGGGTTTTATTTTCTTCCCATAAATTAGGCTATATTTACTAGCGAGAGTCGTTAAGGAACCCTCGATTCAGGTGTAACCACTAGAGAATCACTAGTCTTCATCATAAGTTTTTTTGCTATTAGTAGAGGTTGTTTTCTCCGGCTGTCCATATGGAAGTGCACATTAGCAAACTTACTTAACTAGCGCCTTCAGAGCTCCCTTTCTTATCATGCGCCTCTTTCCAGGGTAGTTTATAATTTATGCATTAATTTTATAATAATAGTTGTAATAAAGTTTGGTTATAACTATTTAATAAAGAATTCCACGTATCTTATTTAAGGGTGGTAAAGGATTCTCCTATCTAGGAGGATAAGAATAGGCGCCCTTAGAATCCAATTATTTGGGTCATGACAAAAAAATTCCAAATAAAAAAAGAATTATAATGACCTTAGTTTTGAAATTTTCTAAGAACTATGTGCTTTAGCCATTTTACCCCTCTCTGACATGTAGATATTGAACTTCGGGGATGATTGGCATAGTTCTTCAGGCGATTGGTAATGAGTTGTACAAGTTTGGGGTTTTAGATGCTTTAGAAGCCATATAGTTCATTTTTGGTCAATCTTGATGTTCTTAGCATTAGATAGCAAAATAGACTATGCCAACAGATCTGGAGTATAGAATTTAGGTTGATAGGAAGGTTGAATCAATTTTGGGACATTATATCTCATTTTGTTCCTTTATTTGAAAAATAGTAAAATAGGGTCTCGAGGGTTTCTTTTGTGAAAATGACTTTTTTTGATAATCCGACCTTTCTATTAGTCTGTAATGTCAAAACTAGACTAATAGCATATATAGTTTGTCTCGGTGGAATTCAATAAATCCTCAGGGCCCATTCAAAGGTTGGTAAGATTGCACCAAAATCAGAATCAGCTGATATCTGCAGATGCTTAAGTAGACAAGGTTTTCATAAGTGCCAACCACTTTAGAGGCCCAAGACCGCTTAAGCAATAGCCACTTTAGTGACCAGGTGGTGCTTAAGCGGTATGTGCTTTAACCGATAGTTGCATAAGTAGCCACTTAGTCACTTAAGAGACAACTGTTGTATATAACCCTTTTTTTTTCCTGAGCTCTCTCTAATTTTGGACCTTTAAACTTTGGGAAGGAGATTTTCAATGGTTTCAATGTTGATTTTTTTGTGGATAACTTTTAAACTCATAATCCCAATATTTCCCATTGATTTTATCTTCAAAAAGACCTTTACATCATGATTTGAAACAAAAAAATAGGGGTCTTACTAGTAAGGTTTAAAAAGGGATTTTCTTTATATTGGACCTCAATTTTTAACCTATTTTTTGGTGGGTTTCTCCTATATCCTGCCATAACCTTGAAAAATGTGTTTAAAAAATAAAATTCCAATTTTATTCCTTTCGTTTTCAAACCCAATTTTTGTACTCATTTTGATCCTAGCTCGATTATAGGTAATATAGTATTGTTAACTTTCTTTTAATGAGTAGATGTTATATTTGGTTGTTGTTGTTTGTGCTGTGATGCTTGCAAGGAGAAGGCTCGATGTTGAAGCACTTTATACTAGGATTTTGTTGTTTTGTGGTAGGTTACTCTTTAATTTCTTTCCAACTGATCTCGGTAGTTAATGAATGAGTAAAACATGCTATGGGTTGGGGAAAATAAACTATTTATATTGTTGTGTGCATGTGTGGGAACTTATATATTTTTGTTATTGACTCCTGATATGTGTTGCCCGTATGGGGACTTTATCTGACATCATTGGCCTTATGTATGCATCTAAGTGCCTTTAATTTAAGATATGATGCCTATACAGGGACTTATTTTGCTAATTTAGTCCTTATTTGAGCATTGATTGCTTTTATCATGATAAAATGCCTGAGTTAGGGGTTGATATGATATTAATGATGTATTGTATGCATATTTTTTCAGATGGTACCTAATTGGAGTTGATAATCATGAATTATGGACATAATAAGTTGATTTCTGAGCTTAGTTGTATATATCCCATATTGGATGGATTGGATATCATCATTTGAGTTAATTGTGAGAATACATCCTCATTCCATACGTATATATTTGTGAGATACTGGAGCCACTAAGAAATACTATTTTTGAAAAAAAAATAATTTTATGAAACCCTCTCTGTGAACATGAGTCGGAGAGAAGAGTTGAGATTGAGATATGAGATATAGTATATGGTTTACGAACCCCAGATGGGAGCCTAATAGCTGTGAGCTCGTTGTGTGTATACAAAAATTCATGCGATGACTTTTAGCATTCATTCCATCTATATTGTATTACATACATAGCTTCCTCACATTTCTTAGTTTCCTTGAATCGTGAGAGGTTTTTGTGTATTTTCTCCTTTATACTTGTTTTGTTACTGCTTTATTACTTATATATGTTAGAACTGTTAGTGGAGATATTGTGAGCTACCATTTGGAAGTTTTTGGTTTGCAAGTAATAGGCTTTTAGTAACTTTACTTATTTTATTTCCTAATTTTCTCAGCCGGTCTATAATACGTACTGAGTACAATTGGAACATACTCACTCCTATTGTTCCCTTCTGGTATTTAGTGTAGATTTTTTAATCTCATTCTATCTTAGTTATGTCTCTATTTGAGTCAGAGATGGATCTTGTACTTTCAATTTTGGATATGTACTTAGATTGCTCTTATATTATAGTATTAGGTTTCGGGTGGTTTATGTTTTTTTTAAACTTCCATGTATTATGTGTATATTCTATGATTGGCCCAACTTTATTCTATAGGTCTCACTGAGTTTATGTTATTATAATTTTTGTTCCTTTTATTAGTTTGGGTGATCATCTTACTTATCAAGTATAGGCCGCGACAAGTGCCATCATGACATAGTTTTTGTACATGTCAAATTGGTATCAAAGAAGCCAGGTCCATTGGTCTCATATGTGTAAGAGCAGGATATCTAGTAGAGTCTCGCGGATCAATATGTAGATGTTTGTATCTATCTTTCAGAGACTATAAGACGTCTTTATGAAAACTTCTATGTTTGGATTCCTTATTTTATGGGTTATTCATACCCTATGCTTTATATTATGTTTCATTCTTTTCTATGCAGATGGTGAGGTTTAAATCTCATGAGGATAAGGATGATGAGCGGTGCTGAGGATGAAGCTCAAACTAGAGGGCAGGGTAGGGGTTATGGATGGACCAGAGGTAGCGGATGGGAGTGATGAGCTACCTCAATCATATATAGTGCTAGGGGGATCTCCACTGAGCCCAAGGTTGAGGTTGAAGGAGATACAGGCTAGCTCAGTGTAACGACCTAATTCCATAGGTCATGATGGCACCTACTACAACCCGTCAGTAAGTAAGCCAATTCATAGTCTGGAATCGGTAGGAATAGACTACTAAGAGAAATTAAAAGGAACAATAGAATAAATATAATAAAGGGTGTAATATATAAGACGACCCCATGACTTAGTGAAGTTAGTACAAGAGCTTCTAATAAAATAAGAATACAAAGTAAAATACTGAATAGATATACATATACAACCCATCTCTAAATAAAACATAGAGATAAGTCTAATCAATGTGAGAGAGAGTAGTAATATCCAAATGCTAGGAGTTTACCCAAAATCTTCAATCCATAACTGCACGATGTAAACATCAATGATAAGAACTCATACTATGTTTTGCAGCTTGCAAATGTGTAGTATGAGTACCAAACATGTGATACTCAGCAAGAAACTACCAACAGAGCTCCAAATATAATGGAAATATAGATAACATTCAAGCAGGAATGTAAACTATAGGCAACTATCCAAGAAGCTATTGTAATAAAGCTGGAGAGGAGATAAGGATAAACTATCCTATTCTAGCTGTATTCAAGAACCAATGTACTCTACCACATATCACTAGCCAATATACTAGTAAAGTACAGAATAAGGATATATAGTGATATACAAGGCCAAGGAATACATATACAATATGAATAAACAAAGGAAGAGAGGGATATATGGTAATACTAGCTATACATATGGGTATACGATGCTAACTCAAAGGCAATGACGTAAGGTAGCCAACCTAACCTCATTAGATAATCCTAAAAAAGTATGAAAGCTAATACTAGCATGATCAGGGCCTATAATCAAGTTTCTAACCACGAATACATTATTTGTGATGTAAGTCAACATAAAAGGAAAAGGAATCATAATCATAACTCCAATCTGAGTATTAGTTCATAATAAACTAGTCACAAAACAATAATAACAACAATAAAATAATTGGATAGTAAGAAAAATAATATCAAACTAGGGGACTGTAAACCTGATAGGATAAATCAATATTCAGCAAACAACAGTCATAGCCTATACCTATGAAACCCCCATAAGGCTGATAGAAATAAAAACTAAAGTGCATAATAGGGATGGCCAATGTATATGCTTGAATGAATGTAATGTAGATCTATAATACCATAATAGATCTAAGTTCCATAATGTACCCAGTGTATACACCTCGTCTAACTCAATGGATCACAAAGGCAGGACCCATAATGACCTCTCTTCTTTGACATAATAGCTCATGGATTAAAGGGCCCTTAGGAGATTCAAGAATATCTGCATACATTGACTTAGTCTAGATCCAATATTTCCAATAGTCCTCATTCTACTCCATCAAGTATCATATATATATATGCACAAACTCAAACCATTGCTAAAAAAATATAAGTCTGTAAATACATTATCTGGGATCAAATTCAAGACTAAATCTTCGTAATAGAGTAAAACAGATTGGAATCTCTCACGACCAAAGTAAATGGTAGTAGTAAAAGAGTGGATAATCATAGACCAAAATCAATCTAGATCAAATTTCCAAAATATAATTTTTAGTTCCAAATTCTTACAAATCATTAACAAAGGTAGTATGATTCCCCTTTTATAAAAGAACCCATTTTAAGAGTGAAAAGTGGGAATGAATCACTTTTTAAAAAATTGTCGTAGAATTATGATTCTAGTTGGAATCGTACCACTAAGTGAGCATGAATGCACCCGAATCGATGCATGCCATCACTAGTATCCAAATAGTATGCACGTCCAAGACCTTATAGACTAAAGTCTCATCCTTTATAAGGAAAAAATACTCACCTGGAGTCCAACTAATGTCGTAACCTCATCCTTGAGCCTATAGTATATAGCTAGATTAAAGGTATACAATTAACTAGGGAAAACCATGATCTAATTCACTAAGATAAGTAATAAACCTTATATTAAAGGGTCCTTAGCACTAACTATGATCATCATGCTAGTAATCTAGGGCAATAGGAACCTATAGCCATAACAAGTGCTCCATATTAGGGGTAGATTCTCCTTTTATCCTCAAACTATTAAATTAAGCTAAGTCATGGTGTTCTACCCATAATTATAACCTAACATCCTACATAACATACTCTATATGACATACTATCTCATGAAGAAGAGTAGACTAAAGCCTACCTCGATACCGAATCGCAAATCCTTGAAATATCCATAAATCATTCGCCTGAGCTCTACAATCCTAAAATACCACCATGATATCAAAATAATAATCTGTAACACCCCATATTCAAGTAAGTGTATTGGCGTATTCAAGTACGTGTATTGGTCTTATTTATATGGAATTAATTTTTTTTTATTTATACCGAAATTTATCCGTCGATGGTTTATGTGAAGGTTATTGAATAAGATTTCCAACGGTATAAAGATTTCCAAAAACGGATAGGTTTCGGATATAATTGAGCATGTTCGAAACTATAAAATGGTGGCCGGGATATTTGGGAATAGTAAATATGTAGGAAAATTTCCAGCACACAAACTACTGAGGCCAGCCGAATTTTTGGGTAAACTTCGAACGATCATAACTCCCTTAATATAATGAACTGGGAGAGCTGAGACCTATGAAAAGAAATATATTTGAGTCTTATTTCCAATTCAATTGGTTTCATCCAAATCCAACATCTTAGTAAGGATTTATACTCATTTTACTTCAGCCTATCAAAACAAATTTTTAGGGTCAACTTCAAACGACCATAACTCCTTGTACAGGACGAACTGGGTGACCTACTTTATATGAAATGAAAGCTCTTTGAATTATCCTTCCAACGATATCAATTTCACCCAAATATGATATCGGATCAAAGAGTTAAGGCCAATCTACTTTAGCTTATCAAAACAGTCCACCAAGGGACAGATTTGACATTATTTAAATTTTAAAGGCATTTTGGTCATTTTCTATTATATTATGGATGGGAATATATGTATATATACATGTATAAGAGTTCAAAAATCATTTTCACCATCAATCATTGAGAAATAACAAACCCTAGCCAAATTTGACCTTTAAATTACTTTTGATTCAACCGTAGAAATTCCAAAGTAATCCAATAACTGTGTTTGTCATCTTGAGAGCTTCGAACGGCACCTATTATTTGTACAAATAGGATTGCATAATCAAGAGGTGAATTCTAAGGTATGAATATTGTTTGCCTTTATTCTTTTCCATATGTATATGTGTGATAGAGGATTATATGTATTGGTTGTTATTGAAAGGTGACGGAAATAGGGTTATGGGCTATTTTGCATGGTTTGGTTGTATTGAATTATCGAAGGTGGATATGGTAATTGAGTTATGGAAGGTGGATATGGTGATATACTATTGAATTTCTGAATATTTATGTCTATGGCTCAATTTGGTTTAATGGATTGGTTGGAAGGATAAATGAATCCAAACTTCATATTGGAGGATATTGTATGAATATGCATGGCATGCGAATGTAATTGGAGTATAAGAGGGTTAAAGTGACACCCTTTATGGTGTAATTAAGGCTTACTATTTAACCATTAGTTTGGTGAATTCAAATAATTGAATTGTGACGTTTGGTTGTTAATACTAGATTGCTATATATGTTCATTGTAGATAAGTAATTCGAAAAGATAGGAAGTCCATTTGGGACTATTATTGAAGGTTGACAGTCAGGTATGGAAATCATACTCTATAACATATATTTGGCATGAAAGTGAACAATTATTCCATTAAGAAAGTTTCCAAAGTTATTCAATAACAAGTGATACATAATCGTTTTGTATGATGTCCTACGTTACCAATGAACTTGTTTCCACCCTACAAGATGTCAAGACATTCAAATACTTACTTGTTTTCCAAATCTTATATGTTTATTGCACTAATGAATGTCAAAAGGTATTCGGTTACACAAACAAGACCCATGTGCTATTAATGACTGCAAAACATTTCATTGATATACCAATAAGTTCCTACTTCATTGTTAAGGCATTGATGACTCCAAAAAACTTGATTGATGTGCCAATGAGTTTTTACTTCATCGTTATTGCATTGATGGTCTATTTATATGTCTCTTATTGATGTATCATTATTTCAAAGTATCAAAAAATACGGTGGCAACTAAAATAACAATCTCAAAGATTAATTGAACTAAGTGATGGAAGTTCTCTCTTATCGGGTGGTATCCCAGGGGCATAAGCCTATCATGGGTCGATCCCTATTTATGTGTTTATGGGTGGTATCCCAGGGGTATAAGCCTATCATGGGTCAATCCCAGTTGATATGTACTAGAGGTAGCCTAATGTCATAGTACAGTAGAGTAATGATTACAAAGATGATAAGAACGAAGGTAAAGTGATTGAATAATATAATGTACAGGTTGTCACAAGTTCTAGTAAGTGTGGTCCACTTCTATTATGATTTATTCACTTGTTTCTGATTTTAATTGAGCTCCTATATCATATGTGATTATCTAATACTTTACATACTCAGTACATATTTTGTACTGACGTTCCCCATGGGGGACCCGCATTTTATGCTGTAGGTACAGGTATCTCAGCTCATACACCACACAAGTAGGAGCCAGGATATCCAGCTTCTTTTGGCGAGCTTCAGTTTGCTTCGAGGCTTTCCGTGTCATATCCAGTCACTTTTGGTATTGTATAGAAGTTATTTATATGACGGGGTGTGTCCCCCACCTTTGTTAAACTCTGTGCATTGTCTAGAGGCTTTGTAGACCTAATGTACAGTCAAGGTAGTGTTTTCTTAATAGACGTGATGGCTCCAACGGCCAAGTATTGTATATACATATATATGTGTGCTCGAGCTTATACAAGTGATTATTTCCTTTTATATGTGATATGATGCTGTCCGAATTTTGGGTTGTCATAGAGGTGTGCATGGGAAGTATAAGGTTATGAGCTGGTTCTCCCGGTCCTCCTTGGTTACGGGTGCCATTCCTCCCCAATAGGATTTGAGGCGTGACAATAGTGGTATCAAAGAAGTTCGTCCTAGTGAGTCTACAAAGCCGTGTCTACGTAGAGTCTTGTTTATTTGTGTGTCGTACATCACATCTATAAACAGGAGGCTATGGACATTTAGGAATTGTTTCTTTTCTTCATGTCTTAGATCGTGTGATAGAGCCTATATTGTATATGAACTCATAGTTGACCACTGAATCTATTTGTTTCTCTTACTATAGTAATTATGCTGGTTACCAGAAGCAAGAATACCGGTAAACAAGTAGATGTGGCTGCCGGAGAAGGGACTAGTAAGTCACCTACTATACCAGCTAACCAAAGTGAGGCTTCAGCTGAGCATGCATCAGAAAATTCTTCCACTCAGAAAGAAATAAGGGGAAGGAGAACTATATCCCCAGAGCCACCTATTAATGCTGCTGATCAAGATCTTAGAAATATAATGCAACTTTTGACTCGTATAGTTGCTGCGTAACCTTACGGGCAAGCCATTCTTACCACGGGTCCTAGTGGTACAGATAGGGCGGCTAGCCTTCGAACATAGGATATTCTTAATATGGATCCTCCCACTTTTACTGGATCAGATCTTAATGAGAACACACAGGACTTTATTGATCAAATTCAAAGGGCCTTAGATGTTATGCATGTAATGGGTATAGAGGCAGTGGAGTTAGTGGGGTATAGATTCAAATGGGAGGCTATATATTGGTACGAGGACTGGAAATGATCTAGGGGTATTGATGCACCCTTCGCTACTTGGAAAGTGATCAAAGAGGCATTTCTTGATCATTATATTCCATTTGAGATTCGTCAGGCCCGTGCAGATCAGTTTTTAAATCTTCATCGGGGGAATATAAGCGTGAGGGAGTACAGTCTCCGATTTAATTCCTTGTCGAGATATGCTCCTAATGTTGTAGCTACTATGGATGACAGATTTCATCAATACATGGATAGGCTGGATCCATATCTGGTTAGAGATTGTACTATTGCTGCTTTGAACAAAGATATAGACATAGCGAGGATCCAACCTTTTGCACAGAAAATGAAAGATCAGAGGCATAGGAGAAGAACACAAGAATTAGAAAGAGGATATTCCAAGAGGGCCAGATCTACAGGGCAATTTATGGCATCCCAAGAAGGGTTCAGACCACATTTTTCTGCAAGACCACCTAGGCCATTATCTTCTTATTCTGCAGCTAGAGCCCCACCACAATTCCAAAGGTCCAGAGAAAATCAATTTGGGCACAGAAGTGAAAGTCAGAGTTCGCGGATAGTGGCGTACCAAGGGCAAGGGAATATGAGCTAATCGAGACATCCTCGAGAGCCATGCAATAAATGTGGAAGGTATCATTTGGGCGCATGTCGGCTAGGGACCAATGTTTACTTTTGGTGTGGTATGTCGGGGCATATGATGAGAGAATGCCCACGAAGGGGCATAGGGGGTATGGCATGACCTACAAGGTCATTTGTTGCATCATTATCATCGATGTCTTATTCAGGAAGGGGTGCACAACCAATGGGTCGTGTTAGAGGTGATAGAGGAGCCACGAGTTCTAGTGAGGCTCAAAATCATATGTATGGTCTAGTGGATCGACAGAATTTAGAGGCTTCCCCAAATGTGGTTACGGGTACGTTGTATATCTTTTCATTCAATGTATATGCCTTAATTGATCTCGGTTCTACATTATCTTATGTTACTACATTAGTTGTTGGAAAGTTCGAAAGAATACCCGAACTGTTAGTTAAGCCATTTGAAGTGTCCACACCGGTTGGAGAATCTATTATAGCTAGAAGGGTTTACCAAAACTGCATAGTAACTATTTGTGGTCGTGATATGATGTCTGATGTTGTGGAGTTAGAAATGGTAGATTTTGATGTTATAATGGGTATGGACTAGTTGGTGTCTTTTTATGCCACAATTTATTGCTGCAAGAAAAAGGTATATTTCCATTTTCCAAATGAATCAGTCCTTGAATGGAAAGGTGAAATTGGCGCGCCAAGAGGTAGACTTATTTTTTATTTTAAGGCAAGAAGAATGATTTCCAAGGGATACATATATCATTTAGTTAGAGTAAGGGATACAGAAGCGGAGCCACCAACTCTTCATGCTGTTCTGGTGGTAAATGAATTTTCCGATGTATTTATTGAAGATCTTCCAGGTTTGCCTCCTGAACGAGAAGTAGAGTTTGGTATTGATGTAATACCAGGCACCCAACCAATCTCCATTCCTTCATATAGAATGAACCCAGCAGAATTACGAGAATTGAAAGAGCAATTGAAAGATTTGCTAGAGAAGGGATTCATAAGGCCTAGTATGTCCCCCTGGAGAGCACCAGTGTTATTTATGCGTAAAAAGGATGGATCGCTGAGGATGTGTATTGACTATCGGCAATTGAATAAGGATAATAAACATCCTCTCCCAAGAATTAATGATTTATTTGATCAGTTACAGGGCGCCAATTTCACCTTTACAGATAAAGAGCTTATCGTACATAATGCTGCGGAATCTTCATTAGTAGCTGAAGTGAAAGAGAAGCAATATGCAGATCCTATTTTATTATAGCTTAAGGAGAATGTTCAGAGTGGTGCGACCAAGGCATTTGAACTTACGCGAGAAGGAGTACTTCAGTGCCAAAACCAATTGTGTGTGCCGGATGTAGACGGGCTAAGAAAGAAGATTATGACAGACGCACATTGTTCAAGGTATTCAATTCATCCAGGATCAACCAAAATATATCAATATTTGAAAGATATGTATTGGTGGAATGACATGAAGAAGAGCATTACAGAATTTGTAGCTGCATATCTAAATTGTCAAAGAGTTAAAGTTGAGCACTAAAAACCCAGAGGTTATATGCAATGCATTGATCTTCCAAGCTGGAAGTGGGACATGATCAACATGGATTTCGTTATTGGTTTGCCTCGTACATCCCAGAAGTTTGATTCTATATGGGTAATTGTTGATAGGCTTACAAAATCCTCATATTTCCTACCAGTTAGGACCACTTACATAGTTGAAGAGTATGTGAAGATGTATATTAAAGAGATAGTCCAATTACATGGAGTGCCAATCTCTATTATATCAGATTGGGGAACCCAATTTACCGCAAACTTTTGGAAGTTTTTTCAGAGGTGTTTGGGAACACAAGTGAAGTTGAGTACAACTTTTCCCCCTCAAATAGATGGATAAGCAGAACGTACCATCCAAACGGTTAAAGATATGATACGAGCTTGTGTAATAGATTTTAAGGGCAACTGGGATGATCATTTACCTCTTATTGAATTTGCCTACATATATAGCTATCATTCAAGTATCAAAATAGCACCATATGAAGCTTTATATGGAAGGAAGTATAGATCACCAATACGATGGTTTGAAGTGGGTAAAACCCTTTTGTTCGGACCGGATCTTGTTTATCAAGCCATAGAGAAGGCTAAAGTAATTCAGCAACGACTGAAAACAGCCCAAAGTCGACACAAGTTATATGCGGATAGTAGAAGGAAAGGGCTAGAGTTTTCTATAGGTGATTGGGTATTTTTGAAGGCATCGCCAATGAAAGGGGTAATGATATTTGGCAAGAAAGGAAAGTTGAGTCCACATTATATAGGCCCGTATAAGATCACTCGAAGGTTTTCACAAGTTTCATATGAATTAGAGCTACCCCAAGAGCTCTCATCAGTACATCCAGTATTTCATGTGTCAATGCTTTGAAAATGCATCGGAGATCCATCACATATCACTTATAATGAGGATGTGCAAGTTGCGGAAGATCTTACCTATGAGGAAGTGCCTATTGCTATTCTAGATCGCCAAGTTAAGAAGTTGAGAAATAAAGAGATAGCATCTGTGAAAGTACGTTAGAGAAATTATCAAAAGGAAGAGATTACATGGGAAGCTGAGGAAGCAATGAAATCTAAGTACCCTCATTTGTTCAAAGACGAAGAGGAAGTTCAAGAAACGGAGTTAGAACATTAACAAGTAAGTTTTTTTTATATATGCATAGTATTTATGTGATGATGTGAATATTAATGATGGACTTGAACTTGTTTCAGTTGAATAACTACGCTAAAATTCAAGGAAGAATGTCCTAAAGGGGGGAAGGATGTAACACCTCATACTCAAGTATGTGTATTGGCGTATTCAAGTACATGTATTGGTCTTATTTATATGGAATTATTTGTTTTATTTATACCGTAATTTGCCCGTTGATGGTTCCATGAGAAGTTTATTGAATAAGATTCCCAATGATATAAAGATTTTCAAAAATGGATAGGTTTTGGATATAATCGAGCACGTTCGAAACTATAAAAGGTGGCCGGGATATTTGGGAATAGTAAATGTGTAGGAAAATAAAGCACACAAACTACTGAGGCCAGTTGAATTTTTAGGTCAACTTCGAACAACCATAACTCCCTTAATATAATGAACTGGGAGAGCTGCAACCTATGAAAAGAAATATCTTTGAGTCTTATTTCCAACGCAATTGATTTTACCCAAATCCAATATCTGAGTAAGGAGTTATACTCGTTTTACTTCAGCCTATCAAAACTGACTTTTAGGGTCAACTTCAAACGACTATAACTCCTTGTACAGGACGAACTGGGTGGCCTACTTCATATGAAATGAAATAAATTTGAATTATCCTTCAAACTATACCAATTTCATCCAAATCTGATATCGGAGCAAAGAGTTATGGTCGATCTACTTTAGCTTATCAAAACAGTCCACCAAAGGATAGATTTGACATTATTTAAATTTTAAAGGCATTTTGGTCATTTCCTATTATATTATGGACGGGAATATGTGTATATATACATGTATACGAGTTCAAAAATCATTTTCATCATCAATCATTGAGAAAGAACAAAGCCTAGCCAAATTTGACCTTTAAATTACTTTTGATTCAATCGTAGAAATTCCAAAGTAATCCGATAACTGCGTTTGTCATCTCGAGAGCTTCGAACGACACCTATTATTTGTGCAAACAGGATTGCATAATCAAGAGGTGAATTCTAAGGTATGAATATTATTTGCCTTTATTCTTTTCCATATGTATTGTGTTATAGAGGATTATATGTATTGTTGTTATTGAAAGGTGATGGAAATAGGGTATGGACTATTTTTTATGGTTTGGTTGTATTGAATTATGGAAGGTGGATATGGTAATTGAGTTATGGAAGGTGGATATGGTGATATACTATTGAATTTATAATTATTTATATCTATGGCTCAATTTGGTTTAATGGATTGATTGGAAGGATAAATGAATCCAAACTTGATATTGGAGGATGTTGTATGAATATGCATGGCATGGGAATGCAATTGGAGTATAAGAGGGTTAAAGTGACACCCTTTATGGTGTAATTAAGGCTTACTACTTAACCACTAGTTTGGATAATTCAAATAATTGAATTGTGACGTTTGATTGCTAATACTAGATTTCTATATATGTTCATTATGGATAAGTAATTCGAAAAGACGGAAAGTCCATTTGGGACTAGTATTGAAGGTTGACAGTCAGGTATGTAAAGCATACTCTATACCATATCTTTGGCATGAAAGTGAAAAATTGTTCTATTGAGAAAGTTTCCAAAGTTATTCAATAACATGTGATCCATAATGGTTTTGTATGATGTACTACGTTACCAATGAACTTGTTTCCACCCTACAAGATGTCAGGACATTCTAATACATACTTGTTTTCCAAATTTTACATGTTTATTGCACTAATAAATGTCAGAAGGTATCCGATTACTCAAACAAGTTCCATGTGCTATTAATGACTCCAAAATATTTCATTGATATACCAATAAGTTCCTACTTCATTGTTATGGCATTGATGACTCCAAAACACTTCATTGATGTGCCAATGAGTTTTGACTTCATCGTTATTGCATTGATGGTCTATTTATATGTCTCTTATTGATGTATCATTATTTCAAAGTATCAAAAAATGCGGTGGCGACCGAAATAACAATCTTAAAGATTAATTGAACTGAGTGATGGTAGTTCTCTCTTATTGGGTGGTATTCCAAGGGCATAAGCCTATCATGGGTCGATCCCTATTTATGTGTTTATAGGTGGTATCCCAGGGGCATAAGCCTATCATGGGTCAATCCCAGTTGATATGTACTGGAGGTAGCCTAATGTCATAGTGCAGTACAGTAATGATTACAAAGATGATAAGAACGAAGGTAAAGTGATTGAATAAATATAATGTACAGGTTGTCACAAGTTCTAGTAAGTGTGGTCCACTTCTATTATGATTTATTCACTTGTTTCTGATTTTAATTGAGCTCCTATATCATATGTGATTATCTAATACTTTACATACTCAGTACATATTTTGTACTGATGTCGCCCATGGGGGACCCGCATTTCATGCTGTAGGTACAGGTATCTCAGCTCATACACCGCACAAGTAGGAGCCAGGATATCCAGCTTCTTTTGGTGAGCTCCAATTTTCCTCGGGGCTTTCCGTGTCATATCCAGTCACTTTTGGTATTATATAGAAGTTAGTTATATGGCGGGGTGTGTCCCGACCTTAGTTAAACTCTGTGTATTATGTAGAGGCTTTGTAGACCTAATGTATAGTCAAGGTGGTGTTTTCTTAATAGACGTGATGGCTCCAATGACCAAGTATTGTATATACATATATATGTGTGCTCGAGCTTATACAAGTGATTATTCCCTTTTATATGCGATATGATGCTGTTCGAATTATGGGTTGTCATAGAGGTATGCATGAGAAGTATAAGGTAATGAGTTGGTTCTCCCGGGCCTCCTTGGTTACCGATGCCATTCGACCCCAATAGGATTTGAGGCATGACAATAGTGGTATCAAAGAAGTTCATCCTAGTGAGTCTACAAAGCCGTGTCTATGTAGAGTCTTGTTTATCCGTGTGTCGAACATCGCATCTATAAACAGGAGGCTATGGACATTTAGGAATTATTTCTTTTCTTCATGTCTTAGATCGTGTGACAGAGCCTATATTGTATATGAACTCATAGTTGACCACTGAATCTATTTGTTTCTCTTATTATAGTAATGACTCTGGTTACCAGAAGCAAGAATACCAGTAAACAAGTAGATGTGGCTGCCGGAGAGGGGACTAGTAAGTCACCTACTATACCAGCTAATCAAAGTTAGGCTCCAGCTGAGCATGCATTAGAAAATTCTTCCACTCCTGAAGAAATATGGGGGAGGAGAACTATATCCCCAGAGCCACCTATTAATGCTGCTGATTAACATCTTTGAAATACAATGCAACTTTTGACTCGTATAGTTGCTGGGCAAGCTTAAGGGCAAGCCATTCTTACCACGAGTCCTAGTGGTACAGATAGGGTGGCTAGCCTTCGAACACAGGATTTTCTTAAGATGGATCCTCCCACTTTTACTGGATCAGATTATAATGAGGACCCACAGGACTTTATTGATCAAATTCAAAGGGCCTTAGATGTTATGCATGTAACGGGTAGAGAGATAGTGGAGTTAGCAGCGTATAGATTCAAAGGGGAGGCTATATATTGTTACGAGGACTGGAAATAATCTAGGGGTATTGATGCACCCTACGCTACTTGGAAAGTGTTGAAAGAGGCATTTCTTGATCATTATCTTCCATTTGAGATTCGTCAGGCCCGTGCAGATCAGTTTTTAAATCTTCATTGGGGGAATATGAGCGTGAGGGAGTACAGTCTCCGATTTAATTCCTTGTCGAGATATGCTCCTAATGTTGTAGCTACTATGGATGGCAGATTTCATCAATATATAGATAGGCTGGATCAATATCCGGTTGAGATTGTACTATTGCTTCTTTGAACAAAGATATGGACATAGGAGGATCCAACCTTTTGCACAGAAAATGGAAGATCAGAGACAGAGGAGAAGAACACAGGAATTAGAAAGAGGATATTCCAAGATGGCCAGATCTACAGGGTAGTTCATGGCATCCCTAGAAGGGTTCAGACCACAGTTTTCTGTTAGACCACCTAGGCTATTATCTTCTTATTCTTTAGCTAGAGCCCCACTACAGTTCCAAGTGTCCAGAGGAAATTAATTTAGGCACAGAAGTAAGAGTCAGAGTTCACAGACAGTGGGGTACCAAGGCCAAGGGAATATGAGCCAATCGAGACATCCTCAAGAGCCATGTAATAAATGTGGAAGGTATCATTTGGGCGCATGTCGGCTGGGGACCAATGTCTACTTTTGGTGCGGTATGTCGGGGCATATGATGAGAGAATGCCCATGAAGGGGCATAGGGGGTATGGCATAACCTACAGGTTCATTTGTTGCATCATTATCATCGATACCTTATTCAGGAAGGGTGCACAACCAATGGGTTGTGTTAGAGGTGATAGAGGATCCATGAGTTCTAGCGGGGCTCAAAATCGTATGTATGCTCTAGCGGATTGACAGAATTTAGAGGCTTCCCCAGATGTGGTTACGGGTACGTTGTATATCTTTTCATTCGATGTATATGCCTTAATTGATCCCAGTTCTACATGATCTTATGTAACAATATTAGTTGCTGGAAAGTTACAAAGAATACCCGAACTGTTAGTTAAGCCATTTGAAGTGTCCACACCGATTGGAGAATCTATTATAGCTAGAAGGGTTTAGCAAAACTGCATAGTAACTATTTGTGGTCGTGATATGATGGCTGATGTTGTGGAGTTAGAAATGGTAGATTTTGATGTTATAATGGATATGGACTGGTTGGCATCTTGTTATACCATAATTTATTGCTGCACAAAAAAGGTATATTTCCATTTTCCAAATGAATCAGTCCTTGAATGGAAAGGTGAAATTAGCGTGCCAAGAGGTAGGCTTATTTCTTATTTTAAGGCAAGAAGAATGATTTCCAAGGGGTACATATATCATTGAGTTTGAGTAAGGGATACAGAAGTGGAGCCACCAACTCTTCATGCTGTTCTGGTGGTAAATGAATTTTCTGAGGTATTTACCAAAGATCTTCTAGGTTTGCCTCCTGAACGAGAAGTAGAGTGTGGTATTGATATAATAACAGGCACCCAACCAATCTCCATTCCTCCAAATAGAATGGACCCAGCAGAATTACGAGAATTGAAAGAGCAATTGAAAGATTTGCTAGAGAAGGGATTCATAAGGCCTAGTATGCCCCCCTGGGGAGCACCAGTGTTATTTGTGCGCAAAAAGGATGGCTCGCTGAGGATGTGTATTGATTATCGGCAATTGAATAAGGTGACTATTAATAATAAATATCCTCTCCCAAGAATTGGTGATAGGGCGCCAAGTGCTTTTCTAAGATTGATTTGAGGTCAGGTTACCACCAAGTAAGGGTCAAAGAGAAGGATATACCTAAGACAGCTTTTCGAACATGGTATGGTCATTATGAGTTTCTAGTTATGTCATTTGGGCTAACAAATGCACCCGCAGCTTTTATGGATTTGATGAATAGGGTGTTTAAGCCACTCCTGGATGTATTTGTGATAGTTTTTACAGATGATATTCTAGTTTATTCTAGATCAGAAGAGGACCATGCCAATCACTTACGACAGGCACTGCAGACTCTTCGTGATTGTAAGCTTTATGTAAAGTTCTCTAAATGTGAGTTTTGGTTAAAGTCGGTGGCATTTTTGGGTCATATTGTATCTAGTGAAGGGATAAAGGTTGATGCTCAAAAGATAGAAGCTGTGAAGAACTGGCCAAGGCCCACAACACCTATGGAGATTCATAGTTTTCTCGGGTTGGCCAGTTATTATAGAAGGTTTGTTGAAGGATTTTCTTCCATTTCAGCACCCTTAACCAAGCTAACCCATAAAGCATCCAAAGTCCAATGGAATGATGGTTGTGAAAAGAGTTTTCAAGATTTAAAGAACAAGTTGATTTCTACACCCGTGTTGTTACTTCCAGAATTGGTTTAAGATGTGTATTGATACAGCATGGTAAGGTAATAGCATATTCTTCTAGACAATTGTGGCCACATGAGAAAAATTATCTTACACACGATCTTGAGCTGGCAGTAGTTATTTTTCCTATAAAGATATGGTGCCACTACTTATATGGGGTTCATTTGATATATATACTGACCATAAGAGCTTGCAATATATTTTTAATCAGAAGGATCTAAATTTAAGGTAGCGGAGATGGCTTGAACTATTAAAGGACTACGATGTTGATATCTTGTACCATCCAGGGAAAAGAAAATGTGGTACCTAATGCATTAAGTCATAAGGCTATGATGGGGCCTATAGAAAGGCAAGGGATGATTAAAGATCTTTACCAGTTAGCTAGTTTGGGAGTTCGCCTTCTTGAAACTCCGGATAAAGAGCTTATCGTACATAGTGCTGCGGAATCTTCATTAGTAGCTGAAGTAAAAGAGAAGCAATATGCAGATCCTATTTTATTATAGCTTGAGGAGAATGTTCAGAGTGGTGCGACCAAGGCATTTGAACTTACGCGAGAAGTAGTACTTCAGTGCCAAAACCAATTATGTGTGCTGGATGTAGACGGCCTAAGAAAGAAGATTATGAGAGAGGTACATTGTTTAAGGTATTCCATTCATCCAGGATCAACCAAAATATATCAATATTTGAAAGATATGTATTGGTGGAATTACATGAAGAAGAGCATTGCAGAATTTGTAGCTGAATGTTCACATTGTCAAATAGTTAAAGCTGAGCACCAAAAACCCAGAGGTTATATGCAATGCATTGATCTTCCAAGCTGGAAGTGGGACATGATCAACATGGATTTCATTAATGGTTGCCTCGTACATCCTGGAAGTTCGATTCTATATGGGTAATTGTTGATAGGCTTACAAAATCCGCATATTTCCTACCAGTTAGGACCACTTACATAGTTGAAGAGTATGCGAAGATGTACATTAAAGAGATAGTCCGATTACATGGAGTGCTAATCTCTATGATATCAGATCGGGGAACCCAATTTACCGCAAACTTTTGGAAGTTTTTTTAGAGGTGTTTGGGAACACAAGAGAGGTTGAGTACAGCTTTTCCCCCTCAAACAGATGGACAAGCAAAACGTACCATCCAAACACTTGAAGATATGCTACGAGCTTGTGTAATAGATTTTAAGGTCAACAGGGATGATCGTTTACCTCTTATTGAGTTTGCCTACAATAATAGCTATCATTTAAGTATCAAAATGACACTATATAAAGCTTTATATGGAAGGAAGTGTAGATCACCAATACGATGGTTCGAAGTGGGTGAAACTCTTTTGTTCGGACCGGATCTTGTTTATCAAGCCATAGAGAAGGTTAAAGTAATCTAGCAACGACTGAAAATAGCCCATAGTCGACACAAGTCATATGCGGATAGTAGAAGGAGAGGGCTAGAGTTTTCTATAGGTGATTGGGTATTTTTGAAGGCATCGCCAATGAAAGGGGTAATGATATTTGGCAAGAAAGGGAAGTTGAGTCCACGTTATATAGGCCCGTATAAGATCACTCGAAGGTTTGCACCAGTTGCATCTGAATTAGAGCTTCCCCAAGAGCTCTCAATAGTACATCCAGTATTTCATGTGTCAATGCTTCGAAAATGCATTGGAGATCCATCACATATCACTTCTACTGAGGCTATGCAAGTTGTGTAAGATCTTACCTATGAGGAAGTGCCTATTGCTATTCTAGATCGCCAAGTTAAGAAGTTAAGAAATAAAGAGATAGCATCTGTGAAAGTACGTTGGAGAAATTATCAAAGGAAAGAGATTATATGGGAAGCTGAGGAAGCAATGAAATCTAAGTACCCTCATTTGTTCAAATATGAAGAGGAAGTTCAAGAAATAGAGTTAGAACATTAACAAGTAAGTTTTTTTTATATATGCATAGTATTTATGTGATGATGTGAATATTAATGATGGACTTGAACTTGTTTCAGTTGAATAACTACGCTAAAATTCGAGGAAGAATTTCCTAAAGGGGGGAAGGATGTAACACCCCGTATTCAAGTACGTGTATTGACGTATTCAAGTACATGTATTGGTCTTATTTATATGGAATTAACTTTTATTATTTATATCGGAATTTGCCCGTTGATGGTTCCATGAGAAGTTTATTGAATAAGCTTTCAAACGATATAAAGATTTCCAAAAATGGATCGGTTTTGGATATAATCGAGCATGTTCAAAACTATAAAATGGTGGCCGGGATATTTGGGAATAGTAAATGTGTAGGAAAATAAAGCACACAAACTACTGAGGCCAGCCAAATTTTTAGGTCAATTTCAAACAATCATAACTCCCTTAATATAATGAAATGGCAGAGATGCAACCTATGAAAAGTAATATCTTTGAGTCTTCTTTTCAATGCAATTGGTTTAATCCAAATCCAACATCTGAGTAAGGAATTATACTCGTTTTACTTCAGCCTATAAAAACTGATTTTTAGGGTCAACTTCAAACGACCATAAATCCTTGTACAGGACGAAATGGGTGGCCTACTTTATATGAAATGAAATAACTTTGAATTATCCTTCCAACTATATCAATTTCACCCAAATCCGATATAGGAGCAAAGAGTTATGGTCGATCTACTTTAGCTTATCAAAACAGTCCACCAAGGGACAGATTTAACATTATTTAAATTTTAAAGGCATTTTGGTCATTTCCTATTATATTATGGATGGAATATGTGTATATATACATATATATGAGTTCAAAAAACATATTCATCATCAATCATTGAGAAAGAACAAAGCCTAGCCAAATTTGACCTTTAAATTACTTTTGATTCAACCGTAGAAATCCAAAGTAATTCGATAACTGCGTTTGTCATCTCTAGAGCTTCAAACGGTACCTATTATTTGTGCAAATAGGATTGCATAATCAATAGGTGAATTATAAGGTATGAATATTGTTTGCCTTTATTCTTTTCCATATGTATTGTGTGATAGAGGATTTTATGTATTGGTTGTTATTGAAAGGTGATGGAAATTTGGTTATGAACTATTTTGCGTGGTTTGGTTGTATTGAATTATGGAAAGTGGATATGGTAATTGTGTTATGGAAGGTGGATATGGTGATATACTATTGAATTTATAATTATTTATGGCTATAGCTCAATTTGGTTTAATAGATTGGTTGGAAGGATAAATGAATCCAAACTTTATATTGGAGGATATTGTATGAATATGCATGGCATGTGAATGTAATTAGAGTATAAGAGGGTTAAAGTGACACCCTTTATGGTGTAATTAAGGCTTACTACTTAACCACTAGTTTGGTGAATTCAAATAATTGAATTATGATGTTTGGTTGCTAATACTAGATATATATGTTCATTGTGGATAAGTAATTCAAAAAGACGGGAAGTCCATTTGGGACTAGTATTGAAGGTTGACAGTCGGGTATGCTTTACATACCCGACTGT